>NC_133659.1:187495343-188129093 GCF_037893015.1 Macrotis lagotis
ATAGTTTACAAAGATTATACTCACAACAACCTTATATTGTATGATAAATTACCTTCTATCTTATTTTAATGAAAAAAATAAAAATAACTGAAAATGACAAGTTATTTCAATTAAACATGCCTATGAGAAACCTTGGTGCTGGGATTGTGAAGTCATATTGGTACTACAGTCCCCCTGGTGGCACTTTCTACTTTCTTCTGCCTGGCAAAGTAACTGAGAAGTAAACAACCTCTTCAAGGTGGGTCTTGACAATCTAACATAAAATATTGCCAACTTGGCAATACAAACTTTGTAACAAGAAAAAAGTGTTTGTTCCTAATACTTAGAATAAAGAGAATGATTAATAATAAAGAACATCATGATTTTCTTAATGAGAATTCAGAAAGATGGGATTAACGAGAAGAATCCATAGGGGTAAACTGTAATAGACTGGAAGGACATAATTACTTAATGGCACTGAGAAATATTAATGAGAAATTTGAGACTATGCCTTCTCCAAACATATTTAGGAATATCTGCAACACATGGTTGCTACTGATAATATTCTCATTTTTAGATAAATAAACGACTTTTCAGGATTTCCCTGAGTCTTGTGTTGTTTTAGTTGTGTCCTGATTCTATGATTCCATCTGTTAACAAAGATATTGTAATGACTTACTATTTCTTCAGTTCATTTTACAGATGAAAAGACTGAAGAAAACAGGGTAAAGTGACTTGTCCAGGGTCATACTGCTAGTAAGTGATTAAAGTCAAGAGATGAACTCATGAAGATTCCTGATTTCAGACATACATCTTGCATCACCTAACTACCTAGGAGGCATAGTAAATAGAATACTGGGACCTAGAATCAGGGGAAGACCTTACGTTTAAATGCAGCCTCAGATAAATTGTTTCAAATTTTTCATCTGTAAAATGAGAAAAATAGCACCTATCTCACAGGGTTGTTGAGTTCCAATATTTATATTTATTTGTATTTATAAATATATAAATATATTTATATAGATATTTATAAAACCCTCACATAGTGGTTACTATATTATAATCATTTTCTTTATAAGAATACTCTGAAATATTTAAAATGTTTTGTGAAAATCTAGAAAACTTGTATATATATACATATATGTATATATAAATATATATAAAATATTCTTTATTAATCTATGCTAGGTTAGTAACCCTGTCAAAAAAGGGAATGAAAGCATAAAATGACCTTTCTTGATATAGTCAGGCTGGCTCTTTGCAATCATTGTTTCCCTTTATATATATTCATTGACCACCTCTTAATTGACTCATTCCAGAATTTTCCCCAAAATAGAAGTCAAACTCACTAATCCTTTGATGGTAGACTTCTCCCCCTGCCCCCCAGTAAAACCTTGGACTATTGACCCATTCTGATCTTATGGTATTGCTCCAGTTATCCATATCTTTGAAAAGTTACTGATAATGGTTCAGTAAACAAATCCAGTAGTTCTTTCAGTATTTGAGGATGAAGTTCATGAGTCAGGGGACTTGAATTCATTAAGGGCAACTAGGTGCTCTCTTGTAAACTTTTTGTGGTCATTTTTTTGTTCTTCCATTGCAAAGGTCATTTTTTTGGCTTCAGAGAAAATAAAGGGAAGTGACTAGAATAGTTGTTATTGTTGGTAGTCACTGTCTCATTTATCATAGGAAAAGGTTCTAATCTTTCTGTAATCTCTCCTCCCACCTCCCCTACTATACAATCTTATTGTCCTTAACTGTCCTGGTCAATTTCAGCTCAATCTATTCTTATGGAGCAAGTCATGTTCTTATATTCATTTTTGGTTACCTATCTTTGATTTGGTCTTTTATTTCTTCTTTAAAAATTTTTATTTTTCCCAATAAAATATTTTAAAAATTCCTTTAAAAATTTTTTGAGTTCCAGTTTCTTTTTCTCTTCTTTTCCTCTTCCCTCACTGAGAAGGCAAGCAACTTGATCTAAGTTATACATTTGTAATAATTCAAAACATATTTCTATATTGTGTTGTGAAAGAAAGCACTGACAAAAAGCCCAAGTAAATAAAAAGTATGTTTTGATTTACATTTAGACCCAGTTTTTTTCTCTGGAGCTGGATAGCAATTTTTATCATGACACCTTTGGAATGTTCTTAAATCATCATATTGTTGAGAATAGCTAAGACATTCATAGTTGATCATCATTATTGCTTTTCCTCTGTAAAATGCTCTCCTGGTTCTGTTCACTTTACATTAATTCATGTAAATTTTTCCAGTTTTTTTTTTCTGGAAACATTCTGCTCTTCATTTTTTTTAAAAACATTTAAAAATTTTATATGTTTTCCAATTATATACAATAGTATGTACCCATCATTTTTTGCAAGGCTTTGAATTCTACAATTTTTCCCCCTTCCTCCCTTCCCTCCCCCTCCACAGAAAGCTGACAGTCTCTACATTGTTTCCATACCATACATTGATGTAAATTAAATGTTATAAGAGTAAAAATAATAAACATAAACCCCCTCCCTCCCCAAGAAGATGGGAAACCTCAAGAATAGAGAGAGAAAAAAATGTACTTCAGTCTGTGTTCAGATTTCAATAGCTGTGTCTCTGGGGTGAGTTGCTTTCTTTATAATAAGTCCACTAGAGAAGTTGCTTCAATATTTTTCCCTCAGTTGCTATTACTAGTTAGCTGTACCTCCACTCTTATTTCTCCCCACTCTCATTTATTCTATTCTCTCTCCTTTCATCCTGGCCCTGTCCAAAAGTGTGTTGAGTCTGAGTACCCTCTCCCTCTATCTTCCCTCTCTTCTATCACCTATTCCCCCTTCCTTCCCCCATCCCCCCTCATCCCATCCCTTTCCTCCCATCCTTCTCCAGGGCAAGATAGAGCTCCTCAACCTATTGTGTATGTCATTTCCTCCCTGAGCCATTTCCAATGAGAATAAAGGCTCACTCATTCCCCCTTGCCTTCCCCCTTCCCCTCCTTTGAAAAAGTTTGACTCATGTGAAATCTCTCAGCTTCTTCTTCATCTCCTTTTCCTTCCTCCCAGTACTTTCCCCCATCGCCCATTGACTCCATCCCTTTACCGCACCATACCATTATATTCAACTTCTTCCTATGTCCTGTCTATATATGCTCCTTCTAACTGCTCTTATGAGAAAGTTCATATGAGTTATCAATATCTTCTTCCTGTACAGGAATACAAACAGTTCAATATCATCAAGTTCCTCATAGTTAGTCCCTCTCTTCCACTCCCTCTATGGTTCACCAGCATCCTGTACTTGTAGATCAAACTTTTTGTTCAGCTCTGGTTATCTCGATAGGAAAGTTTGAAAGTCCCCTGTTTCATTGAAAGTCCTTCTTTTCTCCTGAAAGATAATGTTCAATTTTGCTGGGTAGTTGATTCTCAGTTGTAAAACAAGATCTTTTGCCTTCCGGAATATCATATTCCAATCCTTATGAGCCCTTAATCCCTTAATGTAGATGCTGCCAGATCCTGTGTAATCCTGACTATGGAACCTCAGTAGTTGAATTGTCTGTTTCTGGAAGCTTTTAGAATTTTCTCTTTGATTTGGGAGTTTTGGAATTTGGCTATGATATTCCTGGAAGTTTTTCTTTTGGCATCCCTTTCAGGGGATGACTGGTGAATTCTCTCTATTTCTATTTTACCATCACCTTCTAGGATCTAAGGGTAATTTTGCTGTATTATTTCTTGAAAAATAAAGTCTATGCTCTTCTCCTGGTTGTGGCTTTCAGATAGTCTAATAATAATTTTTAAATTATTTCTTCTGGATCTGTATTCAAGGTCAGTTGTTTTTGCTCTTCATTTCTTTTTTTTTAATTAACTAATTAATTCATTTATGCTTATTTTTGTACAAATGATGTTTTTTATACGTTACTAAAATATTCTTGTTTAAGAGTAAACATAATCCCCCTCCCCCCAAAAATATAGACCTGCATGAGTGATAAAGGAAAGAGAAAAAATTAAAATCAAAATTAATAACAACAACAATAACAATATCAGTAACAACAACAACAACAATAATAATAATGATAGGTGCAGTCAGGTGGTGGTGCAGCAGACAGAGCACCGGCCCTAGAGCCAGGGGCACCCAAGCCCAAATCCAGCCCCAGACACCTGACAATCACCCAGCTGTGTGACCCCGGGCAAGCCATCCCAACCTCACTGCAGCTCTGCAACCCCCCCCCCCCCACAAAGACCCAAAATAAAAAAATGATGATGATAATAGTAGGGGTGGCCAGGTGGTGTGGTGGATAGAGCACTGGCCCTGGAGCCTGGAGCACCTGGGTCCAAATCCGGCCTCAGACAACCAAAAATCACCCAGCTGTGCAGCCCCAGTCAAGCCACCCAGCCCCATTTGTCCTGTAACCCACCATCCCAAATAATAATAATAATAATAATAATAATAAATGTTCTACAGTCTGTGTTCCAACACCTCCAGCTCTGTCATGGGTGGATTACATTCTTTATGATAAGTCCATCACAAATGCTACTTCCATATTTTTCATCCATTGACATTGCTGATCGCAACTCCCTCCATTTCTACTTCCCCACTACCATATATTTTCTCTCTCCTTTCACTCTGTCCCTCTTCTTAAATGCACTGTAGGGTGGCTGAGTGGTGCAGCAGACAAATCCCTGAGCCCACATACCACCCCTTAGGCCCAGCATCTACCCAACCCTATGGTCCTGGACAGGTCATCCAATCCCAGCACCTCACAAGAAGTAAAAAAGAAAATGTGTTATATCTCACCACTCTCCCCCCATGGCCTATCCTCTCCTCCATCACTCACATTCCCCCTTCCCCCTGTCCCCCTTCTCTCTTTCTTACTCTAGATGTCTATACCCCATTGAGTATATATTCTGTTTCCTCTCCTAGCCACCTCTGATGAGAGTGAAGATTCCCTCATTCCCCCTTGCCTTCCCCCTTCCATATCATTGCAATAGCTCATTGTAATAAAAAAATTATTGTATGAAATATCTTAGCCTACTCCACCTCTCCTTTTTCTTTCTCCCATTGTATTTCCCTTTTAGCCATTGAATCCATTTTTATATTATATCTTTAAATTCAGCTCTCTCCTGTGCTTCATCTATAAAAGTTCCTTCTACCTGCTCTATTAAATGAGAAGGTTCATATGAGTATTATCAGTATCATTTTTTCTATGCAAGAATACATATAGTTCATCATCATTAAGTCCCTCACATTTTCCCCTTCTCCTCCACTCTCTATGCTTCACCTGAGTCCTGCATTTGAAGATCAAACCTTCTGTTCAGCTCTGGCCATTCCAACAGGAACATTTGAAATTCCCCTGGTTCATTGAAAGTCCATCTTTTTCCCCTGGAAGAGGACATTCAGTTTTGCTGGATAGCTGATTCTAGGTTGCATTCCGAGCTCTTTTGCCTTCTGGAATTTTATATTCCAAGCCCTACAAGCTTTTAATGTAGTTGCTGCTAAGTCCTGTGTGATCCTGACTGCAGCTCCAAGATATTTGAATTGTGTCCTTCTGGCTGCTTGTAATATTTTCTCTTTGACTTGGGAGTTCTGGAACTTGGCTATAATATTCCTGGGGGTTGTTTTTTTGGATCTCTTTCTTGGGGAGATCGGTGGATTCTCTCAATTTCTATTTTGCCCTCTGCTTCTAGGATATATCTGGGCAATTTTCCTGTTAGGAATTCTTTGAAAATGATGACAAGGCTCTTTTCCTGATCATGACTTTCAGGTATCATCTTCCCATGAAGGAATACAAGCACTTCAACACCATTAAATCCCTCATAATTTGCCATACACTCTCTTTATGCTTCTCCTGAGTCCTCTTCTTGGAGATCAAAGTTTCTGTTCAACCCTAGTCATTTCAACAGGAAAGCTTGAAATTCCCCTAATTTATGGACTGTCCATCTTTTCCCCAGAAAAGGATGTTCAGTTTTGCTGGGTAGTTAAATCTCAGTTGTAATCTAAACTCTTTTGCCTTCTGGAATATCATACTCCAAGACCTATGAGTCCTTAACGTAGATGCTGCTAAATCCTGTGTAATCCTGGCTGTAGTGCAATGATATTTGAATTTTTTCTTTCTGGCTACTTGTAATATTTTCTCTTTGACTTGGCAGTTCTGGAATTTGGCTATAATATTCCTGGGAGATATTTTTTGGGATCTCTTTCAGGAGGTGTGATCAGTGGATTCCCTCAGTTTCTATTTTACCCTCTGTTTCTAGGATATCAGGGCAGTTTTGCTGGATTATTTCTTGAAAAATGAAATCAAAGCCCTTTTCCTGGTCATGACTTTTAGGAAGCTCAATAATTTTTAACTTATCTCTCCTAGATCCAGGTCAGTTGTTTTTCCAATGAGATATTTCACATTTTCTTATATTTTTTTGTTCTTTTGGTTTTGTTTTATTGTTTCTTGATTTCTTGCAAAGTCATCAGCTTCCTTTAGCTCTAGTCTACATGTGAAGGGGTTGTTTTCTTCAGAAAGCTTTCTTATCTCCTTTTCCATCTGGCCAATTCTGCCTTTTAAGGCATTTCTCGTTAACCTTTTGGATTGCTTTTTTTTTACATTTGTCCTAAATTGATTTTTAACATAGTTTTCTTTGGTGTTTTTTGGTACCTTCTTGACCAAGCTGTTGACTTGGTTTTCATGATTTTCCTGTATTGCTCTCATTTCTCTTCCCAGTTTTTCCTCTATCTCCCTTACTTGATTTTCAAGATCTTTTTTGAGCTCTTCCATAGCCTGGGACCAATTTCTAGGTTTTGACTACAGACTCTTTGACTTTGTCATCTTCTAAGTGTGTACTTAGTCCTTCATTGGACCAAAGTAATTATCTATGGTCAGTCTCTTTTTTTTTTCTGTTTGTTCACTCCAGCCTATGCCCTGGTTTTGAGGTACTTCCTAAGTTTTTGAGTGTTACTGGGACACTGGCAAGAACCTCAGTTCCTTCAATGTCTTATGAGAAGCTCTGATGGCTCTCTTGGTTTGTGCTCTGTTGTGTGAGTGACCACAAGCACTCCCTTCTGCCCTGGAACTGTGAGGATCCACCATGGCAACAGAGGGCCTCAGATTGTAACCATGACTGAATATGGACAAAGGACAAGATAGCAGAGAGGGATAGCAGAGACACCTTGACAGTCTCCTGGTCTCCCCCCATCCCCTTACCTTCTGAGCACCCTGGAAGAGCTGCCTGGTGGCTCCCTGCTGGGTAGCTCTGCATGCAGGCTTGTTTCCATTTCCTGTGACCAGGGATGCACTAGCCTAGGCTCTGTGCTTACTCTGATACATATTTCCTACTGAATTTCCAAGTTGTTCTTGGTGATCCCTGGATGGGGAGGTCTGAAAACTGCTTCTGCTGCCAGGAGCCCAGACACCCCCAGGGACCCAGGCACCCCATGGGCTGTTTCTGGAAGACTGTCTTCCCACCTTCTGTGGGTTCAGCCTCTCTAAACTTTGGTTAGAGCCATAATTTTAAGGTATTTGGAGGAATTTGGAAAAAAAAGTTTCTGGAAATTCCTGCCTTCAGAACACCATCTTGATTCTGCCTCCCTCATTTTCTTTCTGGTATTACCTTTAATATTTAAATCATGTATCCATTTTGACTTTATCTTGGCATAAGTTGTGGGATGTTGATCTATACCTAGTTTCTGACAAACTTCTTTCCAGTTTTCCAAGAAATTTTTGTTAAATAATGAATTCTTGTCCCTTATACTTGAATCTTTGCGTTTATCAAACATTCAATTACTAAGGAAATTTATTTTTGTATATTGTATACATAGTCTATTCCATTGATACACCACTCTATTTCTCAGCCAGAATTGATCTTCTATTTCTTTGAAAAATATAAGTTGAAGGGGTGGCTAGGTGGCGCAGTGGATAAAGCACCAGCCCTGGAGTCAGGAGTACCTGGGTTCAAATCTGGTCTCAGACACTTATAATTACCTAGCTGTGTGGCCTTGGGCAAGCCACTTAACCCCATTTACCTTGCAAAAATCTAAAAGAAAAATATAAGTTGATTGTTAGTTTCCTTTTTATCACATACATCCTTTCATACAACTCTCGACTTTTTTCCCTTTTCATTGGAGTGGTTTCCTTTTTTTTTTTGTTTTCAGAATGGTAATCTTAAGAGTCTCCTATGTCCCTGGAATGACCTTCTCTAAAGTGCACATGGTCATTCTATTCTTTTTCTGAAACTTTTGAAATCTACTTTCTTAAAATCTATAGTGCATAGTCCTCTCTCTTTCTACATTAACTATAGAGGGGAGTGATCACAAGTTATGGTTTCTCAATTGCCAGATCTAATGACTTTTCTTAATGATCATCCTTTTTGATTTCCCTTTGACTCTGTCGATCATCCTCTTTCTCAGGATACCTCTGTCTTGGACCTCTTCCTGTCCCAAGTTCTCTTACTCAGGCTCCTTTGCATTATCTTTCTCCAGGTCAATCCTATTATTAGTTATAATTGTTTCCCATCCTCCCTCCAAGGGTCTGCACTTGGTCCTTTTTTCTCTTCATATTGTTCTTCTAGGTGATCCCATTTGGTCCTTTGAGTCCACTTATTTTTATGTAAATGATTCCCAGAGCTATTTGTTCAATCTTGAAGTCTCTCCTGAGCTCCAATTCTGCCAGCTGCCTATTGGAGAACTTAAATGACTGTCTTAAAGGCATATCAATTTTAACAAATCCAAAACAGAACTCGTTTTTCTTCCCAAATGCTCCCTTCTTTTGAACTCTGTTATTACTTGAGGATATCATCATCCTCCCAATCACTCAGGCTTGAAACTTGGGTACATCTTAACTCTTCATTCTCATTCATTTTACACATTCAATTTGTTCCCAAGTCTTGTCATTTCTACCTTCACAGCTCTTATACACGTCCCCTTTTCTCCACCACCCTGATGTGAGCAGGGCCCAATCATTCCATATCCACACTATGACAGCAGCTTGCTGGTTGATCTCCCTACCTCAAGTCTCTCTCCACTTCAGTTCATCTTCCTTTTAGTTGTCAAACTGACATCACAGGTTTGACCATGAGCCCCTTCCCTCCACCCCACCCTGCAAACTCCATACAAATAAACTTTTTGTGACTTCCTACTACCTCCCGGATCAAATAGAAAATTCTCTGTTTGGTTTTTGTAACTGCTATAAAAATTGCAGTAGAAGTCTAGAAATGAATAACTTCAATGGTATTCTGTAGAAATGAAAGATTGACACAACGCAAATAGGTGATGGAGTCTTATATGTTTCTAAGTAACTACCACAAACCAAATCATTGGAACTAGCTCACCACAGGCATTTGGTTTGCTTTATATATTTCATTAAAAGTACTATTTATGGACTACACAGACATCTTTAGGTTAGGAAGGTGATTTTTAAAAGGTGTTTACTAAAAAATGGGAACTGGGTTACTTTTCATATTACATCACTGGGCCTTCAATAACCTCTTCATTCCCAGTTTTTCTCCTCTGGGAAACAATTGTCTCTTCTGAGACTTCTTTAATATTTCTAAGTCTCCTCTCTTAACTTTGATTTTGACTTCAAAATGCAACACCGTGTCTCAGTTATAGTCTCATCCTGGGATATCTTTTTGCTATTTATGGAGCTCCTTAGGAAGGAGACCAGGTCAGTTAGATTTCACTTTTTTGCCATCTGTGTTTCTAACTTTCTGGAATTCAACAGCAAGCTTCAGTTACAGTCTCTTCCTGGAAACTTCTTCAATCTCTGGGGGCTCCTCACCTTTGAACATCCCTCTACCATGACAGTCCCATTCTCCCATTGCTAAATTTCTCTTGAAAACTTCATTGTGGGAAGGGGCCTAGACCAGTCAATCTTTATTTTTTTTCTCTCCCAGCTATGTTTTTGATTTGTTTTAGTTTTATATCATGCTCCCTTTTGGAGCCTTTTGTCTCCCTATTTTCTCCTAGTCCTTTCTCCAGTCCCCTTTGTACATTATCTTCCATTTTATTAATAGTATTAATAAGAGTATTTATAGTATAAATTATGTATATGTATGTTTATGTACATTTATTGTATGTTATATACTTTTGCTTTACCAAATTTTAAGTCATTTTATCTAAAAACAACCCTGATAGATATTATTATTACATTTTACAGATAAAGGAACTGAGTTAGAGGCTAAATGACTTGAGTAAGGTCACACAGCTAGTAAGTATCTAAGACTTGATTTGAAGTTAGATAATATGATTCAAGGCCCAGGAGTCTATACATTTCACCACCTAGGAGCCTAGGGATGTAACTGACTTTGTGCTTAAAGTTGTGTCACTAGCATTTAGCACAATTTTTGTTGAATAGTAAGATCATAATGTCTTTTGCTTGCATTTCCTTGACTTATTTTTAAAGCAGTTTGTAACTTGTCTGCTCCTTACATTTCCAATATTTTTATATATTACTCCCCTCCATGTACTCTTATGATCCAGTGATACTGATCTTCTTGCTGTTTCTCTTATTTTTTTTGGAGGAGATATCATTCTTTATCATAAGTCCAACAGAGACATTGCTTTAATAGTTTCCAGAAAGTTGCTACTGCTAGCTGCATTTCCCTTCATCCTATTTACCCCCTCCTCCATTTATTCTATTCTCTCTTCTTCCACCCTATCCCTCCTCAAAAGTGTTGTATCTGACTAACCTCTCCCATAATCCATTGTACCTGACTACTCCTCTCTCTCTATCCCCTTTCTCCCATCCTTTCCTTTTTTTTCTTCTTCCAGGGTTAAGATAGATTTCTATATCCAATTGAGTGTATGTTATTTTCTCTCTGACCCACTTCTGATAAGAGTAAATACTCACCTGGGGACCTCATTTTCCCCTTTCCACTCCATTGCAAAAACTTATTCTTGCCTCTTTTATGTGAAATAACTTAGCTTAACCTACTTCTCCTTTCCCTTTCTCCCAATACATTCCCTTCTCATCCATTAACTCCTTTTTAATATATTATACCGTTAAATTCAACTTCCTCTTGTACCTTTGTCCTATATGATCCTTCTAACTGCCCTAATAAATTTGAAGGTACATATGAGTTATCATTATCTTCCAAAGCAGTTCAACATTCAAAGTCCTTCATTTTTTCCCCCTTCCCATTCACCCTCTCTTTGTATTCACCTGAATCCTCTACTTGAAGATCAAACATTTTGTTCAGCTATGGTCATTTCTTCAGAAAAACATGAAAGTCCCCTACTTCATTGAATATCCATCTTTTCCCCTGAAAGAGTATTCAGTTTTGCTGGGTAGTTGATTCTTGCTTGTAATCCAAGCTCTTTTGACTTCTGGAATTATCCTAGTCCAAGCCCATGAGCCCTTAATGCAGAAGCTGCTAAATCTTATATTATTCTGACTGTAGCTCAACGATATTTGAATGAGTTCTTTTTGGCTACTTGTAATATTTTCTCCTTGACTTGGAAGTTCTGAAATTTGGTTATTGAATTCCTGGCAGTTTTCATTTTGGGATCTCTTTCAGAAGGTGATTGATGGATTCCCTCAATTTCTATTTTTACCCTCTGCTTCTAGGATATCAGAACAATTTTCCTGGATTATTTTTTTTAGGTCTTTGCAAGGCAAACGGGGTTAAGTGGCTTGCCCAAGGCCACACAGCTAGGTAATTATTAAGTGTCTGAGACTGGATTTGAGCCCAGGTACTCCTGACTCCAGGGCTGGTGCTTTATCCACTGTGCCACCTAGCCGGTCCTTGGATTATTTTTTGAAAAATGAAGTCTAGGCTTTTTTTTTTTATCTTAACTTTCAGGTAGTTCATGAATTTTTACATTATCTCTTCTTGATCTGTTTTCCACGTCAGTTGTTTTTCCAATGAGATACTTCACATTATATTCTAGTTTATCATTCTTTTGGTTTTGTTTTATTGTTTCTTGATTTCTCACAAAATCATCAACTTCTGTTAGCTCCATTCTACATTTGAAGGAATTATTTTCTTTAAATTTTTTTTTATTTATTTAAGGCAGTGGGATTAAGTGACTTGCCCAGGCTGACACAGCTAGGCAATTAAGTGTCTGAGATCAGATTTGAACTCAGGTCCTCCTGACTTCAGGGCTTTATCCACTGAGCAACCTAGCTGCCCCATAATTTTTTTCTTCAGAGAGCTTTTGTATCTCCTTTTCCATCTGTCCAATTCTGCTTCATAAGGCATTCTTCTCCTCATTGACCTTTTGGATTTCTTTTTCCATTTGATCCAACTGGTTTTTAAGATATTATTTTCTTCAAGTATTTTTTTGTATCACCTCCACCAAGATGCTGAATTGGTTTTCATGATTTTCCCACATCCCTCTCATTTCTCTTCCCAGTTTTTCCTCTACCTCCCTTACTTGATTTTCAAAATATTTTTTGAAAGGGTAAAATTGGCCTGAGACCAATTTGTATTTTTTCTTGGAGGTTTTGGATGCAGAAGCTTTGACTTTGTTATTTTCTGACTATGTATTTTAATTCTCCATTGGAACAAAGTAACTGTCTATGGCTGGATTTTCTTTCTTCTGTTGTTTGCTCATTTCCCCAGTCTATGACTTGATTTATCTCTTTGTTATTATGGGACTCTGCTTCCAGGGTGGAAGAAACACTTTCCTAAGCTTTTGAGGGTTTTTGCAGCAGTTTATAGGGACATCACCTGGGGACTTCAATTCCTACAAGGTCTTATGAGAGGCTATAACTACTCTCCAGACCTGCACTTTGATCTGTGTATGACCACAAATTCTCCTTTCTGCCCTGGAGCTATGCAGAGGGTCCTTGCTCTGCTTTGGCAGTAAAAGTTTTTCCTTGAAACTAGGGCCCCTGACTGCAACTTGGATCTGAGTATGGGCAAAGCAACAGAGTCCTGCCTCAAGAATAGCCAAGAGACCTTTGCAATTTCCCTTAACATCCATGGGCTGAGTGCTCTGAAAGCAATAATTTTGTGGTTCCCTGCCAGGTACTTCTTCAGGTCTACTCCTGGTCCCTAGTGACCAAATCTATGCTGAGGCTTGCACTGGACTGGGCTTCACTCTGGTGTGTCAGAATTTTCCTGCTGACTTTCCAAGTTGTCCTTGGCAATTCCTGGGCTGAGAGGTCTGGAAACTTCCTCCACTCCCAGACCCAGGTGTCCCAAAGCCTGCTCCTGGATGACTGGAGCCAGTTAGTTCCAGCACAATCCTGACTGTGTTTGGGGCCCTTTCTAATCCTGGTGAAACAGATCCTTCCCCTGGATCTTCCTAGTTTTCTTGGTCTGAAAAAATTATTTCTCTCGCTGTTTTTTGTGGGTCCTGTCACTCTGGAATTTCATTAGAGTCATTAAAGATGTTTGGAGAGGTGTGGGGGGTGAACTTGTTGTTCCTGTCTTTTCTCTACCATTTTGACTCCCTTTTCCTTCTTGTCATGTTTTGCACAGAACACTACATCTCCTGACCCTTCACCTTTTTGGTGATTGTCTCCTAGACTTGGAATGCTCTCACTCTTTACTTTTTCTCCCAACCTCCTTCAAGACACAAATCCCATTTTCTTTCAGGAAGTCTTTTCCAGTACTTTTCCACTGAAATTATTTCTCATTTACCCTGTATTTATCTTGTTTGAGCAAAGCTTGCTCATCCTCCATTAGAATATAAGTTTCTTGAATGTAGGATCTCTGTTTTAGTCTTTTTTTAAGTATTCTTGGCATTTATCATAGAGTTTGGACCATAATAAGTTTGTTACTAGCTGACTGGCTTCCCTTCAGAGTTCCCATCAGTTTCATGCTAATCTGGTCACTATATGACCTAGTTTATATCTCAGGTTTGTGATGTCTAGATCATGCTTCTATTCACAGATTATACTGATATATGGTATGCATTGTGACTCTATACTTAATTTCTATCAGACTTATTTCCAGTTTTCTTAGCAGTTTTTTGTCAAATATTGAATTAGGAGAATTAGGAGAAGGCTCCTAATACTTGGAATCTTTGGGCTTATTGAAAACTATGCTGCTATTATTCTATTGCTTTGGGGTCTTATCTAATTTGTTCCACTGCAATTTTTAAATAAAAAACAAGCTAGTATTGTTAGTGATTTGTAATCCAATAATAATAGTGGTCACTTATATAGCACTTTCAATTTTACAAATGCTTTAGAAATATTTCATTTTATTTTCACAACCAATTTAGGAAATAGCTGCTATCATTATTCTCATTTTATGGAGGAGGAAACTAAGTTAGGTACAATTTAATTGATGTGTAGAATTACAATGATGACTTTAAGTTAGTTTTTTGAATCTGAATTTCAACTCAAGCCTCAGTGCTCTATTTATCATACTACTTTGTTCTCTAGATAAGCTCTGGTACTACAGTACTAGTTGCCTTATTTTTCCTCACTTTATTTCATTTTTTTTCCCTTATGATTCTTGATAAATGATAAGGTAATTCTTTTGTAATTTCATTGGAATGGCACTGGATTTGTAAATTAATTTAATGGTGTTATAATTTTTATCATATTGGCATGCTCCAACAAAGAACAATTTTTATTTCTCCAATTATTTACCCCTTGTTATTTCTGTAAGAGCAGCTAGGTGATAGGGTGCTGGAGTAGAAGTTAGGAAGACTCAATCATGAGCTCAAATCAGACTGAGATACTTATTGTGTGACCCTGGGCAAGTCACTTAATCTTATTTGCCTCAATTTCCTCAATTGTAAAATGAGGAAATGGCAAACCATTCCAAGATCTCTGCCAATAAAGCCCTAATTAGAAAGCAAAATTTCTATAAAAATTATTTCATAGTGGTATTTATGACTATGTTTTGATAACAAGATTTCAAGGTATTTTATCTATTTCATAGATAATTTAAGAGGAATTTGTTTTAGCAAATGGAGAGATAGATTATTTTGTGGACTTTATATTTTGCTGCTTTATTAAGTTATTTTAATTGATTATTTGAATTTCTTAGCTATCATATTAATTGAAAAAAAGCAATAATTTTGTTTATCTGCTTATGCTATTCTCCCAATTTCTTTATTTCTCATTATTGCAATAGTTACTATTTTAAAACTTTATCAAATAATAGTGGTGACAACAGACACCCTTATTTTACCCCTGAAGCTATTTATGACTCTTTAATACTTGACTTCTTTCTTTCTTGACGGCTTGCGACTTTTCATTAGACATGGAAATTCTGAATTTTGGCTATGATATTCCTTGGTGGTTTCTGTTTGGTATTTTAGTCAAATGATGATTAGCTGGGTCTATTTTCATTTTTTCTTTTTGTTTCTAATAGATTTGGTCAGTTTTCTTTGATGATTTCTAGAAGTATGGTATTCAGGTTTTATTTTTGATTATAATTTCAAAGACTCCAATGATTATTATCTCTCACCATTTTCTAAATCAATTTTTCAAAATAGTAAGATAAATTACAATTTCTTCTCCCCCCCAATCTTTTGCCTTTCTTCTAAGATTTCTTACCTCATGGAGTCATTGAATGTCATTTAATTTTTTAGAGACTATTAATTAGACAAGGTTTTCCACTTTTTCTTGTAAGCTATTTTCCTTCTATTTTTTCTCAAGAGTCCCAGGTTCATTTTTATCTTTTGCTTCATTTATTTTAATTATTTGTGTTTTCCTTGTGGTTAAATCCCACTCCCCCCCTTTTTTTTTCTGCCTCTGACTCTTTGCTTGTATGTTATGGAGTTAAATCTCTTTTGGTATTATTTCTTGGGCTTCTTTTAAGTCATCATATTTCTTCAAGATATTAGATGTTTTTTCCTATTTATTCATTCCTAGCTTCAGTTTCTGTATTCAGACTCTATACTAGGACTAGATTCTGTTTTCTCCTTTCCTGACTATTTGGATAGAGTAGGTAGCTTTGCTTGGCCCCATTGCTTCTTCAGACTGGACAAGGAAGTTGCTATTGCAATTTGGATTAGGAAGCTAGGACTTGGTCCCACCATTTTGTGAATTCCCTGGCTTTTAAGTCAGTTTCTTCATGGCCCAGTGAAGATTTGTCTTTGAGCCTTTTCTATCTCTGTCATTTAACATAATCCCCAACCAGGCGTTGATGCTACCTTCTGCTATAGCTTTGACAATTCCCAAATAGGTGTTTTGTAGATTATGGTGGTCAAGAATCCCATCGCAGGCCCCCTGAAAAGTTCCTAGTACTGAAGCTACCCAGGTATTATGCTGCCTTTGTCTTTTGTGCAACTATAGAAGAATTGGATTTAGGCTTTTTGGAGCTTCCAGCAGCATTAGAGCTGGTTGAAAGGTGCACTGATACTACCTCCTATTGTAGCTCTGGCCTGGGCTATATAGGCAATGTGACTCAAGTATAGTTTCAGGTCTATGGCTGACTACCGTTCCCCACGCTTCTACACTGATACACTCATGCACTGATTAACATGGGAGCTGCTCTTATATGTCCATGCAGGTATTCATCATATTATACACATATTAAAGCATATTGTCTGTGTGTGTGTGTGTGTGTGTGTGTGTGTGTATGTTTTTCTAGGTGTGTGTGTGTGTGTGTGTGAACTTATACAATGAGACTACAAAATTCAGAAGTTAAATGAGTCAGACTTTGAAGGTTTGAGTATTTTATTTATTACAAAATATAACAAGTGAGAACATGTATTCATATAGATGACAACACTATGTGGAGTCAAGCTACAATGTGCTTAACTGTCACTGATCAGATCAATAGAGCTATTCATGTATTATATATTTATTATGTATGAACATTTTTTTTTGGATTTTGCAAGGCAATGGGGTTAAGTGGCTTGCCCAAGGCCACATAGCTAGGTAACTATTAAGTGTCTGAGGCCAGATTTGAACTCAGGTACTCCTGACTCCAAGGCTAGTGCTCTATCCACTGCACCACCTAGCTGCCCCATGTATGAATATTTATTGGTTAATGTATTACATATTTTATCATATACACATACACGTTGTATGCATATAATATGTAATTTGCATGTGACTGTTTGGCATAAAGCTATCTTTCCTTTAAATATTCTATTCATTCTGTTCATTTATAACATACCTATGTGATCAGAATACAAGGTTGGCTTATAGCTCTCCTTGTCTGGGCTCTAGTTTTTACAATATATTCCACCATCTTCACCTAGTTATTTTTCCTCTTCTAAGGTCTTCTTTGATGCATTATGTTTTATTTTCTACTCAGGTAATTGTCCACTCTTCTCTTTTCCCCACCCATCCCTTCTTTTTATATATACTTCTTGGTGTTTCTATCAAATGATCATCTCCTAAGCAGATGACTTTAAGATATATGTATGCCTTCTATTTAAGTCTCTCTTCTGAGTTCTAATCCTGCTTCAACAAAAATTTATTAAACATTTCTAATTCAGTGGCCAAGGGCAGCTAGCAGTCAGGAAGACTTGAGTTCAAATTCCACTTCACTTACTAGATGTGTGTTAAACAAGATCACCTTTGGGGTTGCATCTAGTTTTGTGATTTTGTGGTTTTGTGATGCAGATGGACCCTACTAAGTTTTGAGGTTGTAGGGTTGACAATCAACTTGGCTTTGCAAAGATGGCCACATGTTCCTTTAGGTATATACTTAGAAAACAATTCAGTGATTATTTTGGTGTGTGTTTGGGGCTCTGAATTCCATCTCTCCAAATGTAAGATTTATTTCATCCCACATTAATTTTTAATAATCCAACTTCTTTCTTTAAATCTAAAATTTTAGCTTAATATATTGTAGAGACTTTTAGTGTTGGAATTATTTATATATTGTATCCTGACTTAATTTTTTTCTCTATTTGCTTTACCTTGAAAGTTGACTCAAAAAATAGAATTTGATGGTTTTCTTTTTGCCAAAGCAACTACTGTGTGATGACTTATCTATATCAAATTGTTTAAGATTTTTTTGTTTTAAGATTTTTATCCCACAGGTCTGCAAAAAATAGCTAGTTTTCTGTTCATTTCTAAAATGTTCTTTTCAGGTTACTTCAATCCAATTTATTTTGTCCTTTGCAGAGATATTAAAAAAGCTTAAAATTCTTCTTATACTATATATTATATAAGTCTTTTAAAAGTAATTTTTCCATGTAACCTTCCCGGAAGTCTCAGGACAAATGTGATTTCTCTCTTCTTAGAACCCATCTACTGACTCCTGTTTTCCCCTCTAAGAGTCTTCTCCAGTATTATTATGCCTCTAATAGCCATCTCAACTAAACTCTGGGATTCTAAGCCTACTGTAACTTTGATCTTCTGAGAAATGACGAGACCCAATATCACTATCATGAAATTGGGATCTTGAGAGATGACCTTCTACAATCTCTTCTACAATTTAATAATCAGATGATTATTAAATCTTCATAGGCATTTCTTTAATACTGATAGTCTGACTTGATTTATTCCTTAATTATTAGTATCCTTCTATCTCTTAGACTATTTCTGTTTCAGTGATCTGGTACTTTGACTTCTGACCTTGGTCTCCCATCCCCAACTACTTATTCCCATCTCAGCCCAATTCCTTCAGTGTCTAGTTCTAAATCTGCCTCTTCCTTCTCTGAGTTATTTGAAATACTTTCTCTCAGACTTTTTGTGATATTAAACTCCTTCCTTTCTTCTTTTATCTTCTGGTACTCCCTGAGACTTGGCTCCCATCAGATGACATTTCTTCCCTGGCTACTCTTTCTAGGACTGGTTACTTCCCTCTCAACCAACTTATTGGTTATTTGCCACTACCACTTCCAGATCCTCCCTTTCTATCATTACTCAACAATCCTTCTTCCCTGAAGTTGAAGATAGATAAATTTATCATCCAATCTAGGTCCTTGGGGCTATTATCTACCAAACAAACTTCAATAAAATTCAGTGCCTGACACCCAATTTTTCTCTACATTCCATCTCCTGCCCTCATACTAGGGGACTTCTAAATATATATCATTGCTCCCTTAATTGCCCTAACTTCCTAGTTCCTCAATATACTCAGGTCTGTCATCCCTCTTCAGCTACACACAATCTAATCATAACCTTGACTTTGTTGTTATCTGTAAGAATTACATTTCCATACTCATCAACTCCAAAATTCCTTTATTTGACCATATTTTTCCATTCCATTGTAATGGTAAGATTGGAAAATGAGGGCCAAGTCTTTGAAGCAGGCAAAGATATATTTTTCTAGGTCTCAGTTCAAGGGCATGTAGAAATTTGGAGGGAACTAGATATCATCCATGATAAAACAAGATTAATGCTTTGTGATGATAAAAGCTTTCTAACAGGTTTTGAATCCAGAAAACAGATGATACAAGTAAGAGTTTTTGTTTGTGAAGAGAGGGTTATGCTTCAGGGACATGCTTTAAATTTGATTATTCTTATTATTTCTCCTGAATAAATATATTTTTTTTGTCAGAGTCATTTGACAAAGCCATATCAACTAATTGATATTGGTATGACACACTGTATAAGAGCTAAGGAACAAAAGTGTTGCAAGTCTGAAATCCTAGAATCCTAAGGATAAGAACACATTCCAGGGACCCAATTTTCCAGGGCAAGTTGTCTTGGGGGAAGGTGCTATGTCATTTTTATCTGTTTTACTAATCCAATGCCCTTTTCTCAATTCTTTCCCAGTCCATTTCACTCCACTAGTTATACTCTCTTCTCATACTACTCTTAAACTCTTCATGAACCCATCCCTTGCTCCCTTGTTGTTGCCCAATACAACCTCTGAGTTACTTCTACCATTAGACTTCTTTATGCTGATGAATGGTACTGGAAGAAAACATGAACGTGTGCTTACTGGGTCTACTACAAATAGATGTTATATAAACTCATCTGGTTCTCACCACAGCAAGAAAATCTTTGTAATCCATAGTAATCCCTGCAATCCCTTTCTTGTTTCTCCTCAGTCCTGCCTAAGGACCGCCTTTCCTATCGTTTCATCTGAGGATCTTATCTCATACTTCACCACAAATATGAAGTCATTCTCTGAGAAATTCTTCTTCTTTCCACTGCCATATCTCATCCCTTTCACATGTGTCTCCCTCCTATCTCCTTTATACTCTTGTTTCTTTAGAAGATCTCCTTGTGAAGATCAAGCACTCTTGTTGCTTGTTGCACCATACAGTTCTTCCACAAATTTGCTTCCACTGTCATCTCCACTCTCTCTATAACCTTCATTATCTCCCTATCTAATGTCTCCCTCCCTGTTGTTTATGACCCTCTCATCCTTGTTAGATATTGTCTTATATTTCTCCTACTCTTTTGTTTTTTTTCTTTGTGAAAGATAGTTATTCTAGATGTCTTTGATTCCTCTCCTCCCCTTCCCATCTAAACCCTCAGCAATCTGGTTTCTTTTCTCATCTAACTGAAAGTGCATTCTCCAAAGATTCCAACCTCTCTTAACTGCCATAATCCAACAGTTTTTCTCAAGTCTGATCCTTCTAGTTCTTAACAACATTTGACACTGTAGATCATTTTTCTCCTCTTGTATATTTTCTCCTCTCTAGCTTTTTGGGACACCACCATTCCCTGGTTCTCCCACCTGTTTATTCCCATCTCATTTCCTGGATCTTTATACAAGTCATGTTTTGAACCCTCATCTTTCTTCCATTTATTTCATTTATTTTAGTGATCACAGCAACAGATTCATAGGTTGTTATAATCTCTATAAATGATATTTAGATCCCATATTTAATTGTTTTCTCTATCTTGAGCTTCAATCCTATGCATCAATTGCCTTTTAGTCATTTCAAATTGGGTGTCCTCCATTCAACCTATCTGAAACAAAACTTCTTATATTTCTTCTGAAACCCTCCCCCTTTCTCACCTTCTCACCAATGTTGCAGTTAATTAACATCATCTCTCAGTCACCTAGGTGTGAAATCTTGGTATCTTGCTTGACTCTTCATTTCCACTCATGGCACATCTCATTCCTTTGCTAAATCTTGTTTCTACCTTCACAATACCTTCTTATAATTCTCTTTTTTCTCTTACCTATCTACCACTCTGGTTTGATTTATTAATTATCATATCCTTCTTGTAATAATCTGTTTATTGTTCTTCAGAGCCAACTAGCTGACACAGTAGATAAAGGATACTGGCTCTGGAGTCATGAAGATCTGAGTGCAAGTTTGAACTCATAGACTTCCTAATTGTGACCCTGTGCTAGTCCCTTAAATTCTTTCAACCTGAGTTTTCTCAGTTGTAAAATGGGGATAAAGTAATACCTACCTGTCCCTCAGGGCTTTCAGGAGAATCAAATGAGATAATATTTGTAAAGTGTTCAGCACAATACCTGGCACTCAGTAGGTACTTAATAAAGGCTTATGCCCTTTCCCTTCTCTTCTTTGCCTCCAGCGTCTTCCCATACCAATCTAGTCTTCAAAGTGATAGTACTACAGTGTAGGTATGTCCATGCCATTCCCCTTCTTGATAAGCTCCAGGAGTTTCAGCAGCACCTCTTTTTTGTCATGTAAATCTGTCCACAAGTTGGACAGTTCCTTTCTTTCTAGTCTTAAATTTTCTTTGCATTCATGAATTCTATGGCCCAGCCATATTGGTCTTCTTGAATACAACACTCTATTTACCATGTAGGTTTTTGTACAAGTTGTGCCCAATGCTTGTGCATTGCCTCATTTTTTTTCTTTTAGTTCCTTTAAGATTCCCCTTAAAAACCATTCTTGGCTGAAAGCCTTTCCTATTCACACCCCTATTATACACCCCATTGTGCCTTCTGAAGTCACTATTTACTCTGAATAGATATTGTATGTACTAAGATATTTGCATACTGTTTCCTTTGGACTTTAGGTTTCTAGTGTTTAGCAGAATGCTAAATGAATAAATGTTTAATAAATGTACATTGATAGACTCCATTGAACTTTATCAATATCCTTCTAATAGTATTTACTGAGTTCTTGCCCATGACATGGTAAGAATTTGATTTTATGGGTGCTGCCAGCACCAAATAACCAATAACCCTATGCCTAGATAGTATACAGTTTTTGTGAGTTTTTATGCCTGAAAAAGTCACTCACTTAGAGATCCACATTCTGGTGTTAAGGCATTTTGAATTAAGGCGCTCTTGGATGGCAGACCCAGGATCTATTGCTTTATCTATACTTGATGTCTTTCAAGCTTATTGGATTCTATAAAAGTATATGATCTGCAGGCATAGCTTTTGAGAAACAATATTTCCAGATCACACACTGTGAGACATAGGAAGAGGACTTCAAGGGCAGAGTTATCACTTGCTTCTTTTGTCTTTTATGTGTATATCTGATTATACCCTCCAGACTTTAAGTTTCATGAGGGCAGAGACTATTTCTTGTGTAACTCATGACTCAGTGCTCCAAGTACTGAATTAATATAGATTGAGGGAGGGGTCATATTTGCAATTGCACACAAGTTATAAAGTGATACTATAAGACTATTTAGGGCTTTGGGGATGGAGAGTAGATATCAGTGGATGATTGTTTATGGGATATTGTGGGTCCCTGATATGTTTTCTGTGCAGTGATACTTATTCTGTTTCTATACTTGGTATGAATTATTACAATACTCCAGTGAATGCATAGTAGCTGTAGATCCTTATCCACATCTGCAGATTCATATCTAGATACAAGCTATGTCCAAGCAGTATGCTGTGGATAAATAAGCATAGAGCATGATTTGGACATTCTAAAATATCCTATCAAAGTCTGGGTGTGGATAAAATGAACCCCAAGATAGAATTTGTTTATATGTGTGTGTGTGGGGGGGAGGTCAGGGTGTGAAATCTAGTTCTCATAAATCCAGAACTTTTAGGACCAGATCTTGGGTTACATTTCTCTCTTACCCAAAGCTTAGTACAGTATTTTTCACAGTTCAGTAAATGTTGCTGAAATGAACTGAATTGCTGTATTTCTGCCATTGTGTGATTATATGGTTATACTGTAATCCTACGGGTTGATTTAAATTGTGAACTTTGTTATACTGTGATCCCACAGGATTGGTTTTAAGTTCTGTTTTTGGTTATGTTGTGAATAATAGTAACTGCACTGTCTGTCCTTGGTACTTAAGGCAGGCAGGTATGGCAAAAGTGAAGAGGAATATTTTAAAATCTTGGCTGTATTATCACATGGCAAACACTAGGGGTCACTAATATAGACATTTCTTCCTTTTCATAATGAGTTGAGTTTGTGTATTGTCATTAATTTGCCGATGCAGAAGCTCTCAGGGTGCCCAAAATAACTAACCAGGAAGTTCTTAGAAAGCAGGGTCTGTCCGGTGACAATGAGTGTGTATCAGTGTGATATCTTACCTTAACAAGTGCCAGCTTTTTGAAGACCTGCTAAACATGAAATACCAGGGATGCTAAGCCTGGCTCATAAGCTTAAGGTCAGATTGTGGCAAGCAAATGGGTTGATATTTCTCTAGAGAGGCAGCCTGGCACTGCACTGGAAGGGATTGGAATCCTGGAATTGGAATCATTGGAATTGAATTTGAAGCCTGGGTCTGAATAAGTGATTTTTTGACTTTCAATTAGTCACCAAATGAGCATTTCTTGCTGCGGCTTTGGTTAAGTTAGTTGCATAACCTTTCTAAGTCACAGTTTTCCCATCTGTAAAATGAGGGATTGGGGCTAGATCATCTGTAAAGATGCTTCTGTTTCTCTCTCTAAAAATGAATTCAATTCTGGTGTTATTCAATAAACATTTATCAAGTGCCTAATATCTTCATAGCACTGTGTTGGAGAATAGAAAGCTGAAAAACATGATGCATTTCCTGCCATCATAGAGTTTGGGAATAGGAATACAATCTGCATATAGGCAACTACTATAGAAGGGAGAATATTGACCAGCTTCAGTAAAATTTGTGGGGTGGGTGGGTTATATTCAGCTAAGGACTTAAAGGAAAGCAACCAGTAGAGAAATTTAATGGGGCAGGGGGAGAGGGAAGGGAAGGTATGTCTTTGTTCCTTGATTTAGATCAGGCTGACTTTCCTATAGCAAAGGCCATATTAGCTAATTTCAATTGCTTTGGGGCAGGTTGTCTTTCTCATTGCTAGACTTTGATGAGAGATCAAAGGCTCAAACTGGAAAAAATGAATTCATGCCATATCTTGAGAAAACAGAGTAAACCAAATTTTATAGTTAGACAAGAATCTATTGTGAAACTTAATTTCTGAAGTCTGTCCTTAGGGATAACACCTTTCATACTTTCCTTCATTCAGAGTACTTCTAAACCCTGGCTTTTCTCAAATAGCAATGGTAGTTGAATGCTAATGAGTTGTGGTGAAAAATATCTGATGTTGGAAAACCGATAAGAAAACAGTTTCCTACTCTCAGGAGAAAGGGGAGGACAATGATTATGAGGCATGTATTATATGTAGTGAGATGTTTCTGTGTCCACAAGCTTTGCATGAATTTTTTTCATTGTTACAAAGAAAGGTTCATTTTTAGGGGTTGGTTTAAGAGAAAATAACTGTATTGTAAATGTGAAAGGCATCAATTAAAAAAAATAAAGTGTAATGCCAGGCTTTGGATTCTTTGGATCCTGAAGTGCTATTATCTGATCTTCCTCTCTGTTTCTTCTTAAAAAATAATTTTTATTGATATCTTTGGTTTTTATACCTCCAAGTTCTCTCTCTAGTATTTTCACCCTCACCCTCCAGAGATACATCCCTTATTAACAAATCTTTGTTTCTCCTCTTATCCCTGTTCATCTCTACTCAAAGCATTGCCAGCAGCAAACAATATTTGGAAATCTGATGTAGAAACCCAGTGTGACCTCTTAGGGGGTGCTATGCAGTCAGGAATGTCATACCAGGGCCCATAGTGTTTTATGATGAGTCTCTTTTCATTTCACAGGGGGTGTGTCCATTCCTCATTGATGCTCAGCAACAGCTACCAGCTATGCACAGGCATCACATACATACACACACTCATGCACACATACATGTATTTGCTGTGTAAAAATGACCTGGTGATGAAGGTGACATTTTTCTTGGAAGCAACCAAGTGAAAAACTCCATCAGCTGGCTTTGTCAGCACCTGCTCATGGATTATCAGGTGGATCAGAACACTCAACTTTTTGACTTCTTGGCTGCTCTGTGGTGGACCAACAACTTAAAATAACTGGGTCATTTATTTTGATTCCTTTTGCTCACCAATGAGCATGTGGGAGAAGAGTGTGCCACTGCTGGCTTCACATACCTCTGACCAACACATGGTTAATGATGACTGAGGTTTACCCGGTGATGATGATAGGTCTCTTACAAGATGTATTTTTATTCCCTGGACAAATAACAGTTGGGATGAGTCCTAATTTAGCAGCAAACCAAGTATGGTCCCCTTCTCCCTCCCCATTTTTTTTTTTTTACGAGTTTAGCTACTCTAGCCTGGAAAATAAACAGCTGGCTAATAATCCCTTCCTCTGGAAATGGGCATAAATAATAACAAAGAAAACATCCTGTGCTTCATGCCAACACCCTCTGGGGAGGGAATATAAAAGCCAAGGCAGGAAGGCTCCTGTCAGACTTAGGGAACTCTGGCATCGTTGCCGTCTGAGACCTGACCAACCGGGACCATGGGTTGCTATTCCACGGACTGTTTCAACTGCTGCGGTGGCTGCCAACAAGGCCAGTCCGGGGAATGCTGTGAGATGTGCTGCTGCCAACCCAGCTGCTGTGGCTGCTGCGGGTCCAGCTGCTGCGGTGGCTCCGGCTGTGGTGGCTGCGGAGGAGGTTGCGGTGACTGTGGCTGTGGTGGCTGCGGTGGTTGCGGTGGCTGCGGAGGTGGAAGCAGCTGCTGTGGCTGTGGAGGGGGTGGAGCCGGTTGTTGTGGTGGCTCCGGTGGTTGCTGCGGGTGCTGCTGTGGGCCAGTTTGCTGCCAACCACCACCTGTGTGTGACACGAAATGAAGACATCTGCAGGGAACCCAGAGACCACATCTTCACTTGAAGAATCCAGACGGAGAGACTCCTCCCCATCCCACCTCCTGTCAAGGACACCCACCCCTCAATCCAAAGACAGTGTCCTCTCTCCAGCTTTCATTGTAGAACCCATCAGGTGTACATTCAGAAATGGAATGCAACTCAAATACCCTATCCAGTGACTCAAGATGTTAAGGAAAAAAAAAGACCTATCTGGTGAGAAATTAAAATAAACCAAACCAAAACTATCTCAAGCAAGGGATCCAAAGAAAGAAAAATAAGGGTTCCTCACCAAGCCTTGACTCTCATGAACTTATTCAATGTCTTGTCATTTCAGGACATCCTTCTTTTCAAGGTGTCTTTGGGATGTACTTCCTGTCTGTCCTCTCTGCTGCTTCTGAGGTGCAAAGAGGCTTCTTTGCTAATCTTTTAATAAATTCAAGCATTCCTGCACAATTCACTTGGTTTTCTTGGCTCTTCCTTCAGTGTATTGGGTGGATTCAGGCAAGAAGCATTAAGTGGTGGAGAAAGACATGATCATTCTCTTCTTTCATGTGCTTGAGGGAGATAGAACATTTGGCTTAAAGTTTCTGAGGAAGTATGAAGGCCTGTCTCAGACTAAGAAAAGATCATTTGGTAGGATCAGTATGGGATATTGTTTAGAAGGACAGTTTGAGACAGTTTTCAAGGTCTTGTGGACCAAGAATTTTCTAAGAGGGTTCTGGGCCCCTTCTCTCACCTAATTCTATTTCACCAGGATTTCCAATGTGTGTTAGGAATTTTCTTGTCCTGTGGACCTATTGTTTATGATTTTATTTTTTCCTATTGTTTATACTACTTACTGAAAATCTAGAGTCAAATAAAAGTCCTCATATACAGTGATCAAAGGTGGCCTGCTTCTGTTAGGTGTCATAGAACTGAGTCAAATAGAAGAGACAGAATCTTTCTTTTCTTTCATCTCTCAAACAAGAGGTTTTCTTTTTTTTTAAGAAACTTAAAGTTACAGGATGATAGATTAAGAATTGGAAGGAATTTAAAGTTCATCCAGTCTAACTCTCTCATTTTATAAAGAGATGGAGACTTAGAAAAGTTGTGTTACTTATGTTATAAACCAAATGGCAGTTTTCAGAATCCAGGTCCCCAATTTGCATTGTTCCATGACTCCATTGCACTAGAATTGAACATGACAGCAGTAAATGCAGAATTGATTCAACTCAAACTCAACAAAACCAACTCTCCATTTTTCTTGGGTAGATGGAGGGGTATGTGTGTGTGTGTGTGTGGGGTTTCCAGGTAAATATCAAAGTGATATTACCCCATTTCATCCCAGATGGTATGAACACTAGCCATATTGAGCATAAGATCTGAGCTTGTCTTTTTTTTTCCCACTTTTATTTCCATTCTACTCTTTGGTCTCTTTTCTGGCTTTGGTGTGGTTGGACTCTGCTCATAAAGAGTCAGATTCTCAAATTCCCGAAAAACAAACCAAGGACCAAGTCATAGAGTTTTTGGGAAATGAACCTGGATAAGGTTTCTATATCCAACAGTCACAGTACTTATTTTCTAGTTTGATATTCTTTGCCCCTTTGAATGGGATTCCCTTTGAATGAATAAAAACAAAATAATCTGTTAATAGATTGGTAGTGGGAGGAGAGCTCTCCTATATTGCTATATCCCTTGTGATTCTCACTGTGTAATAGACTTAGAATTAGCTAGGCCAAATAAAACAAATTCACCATCCAACACCATGATCTTTGACTGTACTATAGGCCAGAAAACTTGCCCCTTTCTATTTCTGCATCCCATCCTCCCAACACACACACATTTTTGAATTGATAAAGGAAGAAAAGAGAAATTCTGACCTTTAACATTTATTTCAGTTTCCTGATATCTATGTGAATCAGGCCTCATCTATCAAATCTGCAATCTTCATTTAATAAATATTTATGACATCTATGATCATGCTCTGTGGTGAGCACTAGAGAAACAAATATTACAAAGAAAGAGACAAATTCTACATACTGTGAGCTCATTTTTTACTAATGGAGAGAAGTACATATAAAAATGTACCATAAATATAAAGTTCATAAATATCAATGTATATAAAAAAATTGAGTCTGTGATGCTAGTTAGAGCTCACACTATTTTTCAGTAATATGGATTGGGTCAGGAGACGTTGTCTTGGGGAGAAAAGCAAGAGATATTTCCATTTGGAATATTCCAACTGACTGTTAAAAATGGCTACCAGCAATAAGCCTGTATGATAAGCCAAATAAAGGTGGAAGCAGAGGTAGATTTAATGGGATAACAAACATTCCCAAAACTTCACAACACTCTGCAGAGGCTAAAAACAAATTTTTCCTGAGAGAAAACATGACTTCTGTTGTGAAATTATAACACACCACGACTGTTGACCTTTATATGGTGCTGCAAAACTTGGAAATCATTGAATGTACATCATCTCATCCTCTCTAAGGGAGGCACCAAGATTAATCTCATTTTACATATGAGGAAACTGAGGCACACAGTTTAAATGATATTATCAAGATCTCACAGCCTTGGATGCAATTAGAACTCAGGTTATCCTGAAACCAAGTCCAGAGACATATTAAAATGTAGCAATTGACTTCTTCACAAGGCAAAATATCTGGTCCTGATCATTTAGAAAAGGAAAACATAGCTTATTTCTCATTCCACTCTATTATAGCAGCAGAAGTTTTTATATTGATACATATCTTTGAGATACAAACACTGAGAAAGTGCATCTACAGCTTGATGTCTTTTGAGTCTACCTTTTGCTCCTTTTCTGACTCTCACAGTTAGGAGCCTCTCAGTCTCACAAGTGGGCATGAAGGAAATGGAAAGTCTGGAGGATGCTTGAAAGGAAGGCAGGTCTTGACAAGCAATTACTATGGGCCAGGGAAATGAATGAACTTGGACCAATCCTAGATTGTTTCAGAACTTTGACTGTCATATGGTGAAGTCAGTGATGCTTGGTTTTGTGGGAGACCTCTTGCTAAGAGCTGACCTCTGAAACCCCATTTGTTCTTTGGACTTTAGTTCTAGTTCACCCATTAGTACAATAGACAGAATGCAAGTAGCTGTTCTTTAATCATTTAATCATTAGTAAACATATGAATCTATTATTAAAAACTATATTGATAAATTTTGTCTTCATACCACCTTCATTTCCAACTATATTCTGACTCCTTTTCGACTGAGCAAACATTCTTTATAACAAAGATTAAAAAAGAAAGAAAAAATCAGTTTATTAAAGCTAATCATAGCATTAACTAGATCTTATGATAAAGGATCTTAAGTAAGCAAAATTAAACATTAATGGCCATGGGGTTTTCTTGACAAAAAGACTGGGATGGTTTGCCATTTTCTTCTCCAGTGGGTAAAGACAAACAGTTTAGTGACTTGTCTACTAAGGTCACATAGTGAGAGTCAGAAGCTGAATTTGAACTCATTTTTTCCTGAATTCATGCCCAATGCTCTACTCACTGAATCACATTGCATTTTTTTAGATGTTTGCAAGGCAAATGGGGTTAAGTGGCTTGCCCAAGGCCACACAGCTAGGTAATTATTAAGTGTCTGAGACCGGATTTGAACCCAGGTACTCCTGACTCCAGGGCCAGTGCTTTATCCACTGCGCCACCTAGCCACCCCTACACTGCATTTTCAAAGAAGTTTAGGGGAGATAAATTTTCTCATAGCTTCTTTTGGGTGTTTAGGACCTATAATTCTAAAAATATAGCTCTTTTGACATAGAAGTCAGGGACTGTTTATTGCCAGACAAATTGTTGTGGCAAGAAGCTCAGATCAATTTGTCTAATATCATAGAATCATAACTGGAAGAATTTACAGTCACTATTTAGTCCAACTCCCACAAACAATATTCTCCCCACAGGAATAAATTGGGATATTCTGGAAACAGAGAACTTGGCAAAAACATTGTAATTTATTATGTATCTGTGTACACAGTAGACACAGCAACATCCTAGTTAACCAGTATCAATCCCATAAAAGAAAGGCCTCATGGAGATACCAAAATATAAGAAAGGCATAAATTTAGCAAGAAAATAAACAGAAGCATTTTAATAAGGAGACAAGCAAACAAAAAACAACTCTTAATAAGATGCTTCCATGCAAGCTAGTATAAACAACAACAGGGAAAAGATGTCATGTCTTGGGGAAGCACCCATGACTTAGGGGGATATAAAAACTCCTGGACACAAGGCAATGTTCAGACTCGAGTAGCTCCCTCTCTACAACTTAAGAGACTCATAGAAAGAAGTAGGTCTAAGATGTCTGGCAGCTGCTGTTCTGGGACTTGCACCTTGGTGCCAGCCATCTCTATCTGCCCAACTGAGGTGAGCTGTGAAAGTCCCACCATCTGTCTGACCACTTCCTGTCCAAGTCCAACATGGCAGCTGGTTAGCTGTGAAGAACCATGCAACACATCTCCAAGCTGTGCCCCAAGTTGCTGTGAATCCTCTTGCTGTGAGCCCAGTTGCTGCCAGCCAGTATGCTGTGAGGAGACTCCTTGTGAATCATCTTGCTGTGAACCCATCTGTCCTGTGCCCACTTGCTGTCAACCAGTCTGCTCTGTACAAGCTTGCTGCCAGCCTGTTTTCTGTGAGACCAGTTCTTGTGAGCCATCTTGCTCTGTGCCGACTTGCTGCCAACCAGTCTGCTCTGTACAAGCTTGCTGCCAACCCATTTGCTGTGAATCCAGCTCTTGTGTTCCATCTTGCTCTGTGCCCACTTGCCAATCGGTCTGTTCTATGCCTGCTTGCTGCCCACCCATATGTTCTGAGTCCAGTTGCTGCCAACCAGCTTCCTGTGTGACACTGGTCTGTGAACCTGTCTGCCAACGTACCATCTGCTGCCTATCCAGTCCTTGTGAGTCAAGTTGTGTAGCCCAAGAACCTTCCTGTTGCATTCCCAGTATTTGCCCAACAGCATGCTGTCAACCCATCCCATGCCAACAAAGTATCTGCCTGTCTGGTCCATGTCAGCCATCTTGTTATGTAGTAAAACGCCGTCAGTCAATTTGCTGTGAGCCCATTTCCTGTGGACCAACTTGTGCGTCCACCTCCTGCCAACCACTCTGCTGCCGACCCGGCTCTTCTGCCTCTGTTGTCTGCCGGCCAGCTTGCTCCCGACCCACTTTCTATGTACCTAGTTCTTGTAGGCCATCTTGCATCCCATCTGTTTCGTACCGCCCATCTTGTTACCGTCCCATCTGTTCCTCTCCTCTAAGCTGCAGGCAACCTTATCTGACTTCTCTTTATCGTCCAAGTTGCTACCGCACAAGATACACCCTCCCCTGCCTGCGCAGGTCGGCCTGTGTCACTTCCATTGCTTCTCAACCAGCATGCTGTCAGCCAGTTTGCTCCAAGCCTAGCTCCCCTTGTAAGTCGACTTGTGAAAAGTCACCTTCCAGCCAACCAGATTGTCCGGAGTCCACTCCTTGCAAACCAGTTGTCTCCGAGGCTGGTCCTAGTGAGCCAGCAAGTTCAGTGACCACTTCCTGCATGCCCACCAGCCCAACCACCTGCGACTCAACTACTAGCAAAGTAGAGGATGGCAAATCATCTGGCTGTTGTTCTCGATCGGGCAAGTCCAGGCATTAGGAAACAAGGGTCAGCTATAAAGAAAAAAGCCTCTGGCCCCCAAAGGGTCAGATGAGTAGTTAGTTCATGTGTGAAACCTCCCTCCATATTTTACCCCATTCTGCTCATGCTATAACAGTTCTGCTTGAAATACCAAACTGTGATCTAGCCCTCGAGATGAAGACCCAGTTAGACAAAGAAAAACAGAACATCTGGGATCCTTTTCATAGAATGCCATCACACAATGGTGTCTCTTGTTTCTTGGCCCATCTCCTTTCTTTTTAGAAGCTTCTTCCAGTCTACATGGGTCCCTTGAAGCCTATTTTCTTGTCTTTCTGATCTATAATGTTCTTTTAGATGTGAAAAATCTCCCCTGTTTTCAAATAAAATTGACAAGATATTATTCTCATTTCTGGTAATTTATTCCCATGCATTTACAATTTTTCCTGGATCTCGAATGGGACTATATAACTGGAACTAGGCACTGGGTCAGGGACTTTGGAAAGGACTTCTTGCAATGAAAGGGTGATTCAGTGAATAAGACATTCCACTAGGCCTGGTTTCATAGGGGAATAATATTATAATACTTCCTTTCCTAGGAAACACTCCTTATAAGGATTCCAAATATCCCCTATTGAGATACAATGATACAGTGGATACAATGATACAGTGATAAAATGTTGAATTTGGAGTCAGGAAGTCAAGAACTCAAATCTTGCCTCTGACCATGTATGCCCATGGGCATACCAATTCTCTGAATCTTAGTCTCCTATCTATTGAATGAGGGGGGTGGGATTAAATGATTTGGTGACATCTATATAGACCATTATTTATAGACATTGTCCAGTCATAGACTTATATAAGCATTATGATATGGTCTAAGACATAACCATACTGTATTGCTGCTAAGAACTGAATCTATTGAAAGCTCTCTACAGGCAGCATGCTCAATGGAAGAGGCATAATTGTAATTGTATACATATATAGAGAGCACATAATTATAGACATAATCAAAGCTCATTCTGCAACTCCAATTCAATTTAAGAAACATTTGTAAAATATCTATAAAGATTATGCTATATGTTGGGGATTTAAAAACAAAATGAGACAGCTCTTGCCCTCTAGAAGTTTGCCTAGTATTGGGACATAAAACATCTCGCCACCCCCTCCTTGCCCCAGAGAAGTAGCTGTAAGGTAACATGGGTAGGAAGAGAATATTAAGAACAGGTATCAAGGAAAAATTCTTCTAGATACAGACTGTGAAACCTGAAATTGGGAAGAGTTATCTGAGTGTAAATCTTACTCAGACACAACTACCTGTGTGACCTTGTACAAGTCATTAAACACTATCTGTCTCAGTTTCTTCATCTGTAAATAGGGATAATAAGAGCACCTACCTTCCAAGGTTATTATGAGAATGAGATTTTTTTAAGCACTTTGGAAAAACTTAGTAATACTACTTCTACTAATTATAATTTCTACTACTACTACTACTATTGCTATTATTACTGTTGTTGCTGCTGCTGCTACCACTTCTACTCCTACTACTATAAACTCCTCCTCCTCCTCCTTCTTTTCCTCCCCTTCCTTCCCTTCCTCCCCTTCCTCCTCTTCCATTTCCTCTCCCTCTTATGGTACCTGAACTGAATTTTTTTTTGCTTTTTTTTTGAAACACAATAAGGTTAAGTGACTTGCCCAAGGTCATACAACTGGGTAATTATTAATTGTCTGAGGCCAGATTTGAACTCAGATTCTCCTGACTCCAGGGTCGGTGCTCTATTCACTGAACCATCTAGCTGCCCCCTGAAATTATTTTTGAAAAAAACTAAGAGACAGAAGAGAGAATAATATCCAGTTTTGAGGACTTAAAGGAAGGTATGGAGGAGGGAGATAAGAATGACGAGCTCAGGAGGCAGCTTAGTAGTCTAGTTTGACAGGGATATAAGATGTATATGGGTGAATAATGCAAAGTTAAGAGTAAAAAAAAAAGATAGATTATGGCCTTTGTTAAGGACTATAACAAATTAGAAGGGGGAGTTTGCATTTATCTTAGAGGTATGAAGAAACCACAGAAAGTTTTATCGATAACATTAAAGTTTAGGAATATAAGAGATGAACATCCTAAGTATTCTCAACATTTTATAGGTTTAGAAGCTGAGACTTGGTGAGGTAAAGACAGGAAAAGAAGAATATGGATTACAAAAATTGTTACTTGCTACTTGATATAGGCCCTGGGGTATGTCACCATTTCTTCTCCATGACAATGTGGTTGACTAATCTCATCTTATTTGCCATGCAACCCCAATCAGAGTCCAGGGAACTTTGCTGGAAGGTCAAAGACTTAGGAGATGGACAAAATTTAATTTGCTCCATTGACTCCTCTTAAGAAGGCAAGGGGAATGTTTGGAGGGCCTGAGGGTCAGAATGCGAATACCAGGAATCCCTGGATAATATGTTGGTTGTCCTTGGTCCTCAGTAAATCACAGCTTCCCTTTCTATAAAAATCAGAGAATGAGTACACACATAGTTAGGGTCGAGAGGTCACAGAGTAAAAGGAAGGATGAAAGAAAACAGGGTGATTCTAGGAAATGGGGGGGTCTGAATCTGGCATTATCCTGTTTGTAATGGATCACAGTATTGACTAGAAGAGGCTCCTATCCGTTGCCTTATCCAGAGGAGAAGAAGACCAAAGACCAGATGAGGGAAGGTCAAAGGGGTGGTAAATAACAAACCCAGTATTCAAACCCATGTCCTCCTTCTCATTCCAAACCCCATGTTTTCCCTAGTATATCACTTTAGGACTGAAACCACAGCTCTTCACAAATATTATAAAAAAGCATTCATAGTAAGAAGACTGACTATATGCGATGGTAGTTTTATCAGTCATTTTTTATGCAAGGCCTTGAGTTTAACATTTTTCTCCTTCCTGCCCTCCTTTCCCTCCCCACTCCCCCTGACAGAAATCAGTCTGATAGAGGCTCTACATTTATAACCATGCTAAACACAGATACAAATTGAGATAAGTGCCTCTTTTAAAAAAAATGAAATATTAAGTGCCAACTATGTGACTGTTCTAAGGCATTGTTCTAAGCACTTTACAAACATTAACTCATGTGATTTTCACCACAACCCTGGGAAGTAGAAGCTATTTTTATTTCCTATTTTTCAGATTAGCAAACTGAAGAAAAAAGAGGTGAAGTGACTTGCTCAGGGTCACTCTGCTAGTAAGTATCTAAGACTATATTTGAACTCAGATTTTTTCTGACTTTAGGACAAGTGCTCTTATCCACTGTGTCACCTAGTTAACTCATTGATAGGATCACATTAAGCAAGGTATCCCTTGATCAGGAGATGTGAGTTCTGGAAGGGGAGTCAATTGTGAAAAGAGTGGAATTGTCAGAATATCCTTTCCTGTCTTTCCTGATTGTCCAAGGTCAAAGAACTAGTACATGTTTGAAGCAGATTTGAACTTGGGAAGATGAGCCTTGCTGACACCAGACCCAGTACTCTGAAACCACTTTGCTTCCTCATTTTTTTCTGATTAGCTTACCCTTTCTGCTGTACTTGAGCATGAATAAGAGAATGAAGAAATTGACCAGGTAACCCCAAAACATCAAAATCCTCCCCTCAAAGAGAGTTCATCCTGGAATTAGGAGGCAATGGTTCCACTGTCCTGTAGTCTGGGATGTCTTGCACTCTTGAGGCATCACATTTTAGGATGGACATTGGTAAGCTTGGGAGCATCTAGAGGAGTGGAATCAGATGTATGAAAGACACTGAAATAATGACCTCTAGAAGGAATTTGGGATACATAGCTCAGAGAAGGGAAGACTTTGGGGCATAGAAAAGTCTCTAAGAATCTGAGTGATGAAAATAAAAAGAATCTAAGTGATGGTAATATAGAATTGAGATTTCACTTATTCTGGTCTGGTGGATATAAGGATAAGTTTTCAAATGAAAACAGGTGGCACAGTGTAAATTATATCATGCTTGAATCCTGCCTCAGCCATTAATTTGCTAGCTAAGAGACCCTGGAGAAGTCACATAACCTCTCAGCCTCAGTTTCCTCATTTGTAGAATGGAGGATCATCACAGCACCAACATGCCAAGGCTGACAAGGACCAAATGGGATAACTTATGTAAAGTGCTTTGTAAACCTTAAGGTACAGTGTGAATGCCAGCAAATAGGGAAATGATAGAGCTGAGGGGGAGGGAATGTCTTTCATTTCAGTGAAGATCTTCAAATAAAGAATCAATAATCATTTTACTGTGTGTGCCATAGAGAAGATTCTCATTTAGGTATGGGTTGGACTAGATGGCTATTACCTTGGGAATATAAAGAGTCATGGAAGAAGAAGATTTTCATTTTCTTTGGGGTCTCAAGAAGTCCATCCTGATTTCCTTCTGACTCTGATGCTTCAAGGAAGCATCAATGGTTAAAAGCAAACATTCCAAGCAGGAGGAAGGAGTGACACTGGCTTAGGTGTAAATGTGTGTTGGGGGGAGAGGCTGATGAGAGGTTAGCTCAACTTTTGTTCTCTCTCAAGTGAGGCTGAAGAACTTGGCTCTAAATAGGACATCTGAATTTGAGGGCTAGAGCAATCTGACCCCAAATTTAGCTAAGAAGACTCTAAACCCACCAGACAAGTTTTGTTTAAGTAGTGCCAACACCTCTGAGGCCAATGAAGCCTATTAATAAGATGTTTATATTAACATGAACCTAAACAATAACAAGGAAAAGATGCCCCAAACCCTGCCCATATGAAGTGAGGATAGACTATAAAAGTCACAGAGTATAAGGTACCTTAGACACAGCTCATTCACTTCTTGAACCAATTTAGCCACCAACAGAAGTAATACTATGCCTAATAGCTGTTGTCTCAGAACTTGCCAGACCATTCCATCTGCACCTACCATCCCTTTCTATTCCAATGGTGGCATTCATGGAAAGACTATCTGCCTGCCTAGTTCCTGCCAAGGCAAAACGTGGCAACTGGTTACCTGTCAAGAAAACTGCCAGCCATCTAGCTGCAACTTGAGTTGTCCCGAATCTACATGCTGTGAGTCTACGTCCTGCCAACTAACTTGCCTTCCATTAACATCTCATGTGGGTTTTGTCTGCCAACCCATCTGTAACAGTGCTAAGTGCTATGAAGCCAATGGCCAGTCGACTTGCATTGTCTGCAGCTGTCCACCACCTAGCTCTGAATCTATCTCCTGTCAACCAACTTGTGATACCAATCCTTGCCAACCAGCTTCCTGTCAAGAAGCTGTGTGTGTGACCAAGTCATGTTCATCAACTTGCTGCCAACCAACAGTCTGTGAGTCCACTTCCTGCCAGCCAGTCTGCTCTGAATCCAATTCTTGTCCTAAGATGTCATGCCAGCCAATCTGCTCTGAATCCAATTCTAGTCCTCAGATACCTTGCCAGCCTATCTGCTCTGCATCCAGTTCTTGTCCTCAGATGCCATGCCAGCCAGCTGTTTGCATGCCCAGTTCATGCCAACCAACTTCTTGTCAGACAAGTCCATGCCAATCAGTTAGCTGTGAAGACCAGTCCTGTGGACCAACTTGCTATCAGCCTGTCTACTTTCTCAGTTCTTGTGCACCATTTCCTTGCATAACTGTTTGTCAGCCATCTTTCTATATGCCTAGTGATTATAAACAAACATACTACATACCTATGTCCTTCCAGTCCTTTTATTGCCAGTCACCTTTTATGCCTTATGCTTGCCAACCAACCAGCTGCCAACCAAAATGCCCTGTGCAGAACTCATGTAATTCAACCTGTGGAACCTCTCTCTCCTGCCAGCCAACTCAATCTGCACCTTCTTCTTACAAAGGGGATGGATGCAAGTCCACTTCTTTCCAGCCGGCTTGCTGTGTGACTGGTTCTGAGAAACCATGCAGTTGTAGCACTGGTTTCTGCCAACCCACTTCCTCAAGGTCATGCAAGACAGGTCGCCACCTGCTCAGGTCCTGCCGACCCAATAGCTATGCATCAAACATCCGCAAAACTACCTATTGCTAATGGAGAAGCCTCTGCCTCATCTGAGAAGCCAAGTCTGCTCATCATGCTGCATTGCTTGTGTCTTATTTATTGTTACACAGCAATTCTTCCAAGTATTTGTTTCTGCTGTTCAACAACTATGCCATGTATATTCTCTTTGAATCCAATCCTGAAAGCCTCTGCAGGCATTGGTTAAGTAATGAAAACAGCTGCTAGGAAATGATTTTCTTCAAACACAAGAGAAAGACACCAGGAAACAATGGGTGAAGCTATATTTTGTATTTCTTGATGCTGTCAATCTCATTTCATTTCAACAAATGATCTTTTCTGGGTTGTTTCTATACTATTTAAAAGTCAACTTGCTGCCTTTTGCTAGTAATGGTGAATAAATGCAATAGAGTAAACAGCAAACATTATGCCTCTTCATTGATTACAGTCTATCCTCTGACCATATTTCCTTCCTGTTTCATTTCATTTTGATAACCCTGTAATCAAAACTTTAGATTTAATCTAAATTTCCACATTGCTTTAAAAATGTGTGATTAAATTTCCAAATTGCTTTAAGAATGTGTGATTAGGTGACTCAGGGAATAGAACAATTTGAAATAAGAAAGAACTGAGTTTCAAATCCAGTCTCAAGACACTTACTAGTTATGTGATCCTGGGCAAATCATTTAACCTCTGTTTACCTTAATCCTCTGGGTAAGAAAATGGCAAACCACTCTAGTATCTTTGTCAAGAAAACACCCTGGATGATATTGGTGAACAATGGTCTGTAGGGTCATAAAGAGTCACACATACCTGAATAACTGAACAACAACCATGTGAAATGGATTGTTAAAATACTATTTCAAACTTAGAATTTAAGAGATGTGTAACAGTTGTAACTTGTCCATAGTCACATAGCTAATAACTTGAACTTAGATAATTCGACCATAAGTGGTATTCTTTCTATTATAACATAATACTTATCTGACATTGGAGATGTTAAATCTGTGGCCAGTAAGTACTGTGGTCATCTATTTTCTGTTTGCTTTTCTTTATATCACTGACTCATTATTCTTCCTGCTGCACAGATGACCACAACACCACATGGTTCCCTATCGTTCATGGATTAAAATACATACTCTATCCTGGCAATTAAAAAATCTTCACAATTTAGCACAATTTACTTTTCTCATTTGACTCTTTATACATATTCACACTTAATCCAGTATGAGTAGTTCTGACTTTGATAGCATTTTCTTAATATTTAAAAACATGTTCATCATCTTCAAGCACCTGCTGGATATCTCCATATGATGCCAACACCTCAAATTTAATATGTGAATATCTGAATCCATCATCTTCATTTCATTTCTGTTCATGGCCCTGTCATCTTTCCAGTCATCCATGGTACTTTCTTTGCCCTGTTAACCTATTCCACTTTCCAGGACCCTTAGATATTAAGATCATGTACTTTGCTCTTTCACTCAGGGTCACATTGCTACCCCAGGACCCATGATCATGGCACCTCTCTATAGAACTTACCTTTCCCACTTCTAATCCCAAAAGAAGTTGAGAGTTTGATTCTCTGGAGAACAGTCTGCCCACCTCTGTTGATATGACTGCAACTGTAATGGGACTAGCTTCTGTGTTGTACCCCCTTTGTTGACAAGACTACACATGTAGAAGTGCTGTCTTGTATGTTGTACAACTTCTCTCCATATAATTGCCCTCTGCATTACTATAGTCCCCGTCCCCCAACTACCCCCAGATAAAAGAATATCTGTTTAGAGCTCTCTTACATTGTATGCTTCTAGATGGCAGCAATTATATATTTAATATCAAGTTCCTTAACATTTAGCATATTCCCTTGCATTCATGGGATTTTTTTTAGTTTTTTTTTTTTGCAAGGCAACTGGGGATTAAGTGGCTTGCCCAAGGCCACACATCTAGGTAATTATTGTCTGAGGCTGAATTTGAACCCAGGTACTCCTGATTCCAGGGCTGGTGCTTTATCCACTGCGCCACCTAGCTGCCCCCTATTCATAGGATTTTTTAACCTCATAGAATGAGAACTAGAAGAGACCATTGAAGTCATTGAGTTTAATCCCCTCAGTTTGCAGATGAACAAACTGAGGGTCTGAGGGGGCAAATGTCCTGCCCATGTTACACAAGTATTTAAGGTGGGATTCAAACTCAGATCTTCCTTACTCGGGGTCTGTAGGTCTATGAACTATAATGTCTGGCTTTTGGTGGTGTTATTGAGTTGTTCAGTTGTATTTGACTTTCCATCACATCTTTTGGGATTTTTTTAGACTAAGGTATTTTAATGACGCTGATTCTTTTTTCAGTTCATCTTGCACATGAATAAACCGAGGCAAACTGGGTTAAAGCTACTTGCCATGGGGCACACATGTAAGAAAGTGTCTGAGGTCAGATTTGAGTTTGGGTTCTCCTGACTCCTGGGTCAGGGCTCTAAACTGTGGTTCTCTAACTGCCTGGGAATGACATCTAGCTAGCTGCTCTTTTTTTTTTTTTTTTTTTTTTAGTTTTTTTGCAAGGCAATGGGGTTAAGTGGCTTGCCCAAGGCCACACAGCTAGGTAATTAAGTATCTGAGGCAGGATTTGAACTCAGTCATTCCTGACTCCATGGCTGGTGCTCTATCCACTGCACCACCTAGCTGCTCCCTAGCTAGCTGCTTCTTAAACATTTAGTAGATGTTTAATGATATTAAGTTTGGGTGATTTTTAAGTTGAACTCTTTCCTTGAAAGTCAAGATGAACATGCAGAGAATGTGCCTGAGATCTATAAATCCAAACTTTACCCTTGATTTCTGCATGGACTGTGATGAACAGGAATTAATGAAATTGTTGTGATCAGCAGGAGGTGGGAGTAAGTAGCCAGAGTTGGGAAATTGGGGGGATGACAGAAGGGAATAAGAGTGTGCTGAGCCTCTTAGAGCATGAAGACTAGTGGATTATTGGGATTCAGAACCTTGAAAACTTGATGGAATATTCTGTTTCAGCTAGAGCAATTGAATGAAAAAAATCAGAAGGACAAATGGGTGAATTAGGGAGGTGAGTAGGTTTACCTATAGCAGAATGTATACGTTCATGGTGTGAATTCAAGGATTCAGAGAAAGGACTCCACTTCTCTATTAACTCCTTTACCTACTCTCCAAGGACCAGAATTCCTTTAAAAGGAGGCAAGTATTGATGTACTCATGTTTAAGAAGTGGCTCACCAACAAAATCATAACCGATTTTTTTTGAATCAACATTTTCTTTACCACTTAACTCTAGATGAACTGCAAAACAATTCATTAAGCCCTGAGCTGTGACATTTGTTAATTTCCAAAGTATAAATTCTCATACTGAAAATTTAACAATTAGCTCTCAAGACAGCCTATCATATTTGTCCCTAGTACATTCCTGGGACAAAGTCAAAACTGGCTTTTGTAATAAGGCTTAAAGTTCAGGCAGAGCTAATAAGATTGACAGAGACAACATTTTAAACTCAAGCTAATGTACAAAAGACTAGTACCAGAACATAGTTAATCACAGACTTAACATTAGAAAGGTTTTATATTTCCTCATGTCCAACTCCTTAATTTTAAAGATGAGACTACTTGGGACTGGAGAAACTGAAGTGATTTGCATAAGTCCCACAAGTATCGGGCCAATTCCTGAGAGATTTTGATAGGGAAAAGGAAGTATTTGCATACTGTATGCTAGAATATGTCTTTACATAGTTCTTTATGGTTTTTAAGGCACTTTGTATATATTATCTTATCCTATTCTTTTCATATAACCCTGTGAAGTAGTACTTTTATTTTACAGATGAAAAATTGAGTTTGAGAGTGATTAAATGACTTGCCCAGGGTTACATAGCTGTTAGTAAGGGTCTGAAGTAGAATTTGAATTTAAGACGGTCTCCCACTCTACTAAGGGTGGAATGGGGTGAAGAGGGGAGGAGGAAGAAAGAAATGGAGGACACTCAGAATGAGTTACAAGAGGAAAAGAGAGAGGAGGAAGAAATTATCTGCTAGATTGTAGCCCTACTTTACCTGGAAGTAAAAGGAAGACAAAATTAAGAAACCAGGTTTCTTAGAGAAATAGAATGGCATGGAGACCTGGTCTAGGAAAGGAGAGAGACTATCATCTATCTAATCTATCATCTAATCTCCCTATCTATCTAGAAGCGAGTAAATTCCTTGGCATGGTATATTAACATTGAAACTGCCTTTGGAGCTATATGTTGGATATCCCTGTAATTTACAGTTTGAGATTCCCAAGCCTGCAATAAACTTGTGTCTGGTATGCTAAATAACTAGCTGAGGGTAGCTTAGGAACTGACTCATTACCAAGGAATGGAAAGGAGAAAAAAATGCCTAAAGGGTTTCTGTCTCCTGGAGTTATAGAGGTATAGATAATGTGACATAATATGAGGGGATTTGGAGTTAGGTGATATGGGTTCATTTCTCTTCACATGTACTTTCTAACTGTGTCATCATTGAGCTTTGGCTCCTGACCTATGAAATGCAGATAAAAAGAATTATACTACCCATCTCTAAGATACTTGTGAATTGTAAAGTGCTAAGTAAATTGGAAGAATTATTATTATTATTATTAGTGATAATAATAACTGTTCCAGCTGGATGGAATCCAGTCCAACACCCTCATTTTACAAATGAGGGAACTCAGAAAGGGTTTGAGCTTTTAAGAAATAACTCTCTTTCCCCACCCCAAGCTGCCTCCACTCAGTGGGGGTGGCAGAAGTGACTGGTATGAAAATTGAGGCCATTCATTAAATTATTAAATTATCCCTGTTGTTGCTACTACTTGTCCATTTACAAATTTAGCCTTGTGTATTTATAAATATCTCTAGTCATTTTTCTAGTGTCAGGGGAAAATCATACACATTTAAAAATGGTTGATCAACTAATTGGTTTGGTTGACTGATATAATTCATCAGAGATTAGATTTTTTTATCTATTAACATGATAAACCTTTTTATTGCCCCGTGACTCAGTTTCTCCAACTTTAAATGGAGAAAAGAGACAGTTGATGCTGAAAGACTTCTGGACTGTCAGGAGACTTAGGATCAAAGCCTGAATCCATTATAAGGTATGGGATCACTCACACACCTTTATGTGAGCCTATGTTTCCTCATCTATGAATAAAGACCATTGGACTAGATGGATCCTATAAACCTACATATGATTTCCATGTGGGACAGAAGGAAGGGCATTGGTTCTAAAGTCAGAGGACCTGGGTTCGAATCCTGCCTATGAGGATTGCTACCTATATGATTTCAGACAAGTCACAAAATCTATTCAGGTCTTGTTTTTTTCAGGTTTGACAGTTGAAAGGAGGGAGCTTCTCAGGTTCATTCCAGATTTATTAACTATAACATATCTCTAAATTACTATAATTGATTATATGGGGCTGTTGCTGAGAAAAACTAATAACCATAATTTGAAGAGCTTTTCTAACCTAACTATTAATGTGTTCAGTTTCAATCTCCTGTGATTATATATGCTTAAGAATATATTATGAAACTATGACAATTTAATTCAACAAATGTTTATTAAGTGCCAATTATGTGTACTATGGTAGGTGCTAGATATAGGAGATTAAGTGATGCAGAATTACTGCCTGCAAGGAATTTATAATCTAATAGATAGAAATACAACATCTACATCAGTGGTATTACAAAACCAAATGTGAGAAGTACAAGGGAAGGGAAGGTCCAGAAAAACTATTATCAGGAAATGTGAGAGGGGGGATCACTTTTCAGGAGATTGGGGATTTTTTTTCCATCCCGGATACTTTATTTTGCATTTCAAGTATTATCAAGCTTTACATTCTCATAGGATAGCAGTGATAACAGCAACTTATTCTCCAAAGTCTGAATCCAAGCAAGATGGCCATAGTTAATAAGTAAAGCACTTTCGGACCAAGTCATAATAAGATGTGCTCACAAAAACGAAATGAAATTGCATAATTTGTTTCCTTCATTTCTAGAAAAACTAATACCTGATAAAAATATTTCTCACTGAAGAACAGATTCTCCTTTCTTCCATCTTCAAACTAAACATTAATTTTTCTGTCAGACCTAGCTACTTCTTTTTGGTAATTGCACACATACATGTAATTTTTTATGGTTCATAAAGAGAGCCTTACTATACATGGTATTAAAAATACTTGCACTCTTTTGATTGTTTGAAAGTTTAGAAAGGATGATAGCAACTGGCAAAGTAGAGAAGGGTATATACTCCATCAGAAAGTGTAGAGAATGCACAAAATGTAGAGGGGACACTGTGTAGAGGAGCTTGAACCAGACTTTACTCACAAAGGAAGGGAAGGATTTCAACAGGTGGAAATGGAGGGGAAAATGGGGAATCCATATCAGACATAGAGACTAAAGTCAAAATGCAAGAAAAGACAGGAAAGCAACCATGTGTGTCAGAGTCCCATTAAGTTAGAATGTGAATTGTATGAAAATGGGACAGATAAGGTTGGAAAGGTTAATGGAGACTAAAATGTGGAAAAGCTTTGAATGACGGGCTTAGAAATTTATTTGATAAGAAATGGGGAATCACTGAGGTACTGAAATCTAAGAGTGATATGATTAGATGGGTGTATTTGGCAACTTTCTTGGCAGTATTGTGAGGGTCAGATTGAAAAGGAGAGAAATTGGTGGTTGGAAAACCCATAAGGAGGTTAATACACTAATCAATGAATGATAATGAAGGACTAGATCAAGATCATAGCTATCACTGGGAATTGAAAAATAAAGAGATATTTTGGAAGTAGAATAAACAGGATTTGGAAAATAGATATGGAAGAGATGAAAAAGAAGATAAAGGGTTCTATATTGTAGGAGAATGTTATGACATCAAAAAAAGGAAGAAATTAAGTGAAAATTAGATTTTGAAAAGGAAGATGCTGAGTTCCCTTTTTGGACTTTTTGAACTTGAGAAGTCAATGAAAATACTTGGTGAATTTTTCCACTGGGGAGTGGAGGGAGAGGCCAGAGTTCAGAGATGCTAATTTAAGAATTGTTCCCAATGGGATGTGCAGATTCATTGGAATCACTTAGATGAGTCATTCCCATTAATCAATTAATCAACAAGAAATAATTTAGCACCCACTATGTACCAGACCCCATGCTGAGTACTAGAGTTATAGAGAAAAACAAAAACATTGCACTTGACTTCAGGAACCTGATATTTTAATGAGGAAGATGCAACTTGCTAAAACTATGGACAGTTGGGAGATGGTGTGCTTTGTGCAAAGAAGAGCAAGAAAGTGAATGTCACCGAATTCTAGAATATAGAGAAGGTGGTATGTATTAGAAGACTAGAAAGGTAGGAAAAGACTAGATCTAACTTTAAAAGCAAAAGATCATTTTAAAATTTGATCTTGGAAGTAATAGGGAGTAGTAGTGGAGTTTATTGAGTGAAGGGGGATGGGGTGGGGTCCTTGACATAATCAGATCAGTACTTCGGAATGATCAATTTAGCAGCTGAGTGAAAAATGGACTAGAGTGGGAAGATGCTTGGGGCAGGGACATTAATTAGCAGGTTATTGATAAACTCCAGGCATGAAATGATGAGGACTTGAACCAATAGATGATGAAGAGCAATAAAAAGAATCATTAAGCATCTACTTTATACAGAGCTGTTTATACTTTATACTTATGAATTTAATGTTATAGTTGAGTATACTTGAAAGAACTTAATATTTCAAATCACAGAATCAAGATTCAGTTGAAACTGAGCATACTGTATGATACTGAATAAGTTATTTCACCTGGCTAAATGTTCATATCTTTATTGATAATTTGGGTATAAAAATATTGTTAGCATTTAATGAGATAATTGTGCAAACTTCAATGTCTTTTATAAAAATTTGAAATTGTTTTTCTGAGTTTAAATATTGCACATGAAAAAAATCCATTAAAACAGACTCCATATTTTTCTCCAATTTTGTTGCTAAATGCTTTAAGGTAGAAGTCAATCCTAATTTTACAGAGAAGGAAAATGAGGTGCAAGTTATATGATTTTCTCAAGGTCATTGAACCAGAATCTGAAATAGGATTCCAAGTCCAGCACACTGCACTGTATCACTTTTTTGCCTCTAACGTCAAAAATGGATTCTGACAGTTTAGAATTCAGTATTTTACATTGATCCATAGTAACTGGATATACAGTGTCAATTCAGGAAGGAAAAGCTAGGGTTTTTCCTTCTAATTATAAAACTATTATCAGATTGTCATGCTATGAATCATCTTGAATCCTAATTGCTGTTTTGATGAAAATAATGAAAATCTTTATAAAGAGGAAGACAAACTTTATGAACCCCAGTGGAGGAATCAGTTAAATCATTCTAATAAGTTCCATCTTCAGTCTTAGTCAATAATTCCTAGTCCAGATAGTTCTTATGACTATGGAACATGGCATAAACAATAACAAGAAAAGATCCTGCAAATTGGACCACATTTATGAGTGAAAAAGCAAGGAGAGCTTCTTGGGCTTTGGGAAACTTTACTTGTAACCTAACAAGCCTTCACAACCAAGACCATGTTTAGCTTCTGCTACTATATACTCACCTGTTGTCAGACAGCATGCTGCAGGATAGTTTGCTGACAGAGAGCCAGTTTTAGGTCCATCTGCTATGAATCCTGTTGCTTCCAGCCCTGTAATTTCCCTATATAGTATATGCCCAGCTGCCACTAGCCTTCCTATTATTGACCTCGACTTTGTCCAAACCTTTGTTTCTAATTACTTCTGATCATCTTCCTCCCATACATTTAATAAAATATCATCCTGATATTATGTAACTCCCTATCTTCCTACTTAAAGTCCTCAAGTTCCCTTGATATTGCATTTTGCTTGATATCATTGGAAAAAATGGCAAGTTTCCTGACTTTTTAATGGTGACCAGTTTGCAGGTAAATTACTGGTTTGTCACCTAAATGCTAAAGCTGCTTGGATTTGCTTTAATAATCCAGTTGGCTAAGTTTCTGGCTTTTGTCATTATCCTTTGACTCTCAGAATGACTGCTTAGCCACTGTGAGATGTCTATTCATGGAGGATACCACATGGATTTGACTTTATTCTTTGCATCAAGATGACAAATCAGTCTGACAACACAAGGGAGTTATTACTTTAAGCTAATATCACTGATGTTTTCCTAGGAATTGCAATTGCTCAATATAATTTCCTTCTAATATTGTTCTCTACTTTATAAATTACTTTATTCTCTTAACTACTTTGTCTGATTGCTTCCATCTGTTGATCCAGAAACAAAAGTGCTTTACTTTTATCTCTATAAAATCTCATTAGATTCAATCTTTTGAGTCTGCTACATTCTGTCTGGGTCCTATCATTCTCACTTCTGTCTAGGTGGAATAGACAGGGAAGTCCTTTGAAACCCATATTGAGTATTTCCTATGGGTGGAGACAATCAGGGAAGAGGTAGAATTAAGACATGGAACCTTCTGCCTTCAGCAGAGACAATCAAGTGCAAGGTGATCTGAATATGCTCCCTTCTAGAACTCAAGAAACTCAACCCTTTGAACAAGAAATTCAGTTCTCCTCTTCCTCTCCCTATCCCTGTGATATTCCTAAGTATAAACACCTTTCCCAATCCTCTCATTCTCTCATCCACATTTAATTCAACCATCCTCCTGATTTTGAAAAATCGAGTATCATTGATGGAGCTATGAATTTATACAACTGTTTTGGAAAACAATTTGGAAGTGTGGGAAAAATGCAAATAAAATGTCTATATAGTTTATCTCAAATATTGCACTTCAACAAAGACCCCATTCACTCTAATATTTATGGAAGCACTTTTTGTAGTAATGCATTGAAAACAAAACAGATACTTGTTTAGGGAAGGACTAAACAAGTAATGGAACATGAATGTCATGAACTATTACTATACTGTAAACAATGACACAGTGATGGAGAAACAAAATGTAACAAGCTAGATAAGGAAACATTAACAAAACTATTGTTGGAGATAAGAGGTCTTTTCTGTTAATGGTTGTTTCAACTCTTAAAATCTCAACCAGTTGTAAATGAATTTAATTTCTTGTGTTCTTGAATAGGAAATGTTTTTCTAAGTTTGATAATAAATTCTGCCAGTTACATTCCAAACACTTTCCCTTTCTTCTTTGAATAATTCCTCCTTTACTCCTACCTCTCTGAGTGAAAGGTTTTACTTATTTATCCTCAGTTGCTGTAAGTTATTACTGACTGGTTCTTTAAATGGGACTGAAAAGTTATATGTAAAAAGTATTCCTGAAGTAGGAAGAAAGGATAAGATTTTAAATAGGTAATGAAAGGGTACAGAAGAAAATAATAGAATGGGAAAGACAAGATTACTTTTAAACATATTTAAACAATGACAAAAGACAAAAATACTAGGGATTTAAAAAGCAGAAAAGATTAAGGAGCGACAAAAACACACATAAGCAATATGCAAGAAAAAAATAAACACCACTAATAACCATGATGGTTCCTGATCTAGTCAGACATCCTAGAGAATGAAATCAAGTGGGCCTTAGGAAACATTGTTAACAATAAGACTAATAGTGATCAAATTCCAACTGATCTATTTAAAATCCTAAAAGATGGGGCAGCTAGTTGGTACAGTGGATAGAGCACTGGCCTTGGAGTCAGTAAGACTTGAGTTCAAATTCAGCCTCAGACTCTTAATAATTACCTGGCTGTGTAACTCTGGGCAAGTTACTTAACCCCATTGCCTTAAATAAAATTGAAGAAAAATTCCTAAAAGATGATGCTGTTAAAGATTTGTAGTCAATATACCAGAAAATTTGAAAGACTTAGTAGTGGGTCACTGAATTTTAAAATATCAGTAAATGTCTCATTCCTAAAAAAGGGCAATGCTAGGGAATGTTCAAATTGTTGAATAATTGAACTAATTTAGCTTACTAGCAAAATTAAGATTCTGAAAACTAGGTTTTAGCAATATATGGATTAAGAACAAGAGAAAGTTGGCTTTTGAAAAAGCTGAGGAACTAGAGATCAAATTGCCAAAAATTGCTGGATTATGGGGAAAGGAAGGTAGTTAGTTCCAGAAAAAGACCTACTGCTTCATTGATTACATGAAAAACTTTATCTGGATCACAATAAATGTGGCAAATCCTTAGAGGTGGGAGTATCAGGTCATACTTTTCTCCTGAGGAATCTGTATGGGGACCAAGAAGCATTATTCTAAATTGTTGTTAAAAACTTTTTTTTAATCTTTAGAGGCAGCAAAGTAGTGCAGTGCAGAATACTGGACTTGGGATCAATAAGACCTGAGTTCAAATCCTGATTCAAGTAATTACTGGTTATATGTTCCCAGGAAAATCATTCAACCTCTAAGTCTCATTTTCCTTCTGTAAAATTTGGATAATACTTATCACTTACCTCCCAAGGTTATTATGGGGGAAAATGAAATAAAAAAATTGAAATACATGTATAAAGCCCTTTGTTAATCTTAAAGTACTATGCAAGTGCCAGCTACTATTATTTTATTATTTTATCATTTTATCACCATTGTAGAACAGTTTCTTGGCCATCCAGGTCAATTGACTTCGTGGTCAGTTGTTTCCAAATTGCTGTCATCTATACTCTCATAAATACATCTGTTGTATTATGTTTTATTATCTTGAATTATGAGGCTTTCATGATAATAATGATCTTTTAAAGATGGCTTTTCTAACCTTTGAGGAAAAGACTGAATTGGATGAGTACAGATGGAGGACCCCAAAAGTCATTTATTCTGATAAGATTCTTACTAATTCTTAGTCAGCAGTGACTTGTATGGACAACTTATTGTTTTGAACAAAGATCATGGTAGAAACAATATCATAGAAAGACCCTGTCCTTTAAGTCATGATTAACTATGTATAAAAATCCCTGGAGAGAGGGAGAGCTTTTCACAATCAGAGAATTTTTCTACTGCAATTCAAAAGAAAATTCTGTAACCATTACCATACTGAGCTCCTGGTATTGGGCTCCTACAAGCTGCCAGTCAACACATTGTAGAACAGATTGCTGCAAAACAACTTTTTACAGGCCCACTTGTATGACTTGCTGTCATCTAACCTGCTGCTTGTCCAACTGTTGAACATTTAGTTACCAGCCAATATGTTGGAGAACAACTTCTTATAAGTCACCCTGCTGTGTGTCTAGCTGCTGCCAACTCTCCAGCTGTTGTCACACCTTCTTGGTGCCATTCCAACTGTGGCTGGGCAAACTATTGCCATCTCCCTTGCTATGTGTCCACATGCTGCCATCCTACTTGCTGAAGAACCACTAACTGCCATCTAACTGGTTGTATTACTAGCTGCTGTCAACTTTTCTGCTGTTGACTTGACACTGTCATCTTTCTAGTTTCTACTTGCCATCTTCTTTACTGAAATCTGGTTTTCAACCTATTTGCTTTTCTATAATCATTCTCTTGCTCGTAGTTTTGGCATCTGTTGGATGGACTAATATTGTCATCTACCTTTTAACTTTTGGGTCATCATCTTTTGACTAACTTGCAAACAAGCAATTAACTTCACACCACCTAGTTGCTGAAGAATATTAACATTTTATTATGGCTGCCAGCCAAAGCAAAATCCTATATGGCTCCTTTTGTAATTCATTCTTTTGCCAGGTAATTCCCTGTGTGGTCCATAGCAAATACTCTTTGCTTAGCTACTTTGCTGTCCATTGTTGGAAGGAACCACAAAGAGCCAGTTCTTTTTATAGAGATAACCATTAACCCTTGTAGCAAATATGTTCTCATATTTATGACCTGTGAACTGGATCTTAAATGGTCAAACTGAAAACTTTAATTATTGCAACTTTCAGAGGTTTTTTTTGCTAATTTTGTTTTCAATTTCTTTATATTTCTTATATTGTCTTTTCTCCTTTATTCTTTTTTTTAAGATTTTGCAAGGCAAATGGGGTTGAGTGGCTTGCCCAAGACCACACAGATAGGTAATTATTAAGTGTCTGAGGCCGGATTTGAACTCAGGTACTCCTAACTCCAGGGCTGGTGCTCTATCCCCTGCACCACCTAGCCACCCCTCTCCTTCTATTCTTAAATGATCTCATGATATCAAGATTTTTGTGTTTGCCTCCTACTAAACATCATTTATATGATCAAGTTTGTTCTTGATTTGCAACATATTCATTGTAATGCTGATGCTAATCCAATATCAGCAGGTCTCTATGACTTCATGCTGATTTCTCACTAATAGTAATGGATTTATGTTAACCTGAGGGAAGCATCCCAATGCAGTAGAATCAATACTGATCTTGGAATAAGAGGACTTGGGCTTGATTCTTCCCTTATTAGATCCCTTTCAGTTCTAAATCTGGGATCTTATGATTTATACTTTTGTGTCCAATAGTAAGTATTTCTAAACTAGCTAAATATATTATACTATTAATTATATTTTATACTATTAATACTTTTAATTAGTTAATATATTTTATACTATTAATAATATTGAAAAAACTTGACCTTTCACCTATTTGAGATAAATAATGATCTGGTTTCTCTATCTCAAATTACCTCTTAAATTCTCCCTTGCATTTCCAAGAAATAGATATAATTTTTTCTTAGATCTTTAGCACACATTAAAAATTGTATATCATACAATGTATATAATAACAATTGTATACCAATTTTCATGGCAGATTCATACTACTATTAGACTCCATAAAGTATTAGTTATCCTTAATCCTCCACCTTAGATAACTTCAACAGAATGAAAATACTTGATACATATAGATTATAGAATTAAATAATTATGCCACTAATAATACATAAATAAGCTTGGATAGAAACCAAGTGTTGAGGGAGGACTAGGATTTCTGATGTGAGGTCTTGTCAAGTCCTTTACAAGACTCCTCAAATGCCTTTGGTGTCCACTTGTCACTAATTTCTACTGTGTGAGTCCAATAAGTTGTAGCATTTGCAGGCACCATGCCCCACAAAACCAGCTCTGTAGACAGGCTAAATCAGTTTGAAGGCAATAAATAGCCTTCAAACTCAATGGAGTATTAGAGAATGTCTGGTCCTAGTATGTTAAGACACCTGGTCAGAGTAGATGGATGAGAATGATATATTCATATAGGTATGAAGGCAATGAACTGGGCACTATGGAGTGCTTAAGAGTTTGGTCCATTGCCAAGGTAATCTACTACATCCCAGGTCACTGCCAGTTATCTTGACATCTTGTTCCTGAAATTTGTTGACTGGAGGAATGCCTGATGCTAGTAACTATTTGAATTCAATTTGTCTGCAGGTCAAGCCAAAATTCATCATCTACTGAATTAATAACTATATTCTTGGCTTTCTTTACTGATAATTTTGGACACTTTCAGTTTAACCAAAAAAAAAACCCCACCCCCAACAAGGATCTTGACAATTGGTCCCATCACTTTCTAGAAAATTGAGGGAGAGGAAATGGAAGCAATGTCAGATTATATATTTTTAGTCTCAGACAATGAACTTAGCTATGGAAATACATTAGCTACTTGAAAGCCAAATTATTTGGCAAATCTGGACAGCAAAGACATTACCAAGCCAACAAAGGTCCATATAGTTAAAATTTTATGTGTTTTTTTTTCAGGGCAATGACCTTGAGAGTTCCTTATGGAAAGCTGAGTATGACAAAATAGTTGCTTTTGAATCATGCTGCTGGAAATGACTTTTGAGAGTTTTTTGGACAACAATGCAATCACCATTCTCAGTTTTTTTTTTGCAAGGCAAATGGGGTTAAGTGGCTTGCCCAAGGCCACACAGCTAGGTAATTATTAAGTGTCTGAGACCGGATTTGAACCCAGGTAGTCCTGACTCCAAGGCCGGTGCTTTATCCACTATGCCACCTAGCCGCCCCTACCATTCTCAGTTCTTAAAGAAATTAATTCAGGTTCTTCATTGGAATATTAAATATTGAAATAAAGCTTAAATAGTTTGTCTATTTAATGCCATTTTTCTTGATACTGGGAAAGATTAAAGAAAAAAAGGAAAAGAATATGGCAGAGGATAAGATGGATAGATAGTGTCATAGAAATATTTAACAAGACCTTGGACAGATTTTGAGAGGTAGTCAAGAAAAACAAGTCTTGGCATACTCTGGTCCATGGGGTGACAATAAGATAAGCACAACTGAATTTCTGAATAACAACACTGAGTAATTTTAGTGCATCTTCTCAAGTTAAATTTTTTAGTATGATTCTGCAATGGTTTTGTTCCTTAGTCAAAATTTTTGTTGGTTTGTATTTTTAATTTATTAACTGTTTTATAAGGGAATTTAATATTAATTATATATAATTTTTACAATAATTCAACATTATTGTAATACTTTAAATCGACAAATTCACTATTCTGTTAAAATATTCAATCATTTTTAGTAATTTAAAAATATTTGTTGAAATGTTTGAATTTGAATTGAATTGTTGAATACACACACACACACACATATACATATATGTACTTCCCTCTCTATACTTAGTACTGGGGTTAAAAAATGTCTCTGCCTTCAAGAACCTCAAAACCTAAGAGCGAGACAAGATTAAAAAATCTCCATTTACATTTAAACTTTATACTGAATAAATTGGAGGTATTTAACAGAGAAAAACACCAGTATTAAGGGGGATTGAAAAATCCTTCGTTTGCAAGATTTACACTTACACATTCTTTTGGGGAATGAAACATAAGAATTTTATTTTATATACCATCAACCCCACAAGTTTTGCAAAAACTTGACTTCTTTGCTCACCTTTTTAAAGTATATTGCTCTGGGCTCAATCATTTTCTCACCCTCACCATTATATCCTTTTTATTCATTTGTGAGACCTAAAAATTATTTCCTTTCACCTTAAATTAAAAATATTCATTTATTTTTTAACATTTAAGAAAAATTTGAGTTTCAAATTTAGATTGAAACTCTCTTTATAGTTCCTTCTCTGCCCACTGATAAGACAAACAACATGATAATTATTTCAAATATGAAATCATGCAAAATATATATCCATATTAGCAATGGCACAAAAAATCAAGAAAACAGAAAGTAAGACCATTATACTTAGACTTTATCCATTCTCTCTCTAGAGGTGGATAGCAATTTTCATGATTCCTTTGAAATTTCCTTGGATGATGGTACTGAACAATGTTGATCAGTCTTAAATTATTGCTGCTACTGTGCAATGATGTCCTCATTTTACTCTCTTTACTTTGTAATATAGTTCATATTTTTCTGAAACCATTTTCCCTTGTAATTTCTTACAACACAACAGTATTCCATCATAATCCTATGCCATAACTTCTATAGTCATTCCACAATTGATGGATACCTTTTCAATTTCAAATACATTGCCATCACAAAAAGAGCAGCTATAAATAATTTTGGAATATAGAATTTGTAACAATATTGCTGGATCAAAGGGGTTCACTGTCTTACAGCCTTTTAAACATAGTTCCAAATTATTCTCCAGAATGGTTGAGCCAGTTTACAATTGAACCAACATTTTCCCTCATTCTTTCCAGCATCAGTCATTTTTGATAGGTGTGAGGTAGTTCCTCAAAATTGGTTTAATTTCTATTTCTCTAACCAATAGTGATTTATAGATAAAAATTATATATGGAATTATAAATATTTACAGACATAGAACATGGCTTCAAACAGCTTTGATATCTTCTTCTGAAAACTGCTTTTTCCTATCACTTAGTCACATACATAGCAACTGGGGAATGACTCATGATTTTATCAATTTGACTCCATTCCCTACATATTTGGGAAATGAAGTCTTTATTAGAGAAATTTGCTGAAAAATTATTTTAACATTTTAACATTTTATTTGTTTTCCAGTTATATACAATGGTAGTAATATGCACCCATCATTTTTGCAAGACTCTGAATTCTACAATTTTCCCCCTCCTCCCTTCCCTCCCCCCCCGCCCCCCCCACAGAAGCTGTCTGACAGTCTCTACATTGTTTCCATGCCATACATTGATGTAAGTTGAATGTTATAAAAGTAAACATAAGAATAAATATAAATACCCTCTCCCCCAAGAAGATGAGAAACCTCAAGGAGAGAGAGAGAGAGAGAGAGAGAGAGAGAGAGAGAGAGAGAGAGAGAGAGAGAGAGAGAGAGAATTGTACTTCAGTCTGTGTTCAGATTTCAATGGCTCCGTCTCTGGGGTGAGTTGCTTTCTTTATCATAAGTCTACCAGAGAAGTTGCTTCAGTATTTTTCCCTCAGTTGCTATTACTAGCTGTACCTCCACTCTATTTCTCCCCACTCTCATTTATTCTATTCTCTCTCTCCTTTCATCCTGGCCCTGTCCAAAAGTGTGTTGAAACTGAGTACCTTCTCCCTCAGTCTTCCCTCTTTTCTATCATCTATTCTCCCCTTCCCTCCCCCAATTCCCCCTCATTCTGTCCCTTTCCTTCTCCAGGACAAGGCAGATTTCCTCACCCTATTAAGAGTGTATGTCATTTCCTTCCTGAACCATTTCCGATGAGAATGAAGGCTCACTCATTCCCCCTTGACTTCCCCCCTCCACTCCATTGAAAAAGGTTTTTCTTGACTCATGTGAAATCTCTCAGCTTCTTCTTCATCTCCTTTTCCTTCCTCCCAGTACTTTTCCCCCATCACCTATTGAGTCCATCATATCATTATATTCCTCTCCTTCCTGTGTCCTGTCTATATATGCTCCTTCTAACAGCTCTTATAAATAAGAAAGTTCATATGAGTTATCAATATCTTCTTACTGAAAAATTATTAATCTTCATTATCTGTTATATTTAAACAAAATGTAGTTTCCCTGCTTATCTTTTTTAATTAGGTCCCTTTTGCTTTTGCTTAGTCTGAGATGCAGATTGTTATTCCTGTTTTTTCTGTTTTACTTCAACTGAGATGACTATTTTAATTGAACATGTGTGTTTTTCTGATTTAATTGTGTCTCTTGTAAAAGATATATTTTGAATTCTGGTTTCTATTTCATTGTTCTATTTGCTTTCATTTTGTGGGTGAGCACATCTCATTAGCACTTAAAGTAATTTTGACTGTGTATTTCCCTCTATCCTATTTCCTTTGTTCATCCTTCTATCTCTCTTTTTCAACTCTGTCCTCCTGAAGAGTCTATTTTTTGCTTTTGATCACTGCCTCCCTCAATTCATCCTTCCTTTTATCATCCCTCTCCTTTTAACCACTTCCTCTCCTTCTTCCCTTTTGGGTAACACAGATTTCTCTTCCCAACTGAATACATATAGACATACACACACACAGACAACTCACACAATATACATATTCATTCATGTATATATGCATGCATGTATTTATACATGCACATATGTGTGCATGTATGTATATACGTACACACATTTATTCTTCCCTCTCTGAACCAATATTCCTGAGAGTGAGGTTCAAGTGTTGTTCTCCATCCTCTTCTATTTCCCCCTTCACTATAAAGGATCTTCTTGCATATCTTCCCCCCCACTATTTTGGTACTAACTTTGGTAATGTTATTCAAGGAGAGGTGTAGTCACTGCTCTTCTGATCTGTGTGTTTTGATCCTTACTCAAGAATGCTTTTGCCTTCTCTGCAAATGTGACCAGGGCCCTTGATCTTCAATGATTGTAAGCTAATGCTCCTTTCTGCCTTGGAACAGTCACCATGACTTTTGATTCTTAATGACTGACCAAAAGTTCTCTAGACTGCCCCAGAGTTAAGACAAGAACTGCAGATGGGTAATACCAAACAGCCACTAGCATCAGGCCCTGTATCCAGTACCTGCCAAAGGTCACCTGTAATCTCTTTTAGACAAATTGTCTAATTCCTTTACTATCTCTGATCTGAGAGTTTCTGAAGTTGCTGCAGTTGCTCTCATGTATCTCCAAAACCCAATACTTGTGTTGCCACTATGCATTCTGGACCAGTCCCCGCTCTTGTCTTACAGACCTCTCCTGTCTGACTACTAAATTGTCTTAGTCTGAAAAAATTTTTTACCCTTAACTTCTCTCTGTTACTCCAGAATTCAGTTTGAGGACTACTTTTAATGTTATTTAGAGGACATTGTTGGCAGCGTTTGGCTGATTACCTGTCTCTATTTTGTCATTTTGGCTTGGGTCCTTTTTCTTAATTCTTACTCCTGCCTTTGTTTTATCTCTCTCGTAACTATCTCAGTTATTTAATTGTTAAGTCAAAACAATATTACAATTTTAAAAAATCCTGCCTTGTTGATTTTGGTCTTGGTAACTCTAAAACCTTATTAGTTATATGAATTTTAAAGATCTTAATAGTATTTTTTCCAAATACATGTAAAGTCAATTTTTATTATTTATTTTTAATAAAATTTTGAGTTACAGATATTCTTTCTTCCCCCCCAATGGTGAGCAATTTAATATAGGAGATATATATGCAATCATATAAACACTATTATATGAATTAGTTTGATGATATGGCTTTAATTTTGCAAATCTGATCATTTTGCATTTGAATATTTTTGTTGGTATTCCTCTAAATAGTATTATCAAAATTATATATTTTTAAATGATCTTTTTTTTTAACTTAATAGCATTTGTTTACCAAAAATTCTGGGAAATAAATTTGATATGATGTAACTTTTGCTGTAGTCTGTCAAAGTTTCTTTTGATTCTTATTTTTGACAAATATGATCTGCATTTAACTTTCTTTTTGGTTTGTGATATGTTTCACAGTGTCTTAAAATAAACTAATAATTCTATTCTTGAAAATTAATATTGAAATATCTAGATAGGGTGAATTGGAGTTCCAGTGCCATTGATTTTCTATGAATTGTGTCAATTTGAAATCCAATGCTCATTTTCAGTTTTTATATAACATTTCCTTCTATATACATATTATAGTAATCAATTTTTTTTGTTCACTTCAGTTTTTTTATAACAAAAGGGTAGAACTGTTCTATCAGGAAGTTCAGAGAATCACGCATGTTCTCCCTTGAATGCTTGGAGGAGGTGGGAGAAATGTTGAATTAATGAGACAATTTCTTTAGTAATCGCTGAGATACACATATCTTGCACAAAGCTGAAGAGAAATTTAATGAGGAAATAAGCTGATAGTAGGGACAGGTGAAAATGGATGGGTTTTTTTGGCTTATTTTTTGGTAACAACTATTCCAAGATCTTGACACATAGTATCATTCTAACCTCCACTTGCCTATAAATGGTATCATTATAGGATTTTATATTTTTCTGTTTTGGGGACATTTTCCCTTTTATTTCTTTAACTTTTTTACTATTGAGAAAGTTTTCATCACTGAAACAGTAGTTACTTTTTAAAAAGTCAGTTGAAAAATATTATCCATTTAATATTTTTGAATTTTGGATTGAAATTTATTTCATTATTTTTAGTTGTTGTAAGATTGCTTTCCTTGTTTTGATCTTTCTTTTACTTAGATGGTCATTTTGGAAACATTTTCAGTTTGCTGACTGAAGTTGTTTTCAGTCATGAATATTTTAAAACTTTGTTTTCTTATATGCATGTACAACCCCCTCTCCCCCACCCTGGGTTATTGATACCTTTGCTGGTGGCTAGAAAGGTGACCTCATAGGAAGATCTAGCTTAAAGTTTTGACCCTGACATAAACTCAATAGCCTTTCCTCATTCCTCAATCTCTTCTTCTCTTAAGCTTTTGACTCTGTTGATCCCTTCTTATTAACTGTCTTCTCTATTCTTTTGGGGATTCATGCTCTCCGGGTTTTCCTCCTACCAAGTTGAAAACTCTTCTCTTTCTTCTTTGCTGGATCCTCATCTAGACTATAACTATTGGCCATAGTTGCCCTACAGGATTTTGTCCTTTTCTCTTCTCCCTCTATTCTACAACATCAAGGAATCTCTACAGCTTCCATGGCTTTAATTACCATCTCTGGGCTGACAATTCTCAAATATATCTATCCTAATCCAATCTCCTTACCTACTTCCAGTCTTCAAATGTCATCTTTATGTTCAGTATACATTTTAAAACTAACATGTTCAAAATTGAACTTTTCCTCGAAACTCTTTCTTCTCCTACCTACCTCCCCTATTAGAAGGCAACACCATCTTCACAGACCCTTCCACTTACAACTCAGAAGACACCCTAGATTCCTCACTGTCTTTTACCATTCATACATAAGTTGCTGCCAAGATGTATTTATTTTGCCTCTGTAACAACTCTGTATAAGCTTTCTTTTCTGAGACTGTCAGTTCCCTAGATGCTCAATATCGTGCCTGGACTACTGAAATAATCTACTGGTAGGTCATTCTGTCTCAAATTCACCCCCCAACAATCCATTCTAAATTCAGCCACTGAATTTTCCTAAAAATGAGGCTTAAGTCACCTTCCTCTGCATATCTCACTCCCCCCCACCCTCATTCAACAAACTTCAGTGGTTTCCTATTGTTTTCAGGATCAAATACAAAGTCCTCTATTTGACATTCAAAATCCTATAGGGTAACTATGGTCAACAGGTTTAGTTTAGATGAGGCTCCTGCAAAGAAAAAAGAGTAGAGTTGTCAGATTGGTAGGAGGAAAACCAGGAGAGAGTGACTCCCCAGAAGAATAGAGAAAAGAGAGTTAATGAGAAGGAGAGTCAAAAGCTTCAGAGAAGAAGAGATTGAGGATTGAGGAAAAGCCATTGGGTTTATGTCAGGGTCAAAACTTTAAGCTTGATCTTCCTGACTATGAAGTCACCTTTCTGATCACTAGCAAAGTTATCAATGACTCAGGATGGGGCGTGGGAGGGGTGCACATGCAAATATGAAAATAGTTTTAAAATATTCAGGACTGAAAACTTCAGTCTCAACTTCAATCTCCAACAGTAGCTTTTCCCAACTCTCTTAATTCTAATGCCTTCCATCTCTTCTTTCCTATTCGAATTTTTATATATAATTGTTCCCCCCCCTTAGATTGTGATGTTTTTGATACCAGGGACTATCTTTTGCCTCATTTTAAGATTTTTAATAAGTGTTTATTTACTGACTGACACAAACTGACCTTTAATCTTGCAGTGTATATTATGGAGAAAATACTGATTTTCATTGGTTAAAGAAGTCCCTTTATTGGAGATCTCTACATCAAAGAAATTGATGACTAAAAAACCAAAAACCAAACTGTTCTTATAAGGTTTTTACTACCCTCAAAGATTAAGGTCCAAGATGTTAAAAGTTTTTGAGTCCAGTTTCTCATTTTATAAGTGAGAAAACAATCATAGAGAGGTGAAGTAATTTACCAATAATCATATAACTAGTTAGTATATGATATAGGATTTGAATACTGGTTTTCTTGACTTTAAGACTGATTAACTTCTTTGAAGTATTTGTGACCCATCATTTTCTTTTCAGGAATGTAAGTCACATTTTTCCTTTTTTTATGATAAGGAACTTAGATGAGATGAGAATGATCCATCAATAGTTTCTAGCAAGTAGAAAATCTTCGACTTTTGCAAAAATGGAGAGATTGAAAAAATGAAGCTATGACAGATTGCCCAATGAGTTGTCATATTCGTTATTGATCTCAAAGGAGTAGAGAGATCACAACTCTATTACTAGAAAAAGAACTCAAGCGGATAGATGATCTATAGATGGATGAATAGTATCAGTACCACTAACAGCACCACCACTATCATCACCATTTATTTGTACTTCACAAATTGGAAAGGACAATAAAATTTTGCAAACAAAAAGAATTTATTAGGTGAACAGTTGAAAAGCCGAGATGGTTCTAAGAGGACATTTAAGATAGAATAATCAAAAAATATGAGAATGATAAAATAGAGATAAAAAGTAAAGTTGTATGATTACAAAGACAAAATCCTCAGGGATCCATTCTTTGGAGATACTTGGTCATATCCTGACAAAAAGAGTGATTCTTGTCTGTCACTGTTTAGTATTTTTTTTTGGCAAGGCAATGGGGTTAAGTGACTTGCCCAAGTTTACACAGCTAGATAATTAAGTGTCTGAGGTGGGATTTGAACTCAGGTCCTCCTGACTCCAGGGCCAGTGCTCTATTCACTTTGCCACCTTAATTGCTCCCATTATTTGGTGGTTTGGACAAAAAAGGTCAAGCACAAGGAGAATTGGGGATGGACAACTATCATTTAAGTAGGTCTAATACCCCTATTCTAGCAGGGGGCATGGAACTTATAATTCAACTTAAAATGGTTTTCATATAAAGAGAATAGCACTAGCTGGAATAGATGACATTATGTCCAAGACTTTTAGCAGTAAGATGACAAAGAAACATTGTCCAGTAGAAATGCTGACAACAAATATGTGGAGACTAAGGATGATTGGCTCTAAAGAGAATCGCAGCACATTTGAGTCAGCAGGTTCGTCATTAGCAAGATGGGTGACAGCAATTGATCCCAACAGGTGTAGCTACAACAGGGTAAATGGTAAGAGTGTTACAGCAGGGTAAATGGTAACAGACTGTTTTCCCAACAATTTGGATGACTGAATCAAAGCTGGCAACAGCCAGACTTGGAGCAGGATGGCTGACAGCAGGTTGGCCTAAAACAAGTTGTCAGCAGGAGACTGTTCTACAAGGGGCTGGTTGTTGACAAGATTTACAACAGTGGCAGCCACAGTGGTGATTTAGTTTGTTTCTCTACTTGATTCATCCAGTCTGTTCTTTCTAATGATGATAGAAAATTTCTCTTCAAGAATCATCTTCAACATCTTGAAATCATCTTTATGCAGAGTGATCATGTCTCTTTTTTTCTACTGTTGATAGGTTGATAACTTTACCTACTTAGTTTGGCATAACAATGAAAACTTGTGACTGTAATTCCAGAGCTCTGGGAGAAGTCTACACTATTTACTCATCAGCTATGTGATGTTGATTGTCATTTTGAGAAGATCTAATGAAACAATTGTGTCATTATCTCTTCAGAACATTCAATAGCTTTTCCAATACCCAGTATATTCATTTTTTTCCTTCTGAAATTGGTTCTTAGTTTATGAACTCATTTTGCTTTTCCAATTTTAAACTAAAACATCTCTACTTCTTTTCTCTCCCTTCTTTTATCTTGGTCTATCCAAACTTCTTGGTTCTAGCCTTTTTATTCTCCCTCTTGGTTACTTAGTCATTCCTTTTCTTAGTTGAAAAAAGAATAGAATAGCTAGTCTTACTTGTGTAATCATCCCATTCTCATATACACTTCAGTGATAGTAATTGACAATACACTTTAAGAAATGTTTTACTTTCATGCCTTTCCTTTTTTATCCCTTCTAAAATACTCTCTAATTCATTTCCAAGAATGATAATTCTCTATACAATTGCTTTGGGAGGTGTGTTGTGATGTTTGGGGTTCCACACCTATTCTTTGTTTCTGTCTCTCCTCTCTTTGTGTCTCTGTCTTTGTCTCTCTCTAACCTTTTGGTTTTATGCTCTGCTTAAGAACAACAACTGTAAGCACTTTTGATTAGCTACTATTCTGCTGGAAACAATACTTTGCCTATCATTAGAGTGGGGGAGAGAGTAGCAATTGTCCATTCAAGGGGCTCAGTTGATGGGAGAGTCCATATGGGAATCCCTGCTTATGCTTTTTCTTTCTCTTCAGTTTTCCATCATTCATTTTCTGGGTGCTTTCCCTTTGCTCTAATTTCTCTCCATAACTTGAACATTCTAACCTCTCACTTTTATCTCCTGTCTTTCCTTTTAAAAGGGTCAGTCTTAGTCACTCCTACTCTTAGTGCATTGTCTTCGAGATTACCCTCTATTTTCAATGTTCTATTTATGTACTATTTTTTTTTCAGGTTGTCTTCCCTCTTAGATCCTTGAGTCAGAACATGCAGTTTTGCCTCCCCCCCACCACACCTTTTCTTTAAATTTCAGGTATTAGCTTAGTAAGGGCTTATTAAATGATTGTTGACTAAGGTTAACCTGCTTCAGAGAATCCCATTCATAGGATTCTAAAGAACTAAAATTGGACTTCCTGTCTTACAGCAGAAATCTGAGTGCCATATTCCACACTTTGAGATATCAATGTCGCCTGATGACAATATTCATCATTTCACTAATATGCTTGTCTTTGCCAAGTAACCAACTTTATTTCCTTTAATTTCCATGTTGTCTTCTTTTTTCCCCTCATTCCTATTTTCTTTTTTAAATTTATTTTTATTAAAGATATTATTTGAGTTTTACAATTTTCCCCCAATCTTGCTTCCCTCCCCCCCCCCCCCACCGAAAGCACTCTGTCAGTCTTTACTTTGTTTCCATGTTGTACCTTGATCCAAACTGGGTGTTATGAGAGAGAAATCATATCCTTAAAGAGAAGTCTAAGAGGTAACAAGATCAGACGATAAGCTATCTGTTTTTTTTCTAAATTAAAGGAAATAGTCCTTGCACTTTGTTCAAACTCCACAGCTCCTAATCTGGATACAGATGGCACTCTCCTTTGCAGACAGCCCAAAATTGTTCCCGATCGTTGCACTGATGGAATGAGCAAGTCCTTCAAGGTTGAACATCACTTCCATGTTGCTGTTAGGGTGTACAGTGTTTTTCTGGTTCTGCTCATCTCACTCAGCATCAGTTCATGCAAATCCCTCCAGGTTTCCCTGAAATCCCGTCCCTCCTGGTTTCTAATAGAACAGTCTTCCATGGCATACATATACCACAGTTTGCTAAGCCATTCCCCAATTGAAGGACATTTACTGGATTTCCAATTCTTTGCCACCACAAACAGGGCTGCTATAAATATTTTTGTACAAGTAATGTTTTTACCCTTTTTCCTTATCTCTTCAGGGTATAGACGCAGTAGTGGTATTGCTGGGTCAAAGGGTATACACATTTTTGTTGCCCTTTGGGCATAGTTCCAAATAGCTCTCCAGAAGGGTTGGATGAGTTCACAGCTCCACCAACAGTATAATAGTGTCCCAGATTTCCCACATCCCTTCCAACGATGATCATTATCCTTCCTGGTCATACTGGCCAATCTGAGAGGTGTGAGGTGGTACCTCAGAGAAGCTTTAATTTGCATTTCTCTAATAATGATTTAGAGCATTTTTTCATATGGCTATGGATTACTTTGATCTCCTCATCTGTAAATTGCCTTTGCATATCCTTTGACTATTTGTCAACTGGGGAATGGCTTTTTGTTTTAAAAATATGACTCAGTTCTCTGTATATTTTAGAAATGAGTCCTTTGTCAGAATCATTAGTTGTAAAGATTGTTTCCCAATTTACTATCATTCCTATTTTCTATGATTTGTCCTTATATATTCTCATAAGCTAAGGAAGACTTTCCTTCCTCTTAATAAATTCTATTTACTTGAATATCCAGTGTAGTTCTTGTTGATTTGTTGAGTACAGCTATAGATGATAATGACGATGATGTAAATATATTCTTATTAGATAAATATTTGTATTTGAACTATTTTTCTAGTAATGGTAATAGAATTCTACTGATCAATCTGTACCTTATAGAATAAAGGTGGAAATTGATAATACAAATGGTCAAGTTCAGGGCCTCAATATTTTAGTCATGGTTCTCCCAGTGCTTATATGAATTGCTATTAATATCTTATTTCTTGAATAGAAGTTTTGATGCCAGATTCTATGGTGTACCGAGGAACTTGTTTATTCTAAAAGATGAGACTTGGAATGAGAACATTTGAGTAAATCAATGCAGAAGAAGACTCAAACAATATTATTGTGGGAGTAAAGCAGACCTTGTATTTCACCTTTATTCCCTTATAATAGCAAGTATTCAGAATTTTGCACACTTAGAACACTTGAAAGCAAGTGAATATTATAGCTTGTCTTGAGTATTGAATATATTTGGGAGGGAAAAGGGAACAAGTACCTTCTATGTTTCATGTACAGTTCTAGCTTTTAAAAATATCTCATTTGAGCTTCATACAACTTGGAAGGCAGTTGCTAATATTAAGTGACTTTCCCAAAGTCACATCACTAAGGAGTTATTGAAATCATGAACTCAAGTATTATTATTTCAGACCCAACTCCCTACCTCCTGAACTACCTTGTTGTCTCAAGAGTGACATAAATTTAAGGAAAGGAAAGGTCTTTTTTAGTCAATAGGTCTTTTTCCATTTCTATCAATTTATGCATTTCTCTGTCTGAATTTATAATTTTTTTTTAAATTTTCTTTCTGTCTCTTTGTCTTTATTGCTTTGTCTTTCAATCTTATCTGTTTCTGGAGGGTTTAAAAGATGTTGCAAAGTCAAAGCTTACCATGAAATATGAAAGGAACTGCTGTTCTGCAAATTTGAAGATAATAACACTTGTTCATTAGGAAGAACAATATGATTTTTGTATTATGATTATGAAAGATTATGAAAGGAAGGACACTGTATAATGATGGCTGATGTTTCCAGATCATTAGAAACATCCTTGAAGACAAATTTTCTATTGTCTCAGCAAGAAAAGATTAGATGAATCCAGTGGAAAAGCCAACTAAGATTCATAGCTACACTTTGTCAACTATTATACTGCATGATTTCCTATAATTGTGGAACTCATGAAATAATCAATAACAAGGAAAAAATCCTGTTCACCCAGTGATGGATTTATAAAGACCCAGAAAAGGGGTATTTTCAGACTCCTGGAAATCTACTTTTGCTACTTCATAGAAACTTCACCTATCAAGACCATGGTCAGTTCCTGCCTCTGTGTCCCCACCTGTTGCCAGTCAACATGTACAAGACAGTCTGCTGCAAAACAACCTGTTGTAAACACCTTGCTGTGTGTCCACTGCTACCATCCTTAATGTTGTTAACTTGCAGGTTGTAGAACAGTTTAATACTAAATTTGTTACAAGTCAACCTACTATGTGCCCAGTTACTGCCAACCTTGCTTCCAGCCATCCTGCTAGGACTGTAAATGCTGCCAGCCTTCATACCTTTAACCAGCTTGATGTAGAACATTGTGCTGCCAGATGCCTTGCTGTAGGTTCACCTGTTTGTTGTAGGTCTAACTACTGACATACTTTTTGCTAGTGATCAACTTGCTTTCCAGAATGTGTAGTGATTCTACTTAGAGACAACCATCTTACTATTCCTCATTTTTGTTGTCAAGCACTCTCTGACTGTGCAGTGCTTTCTCTCTGCCATCTTGCTACTTAAAAGTCTTAAAAGTTTCTGGTCCTGTTTTGTATGTGATGATGTCTTTGTAGATGAGCTATCAATTCTACATCCACTGACTGCAAAAGAGAATTGTCTCCATTTTACTGTTTGTTATCCAAATCTCTGACTTCTCCTAGCTGTCCTTGCATCTGACAGTTTAATCAGATCAATAAGTTGCAGTAGAGAAGAAATTACTCTTTTGTAATCATGACTTGACCAATTCCATCTTAAGGGTTAATTTTTGACATAATGCTTCCATTTTAATCATATTTCATCTTTTTTATTTTCTTACTATGACTATTTTTAAATGGTCACATAGGACCAATATGGCTTTTTTACCTGTCTCTTTTTTTAAATTAAAAAAAAATTTATGTTTTTGCAAGGCAATGAGGTTAAGTGGCTTGCCCAAGGCCACACAGCTAGGCAATTATTAAGTGTCTGAGGCTAGATTTGAACAACTCAGGTACTCCTGACTCCAGGGCCGGTGCTCTATCCACTGCACCACCTAGCTGCCCCGAGAAATATTTTTGAGGAGAAAATAAAATACTAGAGATAGCAAAATTATGTAGTACATAAGACACTTTAAAACCCCCTGAAGGCAATAGATTTTGGTCTCTGTTTAAACTCCACAAGTCTTTTTCTGGATACAGATGATATTCCACATCACAGGTACTCTAAAATTGTCCCTGATTATTACATTGATGGAATGAGCAAGTCCATTAAGGTTGATCATCACCCCATGTTGCTGTTAGGATATACAATGTTCTTCTGGTTCTGCTCATCTCTCTCAGCATCAGTTCATGCAAGTCTTTCCATTACGTGTCTCTTAATAAACTTTTCTCATCTGCATAAACTTCCTTGTCTTTGTAAATATATGAAGTACAGATGTTAATGATGGTAGGGATGATCTCATAGCTGATCTTAGCCTACTATTCATAAATAATTCGACAGATTGTGTTTTTACCCACATAGAGTAAAGGTCTAGAACTAGATCTCTCTATACCTTTGGGGACAAAGGTAGATGAATGGGAGCTGCATTATATTTAAATCCTGATGCCATTATGAATTATCTTTGTGATCACAGGAAAGATAGTTGATATTTCTGAACCTTAATAAGGACTTTACTAAAGGATCGCTTTACTAAGGTCTTTTCCAGGTCTAAATCTATGATTCTGTGATCCTATGAAAGAGGAAGTCAGTCATCCAATATTAAGGACTTACTATGTTCCAGTAACTTTGATAAGCACTGGAAATGCAAAGAAAGACAAGTCTTCGTGCAGCTTTTATTCCAGTGATAGAGACATTTAAGACCTCATTGCCTTGGCAGCAAAGTAGTTGCCAAACTGACTTGGCATTTATTAGTTATATATTATAAGCTCATATATGTGCATTTATGTGGTGTGTTATTTAGAAAGAGATACAAGGAGAGACAGAGAAAAAGACAGACTGACAGAGACAGCCACAGCCATAGCCACAGCCACAGCCAAAGTGAGTTTGAGAGACAAAAACATTGTGCACATAAACAGACATTCAGAGAGACAAAGAGATAAAGACAAAGAGACACAAAGAAAATTAAAAAAAACCTATAATGACATTCAGACAGAGAAATGCATAAAGTGATAGAAATGGAAAAAGACCAATTGACTGAAAAAGACAAAATGATATCAAAATAGAAATAAACATTCCCAGAGACACAGAAATAGACTGAAACAGATAGATTGACAGAAGAAAGAGAGAATCAGTGAGGGAACCTATAATTCTATCAGAAAATTCATGAATAGAACTATCCCATTAATGAAAATATTAGAAACAGAGACTGGGCACCAAGATGCCAGGAAAGTTGTATCATGATGCTGTCTTCTCAAGGTTATCTTAGATAACTTTTATGGTCCTTTTCAATTTCACATTCTATGATTCTTTGATTCTGTGATTCGAAGATGGAGTCAACTTTTGAGCACCGTGACTTATAATTTTACTGTAACAGTGAAGATAAAGTGACAAAAGTGGATCAATTATTTCCAGAAGAACATTTTTACTAGCTCCCAAATGCATATTCTCTCTGTCATTGTCTCTAAGAGTTTTCCTTCAGGTCTAATGCCTTCAAACCAAAAGAATAGGAACATTCTGGGTGCAACTTGTCATGAAGCAGGTTAAACTGAGACCCTTCCTCAGAGGAAGAAAATTGCCAGAACAACTAGAAAGATGGATAGGTCCATAAGTGTAGCACCTGAAATGACAAGAATTATAATAATCCTTGGATTTATCCTTATCTAGACCACTCCTAATGAAACAGGGTGGTATAAAAGCTACCTCCAATTGCCTTTGGAGTTTGGAAGACTTTCAACATTACTGACTCTTTGAGTCTGGTTAAGACATTTAAGATCTCATTGTCATGGCAGCAAAACAATTGCCAGTCTGCCTTGGTAGAGGAAGAGGGAGTTCTGCAAAGGAAATTCCAACACTAATGAAGGGGGGACTTTTCTGCATCTTCCTTAAAAGCTTATTTGTGAATGCCATATTCAAAGTTGTGTTTCTATCTTAGATGGACACATTTTTTAAATGATTCCAGTTATCTTCATATTAATATATACAATATAAAAATAATTCCCTCAATATACAATAGAAAAGTTCTTAATAACTTGGGCTTCCCCAAATTAGTCTCTAAACTGAGCCAAGTTTGTGACTTTTGATTATGTCTTTAGCTTCATTTCCCTGTCCTAGATCAAGACAATGCTTCAAGGGTGACTGTGAAGCAAAAGGAGACATCTTACACTGTGGTCAATGATTATTTTCTCAGGGGTTTGTAAACCTTTACTAAACCTTTTTCCTTTATGTTTGGAACTGGACTAATTCATTTGCATAGTAATTAACATCTTACATTACAAACTTGAGATATTTAAAAATATTTGTGCTATAGTCTCTCAATTTTCCTTAAATTGAATGATTATAGAATACCTATCCTGTCAAATAACAGTATCAATGTTAGATTCTTTGTTCTTATTTCTCTATTATCCCTATCTCCCCCCACCCCCAACCTCTTCTGTGAAATGAAGCTGGAATCATACCTTCTTCCCAGGGTGGTCATACAGTTGAAAAATGAGATTAAAAATATAATGTGATTTTAGAATACTAATGTGCTTTATAAACATGGACCATTTTAGGAAAATACACTTCTGGTGATTATCCTTCTTTCTTACTTATTTATATTTGTCTAGAGATAGAGAAAAAGAGACAAAGAAAATGAGCTAGAGACAGAATGCAGAGACACAAAAGAAACAGAATAACAAAAAGAGTTAGACTGAGTAGGGTAACATTAGGAAGGGGAACTCAACAATTTTAGAAAGATAAAATAGGGATTTAGAATTGTTTAAAGAAAACATATGCACAGACTAAGGGTTGAATTAAGGATGAAAATACATGTATATATTAGGCAGTGGAAAAAATCATTAACTGTCTTGAACTGAAAATGAAACATATTTCCCTTTTCACATCAGATAAATGGGAAACTCGAGGACAAAATATTCCTTCTCAGACAAATTTCTTCATAGGACTTTGGCTTAATTGTCAAAAAGTTGGGTGTCATCCTGAGTGGAAAATGTCACTCTATAAATGATTAATATAGGCAGAAAAGGATTCTACCTATAATTATCATTTGTATAGTGACATCACACAGGAGGAAATTTCTTCTACTAATCCAGGGAAGTGAGCTCTCAGCAACTTAGAGCCTTGTTTAGGCACTGAGAAGTTTAGGGAGGTGACACAACCAATATTAGGAGTCCACTTTAAGAAAACATATATAAATAAACATATCATACTTTGCATAGATAGCTATTTCATTAACTCTTCTAAGAATCCTGTAAAATACCTAGGATATGCATTACTATCCTCATGTTATAGAAAAGACTATTGATGATCACAGAGATTTAGTGATTAGTTCAAGGTCATGTAACTGGTAAGCAGATGAGCTAATACTTAAATTCTGAACTTTTACTTCCAAATTCAGTGTTGTGGAGTCAGAATTGTAAGTTCTCATTGGCATTCTGTTATAATTGGATGAAATCATTAATCCACCACTGGTCAGAAAAAAAGAGGTGAGAGAAAATCTTCTGATACATAACCTTGTATCATCAGATGATCCTGTAAAGAGACTTCTCTGAATAATGATGACTGATGCTTCCATGAACATGAGGAACATCCTTGAAGATAAATTTTCTATTGTCTTAGAAAGAAAAGATGGAATGAATACAGTGGAAGAATCAACTAAGTCATTTATTCCAATAAGATTCATAGCTACATTTAGTCAACAACTATTATACTGCATTATTTCCTACAGTTATGGAACCCACTGAATAACAAGGAAAGTTCCTGCTCCATTAACCTAGTTTCACCCAGAGATGGATTTACAAAGACCCTGAGAGAAGACATTCTAAGATTTCTGGAGACCTACTTCTGAGAGAAATCTTGCCCACCAAGACCATTATCAGCTACTGCTGTGCTCCCACCTACTTCCAGCCAACATGCTGTAAGACAGTCTATTGTAGAACAATGTGTTGTAAGCTATCTTGCTGCATGTCTCCCTGCTGCTAGCCTTCATGTTGCCAGTCTTTTTGTTTATTCTCTCTTTAATTCTTGAAGAAGACCATGAAAGCAGGGAGGTGATGCCATTACATATATGTGAACTGGATTTAAGTGAGGGGGTGATGTGCAAAGTCACCAGTCTCACTTTCTTCTCTGGATCCTTCTGGGTACAATGACCAGATATGAATCAGGACAACTGGAGATTGCTTGGGATCCAAGGCAACCAGGATTGAGTGAGTTGACTAAGGCCCCACAGCTAGGAAGTGTCAGGTGCCTGATTTGGATTTTAATCCTCTTGACTCCAGTGCCAGTACTCTATCCACTGTGCCACCAAGTTGCTTTGTGAGGCTATGTGGTCAAATAGATGAGATGTCTGACTCTGGATCAGAAGAACTCGGGTTCTAGTCCTGCTGTGGTCATATAAGAGCCTATGGGTGGGAATTTGGACAACTAGGTAACACATTCTAGTGGAATGAAGACATGTTAATATCTAGGCATATAACATATACTCTTATATGTGTATATACATATATATGTATATAATACATACATATACCCATAAATTACAGATAGGCATATATGAATGTTGTCCATTAAAGGGTGAGATTTAGAAAACATTATGTGGCATGTATTTTGATATACAACTATTGAAGGAGTTTGTTTTGCTTAATTATGCATATATATATATTTTCTTATAATGGGGAAAGATTAGAAGAGAAAAATGAAGGTGTCAAAAATAAGGGTGTCAAAATGTGAAATTTTGTTTATCCTTAAAGATGAGATAATTGCATTTCTAGTATTACTGGACTATTTTATTTTATTATGAGAGATTTCTCATGAAGTGAAAATAATATGCTAGTGATTGCAACATAAAAGCAAAACACATCAATAAAAATTTATATTTAAAGGAATTGCAGAATTTTTTAGTTGGGACCTCAGGAACAATTTGGTCCAATTTATGCCCCCAAAAGAATTATTTTGTACAATATAACTCACAAGTGGTCATCTCACCTCGTTTTCCTCTTTTGCAAAGTAAGAAGACCGATCCTGGTGATCTTTATGATCCCCTCTAATTATAAATGATATTTAATTATTCAGAATTTTATTTTACCATGTGAATTAAGGAGTATCATCACTGAAAGACTTAGGACACACACAAAGATAAAAGGAGCTGTCTAGGGGCAAAAGGTGATGTAACAGTTGGACCAAGGCCTAGGCTCAGAGCAACCCAGAAGTAATGTCCCTCTGCAAAGAAAGAGAAAACAACTCTTATGGGAGATGAAACCCCCCAAATATTCTATTTATAACTCTTCAATCACATCTTAATTATTGTATTTTTATGGGAAACCAAATAATAAAAAGTTAGATTTCAGGGTCAAAAAGCTAACTAGATGCAAGTCAACTCAGCACTCAAATTAAAAATTAGTCTGCATCAAAAAATCATGTTGAAGACATAGAAGCAAGACAGTGTTGATATTACCTCATTAAGTTCAAAATATAATTTAAAAAGTCAAGTTTTACATAAAAAGATTCATAGTTTTTCATGTTTTGTTAATTTTATAATGAAGTTAGAAATGGAGTCAAAAAAAGGAAAACAATTTATAAAAATTTAGAATTCTGTTCTCTTCACTGAATAATCATGATCTGAGAAAGCTGAAGATAAAATATGCTTCCTTCCTCTTGTCAGAGAGGTAATAGACTAAGAGTGTAGAGTAGACAGACCAAGAACCTTAGAGGTTTAGGGACAGCACAGTGGATAGAGCTTTGGTCCGGTAGTCAGGAAAACTCATTATCCTAAATTCAAATCTGACTGCAAGCATTTACCAGCTGTGTGACCCTGAGTAGATTGCTTAATCCGGTTTACCACAGTTTTCTCATTAATAAAATGAACTGAACAAGGAAATAGCAAACCACTTTGTCAAGAAAACCCCAAATGGGGTCACAAAGAATTGGATACTAAGGAACAACAACAAGAGGCATAGATAGTATGTTGCTTTTGTTTGCTTGTCTAATTAGAGAATTGCTGCTATCCCCCAGAAGCCTTCAAAGTGTTCCTAATCTTTTCCCTCTAAAGAAACTGTGTTTTCTGGACCTACACATGTGGTTCAGACTGGCTTCAATCCCAGGAGAGTCTGTTCCTTTAAAGGGGATGGGGCAAGGCTGGCTCATTTCCTGTTTTTAGCTCTTAAACCTATATCTTAGTGATTTGGAGAAAAGTTCTTAAGCTTAGATTTTGGCTCACCTCTAGGTTTTCCACAAAAAGGAGAGTAGAAAAGTACTCAATGCACTATATGAATCAGTTATAGGACAGGTATTTAATTTTCTATACACAACAGAGAAACTAAACACAAAGTCCTAACTAATGTGCATCAACCAAAAGAATACAAAGTATTATAACCACTTGTAGATACTTCATTTGAGTGGTTGACTCTTAGACTTCATCAGAATATAAAGCTATTTGTGGGACTACTGAATAGATATGACTACTATGACTCAGGCAGTCAATTCTTACTTTCCTGCTCATGTTATCTATATATTTTTAAAAAATTTTTGTTTATTTAAGGCAATGGGGCTAAGTGACTTGCCCAAGGTCACACAGCTAGGTAATTATTAAGTATCTGAGATCACATTTGAACTTAGGTCCTCTTGACTCCAGGACTGGCTCTCTATCCACTGCACCACCTAACTACCCCTGGTTGTCCTATTTAATACTAAACTTCCCCTGATTATAGTAAGCTCTGATTCAGGAAATCTCAAACTGATAAAGTTCAATGTTTGGATTATTATACTTATGAAAGACACACAATAATAGCTATAATAACTGGAATTTATAAAGAATTTTAGGGTTTGCAAAACCATATCATTTGTTTTTTTATAACAATTCTGAGAGGTAGGAACTATTATTATATCCATTTTACAGATGAAATACTGAAACATTATGATGAGGGTGGGTTCAATGCAGCGGTGGATGAATTCACCAGGACTCTGAGTCAGAGTTGTTAGGGACATGTAAAACTCTTTATTCACAGTAATGCAGTCCAGATTCCTTAGGAGCAAGTAACAAAGTAAAAAGAGAAAGTAAAGACTTTTCAAGGGGAGCATGTCACACTGTGCATACTGGGAGGAATATGAGAAAGGTTTAGAAAAGGATTACAGAGGGATTAGGGAGAGATTAAGGGGTGGCTAGTTCTATGCCTTCTGCACACGTATACTTTAAACTTATTATATCAGAAAGTCAGCTAGTGGTCAAAGACATATGCCTCATTACTTGTTGCACCTCAAAGCAATCAGTTATTTCAGTGAGTTTCAGCCTCAGTCTCTTTTTTTGGTAAGATATCTTTGAGGCACCAGTACCAGATGGCTTCCATTTGGATAATAAGACACACAGGATCTGAGTCAGCACAAAATATGGGATGCATTAGTTGGTATCTTTTTAGCACAAGGTCAGCATAGAAACATGAGGGATGGTCTCCTGTAATGTTTCCTCATGAAAATCTTTCTCATACAGTTGATGGGTTTTTCTTTGGGAGGTAGATTCCCAAGGATTTATTGTTGTCTACTGTTACTTTAAAATGGAATTTCTCTATGTCTTCCCTTAGCCTTTGTTGTTCTTATATAGAAAGAAAACATTCTTATGCACAGGTGGTGAGAATGACCTTCAATGAAACTTCCTTATGAATACATTATTATATCCCTTATCGGTGTTGTTAGGAGAGAACAACACTGTATGATTTCCATATTCTTGAAAATGATGTAATTTTAAGAAGAATTAAATTAGTTCTTTTTTTCTGATTGGATATCTCCAAATTTGGTCAGATATTTGGTCAGATATATATTAAGATATGAATAATTATGGTAATAAGGGACTGAAGACTATAACTTTCTAATAGAGATTAGTTATGAATAATTAGGATAATGAAGATTGAATTTCCTTTTTCCCATTTGGATAATATTAGGAAGAAGATTTTGAGTTTGTCTTATCAACCAATGGTGGGATAAGACAGAATTTAGAGGTAGCATTAATTGTTACTATAAAAATGACCTGCATGTTTTTGATATACTTCTTGTCTGATACTAATTTGCAATAGAATGTGTCCTTTCCTTGAGAAAATAAAGACCTATCCTGCTCCCTGATTCAGACTCGGATTCCTGTGGGTGTCATTTATCCCACACAAAAAGTTACAAAGTAACTGTTTGCTAGCATTACTTTTTCCTCTATCTAGTATTTCTTCTGCTACAATTAAAAAGATTAAATGACTTTTTTAGGGTCTCACAGTTAAATAAGTTGGTGAGGCAGAATTTGAACTCAGTTCTTGATTACTAACCCAACTCTACTTTGTGAGCTAGCTGTTTCAAGCAGAAGAGACATATAGGGCTCTGAAATTCAATTTCAGATTTGCTTAGGATGGACATATTCTGCAGTAGTTACAAGGTCGGGGCAACTAGGTGGCACAGTGGATAGAGGACTAACCTTGGGGTCAGGAAGGTGTGAGTTCAAATCCAACCACTTACTATCTGTGTGACCTTGAGCAAGTCACTTAACCATGATTCCGTGCATCCAGGGCCATCTCCATTCATCCTAACTCATATCTGACCACTGAACCCAAATGACTCTGGAAGAAAGTGAAAGACTGATGACTTAGCATAGCATCCCGTCACTCAAATCTAATTCATGTGCTTTTTGTGAAATCACTTCCTGATGTCATGGTCTTCTTTGAGAAGGAAGGCAAACATTATCATTAGGGTGGTGGAAAAGGCACCATTCCCCATGTCTTTATGAAAAATCTAGTGACCTAAGCTACTTGCTACATAGGAGTGCTCAAGGGAGATAGCCAGAACCTCTGAGTCATCATCATTATCATTCCTTCCTACATAGCGGACAATAAGTGAATTGTTTTTTTCATTGTTAATGTTTCTAAACTTTCAGCTAGCATATACTTTCTTTCTCTCTTCCTTCCTTCCTTCCTTCCTTCCTTCCTTCCTTCCTTCCTTCCTTCCTTCCTTCCTTCCTTCCTTCCTTCCTTCCTTCCTTCTTTCTCTCTCTCTTCTTTCTTTTTCTTGAAAACTATAGTGCCTGCAAATTCTATTGCTTTTAAAATTTATTTATTTTTTTGCTTATTTTTCCAACTACATAGCATACATTTCCAATTGGAAACAGGAAGGGAAGCTTTGTACACTCTCTTTGAAGCTGCACATGAACTTTTACTGTCTTTATTGGTTACAGATTTTAGAGTATGTCTAGATGGTGCAGTGGATAGAGCACCAGCTCTGGAGTCAGGAGTACCTGAGTTCAAATCTGACCTCAGACACTTAATAATTACCTAGTTGTGTGGCCTTGGGCAAGCCACTTAACCCCATTTGCCTTGCAAAAAAAAGAAGTATAGATTTTAACAGAATGAGTTTGATAGGGAGAACTGGTAATAATGCAAAAGAAGAAAAGAAAAAGAAACATTTAAAGAAACCAATGAAACATTCAAAAAATATAGAGAGATGGAAATTCAGAAGAAGATATAGACAATCGGTAATTTTGTTAGTATGGTGTTAAATTTAATAGAGATTTTAAAGAAAAAAGCTATATAACAGAAGCTTTATTTTTCACATACAGCCTTCTGCTGTTCCTTTATCATAGAGTAAATTGATCATGTTTATGGATTTCATAAATTCACATTTTCTTTCTAACAATAACTTTATTTATTTATTTATATTTTTTCTGGTAAGGCAATGGGGTTAAGTGACTTCCCCAAAGTCACATAGGTAATTATTAAGTGTCTGAGGCTGGATTTAAACTTAGGTCCTTCTGACTCCTGGGCCAGTGTTCTACCCACTGAGCCACCTAGCTGCCCCTTTTCTTTCTCATTTACTCAAGACACCATTTTTCTCTCATTGAACTGTATTCTGTTTGAGATCTCACATCGAGTTACTCATAGATTAGGCAAAAGCACTGTCAATGATCATATGGTTATTGGAATTTCCATATTACACAAAAAAGTAGAATCTTGTAAAGAAAGTATACCTGGACCCAATAGGGGCTGAACCTAGGGTTAGCTATTTCTTTTCCTCCACACATCTATTAGCTGGTCTAAGTGAAGAAAAGGGGTGATACTAAAGAAAAACTATTGAAATTTAAATCCTGCATGAAAATTTCTTCTGTGTTGTTCTCTGGGGATGCAGAGGGAGAAAGGACATGTAAACTCAACCACCACGGACTTGTTTTAATCTGTTCCTAGACAGGAGGTGCTCTCCAACTCAATCAAAGCCACATATGGTTTTTCTCTTTAAATTGTGTTCTGCAATTTAAGGAAAAAAGGGATTTTAGTTCCCTTTTACTTTCTGAAGCTTTCAGCAGTAGGGTCAGTGTCTATCACATGTTCTCTGCTGAGTATGGAAGAAGTATGGAGATTAGTTCAGTTCATGGTCCATTTATCTCCTCCTTTTTTGTTGTTGTTTTGTTTTTTGCAAGGCAATGGGGTTAAGTGATTTGCCCAAATACCACACAGCTAGGTAATTATTAAGTATCTGAGACTGGATTTGAACTCAGGTCATCCTGACTTCAGGACCAGTGCTTTATTCACTATATGTCCTTCATCTCGCTGCACTTTCACAAACTGAGGCTGCCCAAAGGACTATCTAACACAATCACTGGCATTCATATAATGTTTTAAAGTTTATAAAACACTTTATGTATATTAACTCATTTGATCCTCATATCAATACTAAAACAATTCTTATAACAATCAGATAAAAAAAGTAGCTGCTTTTATTATCTGTACTTTTTAGCTGAAGAAACAGAGGTTGTGATTTTTCCAGGGGTGCAGAACTAGTAAGTGTCTGAGGCTGGAGTGGAATTCAGGGCTTCCAGACTCCAAGTTCAGTACTCATCTTCAATGAAATACTCATAATATAGCCACAGAGGGAAAGGACTTCAGAGACCATAATGTGTTTACTCTTTAAAGAGTCATTGATAAGAAATATTAAGGGGTCACTTGAGCTTATCTTTTGAAATGCCATTTTTCCAGAAACACTAGTACCAGAGGATGCAGGAGTCCCTGAATGTGTCAAGGTAAAAGCCCTGCCTTCCTTATGTGCTGACATAATTTGTTGTTAGTTCCCCAGTCTAGACTCCCTATGTGTCCTTGGGAGGAAAGACTGACACCAGTCTGCACTAGGCTGAGAAATTGCTTATGTAGTTGGGACTCTCAAAGATAAACTGATTATCATAGTTTCATGGTCTAGCAGTTCCCAAGAGAAAAGAATGTTACTTTTGCCACCACCTTGCTCCTCCTTTTCAGGAAAGTTTTTGTTCTTTTCCTACCTTTACTGTACTCTTTCCTCTCTCTTGCATTGCCCTTTAGAAGGAGATTTTGATTTCCCACCTTCCTTTATTAATGCCATCATCAATACACAAACTTCTATAAGAAATTTAAGCTCTTTGCTCTGGTTTGTAGTCCACATGCATTTTTGTCTTTTTAACAAGTGTAATAGAACAAGCATTTCCTTAACAGTACAATAAAAATTATGATTGCTTATGAAACTTCAAATTGACTTTTCACAACTGCTATTCATTTCATGTATCAACAAAATAATCATGTAAATTTTTTTCTTCCCTCTTCTTGCCATTGAGATGGCTATCATTGTGCACACACATATGCAAAATTATTTTATGCTTGCTTCTATTTATCAGTTTTTTCTCTTGATAGAGATAGCATTATTAGTCTTTTATAGTTAATTTGGATGTTAACACAAATGTTTGCTTTTCTTGTAATAAAACTAGTTGCAACACAATGTTTCATGGACTTGTGATATTATTTTTGGTTAATACCATACAAGTGAAAGCTGACCCAAGAAGATTCCAGGTTATTTCTATGTTGCCATTTATTCCTCTGATGATTGAGACAGAAATTAGAAGTTGTAGGCTAAAAGGATCAACTGTTCAGTTTTAAGTCAGTGTCAGACTTCACAATGTAACTCCTCTTTCTTGTAAAGATAAAGTTAGTAGGTAAAAAAAAAGTCCACAAGAGACACAAGTATATTTATATGCCAAGAAAGTAGATTTTATTAAGAGAAAATATCTGTTAGAGTCAAGGTAAGATGGGGGATATTATAATCTTGGGAGTGTGATTTGAACAAGTTACTACAATTGGCTTAGTGAATCCTGGTTGGAGTTGGCATATTGGGTTTCTTGCTGGTGTATTCCTGCTTTCTCCATCCACATTTATAGTTCCTGGAGGAGGGAGGGAATGAAAGGGGTGACAGTTGAGGTAGTTAGTTCAAAGTTTCAATATTTCTGTGGATGAAAAAAAATGTTGGTTCCTGATACTCAGACCATATTGGGCTATTAGAATTTAGCTCAACTAGTAGTAATTGATAGAAGGACGTGATTCCACTGTTTGCAAGAGGAATAGTTTAGTCAGACCTCAGCAACAGGAAGATCCACAGCAGACTGGGCAGCATCAGGTGGTTCTGCAGCAAGTGGTCTGGCAGCAGCTTGGGTGGCAGCAGGGTTGGCAGCAACTAGAGATACAGCAGCTGGGGTGACAGCAGGGCTGGCAGCAGCTGGGGTGGGAGCAGCTAGACACACAACAGGTAGGCAGGCAGCATGACTGGCGGCAGCTAGGATGGCAGCACGTTGGTTGGCAGCAAACATACTGACAGCACCTTGGTCTGCAGCAGCTTGGTTGACAACAACTTGGACACACAGCAGCTAGAGTGGCAGCAAGTTGTGTGGCAACAAGTGGTTTGGCAGCAGGAAGGGTGGCAACAGGTTGGACGACAGCAAGGCTGACAACAGCCAGATGCATAGCATCCTTGGCCACTGCTCAAGCCAGAGCAAGTGGAGACACAACAGCAACTGACCATGGTGTTGGGAAGCTAAGCTTCTGGATTTGTCTTAAGGATAGAGAGTTTCTTGAATCAGAAAGTCTCATTACCCCAAAGACATCTTTTATACTTCCTTCTAGAAGTTACTGTTAATTAATTGAGGTCTGTTTTTTTCCTCATTGTTTCTGTTAATTGAAATCCACTGAGCAAATTATTTAAGTTTACTTCCTATAATTTTTTCAAATCAATCAATCCCTTTCCTTGATGAATGAGGTTGTACCCTTATAATCTGTTCTTTCTTCCTGAATCACCTTTATGTTTCTTCTCTACTCATCAACTAGATATTTTTAGATTATATCATATAACCTGACAGTATAATAATGACCTTTTTTTTAGTTTTTTGCAGGGCAATGAGGTAAAGTAACTTGTCCAAGGCTGCTACACAGCTAGGTAATTATTAACTATCTGAGATCACATTTGAACTCAGGTACTCCTGATTCCAGGGTCGGTGCTCTATTCACTGCACCACCTAGCTGACCCAATAATGACCTTTCTTAAATTATTCTTTGTCTCTGGAAAGATTCCAAAAGATGTTGAACGCATCCTTTCATTCCTATACTTACTACTCTGGGCTTTATCATCTTTTTCTTTCCATCTTGTTTTGTGATTTAGCTTTGTTATTTTATTTTGATTTTATTTGTTTAAAGGTAGATTTCTCCAGCATTCTAGAATCTTTTGCAAATCCTATGCTACAGAGAGAGAGGTGAAAAAATTTATTTAATTTTTTTTAATGGGGAAGAGTTAAAGTAGTGATTCTGGTGACAAAATATAGAGATGAGAATGAGAACAAATTGATGATAATGGTAACCCAACAGACAATTTAATGAGAACCAAATGAGCTCTTTAGTTTTTAAGCCTTCAAATTTTTTCTGAGAACTAATGTCAGTAATTCATTGGCCCAGATACTCCTGTGTGGAGTGTTGAGACCCTAACCCAAAATGACTGCTTGGAGTCCTCTCGAAGTGGCAGCAAAGAGTTAAAATTTATTTCAATTCTTGCAAGAAGCCACATAGTTTCTAATTCTCTCTGAGAAAGAGAGCAGGAAAAGACGAATTACAGAAGCTGAAGCAGGGTTAAAAAACCACAAAAACCACAACCCATGTCCCCTCCTCTTTTCTGCTGACCTTTACAACAAATGGCCAGACTTGATGGTCTGAAGAGAAGGGGCGGTTTCCCTAAGTTTGCACAGGAGAGTCTGTTTTTGTTTACACCTTATTTGGTTAGGGTGACATAATTTTTCTAGCGGGAGATCTGGGTTCTCACGCTCACCTGATTCTTGAGAAATAGAAACTGAAGCCTATGGCTTAAACTAATTTAGCACTATATTTCTGAAAAGTCAGCATTTTTACCCCTTACACTCCTATAGTCCTGATAGCCAAGCCCTATTCAGTCTTTTGCGAACTACATAAACTATTCTCTTCTCTATCATCACCCTGGTTCACTGAACTAGGAAGGAGAAACAGTTTCTTCCTACAGCTTTGTGACTTCAAAAGAAATCTGAATTTGCAAACAGAAGAATTGACTTTGAATTCAACTTTGCTTTTTAATGTTTGTGCTCTTGATGAAGCTATTTAACTTCCAATGCCACTTAATGTCTCCAGTTCTCATTTTCCTAACCTGGAAAATAAAATAGTTGGATTTTTATCATTTCTATGATACCTTCTAACTCTAAATCTTTTGCTTCTGCAAATCAGAGTTAGAAATTAGATTCAGGTATCATGTTCTCATCTTCTCCCTTCTTCAACTGTTTTCAAGGAAAACATCCTTGTCCCAATGAACAAAACTAAGAGAAATGCATAGGATTGTTATGTGGGTAAATTTCATTTCAATCTACAAAAGAACATCTTAACATTTAAATTTGTTTAATGAGGAGATGATGAGATTCCCATTGCTGGAAGTCTTTAAATTGACCATTTAGGGATATTGTAAAAGATTCATACTTCAGATTAAGGTTAAAATACATGACCTCTGAATATGGGAGTATTTAAAAATGGAAAGGTAGGAAGGGACTAGGTAGTGAAGGACTTCATCACTTACTCAAATCAAAGAGAGAATTTTATACTTGTTTCTGGAAGTAATAGAGAGTCATTACAGAAAGAGGTGGAAGGGGTTGGGGATTTCATGTCCACAGAGTAGATGAGCAGTTCCTAATTCTGCCCTGTTGGTTCTGCCCTGTTGAGCATAGAGTGATGAAGAATGTTTGAGGTACCCACAATTATGGTCTCATAGACACATGTGTAGTCCTTGGACATGCCTGACAGTCAGTGAAGGTATCGATATAATTTTGATATCAAACTGCTTGTAATTGAGTGTGTACATGTGATGCAAACCACCCAGAACTTTCTTAATGACTTCTCATGAGAAAAGGATCTCATTCTTTCCAGTGACAGATCATTCCATTGGAACATCTCTCATTATTACAAAGCTAAATTTTATGAATTTCCAACTTCTACTCAATACTCCTAGTTCTTTTTTTTCGGAGTAAAAAAGAAACCAACAAATCTAATCCCATTATATCAGTAACAGCTTCAATCATTTGAGAATGTTATCAGATTTCTCTTAAGATTTCTCTTCTATAAAATAAACATTTCGAGTTCCTTCAAACCATGCATGTATTGTGTGAAATCATTAACCATTTTTGTTGCCCTCATCTGACTGTTTCTTCCTAAAACTGTGGATTTTTAAAACAAACATCATAATTGAAATGTTGTCTTATGAGCAGAGTACAGTAGAACAAATACTCTTATTCCTCCAAGCTAGGCAATATGAGTAAGTGATGTGATATGGCAGGCAAAAACACAAAAGAAGCTTGTGGTGTCATATGTGTTCCAGGATACGATCTATGAAGGGTTAACAAAGAAATAGCTATGTGCCTTAACAAGCAAGATGTACTTCAAAGCTTAGATAAGGGAGTAGCTACATGTCTGAGCTAACAAGATGTATTCCCAGGCTCAGATAAGAAAGCACATTCTGAGAAAAATACCTTCTGCACTGTTCTCAAAACACTCTGCACTCTGGTTTCTCATAATACCATTTGGTTCTCAAACCATTCTGTATTCTGTTTCTCAAAACACTGCTTGGTTCTCAAAACATTCACCTAAGACATACACAAGGAAATGCATGTGAAAAAAATGCTTGCTAAAATGCTTATATAAGTGGTTACGTAAATGAAAAGTATAAAAGTATGTATCCTGTAATCAATAAACGAACCAGCTTATTCATCATATTGGTGTCTGCCTGAGTTCCCTCCTATCGGACTCAACAGAAGCTAATGAAATCTTAGGATGTAACCAGAGATCCCTAGCAGCTAGATCATATTTAATACCATAGTCCTCCTCTGCATTGCTCACAAGTGATCATTTTCCTTTTTCCCCCCCTGCAACTGCATTCCACATTTCTGAAGCAGTGTTTTAGTTTCATAGAAGACTAAAAGTGATCTTTCTCTCTCAAGACGGGCACTTCCCAAGTAAAGTATGGGCATGACATCTAAATAGAAGGTGACACATGGAAAACCTAATGTCTAACTATCACATGAATCATGAGAGTTGCCTCCAAAACTGAGGAAGAGGTATAATGGATGAACTTAGATGAAAAGATTCATGAAATTCTAATAAATGAAGAAAGGAAATACTTTTTCCATTCTCTGGAATACAAGAGAAAAATACCACTACTTCATTCAGAATTAAGTTTCCATATTTCTAAATAATAACAAGGAAATAAACTATTACTAGTGGCAGCCATCCCTCAGGATGATATATTAGATGATCCTGAGGGCAGGAGACTTTCAGATTCAAGAAACTCATCTTAAAACAAACCCAGAAGTTCAACCCACCAACACCATGGTCAACTCCTGTTGAGATTCCATCTGCTGTGGCCAGAGCTGTGGCTCTGGCTGCTGTGCCCCCAGCTGCTGTTGGTCTGCCTGCTGCTTCCAACCTGCCTGCTTCCAGAGCACCTGCTGCAGGACCAACTGTTACAGACCCACCTTCATTGTGTCCACCTGCTGTCACCCCAGTTGCTACCAACCCTGCTGTCACCCCAGCTTCTGTATTTCCAGCTGCTGCCAACCCTACTGCCACCCCATCTGTGTCTCTAGCTGCTGGCAATGCTGCTGCCGTCCCAGGTGCTGCCAGCCCTGCTGCCACCCAACTTGCTGTATCTTTAGCTGCTGCCAACCCTGCTGTCACTGCATCTGTTGCCAGACCACCTGCTGCAGGACTACCTGCTGCCATCCAGACTGCTGTGGCTCCTTCTGCTACTGAGGGAGTGTTGAAATTTGCCTGCATCTGCTCACCATCACCAGTCTTCCAAGGAGAATCATTTTTCCTTTTTTGTATCAATCAGTTTGAACAAACTTCAAGAAAAACTAAGTCCTATTTCAATTAAGTTGAAAACTTCAACCTGTTTTTTCAGTTTCTAACTTCCACCAAAGCATTCTCCTTCATTGGCCTCTTTTTCCCTCATAGGAGCATGATTATAAATTTACTCTGAATTCATCCATCTAAAAATGGATCAACACACCAAATTTCATGCTGTTGAAATGGGAATTCATAAAATAGAAAAACCTGATTGGGAAAAAGATTTACTCAAAACAACTATACCTTCAAATCTGTCTCTTTCCTACATTTCCATTTACAGTGACTCTATAGTCTTATCTATCTGTTTTTCTGATAAAAAGTTAATTATTTCATTAAATAAGTTTCACTTGCTTTGCCTTATTGACTTTAATTCTTTTTAAGATTTTGCAAGGCAAATGTGGTTAAGTGGCTTGCCCAAGGCCACACAGCTAGGTAATTATTAAGTGTCTGAGACCTGATTTGAACCCAGGTACTTCTGACTCCAGGGCCAGTGCTTTTTCTTGGGCAAATATCTCAAGGTTGCTTTAATTTGCATTTCTCTAATCAATAATAATTCAGAACATTTGTTCATGACTATAAATTATTTTGATTTCTTCATTGAAAAACTACCTATTTATATCCTTTGACCAGTAAATATATTGCTCATCAGATTCAATTCATTAGAGTCATAATATTTCCCTCAGAGTATCTACTACAAATTGTAACTTTATAATCTAAGCAATTAACAAGAGGGATGTCATGGTATTAGTTGAGGGAGGAATAATTGGTTTTATTCTATTCATGTAAACCTGGGCAAGACACTTAAATACTCTCTAAGACTATATATCTCTAAGTCTTGTATGCATTTCTGATCTATATTATCAAGTGGGAAATCTAATAAATCACTAACAATAAATAATTGAAGTTTCTTGATGAAAGAAGCAATATCTTTTACTTAACATCCACTCTGTCCAGGAGAAAAAAATTCAGTGATTCAAGAAAGCCTTATTGATGAAAATAGAGAGAAGAAATATGAGCAGAATCATATTCAATTTTTACTTTAAGACATTGGTTCAGAATTGATTTTGGTAAATGGTAATAACTGTGACTTCGTGGGATAGTCTTTTTTCTGTCTTGAGATGAATATAAGGTATGGAATTACCAGCCCCTTACATATACATACTTCAAGTAAGCTAATATCAAGGAAAAAATACACTTATCCAGTTATTCTTTTTTGGATTCATCCTAGGAACATGTTTCTTTCCTGGTACTTCACCACCCTTCAAGAGATTCTGATCTCTTCAATAATTTAGTACAATAATTCCAGTCAATCATTCACTCAGTTAATAAAACTTACTATGTTAGTACAGTGTTAAGCACTGAAAATACCAAAAAAATGAAAAAAACCTGTCAATATTTTTATTGAATTCTATTTTTAAATTTTTTTACTCTTAATTATGAAATAAAACAAGCATTTCCATAATAATATCAATATAAATTATGGTCAATATTAAATTATATTCAATTAGGGACCATGGAAGCACATAAATCTTTTTGACATGATCAATAGGAGAATTTTTTTTGTTCAATTATGTATATTTGTTAGAAGACTTTTTCCTGTAGTTGGGTAGGTAGATGGAATGGAAAGGAAATAGATTTTTATTTGTTGAACTAATTAAATTAACTAAAGATAGAAAATATCTGACATAAATCTAGGGGTTAAAAATTTGAGTAAATGCTTCTTTGGCCTTATGCAAAAAAACTTAAAATGGACTTTGGGAGTCAGGGAACAAATTTAATCTATTATCAAAAGTTCGGAAGCATTTGTCTTCTCAGCTCTCTATCCTAGATGAACAAGAATGAATTCGTTAAGAAACTCCAATTCTTCTACTGCATTTTCTAAAAGTTGCTTACTGAGAACTTGGAATCACAAGTCACACCTACTGATCTTCTCATGAGGCATGCAAACACAGCAACCCGTGATCAGGTAGAAATCACTATTCCCTACTAACCTGTTGCAGTTGTAGGTTGCCTCCGTTGTTGTGGTGATGAAATAGCAAATTCAAGGGAGATTGCCAGTAAATTAAACTGCTAATGTTGATCCCAGACAGGAGCAACTGCATCTATGCTAGATTCCAATCCCTACCACTTCCCTCTAGGCTTAAGTGCAATGGGAGTGAGGGATCTCAATTATTACTAAAGATAAGGATATGTTTTGGGGAGTTCATTTGCCCTTCCTCCAGCAGCAACTCTAGGATCTAAGCTCAAACCACACTGATGTTCCAATTAAACCTCCTCACTTTTAAAGGAAACGTCTTTGGGGCTGTTTTCTGGCAATATAAAACCCAAAACGAGTTTTTTTCCTGTTCTCCTTCAGGAAGCTGAACTATGATGGTAGTGAGTTATATGATATATTTCTATATCATTTGAGTTTTATATTAAAATTTTAAATGTAAGAACCTAGTATTTGATAAACAGAAGAACACTATATACCACCAGTTTCACTTAGAACTGGAAGGATCATCAAAGGTCATCTAATCCAAAGACTTAATTCTATAGCTAAGGCCCAGAGATGGGACATGATTTGACCAGTCATAGTGTTATTGACAATGTTATTCAAGGAGATCTTTGGGACACAAAAAGAGCACTAAGAGAATCACAAGTGAAACATGGGAACTTCATTATTGGATAAAACTGCATATGTAGAAATTCCATTTTCCAGGTGTGTGTTTCACCCAGTTTTCATTACTTAAATGCATTCCTTCCACTTGAACCTCATTTAAAATATACTCTATCCTCAAAAGCACCATTGATAAAGAGAGATTCATTATCACATCTTCTCTGGGTTCTGGCCATTTTCTCCGTTTCTCCCTCATTTCTGGAATGTTCTCCTTCCTTTCTACTGCCTGGATTCTCTGCTTTATTCAAATCCTAAATAAAATCCTTTCTTCTATAGAATACCTGTCCGTTGTTCTATTGATTCTAGTTTCCTTGTCTCTTTTAGTTATATTCAATTTATCCTGCATATAGCTTCTTTCATTGTTTGCTTTCTTCCTCATTGGATTATGAACTTTGAGGCCAATGGCAGTCTTTTGTCTCTTTTTTAATTTCTAGAGCTTAGCAAAGAGCCCAATACATATTGGATTTCTAATAAATGTTTGACTGCCTTATTATCAAATCAGGAAATATATGAAGGTCCAAATCAGTTTCTTAGGTCAATAATCAAGGTAAATTTAATGGGATGAATTAGAATTTATTTTCTTTATTTGAAAGCATTTAGAATTTATTTCTTCTGTGTATGTGTTTGAGTGTTTGTATGTTTTTTTTAACAGGAGATGAGCCAATTTTATTTATATTTGAATTTTACAATTTTTCCCCAAATCTCACTTCACTTCTCCCCCCCCCCCCACAGAAGGCAGTCTGTTAGTCTTTACATTGTTTCCATGCTATACAATGATCTAAATTGAACATGAGAGAGAAATCATATCTTAAGAAAAAATAATAAGAGATAGCAAGATTACATAATAAGATAATGGATATTATTAAACTAAAGGTAATAGTCTTTGGTCTTTGTTCAAACTCCACAATTATTTCTCTGTATACATATGGTATTCTCCATTGCAGACAACCCTAAAATTGCCCCCGGTTGTTGCACTTATGAAATGAGCCAGTCCAATAAGGTTGGTATGCAACAATTTGTTCAGCCATTCCCCAATTGATGAACATTCACTAAATTTCCAATTATTTGCTACTATGAATAGAGCTGCTATGAATATTTTTGGACAAGTGATGTTTTTACCCTATTTCATGATTTCTTCAGGGTATAGACCCAGTAGTGGTATTGCTGGATCAAAGGGTATGCACATTTTTATTGCCCTTCGGTCATAATTCCAAATTGCTCTCTAGGACAGTTAGATGAGTTCACAGCTCCACCAACAATGCATTTGTGTCCCAGACTTCCCACATCCTTTCCAATACTGATCATTGTCCTTTCTGGTCATATTGGCCAGTCTGGGAGGTGTGAGGTGGTACCTCAGAGATGCTTTAATTTGCATTTCTCTAATTAGTAATAATTTAGAACAATTTTTCATGTGACTAAGGATAGCTTTGATTTCCTCATCTATAAATTGCCTCTGCATATCCTTTGACCATTTGTCAACTGAGGAATGGCTGTTTTTTTTTAGAAATTTGACTGTATTCTCCATATATTTTAGAAAGGAGTCCTTTATCAGAAATGCTAGTTGTAAAAATTGTTTCCCAACTTACTACATTTCTTTTAATCTTGGTTAGAGTGGTTTGTCTGTGCAAAAGCTTTTTAATTTAATGTAATCAAAATTATCCAGTTTGTTTTTAACGATCTTCTCTATCTCTTCCTTGGTCATAAACTGCTTCCCTTTCCATAGATCTGATAGATAAATTATTCCTAGATCTCCTAGTTTTCTTATAATATTGTCTTTTATATCTAAATCCTGTATCCATTTTTTTTTTGCTAGGCAATGGGGTCAGGTGGCTTGCCCAAGGCCACACAGCTAAGTAATTATTAAGTGTCTGAGACCAGATTTGAACCCAGGTACTCCTGACTCCAGGGCTGGTGCTTTATCCACTGTGCCACCTAGCTGCCCCTTCCTGTATCCATTGTGATCTTATCTTGTTATAAAGTGTGAGGTGTGAGGTTGTGTAATCCAAATTTCTGCCATACTAACTTTCAATTTTCCCAACAGTTTTTATCAAAGAGAGAGTTTTTATCCCAAAAGTTGAACTCTTTGGTTTTGTCAAACAGCAGATTACTACAATCATATCCTGCTATTGCACCTAGTCTATTCCACTGATCAACCACTCTATTTCTTAGCCAGTACCAGACAGGTTTGATGACTGATGTGTTATAATATAATTTTAGATCTAGCAGGGCTAGGGCACTTCTTTTTGCCCTTTTTTCTATCATTAAATCCTTGGAGATTCTTGACTTTTTTTTCTCCATATGAAATTACTTAAAATTTTTTTCTAGCTCATTAAAGTAGTTTTTTTTTTTTTTTTGGATTTTGATTGGTAGAGCACTAAATAAATAGTTTCATTTAGGTAGAATTGTCATTTTTATTATGTTAGCTAGGACTATCCATGAGCAGTTGAATTTTCTGTTTTTTAAACATGATTTTATTTGTGAGAGAAGTGTTTTGCAGTTGTTTTCATAGAGTTTCTGAGTCTGCCTTGACTGGTAGAATTCCAAATATTTTATAGCATCTAAAGTTATTTTGAATGGGATTTCTCTTTCTAGCACTTGCTGCTTTATCTTGATATTAAGATATAAAAGTGCTGAGAATTTATGAGGGTTTATTTTATATCCTGCAACTTTGCTAAAGTCGCTTATTGCTTCTAGTAGTTTTTTAGATGATTTTTTTAGGATTCTCTAGGTATACTGTTGTGTCATATGCAAAGAGTGAGAGTTTTGTTTCTTCCTTCCCAGTTCTAATTCCTTTAATTTCTTTCTATTCTCTTATTGCTGAAGCTAATATTTCCAACATAATATTGAATAGTAGTGGTGATAATGGACATCTTTGTTTCACCTCTTATCTTATTGGAACTACCTCTAGTTTATCCCCATTGCATATAATGCTTGTCAGTGGTTTCAGATAGATACTGCTTATTATTCTAAGGAACAATCCGTTATTCCTGTGCTCTCTAGTGTTTTTTATTAAGAATGGGTACTGTATTTTGCCAAAAGCTTTTTCAGCATCTCTTGATATAATCATATGATTTCTGATAGGTTTGTTATTTGATATAGTTAATTAAACTAACAGTTTTCCTAATATTGAACTAACCTTGCATTCCTGGGGTAAATCCTAGTAATAACTTGCTGTAATCACTTTAGCAAGATTTTATTTAAAGTTTTTGTATCTATATTCATTAGGGAGAAAGGTCTATAATTTTTATTTCTCTGTTTTAACTCTTCCTGATTTAGGTATCAACACCATATTGGTGTCATAGAAAGAATTAGGCAGAGGTCCATCCTCACCTATTATGCTAAAGAGTTTATATAGAATTGGAACCAATTGTTCCTTAAATGTTTGATAGAATTCACTTGTAAATTCATCTGACCTTGGAGATTTTTTTCTTGCGGAGTTCAATACTGGCTTGTTGAATTTCTTTTTCTAAGATAGGGTTGTTTAGGTTTTTAATTGCCTCTTCACTTAACCTGTGCAACTTATATTTTTGTAAATATTCTTGCATTTCACTTAGATTATCCAATTTATTAGCATACAGCTGAGCAAAATAATTCCTCATTGTTATTTTAATTTCCTCCTCATTGATGATGAGTTCACCCCTTTCATTTATAATACCGATAATTTGTTTTTCTACTCTCATTTTTTAAAAAAAATAAAATTAACCAGAGGCTTATCAATTTTATTGTTTTATCCATAAAACCAACTCATGGTTTTATTTATTAATTCTATATTTTCTTGCTTTTGATTTTTATTAATTTCTCCTTTAATTTTTAGAATTTCTATTTTGTTATTTAATTAGGGATTTTTAATTTGTTCTTTCTCTAATTTTTTTAGTTGCTTGTTTAGTTTTTTATTTCCTCTTTCTCCAATTTATTCATGTAAGCATTTTAAGTTATAATATATCCCCTGACAACTGCCTTAGCTGTATCCCAGAAGTTTGGGTATGTTGTCTCATTATTATCATTATCTTGGAGGAAGTTATTGATTTTTTTCTATAATTTGTTGTTTAATGCATTCATTCTTTAAAATGAGGTTATTTAGTTACCAATTAGTTTAGGTCTGTCTCTCCCTGGCCCATTATGGCATGTGATTTTTATTGCATTATGATTTGAGAAGGATGTATGAACTATTTCTGCCTTTCTGCATTTGATTATTAGGTTTTTATGGCCTAGTACATGTTCAGTTTTTTTAAGTGCCATATACTGCAGAAAAAAGTATATTCCTTTCTATCTCCATTGAACTTTCTTCAAAGGTCCATCATGTCAAGTTTTTCTAACATTCTATTTACCTCCTTAAATTCCTTCTTGTTTATTTTATGATTATATTTATCTAATCATAAATTAAATCTGAGAGTGGGAGGTTGAGATTTCCCACCAGTAGAGTTTTGCTGTCTATGTCATCCTAGTGGATACATATTTAGTATTGAAATTGCTTCATTATCTATAGTATCTTTAAGAATGACATAGTTTCCTTCCTTATCTCTTTTAATGAAATCTATTTTTGCAGCTGCTTTGTCTGAGATAAGGATTGCTGCCCCTGATTTTTTTCACTTCAGCTTAATCAAAATATATTTTGCTCCAACCTTTTACCTTTGCTCTATATGTGTCTCTCTGCTTGAAATGAGTTTCTTGTAAGCAGAATATTGTAGGATTCTGTTTTTTTAATCTATTCTGCTATTCACTTACATTTTATAATATAATTTTTTTATCTGGTAAAGCTAAGCCAACTTCTTTTGTACTTTTTTTTCATTGAATCTTTGGAAATTCTTTACTTTTTATTTCTCCATATGAATTTTTCTAATTCATTAAAGTAATTTTTTGGAATTTTGATCAGTAGGGCACTAAACAGGTAATTTAGTTATGGTGGAATTGTCATTTTTATTATGTTAGCTTAGCCTATCCATGGGCACTTGATGTTTGTCAGTTATTTAAGTCTGATTTTATTTGTATGAGAAGTGTTTTGTAATTGTTTTCAAAAAGTTTTTGAGTCTGCTTTGGCAGACTTACTCCCACATATTTCATATTGTCTGAGGTTACTTTGAATGGCATTACTCTTTCTGCTGTATCTTGCTAGTCATATACAGAAATGTCACGGATTTATGAGAGTTTATTTTATATCCTGCAACTTTGCTAAAATTATTATTATTTCTAGTAGTATTTAGATGACTTTTTGAGATCCTCTAGGTATACCATCATATCACCTGCAAAGCGTGAGAGTTTTGTCTCTGCCTTCCCAATTCTAATTCCTTCAATTTCTTTTTTTTCTTATTGCTGAAACTAACATTTCTAATACAATACTAAATAGTAGTGGTGATAATGGGCATCCTTGTTTTACCCCTGATTTTACTGGGAATTCCTCTAGCCTATCCCCATTGCATATAATGCTTGTTGATGATTTCAGATAGATAATACTTATTATTCTAAGGAACGAACACTCTCTAGTGTTTTTAGTAGGAATGGATGCTGTATTTTGTCTAAAGCTTTTTTAGTATCTATTGATATGATCATATGATTTCAGAAAAGTTTGTTATTTATATAATTAATTATACTAGCAGTTTTCCTAATATTGGATCAGCCCTACATCCCTAGAATAGATCCTACTTGGTCATAGTGTATTATCCTAGTGACAATGTAATTGTTTTACTAAGATTTTATTTAAGATTTTGGCATCTACATTCATTAGAAAGATAGGTCTATAATTTTCTTTCTCTGTTTTTAACTCTTCTTGGTTTAGGTGTTAGCCCCATATTAGTGTCATAGGAAGAGTTAGGCAGAGTTCCATTTTCATCTATTTTCCCAAAGAGTTAATGTAAAATTGGAACTAATTGTTCCTTAAATGTTTGATAGAATTCACTTGTGAATCCATCTGACCCTGGAGATTTTTTCTTATGGAATTCAATAATGGCTTGTTGAATTTCTTTTTCTGAGATAGGGTTGTTTAGGTTTTTAATTTCTTTACTTAACCCGGACAACCTATATTTGTAAATATTCATCCATTTCACTTAGAGTGTCAAATTTATTGGCATAGAGTTAAGCAAAATAATTTTGAATTATTACTTTAATTTCCTCCTCATAGGTGGTGAGTTCACCTTTTTCATTTATGATACTAGAAATTTGGTTTTCTTCTTACTTTTTAAAATCAAATTGACCAGAGTTTTATCAATTTTATTGTTTTTTTCATAAAACCAACTCTTGGATTTATTTATTAGTTTGATAGTTTTCTTGCTTTTAATTTTATTAATTTCTCCTTTAATTTTTAGAATTTCTAATTAGGTATTTAATTGGGAATTTTAAATTTGTTCTTTCTCTAATTTTTTAGTTGCATATTATTTTATTGACTTCCTCTTTCTCTAATTTATTTATGTAAGCATTTAAAGATATAATATATTTGGGTGGCTAGGTGGGACAGTGAATAGAACACTGGCCCTGGAGTCAGGAGTACCTGAGTTCAAATCTGACCTCACACACTTAATAATAACCTAGCTGTGTGGCCTTGGGCAAGCCACTTAACCCCATTTGCCTTGCAAAAACCTCAAAAACAATAAACATATAATATATCCCCTGACAGTCACTTTGATTGTATCGCATAGATTTTGGAATGCTGTTTCATTATTGTCATTATCTAGGATGAAATAATTCTTTCTATAATTTGTTGCTTGATCCATTCATTCTTTAAAATGAGGTTATATGGTTTCCAATTAGTTTTGGGTCTATATCACCCTGGTCTAGTATTGCATGATTTTTATTGCATTATGATCTGAGAAAGATATCTTCACTATTTCTGCCTTTTTATAGTTGATCATTAGGTTTTAAGCCTAATGTGTAAGTGCCATGTACTTCTGGAAAAAAAGTATATTCCTTTTTAATTCTATTCATTTTCATCCATAAGTCTAACATATCTAGGTTTTCTAACAATCTATTTACCTCTTTAACGTCCTTGTTTATTTTATGGTTAGATTTGTCTAAATCTGAGAGTGGGAGGTTGTGTTCTCCCACTAGTAGAGTTTTGCTGTCTATGTCTTTCTGTATCTCTTTTAACTTCTCTAAGAATTTGCTTCCTATACCATTGGGTACATACATATTCAGTATTGAAATTGCTTTATTGTTAGGGGTAGCCAGGTGGCAAAGGGGAAAAATACAAACCAAGGGAAGATAGCCTACAGGGCAATAAAGAATTAATAATTATAACTTTGAATGTGAATAGGATGAACTCTCCCTTAAAACATAAGTGAATAGGGGTGGCTAGGTGGTGCAGTGGATAGACACCGGCCCTGGAGTCAGGAGTACCTGAGTTCAAATCTAGCCTCAGACACTTAATAATTACCTAGCTGTGTGACCTTGGGCAAGTCACTTAACCCCATTGCCTTGCAAAAACCAAAAAAAGTTACTTTATTGTCTATGGTACATTTTAGAAGGATATAGTTTCTTTCCTTATTTTGCTTTTTTTTTTTTTTTTTTGCAAAGCAATGGGGTTAAGTGGCTTTCCCAAGGCCACACAGCTAGGTAATTACTAAGTGTCTGAGGCTGGATTTGAACTCAGGTACTCCTGACTCCAGGGTAGATGCTCCATCCACTGTACCACCTAACTGCCCTCTCCTTATCTCTTTTAATGCTATCTATTTTTGCAGCTGCTTTGTCTGAAATAAGGATTGCTATCACTGCTTTTTTCACTTCAGGTGATGCAAAATATATTTTGCTCCAACCTTTAACCTTTACTCTATATGTATCTCTCTGCTTCTAATGAATTTCTTGTAAGCAGCATATTGTAGGATTCTGTTTTTTTAATCCACTCTGCCTTTTGCTTACATTTTTTAAATTATTTTTTTAGTTTTTTTGCAAGGCAAATGGGGTTAAGTGGATTGCCCAAGGCTACACAGTTAGGCAATTATTAAGTGTCTGAGACCAGATTTGAACTCAGGCACCCCTGACTCCAGGGCCGGTGCTCTATCCACTGCGCCACCTAGGCACCCCATCCACTTATATTTTAAGGGAGACTTCATCCCATTCACATTCAAAGTTATAATTATTAATTCTTCATTACCCTGTATGCTATCTTCCCTTGGTTTGTATTTTTCCCCTTTTTTCCTTTATCCATATTCCCTTGTATTTTGTTTCTGAATACCGTCCCCTCCTATATCCAACCCCCTCCCCTTTTTCCCTTTCCCTTTACCTCTTCTTCTTTCCCTTCCTTCTTCCCCTTTTCCTCCCCCCTTCCCCCTTCCCCTTTCTCCTTTTAATACTTGAAAGTAAGCTAAGTTTCTTAACTTAACTGAGCATTTGTGTAAGTTAACTTTAAACCAAGTCTAATGAGAGGAAGAGTTAGGTGCTTCTCACCTCCTCCCTTCTTCCCCTCTATTACAATAGGTTTTTTTGTACCTCTTAATGTATTGACATTTACCCCATTCATTCTCCTCCATCCTCCCATTTTCTTATTCTCCTTCCCTTTAAGGAAGTATTATTTTTAAATCATTTTATCTGAGTCATAGTAAATTCATGAGTGTCCATCACTTCTGGCTAAGTATGTTCTCTCTAATAGAGTTACAATTCTCAAGAGTTATGAGAATCTTTCTCCCAGGAGAGGATATAGTCAGTTTCATTGTATTGGATAGCAGTTTTTTTCTTTACCTTTTCACATGTCTCTTGAGCCTCCTGTTTGATGTCCAAATTTTCTATTAAGCTCTGTTTTTTTTTTTATCAGGAAATATGGGAAGCCTTCCATTTTGTTAAATGTTCATATTTTTCCCTGAAAGAGAAGGCTCAGATTTGCTGGGTAGTGGATTCTTGGCTGCATTCCAAGCTCCCTTGCTCTTTGGTTTATCTTATTCCAGGCCCTTTGATCCCTTAATGTTTATGCAGTCAGGTTTTCTGTAATCTTTACTGTGGCTCCTTGGTATCTAAATTGTTTCTTTCTGGCTGCTTGGAGGATTTTCTCTTTTGTCTTATAGTTCTGGAATTTGGCACAACTACATTCCTTGATGTTTTCATTTTAAGATCTCTTTTTGGAGGGGATTGACATATTCTTTCAATAGATTTTACCCTCTGGTTCCATAATATCAAGGTAATTTTCCATCACTAAATCTTCTTATATTAGGTCCAGACTTTTTTTTTTCTCTTCAGTGTTTTCTAGAAGACCTATAATTCTGAAGTTGTCTGTCCTCATTCTATTCTCAAGGTCAGTGGTTTTGCTGCTGACGTATTTTACATTTTCTTCTATTTTTTTGATTAAGTCATTAATTTCCACAGACTCCATTCTTTTTTTTAGAGTAGAATTTTCCTCATTTACCATTTGCAGCTCCTTTTCCAGTTTGTCAATTCTATTTTTAAAAGAGCTTTCTATTTGATCAATTGAGGTTTTGAGAGAATTATTTTCTTTTGACATTTGTCCATTTGTGTTTTTCAATGATTTGTTTTCTTGCTGCAAGATATTAATTGTCTCTCCCAAATTTTCCAATTGATTTTTAAACTCCTTCCTGATTTCTTCATGGAAGTCTTTCTGTGCTGGAGACCAGGTCATATTCTCCTCAGAGGTTTTTAGGTCTCTCTGAGCTAGGGTCTTTTACTTCTAGGAATTTATGGATCCTCCTTTTCTCTGACCTTTCTTCATTTTCCTAATACTTCACGTTGCCGAGGGGCTGGTGTTGAAGTTTGGTGTTGAGATCCTCTAGAGCCGTTACTCAATGGGTTTAATAACTCCAGGTGGACTGGTTGGTTGCTTTCTCAGGAATGTCTGTGACTTTAATTTGAGGCTTTCTCCCTTGGCCTGGAGGGGGTGGATTAAGAAGTTGAGTACTTTTATCTTTGTCCAATGATGGGTTTTGCCCTAGGGCAAGGTAATTGCTCTCCCTATTCACAGCTGAGTGAGGTCTGCTGCTCTTAACCTGGGACAGAGGTGGGTTGCAATTGTGTTTGATCTGGGACGAGGTTTCCAAGATATGGTTGCAGCTCTACTGCACTGGAACTCACCCTCCAGCTCTGCAGGTAAGCTCCAGATTGTCAGTGCCACAACAAATGACTCTGCTCCCTAGTTGCCCCTGTTGTAAATCAGACTTACCCTGCTTTTAGGCTTCCAGGCTCTAGTCTGCCTCACTGATCAGGCTAGTTGAGCTCTCCAGGTCTCGCCTGTCTTGCCGATTGGGCAAGTGGAGCTCTCAGGCTCTGACCCTGTCCTGTGCTCCTGGCAGAGCCCACCCTTTGTGATGGTTCACCCATGATCCCAGAGGAAATACCTTGAGGTTTATCTTCTTCTAGTTGCTCTTTCTGGGTTTTGTAGATCAGATTTATGTTAAGAGGGTTGTTTCATATTATATATGAGGGAAGATCAGGGAAAGAAGATCAGGAGACTAGCACTGTGCCTGTCTTCTCTCCACCGTCTTGGCCGGAAATCCTATTCACTTATGTTTTATGGGAGAGTTCATCCCATTCACATTCCAAATTATAATTTCTAATTCTTTATTGCCCTCCATGCTATCTTCTCTCTGTTTATATTTTTCACTTTTTTTCACTTTATCCATATCCCCAGTATTTTATTTCTGAATACCACCACCTTCAGTATATTTGTCCCCTTGTATCCAAACTCCTCCCCTTTCTTTCACCTTTCCCTTTGCCCCTTCTTCCTTCTGTTAGTTCCTCTTTTCCTCCCCCTCCTCCTTTCCCCTTTTTAAACTTAAAAGGTAAGATAAGTTTCTCAACTTAACTGAGTGTGTGTATGTTAACTTTAGGCCTAATCTGATGAGAGTAAGATTCAGGCAGTTCTCACCTCCTTCTTTCTTCCCCTCTATTGCAATAGGTCCTTTCTACCTCTTTATGTAATGTGATTCACTCCATTCAATTTCCTCCATCCCCCCTCTCTTTACTGCCCCTCCCCCACTTTAAGGAGATATTGTTTATAAATAAATAAAGTAAATAAAAGTCATGAGTGTTAATCACTTATGGTTAAGTATATTCTCTGCAATAGAGTTATAATTCTCAAGGCTTATGAGACTCTTTCTCCCAAGTGGGGACATAGACAGTTTCATCTTATTGGATAGCAGTTTTTTCTTTACTCTTTTTTTAAACTTTTCCATGTGTCTCTTGAGTCTCCTGTTTGATGTCCAAATTTTCTATTTAGCTCTGGTTTTTTCATCTGGAAAAGTTAGAAATTTTCTATTCTGTTGAATGTTCATCTTTTCCCCTGGGAGAGAAGGCTCAATTTTGCTGGTTAGTGAATTCTTGGCTGCATTCTAAGCTCCCTTTCTTTTTAGAATATCTCATTCCAGGCCCTTCAATTGCTTAATGTTGATGCAACCATACTTACTGTGGTTCCTCAGTATAAAAATTGTTTCTTTCTGGCTGCTTGCAGAATTTTCTCTTTTATTTGATAGTTCTGGAATTTGACCACAATATTCCTTGGTGTTTTCATTTTGGTATCTCTTTCTGGAGGGAATTGATGTATTCTTTCAACAACTATTTTGCTCTTTAGTTCCATGATATCAGGGCAATTTTTCCGTCACTGAATCTTGTAATATTAAGTTCAGGCTTTTTTCTCTTCAATGTTTTCAGGAAGTCCAATGTTTCTTAGGTTGTCTCTCTTTGTTCTAGTCTCGAGGTCAGTGGTTTTTCTGATGAGTTCTTTTAAATTTTCTTTTATTTTTTGATTTTATTTAACATCTTCTTGTTGTCTCATGAAGTCATTAGTTTCCACAAATTCCATTCTATTTTTTAGAGAAGAATTTTCTTCTTTTACCTTTAGCAACTCCTTTTCCAATTTGTCAATTCTATTTTTGAAGGAGTTTTTCATTTGTCCAAGTGTAATTTTGAAAGAATTATTTTCTTCTTCCATTTGGCCAATTGAGGTATTGAGAGAATTATTTTCCTTTTTGTATTTGTTCAATTGTATTTTCTAAAGATTTGTTTTCTTGTTGTGTGAGATGTTAATTCTCTCTTGCAAGGTGTTAATTTTCTCTTGAGTTACTTTTCCCAATTTTTCCAATTAATTTTTAAACTCCTTCCTGATTTCTTCAAGGAAGTCTTTCTGGGCTGGAGGCCAATTCATATTCTCCTCAGAAGTTCTAGATCTCTCTGAGTCAGGGTTTTTACCTTCTAGTTAGTTTTCTATGGACCCCGCTTTTCACTGTCCTTTCTTTATTTTCCTAGGATTTCATGTTGGGGGAGAGGCTGGCTCACTTAGTTTAGTAACTCCAAGTGAGCCGGCCAGTAGGGGTGCTGGTTGCTTTCCCTGGAGTTTCTGTGGCCTTGATTTGAGGCCCTTTCCCTAGGCATGGAGGGGGTGAAGGGGGACAGCAGCGCCTGAATTATCTTTGAAAAATGTGGGCTATGCCCTGGGGAAAGAATGTTAATCTATCTTCCAGCTGAGGGAGCTCTGCTGTCTACACCTGAGCCTGTGGTGGGGTGAGGGGGTTGTTACTATGTTTATTCTGGGAAGAGGACTCTTCTGAAAATATGGAGCTCATGACCCAGTGCTGAACAGATTGATGTCCAGCAGCACTCTGCAACAATCTGTGCTGGGGCTCCCCAGACCTCTGCTCCCACAGCCATAGCTTCCTTGGCTGATCTTAGGTTAGTCTGGCTTTCACCCCACCCCATACTAGCTCTCTGCTATCTACCCCTGGTTCACTCAGGATCCCAGGAGACACACCTTTTGGTAGATGTTCTTCTCCTTGCTTCTCTTTTTTGGGGTTTGTTGATAGGCTTTCTGTTAAGAGGTTCCTTTCATATTGTTTCTGAGGGGTAACCAGGAAACCTTAGCTCAGTGGCTGTCTTCTCTCCTCCATCTTGGCTGGAATTCTATTTATTTTCCATGAAGTCAAGTGCATTTTAAGAGGTAGAACTGCTAAACGGGAACTGGTCCTCAAGAGAAACTACATTATGGTGAATTTTAGAAAGAATCAATTCTCTGTCTTTGAGGATATATATATATGACATTAAGGGAAAAGAGGGATATCATTGAATGATACCAAAAAGAGAGAGCCTGGGATCTTCATTGCAAAAACATGGACTACTCTCATGTTTGTGAATACTTGCGAAATCTAGCTCCCTGACAGGTACAAGAATTAATCTTTCCCAGATTATTGTATCTGAATATGTCTAAGTGACTCTGAAACAAACTTGCATTTTCCAGTTTTCTGGAGTGAGACAAATGGACAGTCAAATAATAAATGAAAAATTAAAAACTGAACTTGTATGAATATTTAGATTGCCAATATTAGCTTTAATACATGTTTATTAGACTACAGCATATATTTTTAAAACCATGCAATGGAAACTGACTTGAGAAAGAATGGCAACAACCCAGTCAAAATTTCTAAAATAGTCTTTTATTTTTATTTCATGGGGCATAAAGTGTTCTTTTCCTCAGAATGATCATTTCCCAAGTAGATTGCAGATGTAACACTTAGAGGAGCAAGTGAGATATGGAAGGCCCATATTTAACTATCACATTACTTATGATAGCTGCCTCCAAAATCGAGGAAGAACTGTGATGGATGAACTCAAATGAGCAGATTCAATAATTACTAATAAGTAAAGAAAGGAAATACTTTTGCCAATTATTTAGGGACAAAAACTTCATTATAAACAATAATAAGGAAATAAGGAAGATGGTCCCACTCAGGATAGTATATAAGATGCCCCTGGGGGCAGGAGACTTTCAAACTCAACACCATGGTTGGCTCCTGTTGTGACTCCATCTGCTGTGGCCAGAGCTGTGGCTCTGGCTGCTGTGCCCCTAGTTGCTTTAGGCCTGCCTGCTGCCAGAGCACCTGTTGCAGGACCAACTGTTACAGACCCACCTTCATTGTGTCTACCTGCTGTTGCTCCAGTTGCTGCCAGTCCTATTGTTGCCCCAGCTGCTGTATCTCTAGCTGCTTCCAGCCCTGCTGCTGCCCCAGCTGCTGCCAGACCACTTGCTTCTGTCCCACCTGCTGTGGTTCCTCCAGCTGTTGATTGCTGAAATTTGCCAATATCTGCCCACCATCACCACCATCTCCAGGAAAACAAGGATTCCTTTCTTTGTATTCATTAATATGAACAAACCTCATTGAAGACCTGAGTCCCATCATTCCAATTTGGGAACTTCAAATACAGTTACTTTTTTTTTCTAGATACTGGCTTCCATCACAACTATTTCCTCTATTGGTCTCTTTTCTCCTAATAGGAACCAAAATGGAATTTACTCAGAATTCATCCTCCCAGAAACTTACAAAATACAAATTTCATGACTCTGGCTTAAAATATCTCAGATATCACTATCTTCTGGGTGAAAGAAAGTTTCCTGTTGTGTTTACTAAAAAGCAACTATCTTACCCTAAGACCTGGGATATGTGATTCAAATGACATCAATCTCTCTCCTGAACATTCTTATATAGTGACTCTCTTTTCTTACTATTTCTCTTTCCTAATAAAAATTATTTCACTGTAATAAAAAATAAAGTTTCACATGTCTTTCCTCCTTTTATTTTCCCCTCTATTTCAAGGGTAAATATTTTTCATGAGATGCAAGTGAAAACATATAGATTCTAATATAGCACTTGTTGAATATGACATTAACTTGAGAAAAATTATGATTTTTTTTAGTGGAGAAAAAAATAACTGCTTTGAAGTCTGACTAGCTGTTTGAACCTGGGCAAGACATTTAATCATTCAGTGCTCCTGGAAACTATAGAACTATATATATATATTTAAGTAATAGATGAATTTCAAGTCTGTATAATCAGTGGAAAATCACAGAGTTGACCAAAAATCTTTTTATTAATAAATATATAAAGTTTCCTGATAAATGAAGTGATTCTTTTTCTTAATACCCGGGCTTTCCAGGAAAAAGTTGAAAATCATATTGATGAATAAAGATAGGAAAAATATGAGCAAAATCACATTCAGTTTTTATTCCAAGTCATTGTTTAATAATTGACTATAATTATGACATCACAGGATAGCTTATTTTGTCCTGAGAGAGCTGTATAAAACAGAATAAAACACACACACACACACACACACACACACACACACACACATTCTAAAGTAAGATATAACAATAGTTTAATATTCTTAGCCAGATATTCTTCCTTGTATTCAAGAGCATTTTTCAAGGAGCATCTTTTTTTTTCTTCTGGAAGTTCATCTCTAAGAAGATCTACCCTCCCTAGTAATAATCAGCACACAATTTCAGTCAGCCTAGGAATTCAACTAACAAAGGTTATTATGTAGTAAGTGCTGTGTTAAGCATTGAAAATACAATTAGGCAAATATAAGGCATATACACGGGAAATGGAAGGTAACCTGAGAGGAAAAGACACAAGATAGAGGAAATGATAAAGAACTCTTGCAGAAGAGAAATGAGCTGAATCATGAAGGAAATCAGGCAAGTTAAGAGGCAGATGTGAAGGGAGAATAAATATCAGAGATGTGATAGATGTAGGTGTGAGATGGACTACACAACATATGGCGATAAGTAAAAGTGGAAAGGTAGGAAGGGGACAGATTATGAAGAACCTTAAATTCTACAAAGAGGGATCCTAGAGATCATAGAGAAAACATACTGGAACCAATCTATTAGTGAGATTAACATGGTTTGAGCTACATTTTAGAAATTTGTTTTTGTAAGAGAGTTTTGGTTTTGGCCTTGCAGTCTGACTAAAGTTATTTACTAAATATGTACATAAACTCAAGAATATTCAGAATTGTTCTGTGGCCTATTTAACATTAGAACAATTTTCACTTTTTCACATATAAAGTTTAAAGCAACTCATATTTATTTTTCAGGGAAATTAACTCAGGAAACTTTTGGATATTTAATATGAAGGAATTCATACAAGTAGCACTTTGCTCATTTGTATGGCTCTAGACCAATAATGGGAATGATTGTGATTTTCTAAGACTGATTGTCTCACTGATCTCTCCTGTCCCAAGCATTCTCCTACCTTGTATTGATCTACACACTCACACTTATTGAGTGCTTCATATGCCAGGTAGTTTGTCGAGCTCTGGTAATACAAAAGGAAGTTAAAAAAAACATTCCCTGCCCCCAAAGAGCTTACAGTCTAATGGAACAAGCAATATGCAAACAAATATATATATATATATATGAAGCAAGTTATGCAAAGGATAAACAAATAGGGAGAGAGACTGAAAAGATACTAGAATTAAGAGAAATTGGGAAAAGCTTGCTGTAAAAGATTACATCTTAGTTGGGATTTAAAGATAGCCTGGGAAGTCAGGTTGCAGAGTTGAGTAGAGAGATTCCAGCCATGTTGGACAGCTAGAGAAAGTGTTCAGATCTAAGTGATATGAAAAGAAAAGTATGTTTTTGAAGTTTTTTTTGGGTTTGTTTTTCTTGTGTTATATGAGTTGTGATTTTTGGAGGAGCTGGTGGGAGTGGGGAGATGTATGGAGTATAAGAAGTTATGTAAAGATTAAGAAGGAACCAAAAAAACCTCTTGATGTCTTTTTACTATTCTAACATAAAGGTATATTCAAAACATTGGTAGGAAATTATTGAATAATTATGAACTAATAGTTATATTTAAAAAACCCCAACATAGAATCTACGTTCTAGGAGGGATCCTGAAGTCATTAGGTGAAGATGCCATAGCATTGACATGGTAAAAATCAATAAATTTATAGACAATGAAAACGAAGAATTACTCAAGCCAAAAATATAAAATCATGGAATTGAATTTTTAACATCAATAATAATGAGGAATGAGCAAAAACATTGCAAATGAGTAATTTTTCATTCCTTCTTTAATGACATAATCAGGGAGTTTTCAAGAAAGTTTAATCTACTGAACAATGGTCAAGAGATAGATCAATTCATCCAAATATTTTCTGGAAGTCAACTAACATAAAGCAGTCATTGCTATTTGTGGTGTATCTATGGTTGGAACTTCTTGAGTATTTATGAATAGAATCTTCAGCTGAGTCTTCATAGAGAAGGGATTGATTCAATCCCTATAAACAGATTATCTTGGAGGTAAATAATTTCCACATGAAGAGGAACTTAACATTTCATGAAGTATTACATATAGCTTTGACCTTATGATTCATGTTTTCCTGTGAGATTAAAGTGAAAGAGGAGATGGTAGGGGAAAACATCTGAGTGATATTAGATGAATAGAGTGTTCTTTAGGAGTGGCCTCATTTTTTTCAGTGACATATATGGTATGATTTTCAGAGAAGATGGTAAGGTTCTGGAGATGTGATGAATTTAAGGAAGAATATAAAGATTAGGAATAAAAAACAAACAGACATTGAATTTCTCCTTCCTATTCTAACATAAAATTTTTTTTCAAATCATTGATAAGTAGTCATCAAATGCTTGTGAATTATTATTACTACAAGAAAGAAAATCAAGATGCAAGCTGGTACTAGAGGGATCTTGAAATCATCTGGGGAAGTACAAGTACCTTAGCATTGATGTAGCATAAATCATTGAATTTTCTAATGATGAAACTGAAAAGGGTGGATTACTTTAGTTAAAAATTCTGAGGTGTACTTTGCAGTATGCTACCAACCAACCTGCTACCAGACCACTTGCTGCCACCCAACTTATTACTACTCAACTTGCTTCATGTCCAACTGCTGCCAGTCCTGCTGATTTCCTAGTTGCTGTTGTACAGATGGCTGTCAGACCACCTGTTGCAGGACCACCTGCTACCACCCAGTCTGGTGATACTCTTCTTCCTGCTGAGCACATAAAGTGCCATTCATTTTCATATGCTCTTGTCTTTTCTAAGAAATATAACACTTTCTCCTCATCTATGAGATCATCTGCACAAATTGACATAAATCTCCAGTGAAACAAGGATAAATTTAATCCATTTAATTCTCTGTATCAGTCAAATACATTTGCCTTAATTTCCTTTAGCCTTCTCTTCCAAATAGGGATCAGTCTTGAAAGTGATGATTCAAAAGACAACAGATTCGAACCATTCTGTACCTTTTCATTGACATCCCATATCTATAGCAAAGTTCTGTTGGAGACTATCAGAATAAGACAATTTCTTTCCAACATTTCCTAAGTCAGATCTCAAAGCAAGAAAATATACAAAACTGGAAATATTCATTCTGTATTTATTGAAATCATAGCTTTGACAAGTATTATACTGTTTATGTGTTTGCTAACAAAAATATTTACTTTCAAGAGTTGAATTGTATTGATTTATGAGTGTCTTCTGATTTCATAAAACTCATATCTGAAGTCATTTCCACACATATTATGGAGCCATTCTTAAATCTCTTTGATGTGGCAGAATTAAAGCAAGAAAGTCCAATCATTTATACAGGAGCGATATCTTCTAACAATAAAATTTGCTGGTGAAATTTGTGAGAAAAATGTCACAATCAAAGAAAATTTCATGTTGTTAAAAACAATTATTTTTAAATTGTTTTTAAAGTTAGTTTTAAATTTAAAATATTTTTCATTTCCATATTCTTTCCTGCTCTCCACCTGTTCTCTTCTACCATAAAATTGGGAAGTTTCAAGAGCTGATTTTGTTGAAGGAGATGGGATGGAATGAGATCATTTTTTCATATAATATGGTTGACTGTAACAAGAATGGTCATCTTTTCATGTGAGATGAAAGTGAAAGGAGATAGTGAGGAAAGGTATCAAAGTAATATGAGATAAGAAGGAGCTAGGAAGTTGGAGTTCTTGGTGAATGACCTCAGTTTTTTATGTTTTGTTTGTATTCAGTAACATATAAATCAGGATTTTCAGATAAAGGCTTAAGGAGAGATGTAAAGGTGTGGGAAACATTAGGAATTATGTGTTTGGGTGTAACATAAAAGGTTATCTAAAACTTTGATAAAGTTACTAAATGTGCTATTAGTTGTGACCTAGAAAAGAAACAAGGCATCCTGTTCATAAAAAAGTTTTTTGAAGCACTCTAGACTGACTTGGCATAATCTTTCAATTAATAGAAATCTTATTCTTTTAAGAATTATGAGGTGCTGGAGAGAATTCTGGGAAGATGTTGGAGTAAGTCAGAAAATTTTCAGCCCTCCATATTTCCTCTTCAGAAAAAACAGAACACTTCACAACAGCAGAAATAAACATAGATAAAGCAGTTGTTCTTCTAGGATAACTTGTTAAGATACCAGGAAAGACCTGACACTCAGAGGCAGGGGTTCAGCCTGAGTGAAGTTCAAATACCTCATGACCAACTCTGCAGAAGAAGGTAATCTAAGCCTTAGAAACTTTCATCTCTCAGACAGTAGGGATGTCTGATGACTGAGCAGGAGGAAACTGAAGAACCTTCTTCTGTCAAGGAACTATCAAGCACAGTTTTGTTGATCAGGTGCTTCCTGAACTAGAGCACTATGAAAAAAGAGCTAGCACATACCTGATGAGTGCAGAGGGATGGAGACACTCCTGGCTGTGGGCATTTACTGGAGAACATGGGCCCTGGTTTCAGTTCTAGAGCAAAGGGAATAGCTGTAGTTTGCAACCATGGGAAGAATTGTAAGGAATAGGATCATTTGCACGATAGATTAACCTAGGACTTTAGCCCTGGCTAAGGAGTAGAGGGGGAGAGTTCAAGAATCAATCCTGTGACTGATTTCAGAAAATAACAGTAAGAAGGAACTGTGGGGGTGGCTAGGCAGTGAATAGAGGACCAGCCCTGGAGTCAGGAGGACCTGAGTACAAATCTGGCCTCAGACACTTAATAATTACTTAGCTGTGCGGCGTTGGGCAAACCCCACTGCCTTGCAAAAAAAAAAAATAAAACTAAAAAAAAAAGAAAGAACTGTGAGTTGCAACATGATTGCTCATACCTTGGGACTAGAACTTGATCACACTAATAGCAGCTGAAACATAATAAAAGCAATTAAAATAAATGAAATATATATATATATATATATATATATATATATATATATATATCTATGAGCAAATAAAAGAGAAAGTATCCAACCATAGATAGCTTGTATGAAGATAGAGATCTGGCTCCACACCCAGAGGAAAATAATGGAGCTAAAAAAACTATTTCTGTCAAGTTTCCTGAAAGAACATTAAAATAAAAAAAAATCAAATAAGAGAGATAAAAGAAAAAAATAAGATCAATTCAAGAAAATCAAGAACATTATGAAAAGAAAGTCAACCAATCTGAAATACAGAATCAAAAACTCAAAGGAGAAAATGATTTCTTGAAAATCATAACTGGGCAAAGAGAAACTATTAATGTTCTAAGACTCTTAGAAATAATAAAACAAATCAAAAGAATGAAAAATATAAGATAATATAAGACTATGAGGTGAGTGAGACTGCCTGAAAATTATCATAAAAAAGAATTTTGATTACCTATTACAAGAGATTATTAAGGAATATTGTAATGAAGTTCTAGAAAAAGAAGGCAAATCATAAATAGAAAATACCCACCAATCAGCACTAAAAGATATCCCAGGAGGAAAATTTGCAGAGATATCATAGTCAGGTTTCAAAGTTTCTAGGATAAGGAAAAAATATTGGAAATAACAAGCAAAAAAAAGAAACAATTGAAATTTCATAAAGGATTACACAAGAACTATTATATAATCTACTACATTGAGGGACCATAAATCTTAGAATTCTATGTTTATAGACCAAAAGAACTGAGATTATGACTAAGCAAAATTTACCTGGCAAAGTCAAGTATATTCCTGAATGAAAGGAAAATGGACATCTAGTGAATTGAAAGACTTTCTGATTTTGGGACAAAAATTGAGCATATAGCATCCAGGAACAATATAAAGTAAGCATTAATGATCAATTATCAGGGACTCAAGGCCAAATTATTTATTTTTATATCTAAAAATATTCTTGATTCTTTTATGACTCATTTTTAATTGGGTAAGCTGAAAGAAGGACTTGAACCAAACTGAGCACAATAAAGTGAGTCTGAAAAAAATGGTGTATAGAGATAAAAAGGAAAAATTAGCTCATAAAAATGAGGCAAAAAAAGAAAGAAGCAAATAGAGGGGAGGGTAACTTAGTGTTGAAGCTCTACTTTTATTTGGAATGGATTAAAGAGGGAACATTATATAAATCTAAAAGCTTATAAAAGTCTTCTCGATTCAGAAAGAAACAAGTGGGTAGAGTAGGGGAGAGAATAAGGGAGGGATTCATAGGGGGTGATTAGGTAAAGGAAAAGGAGGGCAAGGTAAGGGGTAGAAATAAAAGCAAAGAAGAAAGGAAGGATAGGAAAATGGTGAAGGAGGAAAATTTAAAACAAATAATTGTATTTTAGAATTTGCGTGGGTTGACTTTACCTATAAGGTAGAAACTTAGATTAAAATTTGAATTCACAACATGTTATATATATAAAAGATGTTAACTTCTGGAGGTGGAGTCAAGATGGAAACATGAAGTCAGGAAGTTCCCAGAGCTTTCCTCCAAACAATTTTAAATGCAACTTCAGAAAGAGTCGGTGTAGGCAGGGATGCTGGGAAGCCAATGGGAGGCTCTTAGCAACAGCATATATGAGGTTCTGGCTCATCAAGCCAAATGTGCAGCAGTCCACTAGTTATGCCCAATCACATCTCAGAAGGGAAAAGTTCAAGTTTCTGAATGCTGGTACAACCAGTAGGACTGGGTTAGCTACCTTAATGCAAGGAAAAACTTGTGAGCAACTGAGATGCCAGAGTGGAAAGCCAGAGACTATAATCTGGTAAGTAGGCCAAAAAACTTGGAACTGCATCCTCTTTTCCTCAAGAGAAGAGTTCAAATATCAAAATGAACAAAAAAGTAAAATGAATACTAACCACAAAAAGTTACTATGCTTATAGGGATTAAAAAAACCCCACCATTTCAGAAGAGGAAAGCAGTGACAAAATGTCTACCAGTGAAGCCTACAAAAGGTTAAGAGTTGGTTTAGAATTCAAAAAGACTTCTTGGAAAAACTAAAAAATGATTTTTACAAGCCATAGAAGAGAGGAAGAAGTAAAATTGAGAAAAGAATTGAGTCATACAGACTTATAAAAAATTGAATGAAGCAAATAATACATTTAAAAGTAAAATCGACCAACTGGAAAAGGAAAATAATTTGTCAATAAGTAAAAATAACCAACTAGAAAAGGAAACACGGGGCAGCTAGGTGGCGTGGTGGATAAAGCACCGGCCTTGGAGTAAGGAGTACCTTGGTTCAAATCCGGTCTCAGACACTTAATAATTACCTAGCTGTGTGGCCTTGGGAAAGCCACTTAACCCTTTTTGCCTTAAAAAAAGAAAAGGAAACACAAAGGCCAACTATTTTTGGCAAAGCAATGGGGTTTGCAAGGTCATACACCTAAGCAATTATTAAGTGTCGGAGGCCAAATTGGAAAGCAGGTCCTCCTGACTCCAAGGCTAGTGCTCTATTCACTGTGCTATCTAACTGCCTCCAAAAGCTAATTGAAAAATAACCCAACACCATAAAAGTTATAATTGGATAAATGGAAATTAACGATTCTGTGAGTCACCAAGGTTCCATCAAACAAAACCAACAAATTGAAAAACTAGAAGAAACTTTAAAGTACCTTTTAGGAAAAATGACCAACCTGGAAAATAGAGCCAGGAGAGATCATTTACAGTCTGAAAGCTGCAACTAGAGAAGAAGCCTTGGAAATATCTTAGAGGAAAATATCATGGAAAACTACCATAAGTACCTAGAACAAGAAGATAATATAGTCCTTGAAAAAATCCATCAATCACCCCAGAAAGACATCTCAAATTAAACATTCCAAGGAATGCTGCAGACAAATTTCAGGATTGTCAGCTAAAGGGGAAAATATTGCAAGTTGCCAAAAAGAAGCAATTTAAATACCAGAGAAACACACCCAGGATTAGACAGTACTTGCCAGCTTCAGGATAAAAGGATTGGAGGGTCTCAAATTTGACCTTTCAGAAAAAAAATGGAGTTTGACTAAATTTGCAAAACTAGCATTTTTTCCAGGGGAAAAGATGGGTTTCCTTTTTTTAATTTTATCTAATTTTATTGCCCCCTCCCCAGTTACATGCAAAAATAAGCTTCAACATTTACTTCCAAAACCTTGAGTTCCAAATTCTTTCCTTTCCTCCCACCCACTCCCATTCATCCAGAAAGCAAGTTATATAGTATAGGCTAAAAATATGTAGTTATGGTGTCAAAATAAACATAATCCCTGCCTCCAAAAAAAAGCAAGCTCAAGAAAAACAAAATGAAAAAAAGCAAGCATGTTTCAGTCTGTATTCTTTGGGATGAATAAAGTTTTTTCCTTCTTTTTTGAAAAAGACCACATCAGGGGGGTGATGCAGTGAATTGGATTTGAGTGAGGGGCTGCTCTGCTAAGTCATCAGTTTCATTTTCTTCTCCAGAGTTTTCTGGGCCCAGTGGCCAGATATGAATCAGGACTACTGGAGATGACCCTGACTGTGAGGCAGTCAGGGTGGAATAACTTTTCCAAGGTCACATAGCTAGTAAGAGTCAAGTGTCTGAGGCTGGATTTGAACTCCTGTGTTCCTGACTCCAAGACTAATACTCTATAGTATTCTTTATCCTAAATTCTTCAGCGTTCTCTTGGGTCATGGCATTGCTGAGAAAAGGCAGTACATTTTGTTGTATCAGCTCACGTATTTTTTTATGGAAAGCATTCTATTCATCATTTCCCATAGTAGAACAGCATTTCATCTCAATCACATACCACAATTTCTTCAGCTACTCTACAATTGCTGGACATCCCCTTATTTTCCAGATCCCCATTGCCAGAGAAGAGCTGCTATAAATATCCCTATGCAGAGATTATTTTCTTCCCCTATTTCATCTCTTCTGGGATATAAATATAATAATGGCACACTAGGCCAAGGGGTAGGCATGGTTTTAGTTACAAATTGCTCTACAGAATTGAATTATTCCACAACTACTTCAACAATGCATCAATGTCTCAATTTCCCTACATTCCTTAAAACATTTATCATTTTCTTCTTTGGTCCTATTAGCTAATCTAATAGGTACAAAGTGTTACCTCAGAATTATTCCAACTCACATTTCTCTTATCAATAGTGAATTAGAATATTTTTTTAAAAAATGATGTTAATAGATTGCATTGATAGCCTCAACTGAAAACTGTTCATATCTCTTGATTATTTATCAAATGAATTTAACTTCTCTGTGTTTGAGAAATGAAGTCTTTATCAGAGAAACTTGTTTTAAAATTTTCCCATAGTTACCATTGCTAACTGTATTTCACTCCATCCTATAATTTTCTCTTCTTTCACCCTGTCCCTTCTCAAAAATATTTTGCATCTGACTACCACTTCCACAATCTTTCCTCTCTTCAATCACCTCACTGTGGCCCACCCCCAACCTTCTCCCATCCCCTTCTCATTCCCTTCCTACATTCTTCTATGGTAAAATCAATTTCCATACCCAATTAAAAGTGTATGCCCACTCTGAACCAAATCCAATAAGAGTAAAACTCACTCACTTCACCCTTTCAGTTCACAAGCTTTTTCTTGTCTCTTTTAAGTGAAATATACTCCATTCTAGCTCTCTTTTCCTTTTCTCCCAGTACATTCCTTCCTTGCCCAGTAACTCCACCTTCTTAATATATTACACCTTCAAATTCAACTCCCACCTGTGCCTTGTCTATATATGTTTCTTATAGCTGCCTTAATAAATGAGCAAGTTCATGTGAGTTATTAATATTATCTTCCCATGCAGGAATATAAGCAGTTCAATAGCATTAAATAACTTATGATTTTCCTTTCCTGTTTACCTTTTTTTAAAAAACTTGACCAGAGACTTGCAATCGAAGATCAAATTTTCTGGTCTGCTTTGTTCACTTCATTAGGAAAGTTTGAAAGTCCCTTACTTCATTGAATAGCCATCTTTTTCCCTGAAAGAGTATATTCAGTTGTCCTGGGTAGTTGATTCTTAGTTGTAATCCAAACTCTTTTGCCTTCTGAAATAGAATTTTCTAATCCTTATGATCCTTTTATGTAGAAGCTGGTAAATCTTGTGTTATCCTGACTATGACTCATGATGTTTGCATTGTTTATTTCTGGCTATTTGCAATATCTGGGGAGTTCTTGATTTGGGAGTTCTGAAATTTTGCTATACTATTCCCAGCAGCTTTCATTTGGGGATCTCTTTCAGGAGATGATTTGTAGATTTACAGTTTCTATTTTGCCCCATGCTTCCAGGATATCAGGGCATTTTTCCTGAATAATTTTCTGAAAAATGACGTCTAGGCTCTTTATTTGGTCATGATTTTCAGGTAGTCCAATAATTTTAAAATTATTTCTCCTGGATCTGTTTTCTTGTTCAGTTGATTTTCCATTGAGACAGTCCTCATTATCTTCTAATTTTTCATGCTTTTTGGTTTATTTTACTGTTTCTTGATTTCTCACAAAGTTATCAATTTTCCTTAGTTCCATTCTATGTTTTTTTAAAAAAAATATTTTCTTTAGAGAGCTTTTGTATCTCCTTTTCTATATGGCCAATTCTGCTTTTTAAGGCATTCTTGTCCTCATTGACCTTTTGAATCACTTTTTTTCCATTTGGTTCAAACTAGTTTTTAAGATGTTATTCTCTTCAGTACTTTTTTCTATTTTCTTTAACAAGTTGTTGAATCAATTTTCAGGATTTTCTCACATCGGTTCATTTCTCTTCCCAATTTTTCCTTACCTCCCTTACTTGATTTTCAAAATCTTTTTTTGAAGTCTGAGCCCATTTTCTATTTCTCTTGGAGGTTTTGGATACAGAAGCTTCAATTTTGTGGTCATCTGAATCTTCCATGGGGCTAAAGTAATTCTCCATGGTCAGATTCTTCTTTTTCTATTGTTTACTCATTTCCTCAGCTCAAGACTAATAGACTAATTTACAGCACTTCCAAGGCTTTGGTTTTTTTTTTTTTTGCGGGGATACCCCACTGAGACCTTTATTCCTCCAAGGTCTTATGCTCTCTCTAGCCTGTGCTCTGATATGTAGATGACTACAGCACTACCCTCTGCCCTGGGGCTATAAGGAGGGATCCAGCTTGGATATTTAGTATGGAAGCCCAAACTGCAATATCTGAGTGAGGGCATGCAGCAAAGTCCTACCCCAGGGAGAGCAGAGAAATCTCTGCAGACTTCCCTTACTGTCTCTGAGTGTGCAGGCTGCTTTCTCCCAATTCTTGCTGCAGGTTCTGTGGCCAGTGCTCCTCACTTCACACTCATTCTGGTGGAACAGAGTTCTCTCCCCTTCAAGCTGTTGACGGTGATCTCTGGGCTGCACTGGGCTAGGCTGTACACGGCTTTTTTTCTGACCCCTTGTCCTGGTGAAACACACTTTTCCTGGGGAACTTCTAAGTTATCTTGGACTGGGAAATGTATCATTCAGTCTGGCTAGATGGCTAGAGCCATCCTTTGCTTGTTTTTTTTTTGGCATTTGGGGGGTTGGAATTCCTGGGAAATGCTGCCTTCATGCAGCCATCTTGCCTGCCTCTGCCTCCCCCTCAAAATCTTTTTTGAGGTCTTCCATGGCCTGGACTAATTCATATTTTTCTTGGAGGCTTTGTATGCAGGAGTTTTGACTTTTTTATCTTCTTCTGAGAGTGTATTTTGATTCTCCATATGACCAAAGTAAATGTCTATGGTTGTTTTTTTTTCTTATTCTGTTGTAAGCTCATTCCTCCAGTCTATGACTTGATTTTTAACTCTTTGTTAAGGTGGAGCTCTGCTTCCAGGGTAAATAATGCACTTTTGAGGGATTTTGCAGCTGTTTCCAGTGATACCTCCAGGGATCTGCAAGTTCTAAAATCCTCCAAAGTCTTGTGAGAGGTTATGACTACTGTTCTGGTCTGTGTTGACTACAACTGTTCCTTTCTGCCCTTGAACCATGAGGAGAGTCCCTGCTTCATTACAGTCAGTAAGCTATATGGTGCTTTTTCAACATTTCCTGTGACAGGAGTCCCAGACCAAGACATAGGTCTGAGTAAGAATAAAGCATATTGCTTTGTCTCAAGGATAGTAAAGAGATCTCTTTAATCACCCCTGATCCCCTTAGGATCTGTGAGTTGAGCTTTCCTGAATTAGCTGCCAGGTAATTCCTGAGGCCTGCTCCTAGTTCCTTAGGATTAGGTCTGTGCTGGACTTAGCTCCACTCTCACTCTGGTGTGGCAGACTTTTCCTTCTGACCTTCTAAGATGTCCTTGACAATCCCTGAGCTAAGAGGTTTGGGAACTGCCACAAATGCCACAAACTCAGGTGCCTCATGCTCTGTTCCTAGATGAAAGAAGCTAATTTGCTCTGGCATGGCCCAGACTGCACTGAAGGTCCTACACTGAAGGTCTTTTCTAACCCCAGGGTTAGAATCTTCCTGGTTGTCTTAAGCTGGAAAATTGTTTCACCCAGTTTTGTAGCTCTAGAATTTAGTTAGAATAATTATTTAAAAGTATTTGGAGTGGTTTGCAGGAGAGTTTGGGAGAGTCCCTGCTTTTACTCTACCATATTGACTCTGATCTCTCAAAAAAGTTGGATTTTCAATGAAATAGAAGAAATCAAAACTTTCCTGATAACAAGATCAAAACAATAGATAATGTTATTTTCAAATACAAGATAAGGGATGGATAAAAAAGTAAACTTAAAGAAAAATTAGTCAGTAAAACTAAACTGTCTACATTCCTACATAGGAAGAAAATGGCTGTAATTCTTGATACCTGTATTTATCTTAGGACAGTTAAAAGGAACATAATTATACAGAGTAGGTGGATATAAATTGAATGATGTGATGGGATTTTATTTCATGAGGATTTTATTTCTTTTGGAACAGTTGGAGAGAGTATATTTGAAAATGCAAATTGATCATGATGTGATGATGCTCTTGACTCTTGATAATTGTATTTATATCAGTAAAGTTGAAAGTAATGTACTTTGACAGAGGATGTGGGTACAAAACAGGTATAAAACTAGATGTAAAAAAATTAAACTAGAAGAAAAAAGTGGAAATAAACACCATATGAAGTGACACAAATTATCTATTTTAGTAGAGGGAAGGAAGAGAGAATCTGAACACTGAATAAATCTTATTCTTGTTGGATTGGCTCAAAGAAGGAACACCATATATTCCCAATTGGGTTTAGAAATTTATCTTAGCACTTCTGGCCAAGCTGGTGGAGAAAAGCCAGGAATTGTGCTAAAGTCTCCTGGCTTTCCCTCAGAATTAATTTAGTCAAATCTCTTAACAGAATTCAAATCCACAAAATACAGAAAGAGCAAAGGAGAAGAACATCTACTAATGAGGTTTGTCTCAGGAACATGGGTGAGTCTCAGACAGCAGAGAGCCAGCCTAGGGGTGGTGGGGTGAGTCCCAGGACTAATGTCAGAAAGTCCTTGGAAGCTTTAGCTTTGTGAGAAGGCAGGAGAACAGTGCAGTGGTTGGGAGAGCACCAGCTTGGCAGATAGACATCAATCTAGTCCGCTCCACTGGCAGTGAGGACAAGGGCTATGTGCCCCATATTTTCAGAGGATTCCCTGTGTTTCCAGTTGAGCCTCCCCCCCCAATTCCTGTGAGAGAAAGGGACTTTTCCAAGAGCAAACACAGTAATGACCTTTTAAACCCCCCCCCCCCCACCCCAGGCTCAGGTCTGGGCAGCAGATCTCTCTCAGTGTGGAGTGAATAATAAGATTAACTAAATAGCCCAAGGGCCCAACCTACATTGTCCCAGGGTAATTCAGACCCTGCCCTTTCCCCCACATGGCAGGCATGGGGGGTGGGCCTCAAATCAATGTCACAGACACTACGGAAAAAGCAACCAGCACACCCCTACTGGCTGGCTGACTTGTAATTACTATGCCTAGTGAGCAAAGCCTCTAAGATTTTCAAAACCAAAGGTCTGTGAACCAACTCCCCCACCCACAACAAACAAACAAGATCCTAGGAAAATGAAGAAAAGCCATTGGGGGGGGAGTCCATTGAAATCTACTTCAAAGACAATGATCCTAAATCAGAGAGAGCTAGAAGTTCTGAGGAGAATATGGCTTAGTCTCCAGCTCACAAAGACTTCTTAGAAAAGATCAAAAATGAGTTTAAAAATCAATTGGAAAAACTGGGAAAAGAAACTCAAGAGAAAATTCACTTGCAACAAGAAAAAAATCCTCAAAAAATTTAACTGGACAAATGAAAAAAAGAAAATTATTCTCTCAAAACCTCAATTAGGCAAATGCAAAATGAAAATAATTCTCTCAAAACTAAATTCATGCAAAAAGAAAAACTCTTTCAAAAATAAAATTGAACAATTTGAAAAGAAGTTGCAAAAGGTAAATGAAAGGGGTGGCTAGGTGGTACAGTGGATAAAGCACTGGCCCTGGAGTCAGGAGTACCTGGGTTCAAATCTGGTTTCAGACACTTAATAATTACCTAGCTGTGTGGCCTTGGGCAAGCCACTTAACCCCATTTGCCTTGCAAAAAAACCCTAAAAAAGTAAATGAAGAAAATTCTCTAAAAAAAAGACTAGAATTTGTGGAAACTAATGACTTCATGAGACAACAAGAATGTTTTTTAACAAAACAAAATAAATCTTAAAAAATAGAAGAAAATGTAAAATACCTCATGGACAAAACCACTGCCCTCAAGAATAGATGGAGAAGAGACAAATTAAAAATTGTTTGGCTTCCTGAAAACACTGAAGAGAAGAAAAGCTTGGGCTCAATATTACAAGATTTAGTGAGGAAAAATTGCCCTGATACCATGGAACCAGAGGTCAAAAGATTTATTGAAAGAATACATCAATCCCCTCTTCGAAGGGATCCTAAAATGAAAACACCAAGAAATATTGTGGCCAAATTCTAGAACTATCAGATAAAAGAGATAATCCTGTAAGCAGCCAGAAAGAAACAATTTATATATGAAGGACCCACAGTCAGGATTACACCAAACTTGATCAACATTAAGGGATCAATGGGTCTGGAATTTGATATTACAAAGAGCAAGAGAGCTTGGAATGCAGCAAAGAATTCACCATCTGGCAAAACTGAGCCTTCTCTTCTAGGGGAAAAAGATGGAGATTCAATAGAATAGGAAACTTCCATATTTTCCTGATGAAAAGACCAGTGCTAAATAAAAATTTAGACTTCAAATAGGAGACTTAAGAGACACATGAAAATGTTAAAAAAAGGGGGGAGAAATAAAAAAATGCTATCCAATAAGATGAAACTGGATATATTCCCACATAGGAGAAAGATTCTCATAATCCTTGAGAATTGCAACTCTATTAGGGAGATTACTTAGCCAGAAGTGATGGACACTCATGAGTTATCCATGACTGATAGAATAATTTAAAAATACTATTTCTTTAAAAACAGGGGGACAGTGAAGACACAGGAAGATGAAGGTGATTGAATGGGGGTAAATGGGGTAAATCACAATTGCATAAAGAGGTACAAATGACCTATAGTAATAAATGGGGAAGAAGAGAAGAGGTGAGAACTGCCTGAATTGTACTCTCATGAGATTTGGCTTAAAGTTCCCATATATTCAGTTAAGTTAAGAAACTTTTCTTACCTTTTAAGTATTAAAAGGAGAAAGGTGGGGAGGAAAAGAGGAAATAACAGAAGGAAAGAAATGAAGAAGGGGCAAAGGGAAAGGGGAAAGAAAAGGGAGGGGGTTGGTTATAATGGAACAAAGACACTAAAGCTGGTGTTATTCAGAAACAAAATACTGGGGAATATGAATAAACAGGAAAAAGGGGAAATACAAGCAGAGGGAAGATAGCATGGAGTGCAATAAAGAGAAATTATAACTTTGAATGTGAGTGGAATGAACTCTCCCATAAAAAAATAACTCGATAGCAGAGAGGATTAAAAACCAGAAACATATAATTTGCTGCTTACAAGAAACTCATTTGAAGCAGAAAGATAATTATAAAGGTAAAAGGTTGGAGCAAAATTCATTATGCTTCAGCTTAAGTGAAAAAAGCAGGGGTAGCAATCCTTACCGCACATAAAGCAGCTGCAAAAATAGATCTCATTAAAACAGATGTAGAAAGAAACTATATCCTCCTAAAAGGTACCATGAAATAGTTTCTTTCTTTCTTTTTTATCTTTCTTTCAAGAAAGATTTTATCTATTTTGAGTTTTACAATTTTTCCCCTATTCTTGCTTCCCTCCCCCCATCCCCCACAGAGGGCAGTCTGCTAGTCTTTACATTGTTTCCATGGTATACATTGATCTAAGTTGATTGTGATGACAGAGAAATCATATCCTTAAAGAAGAAAATTAAAGTATAAGAGATAGCAAAATTACATAATAAGATAACAGTATTTTTCAAAATTGAAGATAATAGTCTTTTGTCTTTGTTCAAACTCCAAAATTCATTCTCTCAATACAGATGGTATTCTCCATCACAGATAACCCCAAATTGTCCCTGATTGTTGCACTGATGAAATGAGCAAGTCCATCAAGGTTGATTATCACCCCCATGTTGCTGTTAGGGTGTACAATATTTTTCTGGTTCTGCTCATCTCTCTGGGCATCAGTTCATGCAAATCCTTCCAGGCTTCCGTGAATTCCCATCCCTCCTGGTTTCTAATAGAACAAGAGTGTTTCATGGCATACATATACCACAGTTTGTTAAGCCATTCCCCAATGGAAGGATATTCACTTAATTTCCAGTTCTTTGCCACCACAAACAGGGCTGCTATGAATACTTTTGTACAAGTGATGTTTTTACCTTTTTTCATAATCTCTTCCCAGTATAGACCCAGTAGTGATATTGCTGGATCAAATGGTATGCACATTTTTGTTGCCCTTTGGGCATAATTCCAAATTGCTCTCCAGGAAGGCTGGATGAGTTCATAGCACCACCAACAATGCATTAGTGTCCCAGATTTCCCATGTCCCTTCCATCATTGATCATTATCCTTTCTGGTTATATCTCTAAGATACTGCTTATGATTCTAAGTCTGAGAGGTGTGAGATGATACCTCAGAAATACTTTAATTTTCATTTCTCTAAAAAAGTAGTGATTTAGAGCAATTTTTCATAGGACTATAGATTGCTTTGATCTCTTCATCTGTAAATTGCCTTTGCATATCCTTTCACCATTTATCAATTGGGGAATGGTTTGTTTCTTTGAAAATTTGACTCAGTTATCTCTATATTTTAGAAATGAGTCCTTTGTCAGAAATACTAGTTGTAAAAATTGTTTCCCAATTTTGATCTTGGTTGCAGTGGTTTTGTGTGTTCAAAAGCCTTTTAATTTGATGTGATCAAAATTATCTAGTTTGTTTTGAATGATGTTCTTTATCTCTTCCTTGGTCATAAACTGCTTCCCTTTCCATAGATCTGACAGGTAAACTAGTCCTTGATCTTCTAGTTTGCTTATAATATTGTTTTTTATGTTTAAATCCTGTATCCATTTTGATCTTATCCTAATATAGGGTATGAGGTGTTGGTCTAATCCAAGTTTCTTCCATACTAACTTCCAATTTTCCCCAACAGTTTTTATCAAAGAGAGTTTTTATCCCAATAGTTGGATTCTTTGGGTTTATCAAAGAGCAAATTACTACAATCATTTCCTGTTATTGCACCTAGCCTATTCCACTGATCCACCATTTCTTAGTCAATACCAGACAGTTTTGATGACTGATACTTTATAATATAATTTTATATCTGGTAAGGCTAAGCTACCTTCTTTTTCAGTTTTTCATTGAATCCTAAGAAATTCTTGACTTTTTTATTTCTCCATATGAATTTACTTACAACTTTTTCTAACTCATTAATGTAATTTTCTGGAATTGTGATTGGTAGGGCACAAAACAGGTAGTTTACTTTTGGTAGAATCATCATTTTTATTATATTAGCTTGACCTATTCATGAGCAGTTGATGTTTTTCCAGTTATCTAAATTTGATTTTATTTGTGTGAGAAGTGTTTTGGAATTGTTTTCAAAAAGTTTCTGAGTCTGCTTTGGCAGGTAGACTCCCAGGTTTTTTTATATTGTCTGAGCTTACTTTGGATGGGATTTCTCTTTCTAGCTCCTTCTGCTGTATCTTGCTAGTCATATACAGAAATGTTGAGGATTAATGAGGGTTTATTTTATATCCTGCAACATTACTATAGTCCTGAATTATTTCTAGTAGTTTTTTAGATGATTTTTTGGGATTCTTTAGGTCTACCATCATGTCATCTGCAAAAGGTGAGAGTTTTGTCTCTTCCTTCCCAATTCTAATTCCTTCAATTACTTTTTTCTTTTCTTATTGCTGAAGCTAACAATTTTTTTTTAGAATTTTTTTGCTAGGCAAATGGTGTTAAGTGGCTTGCACAAGGCCATACAGCTAGGTAATTATTAAGTGACTGAGACTGAATTTGAACTCAGGTACTTCTGACTCCAGGGCCAGTGCTCTATCCACTGCACCACCTAGCCACCCCTGAAGCTAACATTTCTAATACAATATTGAATAGTAGTGGTGATAAGGGGCATCCTTGTTTCACCCCTGATCTTATGGGGATTGCCTCTAGCCTATCCCTGTTTCATATAATGCTTGTTGATGGTTTCAGATAGATACTGCTTATGATTCTAAGGAAGAATCCATTTATTCCTATACTCTCTAGTGTTTTAGTAGGAATGGATGCTGTATTTTATTAAAAGCTTTTTTCGGCATCTCTTGATATAATCATCTGATTTCTAATAGGTTTGTTATTCTTATAATTAATCATACTACCAGTTTTCCTAATATTGAACCAACCCTGCATTCCTGGGATAAATCCTACTTGGTCATAGTATATTATCCTAGTGATAATTTGTTGTAATCATTTTGCTGATACTTTATTTAAGATTTTTGCATCTATATTCATCAGGGATATAGGCCTATAATTTTCTTTTTCTCATTTGACTCTTCCTAGTTTAGGTACCAGCACTACATTGATTTCAGAGAAAGAATCAGAGTCTCATCTTCACCTCCTTTTCCAGAGTTTATATAAAATTGGAACCAATTGTTCCTTAAATGTTTCATAGAATTCACTTGTGAATCCATCTGCCTGAGATTTTTTCCTTAGGCAATTCAATAATGGCTTGTTGAATTTCTTTTTCTGAGATAAGGTTATTTAGGTATTTAATTTCCTCTTCATTTAATCTGGGCAACTTATATTTTTGTAAATATTCATCCATTTCATTTAGATTGTCAAATTTATTGGCATAGAGCTGGGCAAAATAATTCCCACATTATTACTTTAATTTCCTCCTCATTGGTGGTTAGTTCACCCTTTTCATTTATGATCCTAGCAATTTCGTTTTCTTTTTGCTTTTTTTTAATGAAAATTTTCAGAGGTTTATCAATTTTATTGGATTTTTCATAAAACCAACTTTTGGTTTTGTTTATTTGTTCATTAATTTACTTGCTTGCAATTTTATTAATTTCTTCTTTAATTCCTTTAATTTTTAGAATTTCTAATTTGGTATTTAATTGTGGGTTTTTAATTTGTTCTTTCTCTATTTTTTTTAGTTGCATGCCAGGTTCTCTAATTTATTCATGTAAGCATTTAAAGATATCTACTGATAACCACCTTGAGTGAATCCTTTAGGTTTTGGTATGTTGTTTTCTTATTGTCATCATCTAGGGTGAAATAATTCTTTCTACAATTTGTTGCTCGATCCACTCATTTTTTAAAATGAGCTCATTTACTTTCCAAGTAGTTTTGTGTCTGTATCTCCCTGGTCCAGTATGATTTTTATTGCATTATGATCTGAGAAAGATGTATTCTTTGAACAATGGGGGACTTTACCCTAGGACAAGATAATTACTCTCTCTATTCACAGTTGAGGGAGCTCTGTTGCTCACACCTGAGCCTGGGGCAGAGGTGGGCTGTAATTGTGTTTTTTATGGGAAGAGGCTTCAGCTGAAATGAAAGTATGGACTCTGAGTTCCTCTAGACCAGAGGAGCCCAGAGATGGATGTCTGCAACTCTCCTGCACTGGAACTCATCCTCCAATCCTGCCAGCAAGCTCCAGACCATCAGTGCCACCACCAATGCCTCAGCTCCCCAGTTGGCCCCCATTCTTGCAGCAGATCAGGCCAGTTCTGTTCTCTCAAGCTCTCAGGCTCTCACTCTGTCCTGTGCTCCCAGCAGAGTCTGCTCTCTGCACCCAGACTCACCCACTATCCTGGAAGACAAACCTCGAGGTAGATGTTTTTCTCTTAGCTTCTCTTTTTGGTTTTTGTTGGTCAGATTTCTGTTAAGAGGTTTGTTTCATATTATTTATGAGGGAAAGTCAGGAGATTAACATAATGCTTGTCTTCTCTCCACCATCTTGGCTGGAAGTCTGGGTTAAATGTTTTAACCTAGATGGAAAAGAATGGGATTTCTAGATAAGACTTTTACAGTGTATTCTTTATTCCTCAATTACCCCTCATTTTCCCCTTCTATATGTCCACCTTAAAATATTTCACCATAGTGTTGATATTCCTATAATTAGGAACTTTCTTTCTCTCATCTCAGTTTGTCTTTTCCAGAGTTTCTTCTGACAACAGTAATATAAAAAAAACCTGAAGTTCAGGATGGAGCCTCCCACCCCTCTCTGGAAAGCAGAGAGAGATCCACTTTAGCATAGAGTTTAAAATTGAGAAACAGGCTGCAAAAATGAGCAGTGTGAAAATACACTAATTGTAGAAAGTTACTATGGTGAAAGGAAATATCAAAACACAAATTTACAAGAAGACAATGAGGTAAAAAGTACTAGATTCTTAGCCTCACAGAAAACTATTAATTGACTTTAGGGTTTGGAAAAGCTCACAAAGGATTAAAAAACTTTTAAAAGAGCATTAGAAAGAGAAGTCAATGTAAAATTGGAAAGAGATATGACAGTTAGCTGAAGAAGTCATGAAAATAGAGTCATTTGTTTGGTAAAGTAGACACTCACAAAGAGGGATACACAAATAATGGAAAAATTGCACCTTGAAAAAAAATATAAGTCAAATGACAAAAGAGGCCTAAAACAGCAATGAAAAGAAACATATCTTGGAAAGCAAAACTGGACAAATGAAAAAAAGTATACAAAAATTCACTGAAGAAAAGAACTCCTTAAAATGAACAATTGGTCTAATAGAAAAGGAAGTACAAATGCTTACTGAAGAAAATAAGTCTGTAAGAATATGAAGTGGGTGGGTGGGAGGGAAGGGAGATTGGGGGAAAAATTGTAAAATTCAAAATAAATAAATAAATTCAAAATGGAAAAAAGAATATAAAGTGGAAAAACTGGAAGCTAATCACTTCATGAGATATCAAGAAACAAAGAAAAAAATCAGAAATATGAAGGAATAAAAGAAAATCTCTAATTGGAAAAAAACTGATCTGAAAAATAACCTAGGAGAGATCATTGAAGAATTATTGAAATCCACTACCAAAAAATAAGCCTAAATATCATTTTTCAAAAAATTATTTTTTAAATTAAGTTCTTTTATTATGAACTTAAGAAAAAAAACCAAACTTTTCACAACAGAGTAGAAAGCCCATGAAACTGCAAAAATGTTAAATACAACTTATTTTTCCTTCTAAATACAATAAAGTTACCACATAATTTTCTATTTCCTTTTTATTCTTATGCTGCCATCCTAGCAACAAAATCTTATCCAATACCAGTTACCACAAGAGAAAGACATGTTCCCATTGAGCACATTCATAAGGCTTCTGTCCATTAAGAATTCTCTGGTTTAAAATCAGAGATATCTTTGAGTGAAAGCCTTCCCACATTGAGTTCATGATATGGTTGGTACTCAATAATTGTCTGTTGCCTGAGAACCTCTGGCCTCCATTTGAATGGCTTTTCTCATTCATACAGAGATAACATTTCTATCAAATTTGAATTCTCTCTAAAGGGAAGAAAGGTCTAATTTGAACCTTTTAGACTTAACAAACTGATTATTAGTTTTGACATTGATTACATTCATAATATTTCTCTTCACTGTTTGGTTCTCTGATGTTCAGCAACTATGGCCCTGCAAATGAAAGCCTTTCCACACAGATTACACCCCCAGTGTAGATTTTCTGATGTTGAGTAAGATTGGAGCTATGGATAAAAGTCTTTCCACACTGTTTACATTCATAAGGTTTCTCTCCTTTGTGGAGTACTTGATGTGCATTAAGTTGGAACCTATGAATGAAAGCCTTTCCACAAAGATTAAACTCATAAAATTTCTTTCCAGTGTGATTCTCTGATGTTCAGTAAGGTTGGCCCTCCAAAAGAAAACCTTTCCACACACATTACACTCATAAGTTTTCTCTCCAATGTGGAGTCTCTGATGTGCATTAAGTTGGAACCTCTGAATGAAAGCCTTTACACACAGACTACATTAATAAGGTTTTTCTCTAGTGTGTATACTCTGATATATTGTAAGACTGGAGCTCAGTGTGAAAGTCTTTCCACACTGATTACATTCATAAGGTTTCTCCCCAGTGTGGTTTCTGTGATGTACAATAAGACTGATTCTTCTTATAAAAGCCTTTTCACATGCATTACATTCATAAGATTTGCCTCTATTGTGGATATTCATATGTCTATCTATCTAGTTTATCTAGTTTATTTTTCCTTGGAAATGTTTTCCCACATTGATTATACTCATATGGTTTTTCTCTATCATGACTTCTATGATATACTGCACAGATTTCTCTCCTAATGTGGTCATCAGCACCAAATTTCATGACTCTTTTTTCCTCTGAAAGGTTAAGGTTAATCTCATCAGGAATCTCTTTGATTTAAAGTCTTATATCTCCATATGGATAGTGACCCCTCAGTTCTTCTTGATCCAGCATCCAGGATGCTCCCCTTTGATCAAAATAAGAAATCACATCTCTGAAATCTGGAAACCTTGGACAAGAGGAATCAGTTGGGGATGAACTTGTAGAGAAACTTGGAACTGAATTCTCTTTAGGAGAAAGACTGTGGATCCAGAGATGCTCCATTTTGAGATTTGTTCCATCATGTTCTAATGCATTTATCTGTTTTTTCCCATCAGTGCTGATAATTCAAATTAAGTTGAGTTCAGACTAATCAGCCTCTGAGATTAATTCCACATCTGAAATGCCTCCACACTAATTGGCTCTTTGACCTGAAGGTTCCAATAGCTGCAAAGGAAACAAAACACTCAACTTCCTATCACACCAGGACACAAAGGTCTTTGAAAGGAAAACTGGACAATAGGAGGACCATATCCCTTGGACACAGGGGACCAGCAATTTTCTCCTCCAACAATTGATTAATGCTCCAAATCATCCAGACTCTGATTTATCAGGGAAGGGATCCTTAACCAGGGAGAGCAGCTTCTGGGCATTCTCCTGAATGACCTCTCTGTACAACTCCTTTTGAGGATTGTCCAACAAGTTCCATTCCTCACGGGTGAAATCCAAAGCCACATCCTTGAATGTCACCAACTCCTGGGCTGGAGGACTGGGGTTCTCAGGGGCCATTCCCTCCAGGTCCCCTGTTTGGGCTAGGCCTGGGTCCTCTGCAAGCTGGGTTAGGTGGGGAGGAAGAGCCCAGGAGGTCGGGGGTCTATACCCTTCTCCTGGGCAGGAGTTAAAGGAGGAGGAGGAGCCAAATGGTCCAGGAAACTGGCAGAAGGTAAGATGGGTTCAGGGTGTGGGTGCTGGGGCCAGGCTTAGACTACTGGAGACAAACTCAGATCTCAGCTCCCAGAATTGCTGCTTTTTTCAAGAAATTATTAAAGATGGCAGAGAGAAGTAAGAAACTACCCTGTACTTTTTCCAAGTTTCTCTCAGAAAACCTATTAAATCAAGGATATAAATGGATTCTGGAGTGAGAAAGTTCACAGAAAGTCAAAGTGCAGCTTAAGATATCTTGGAGTGGCTTCAAGAAAAGTCTGTCACTCTAGGTGGAGGAAAACAATCCAGTGTAGGGAGGGTTCAGGGAAGCCAGTGGGAAACTCTTAGCCGCTGCAAAGATCACAACTGAAATCACTCTATTCAAATTCAGCAGCACAGTGGACAAGTAGCACCAGCCAAGAAGGCAAAATGAAAGCCCTGGAACCATTATGCACCTTGGTTAACTAGACTGGGCATCCTATCACAGATGATGTGACTCTAGCATCCCATGATGAAAAGTCAAGTCCTCATCACAAGAAGCTTCAGACAATGACTCCTCTGACCCAGGAGTTGAGTTAAATTTAAAAAAAAACCATGAATTAGTCTAAAAAATTAAGTAAGAAACAGAAAAATGCCATGACCAAAGAAAACAAATATGGAGAAAATATTTCTTTCCTTGGTCATAAATTACTTCCCTTTCCTTACATCTGACAAGTAAACTATTCCTTGCTTATAATAGTTTGCTATTATAGTTTGCTTATAATATTGTCTTTAATGTCTAAATCCTGTACCCATTTTGATTTTATCTTGGTATAGAACAAACTGTACCCATTTTGATTTTATCTTGGTATAGAACTAACTGCCAAACTAACTTCCAATTTTCCCAACAGTTTTTTATCGAAAAGAGAGTACTTATCCAAGTAACTTGATTCTTTGGATTTATCAAATAGTAAATTACTAGAATCATTTCTTGTGGTCTCTTTTGCACCTAATCTATTACATTGATCCACCACTCTATTTCTTAGCCAATACCAGACAGTTTTGATGACTGATGCTATATGGTATAATTTTAGATCTGGTAAGTCTAAATCACCTTCTTCTGTACTTTTTCATTAAATCTCCAGATATTCTTGACTTTTTTGTTTCTCCATTTGAATTTACTTACAATTTTTTCTAACTCATTAATTTTTTAGAATTTTGATTGATAGGGCACTAAATAAGTAGTTTAATTTAGGTAGAAATGACATTTTTTTGTTAGAGTAGTTCAACCTATCCATGAGCAGTTGATGTTTTCCCAGTTATTTAAATTTTATTTTATTTGTGTGAGAAGTGTTTTGTAATTGTTTTCAAAAAGTTTCTGAGTCTGCCTTGGCAGGTAGACTCCCAAGTATTTTATATTGTCTGAAATTACTTTGAATGGGATTTCTTTTTCTAACTCTGCTGAATCTTGCTAGTCATATATAGAAATGTTGAGGATTTATGATGGTTTATTTTATAACCTGTGACTTTGCAAAAATTGGTAATGATTTCTAGTAGTTTTTAGATGATTTCTTGGAATTCTCTGGGCGTACCATCATGTCATCAGTAAAGCCTGAGAGTTTTGTCTCTTTCTTTCCCAACTCCAGTTCCTTCAATTTCGTTTTCTTCTCTTATTGCTGAAGCTAACATCTCTAATACAAAATTGAATAGTAATGGTGGTAACTTGCATTCTTATTTTACCCCTGGTCTTATTGGGAATGCCTCTAGCTTAACCCCATTGCACATAATGCTAGTTGATGGATTCAGATAGATACTGCTTATCATTCTAAGGAAAATCCATTTATTCCTATGCTCTGTAGTGTTTTTAGTAGGAATGGGTGTTGGGTGTTGTATTTTGTCAAAGGCTTCTTCAGCATTTATTGAGATAATCATATGTTTTCTTTTAGGTCTGTTATTGATATAGTCGATTATACTAACAGTTTTCCTAATATTGAACCAACCCTGCATTCTTGGGATAAATTCTGCTTGGTCATAATGTATTTTCCTAGTGATAACTTTCTATAATCACTTTGTTAAGATTTTATTTAAGATTTATGCATCCATATTCATTAGGGAAATTGGTTTATCATTTTCTTTCTCTATTTTGACTCATTGGTTTAAGTATCAATAGCATAATGGTGCCATAGATGGAGTCAGGGAGAGTTCCATCTTCACCTATTTTTTTTTAAAGGTTTTTGCAAGGCAAACAGGGTTAAGTGGTTTTCCCAGGGCCACATGGATAGGTAATTATTAAGTGTCTGAGACCGGATTTGAACCCAGTCACTCCTGACTCCAGGGCCGGTGCTTTATCCACTACGCCACCTAGACGCCTTCATCTATTTTCTCAAAGAGTTTATATAAAATTGAAACCAATTGTTCCTTAACTGCTTGATAGAATTCACTTGTGAATCCATTTGGCCTTGGACAATTTTTCTTAGGGAGTTCAATTATAGCTTATTTAATTTCTTTTTCTGATATAGGGTTATTTAGGTATTTAATTTCCACTTCATTTAACCCGGACAACTTATATTATTGTAAATATTTATCATTTCACTTAGATCATCAAATTTAGTGGCATACATTTGGGCAAAATTGTTCTGAATTATTACTTTAATTTCTTCCTAATTGATTGTGAGTTCACCTTTTTCATTTATGATATTATTAATTTGTTTTTCTTCTTTCTTTTTTTAAGTCAATTTAACCAAAGATTTATCATTTTTTTTTTATTTTTTTCATAAAGTCAACTATTGGTTTTACTAATTAGTTCAATAGTTTTCTTGTTTTCAATTTTATTAATTTCTCCTTTAATTTTTAGAATTTCTAATTTGGTATTTAATTGGAGTTTTTGATTTGTTATTTCTCTAATTTTTTTAGTTGCATGTCAGGTTCATTGATTTCCTATTTCTGTATTTTATTCATATAAGCAGATAAAGATATAATATATCCACTAATAACTGCCTTGACTGTATCCCATAAGTTTTGGTATGTTGTTTCATTATTGTCATTATTGAAGATGAAATCATTAAATCTCTCTATAATTTGTTGTTTGATTGACTCAATCTTTAAAATGAGGTGAAGTAGTGTCCAATTAGTTTGAGGTCTGTCTTTCCATGACTCTTTTTTCATTAATTTTTTATTAAAGATATTATTTTAGTGTTACAATTTCCCCACCAATCTTACTTCCCTCCCCCCCACCCCGCATGGAAAGCAATCTGTCAGTCTTTACTTTGTTTCCATGTTTTACCTTGATCCAAATTGGGTGTTATGAGAGAGAAATCATATCCTTAGAGAAGAGACAAGAATTCTAAGAGGTAACAAGATCAGACAATAAGATATCTGTTTTTTCCTAAATTAAAGGGAATATACCTTGCACTTTGTTCAAACTTCACAGCTCCTTATCTGGATACAGATAGTATTCTCCTTTGCAGACAGCCCAAAATTGCTCCCAATTGTTGCACTGATGGAATGAGTGAGTCCTTCAAGGTTGATCATCACTCCCATGTTGCTGTTAGGGTATACAGTGTTTTCCTGGTTCTGCTCATCTCACTCAGCATCAGTTCATGCAAATCCCTCCAGGCTTCCCTGAAATCCCATCCCTCCTGGTTTCTAATAGAACAATAGTGTTCCGTGACATACATATACCACAGTTTGCTAAGCCATTCCCCAATTGAAGGACATTTACTTGATTTCCAATTCTTTGCCACCACAAACAGGGCTGCTATAATTATTTTTGTACAAGTAATGTTTTTACCCTTTTTCCTCATCTCTTCAGGATATAGACCCAGTAGTGGTATTGTTGGATCAAAGGGTATGCAAATTTTTGTTGCCCTTTGGGCATAGTTCCAAATAGCTCTCCAGAAGGGCTGGATGAGTTCACAGCTCCACCAACAGTGTAATAGTGTCCCAGATTTCCCACAAGCCTTCCAACAATGATCATTATCCTTTCTGGTCATATTGGCCAGTCTGAGAGGTGTGAGGTGGTACCTCAGAGAAGCTTTAATTTGCATTTCTCTAATAATTAATGGTTTAGAGCATTTTTTCATATGGCTATGAATTGCTTTGATCTCCTCATCTGTAAATTTCCTTTGCATATCCTTTGACCATTTGTAAATTGGGGAATGACTTTTTGCTTTAAAAATATGACTCAGTTCTCTGTATGTTTTAGAAATGAGTCCTATGTCAGAATCATTAGTTGTAAAGATTGTTTCCCAATTTACTACATTTCTTTTGATCTTGGTTACAGTGGTTTTATCTGTGCAAAAGATTAATTTAACATAATTGAAATCATCTAATTGGTTTTTGGTGATGTTCTCCAACTCTTCCTTAGTCATAAACTGCTCCCCTTTCCATAGATCTTACAGGTAAACTAGTCCTTGATCTTCTAATTTGCTTATAGCATTGTTTTTTATGTCTAAGTCTAACTATTTGCATCTTATCTTGGTAAAGGGTGTTAGGTATTGGTCTAAACTAAGTTTCTTCCATACTAAATTCCAATTATCCCAGCAGTTTTTTATCAAAGAGGGAGTTTTTATCCCAATGGGTGGACTCTTTGGGTTTATCAAACAGCAGATTATTATAATCATCTCCTGCTTTTACACCTAGTCTATCCCACCGGTCTACCACTCTATTTCTTAGCCAATACCAAACAGTTTTGATGACTGATGCTTTATAATATAATTTTAGACCAGGTAGGGCTAAGCCCCCTTCTTTCGCACTTTTTTTCAATAAGCTTCTGACAATTCTTGACTTTTTATTTCTCCATATGAATTTACTTACAATTTTTTCTAACTTGTTAAAGTAATGTTTTGGAATTTTGATCAGTAGGGCACTAAACAGATAGTTTAGTTTTGGTAGAATTGTCATTTTTATTATATTAGCTCTGCCTATCCATAAGCAGTTGATATTTGCCCAGTTATTTAAATCTGATTTAATTTGTGTGAGAAGTGCTTTATAATTGTTTTCAAAAAAATTCTGACTCTGTCTTGGCAAATAGAATTCCAAGTATTTTATACTGTTTGAGGTTACTTTGAATGGGATTTCTCTTTCTAGCTCTTCCTGCTGTATCTTGCTAGACATATATAGAAAAGTTGAGGATTTATGAGGGTTTATTTTATAACCTGCAACTCTGCTAAAATTGCTAATTGTTTCCAGTAGTTTTTTGGATGATTTCTTGGGATTCTCTTGGTAGACCATCATGTCATCTGCAAAGAGTGAGAGTTTTGTCTCTTCCTTCCCAATTCTAATTCCTTCAATTTCTTTTTCTTCTCTAATTGCAGACACTAACATTTCTAATACAATATTGAATAGTAGTGGTGATAATGGGCACCCTTGTTTCACCCCTGATCTTATTGGGACTGCCTCTAGCCTCTCCCCATTGAATATAATGCTTGTTGATGGTTTCAGATAGATACTGCTAATTATTTTAAGGAACAGTCTATTTACTCCTACACTCTCTAGTGTTTTTAATAGGAATGGATGCTGTATTTTGTCAAAAGCTTTTTCAGCATCTATTGCTATGATCATATGATTTCTGATAGATTTGTTGCTGACATAATTGAGTATACTAACAGTTTTCCTTATATTGAACCAATCCTGCATTCCTGGAATAAATCCTACTTGATCATAATGTATTATCCTGGTGATAACTTGTTGTAATCATTTTGCTAAGATTTTATTTAAGATTTTTGCATCTATATTCATCAGGGAAATAGGTCTATAATTTTCTTTCTCTGTTTTAACTCTTCCTGGTTTAGGTAACAGCACCATATTGGTTTCACAGAAAGAGTTAGGCAGAGTTCCATCTTTCCCTATTTTTACAAAGAGTTTATATAGAATTGGAACCAATTGTTCCTTAAATGTTTGATAGAATTTACTTGTGAATCAATCAGGCCCTGGAGATTTTTTTTAGGGAGTTCAATGATGGCTTGATGAATTTCTTTTTCTGAGATAGGGTTGTTTAGGTATTTAATCTCTTCTTCCTTTAACCTGGGCAACTTATATTTTGTAAATATTCATCCATTTCACTTAGATTATCAAATTTATTGGCATAAAGTTGGGCAAAATAATTTTGAATTATTACTTTAATTTCCTCCTCATTGGTAGTGAGTTTACCTTTTTCATTTATGATACTAGCAATTTGCTTTTCTTTTTTCTTTTCTTAATCAAATTGCCCAGAGGTTCATCAATTTTATTGTATTTTTTTTATAGTACCAACTTTTGGTTTTATTTATTAATTCAATAGTTTTTTGCTTTTGATTTTATTAATTTCTCCTTTAATATTTAGAATTTCTAATTTAGTATTTAGTTGGAGATTTTTGATTTGTTCTTCTCTAATTTTTTAGTTGATATTTAGTTCATTGATTTCCTCTTTCTCCAATTTATTTATGTAAGCATTTAGAGCTATAATATATCTCTCCTGAGAGTTGCTTTGAATGAATCCCATAGGTTTTGGTATGTTGTTTCATCATTATCATTATGTAGGATAAAATGTTTAATTCTTTCTATAATTTGTTTTTTGCTCCACTCATTTTTTAAAATGAGGTTATTCAGTTTCCAATTTGTTCTAGGCCCAGTATTGCCTATGACCTTTATTGCACTGTGATCTGAGAAAGATATATTCACTATTTCTGCCTTTCTGCAGTTGATCATTAGGTTTTTATGTCCGAGTACATGGTTAGTTTTTGTATAAGTTCCATGTACTGCAGAGAAAAAGGTATATTCCTTTCTTTCCCCATTCAGTTTCCTCCATAAGTCTACTGTATCTAATTTTTCTGATAATCTATTTACCTCCTTAACTTCTTTCTTGTTTATTTTATGATTCAGTTTATCTAGATCTGAGAGTGGGAGGTTGAGGTCACCCACTAGTTAGAGTTTTGCTGTCTATGTCTTCCTGTAGTTATTTCAGCTTCTCCTCTAAGAATTTTGGTGCTGTCCCACTGGGTGCATTTATATTCAGTATTGAAATGACTTTATTGTCTATGGTACCTTTTAGGAGGATAAAGTTTCCTTCCTTATCTCTTTTAACGCCATTCTATTTTTGCTGCTGCTTTGTCTGAGATAAGGATTGCTACCCCTGCTTTTTTTTACTTCAGCTGAAGCAAAATATATTTTGCTCCAGCCTTTTACCTTTACTCTATATGTATCTCTCTGCTTCAAATGAGTTTCTTGTGAGCAGCATATTGTAGGATTCTGGTTTTTAATCCACTTTGCTATTTGCTTCCATTCACATTCAAAGTTATGTTTACTAATTATTTATTGACCCTCTGTGCTATCTTCCCTCTGTTTGTATTTCCCCCCCCTTTCTGCTCCCTTTATCCATATTCCGCAGTCTTTTGTTTCTGAATGCAATTCCCTTCAGTGTGTTTGCCCTCCTATATCACCCCTTCCCCTTTGTTTCCCCTTTCCCTTTTCCCCCTTTCCCTTCCCTTCCTTTAGTTATTTCCCCTCTTCCCCCCCCCCCCACTCCCCTTCCCTTTTTCCATCTCCCCTCCCCTTTTCCCCTTTTAATACTTGAAAGGTTAGATGTTTTATAAGTTAACTGAGTATGTGTAGGTTGACTTTAGGCCAAGTCTGATGAGAAGAAGATTCAGGCATTTCTCATCTGCTCCCTTCTTCCCCTCTATTACCATAGGTTTTTTGTATCTCTTAGTGTAATGAGATTTACCCCATTCAATCCCCTCCCTCCTCCTGTCTCTTTCCTGTCCCCCTTTTTAAGGAGGTAGCATTTTTTAGATCATTCTATCTAAGTCACAGAAAAATCTGAGTGTCTGTCCCTTGTAGTTCAGTATATTCTATTGAATAGAGTCAAAATTCCTAAGAGTTATTAGAGTCTTTCTCCCAAGTGGGGTTAAAGTCAGTTACATCCCTTTAGATAGCAGTTTCATGGATAGGTCATGAATGTCCATCATTTCAGGCTAGGTATATTCTCTCTGTTAGAGTTACAATTCTCAAGATTTATGAGAATCTTTTTTCCCCGTGCTGGGAGATAGCCAGTTTCAACTTACTGGATAGCATTTTTTTTCCTTTTAGTTCCCCCCCCTTTTTTTTTTACCTTTACATGTGTATCTTGAACCTCCTGTTTGATGTCCAAATTTTCTGTTTAGCTCTGGTCTTTTCATCAGGAATTTTTGGAATTCTTCCATTTCATTAAATGTCCATCTTTTTCCCTGGAAGAGAAGGCTCAGCTTTGTGGGAAAGTAGATTCTTGGCTGCATTCCAAGTTCCCTTGCTCTTCAAAATATCTCATTCCAGGCCCTTTGATCCCTTAATGTTGAAGAAGCCAGGTCCTGTGTGGTCCTTACTGTGGCTCCTTGACATTTAAATTGTTTCTTTCTGGCTGCTTGCAGGATTTTCTCTTTTATCTGATAGTTCTGGAGTTTGGCCACAACATTCCTTGGTGTTTTCATTTTAGGATCTTTTTCTGGTGGGGATCAATGTACTCTTTCAATAACTACTTTGCCCTCTGATTCCATGATATCAGGGCAGTTTTACATCACTAGATTCTGTCATATTAAATCCAGGCTTTTTTTCTCTTCAATGTTTTCAGGAAGTCCTATAATTTTCAGGTTGCCCCTCCTCAATCTATTCTTGAGGTCAGTGGTTTTGTTGATGAGTTATTTTACTTTTTCTTCTATTTTTTCTATTTTTTGATTTTGTTTAACTGACTCTTGCTGTCTCATGGAGTCATTAGTTTCTGTAGACACCATTCTTTTTTTGGGGGAGGAGTTTTCTTCATTAACCTTTTGCAACTCCTTTTCCAATTGGTCAATTCTACTTTTGAAAGAGCTTTCCATTTGACCAATTGAGGTTTTGAGAGAATTATTTTCTTTTTGCATTTGCCCCATTGAGGATCTGAGAGATTATTCTCATTTTGTATTTGTCCAATTGAGGATCTGAGAGATTAATTCTCCTTTTATATTTGTCCAATTGTACTTTCTAATGTTTTGTTTTCTTGTTGCAGGGTATTAATTGTCTCTCCCAAATTTTTAAGCTCCTTCCTTATTTCTTCAAGGAAGTCTTTTTGTGCTGAAGACCAGATTGTATTCTCCTCAGAGGTTCCAGGTGTCTCTGAGTTAGGGTCTTTCCCTTCCAAGAATTTTTCTATGGATCTGCCTTTCTGCTGACCCTTCTTCATTTTGCTAAGACCTTGAGTTGGGGAGACCCTCGTTCACAGGGGCTTGGTATCACTAGAGGCTTTACTCACTGAGTGCAATTTCTCTGGCTGGCCAGTAGGAGATGTTGTTTGCTTTCTCTGGATTGTCTGTGACCTTGATTGAGGCCTTCTCCCTTTGCTTGAAGGGAGGAGTTGGAGCTATTGAATTCTTTTGCCTTCAATCAATGGTGCTCTTTACCCTGGCCTGAGGTAATTCCTCAGCTGGGCTGGTTCTTCTGCTCACACACCTGGGCCTGAGGCAGAAGCAGTCTGCATTTGTTCCAGGAAGAGGTCTGACCTGTAATGGAGGTGTGGACTCTGAATTCCTCATACCAGAGGAGCCCAGGGATGGTGTCCGCAGCTCTCCTGCACCAGAACTCTCCCCCCAGCCCTGTCCGCAAGCTCCCCAGGGACAGCACCAATACCAGTGCCTCTACTTCCTAGTTGACTCAAGCCCCTCTATCTCGGGCCCTCAGACTCCCGGTTGCAATTCAGCTGTTAATCTGGTTGATCTGTGGCTGATCCTCCCTCTGAGCCCAGACTCACTCTCCTGAATTCGGCCAATGCTGCTGCTGGAGACAAATCCTGAGGTAGATGTTCTTTCTCCTTGCTTTTCTTTCTGGGTTTTGTGTGTTGGATTTCTTTTAAGAGGTTTGGTTCATATGATAGATGGGGAAAAGATCAGGAGACTTTAGAACTGCGCCTGTCTTCTCTCCGCCATCTTGGCCGTAAGTCTCCATAACTCTTTATTGCAGTGATTTTTATTGTATTATGATCTGAGAAGGAAGTATTCACTATTTCTGCCTTTCTGAATTTGATCATAAGTTTTATTGTGCCTGTACATGGTCAATTTTTTTTAATTGCTATGTACTGCAGAAAAAAAAATATATTCCTTTCTATCCCCATTCAATGTTCTCCAAAAGTCTATCATGTCTAGGTTTTATGACACTTTATTTACCTCCTTAAATTCCTTCTTGTTAATTTTTATGGTTAGAGTTTGCTGTCTATGTCTTTCTGTAGCTCATTCAGCTTCTTCTCTAAGAATTTGAATGCTATACTACTTGGCACATACATATTTAGATTTGAAATTGCTTCATTGATACCTTTTAAGATGATATAGTTTCCTTCTCTTTCTCTTTTATTGAAATTTATTTTAGCAGCTGCTTTGTCTGAGATAAGGATTGCTACCCCTTTCTTTTTCACTTTGGCTGAAACAAAATATATTGTGATCCATCCTTTTACCTTTACTCTATATGTATCTCTCTGCTTCAAATGAATTTCTTGTAAGCAGCATATTGTAGGATTCTGGTTTTTAATCTAATCTGTTATTAACTTATATTTTATGGGAGAGTTCATCTCATTCACATTCAAAGTTATAATTACTAACTCTTTGTTGCCTTCCATGCTATCTTCCCTCTGTTTGTATTTTTTCTCTTTTTTACTTTATCCATATTCCCCAGTATTTTGTTTCTGAATACCATCACCTTCAGTGTGTTTGCCCTCCTATATCCAACCCCCTCCCCCTTTTCCCCTTTTCCTTTGCCCCTTCTTCTTTCCCTTCCTTATTCCCCATTTCCTCCCCCTTCCCTTTTCCCCTTTCAATACTTGAAAGGTAAGATAAGTTTCTTAACATAACTGAGAACACAATGTGATCTAGGCCCTTGGGCTATATAGTTAATATCCTTTTTATTCACTGAGTACTAAGAGAGATATGCTGCCCACACCTAAACCTGGGTGGTGGGAGGAGAGAGGGTTGGAGAGATTGTTACTGTATTTGCTCTGGAAGGAGTCCCTTTCTCTCAAAGGGATGGGCAGGGGTGGGGGGGGTTCAACTGGAAACACATGGACTCTGCTGAAAATGTGGGGCATGTGGCCCTGGTCTTCTGACCAATGGAGGGAGCTGATCAGATTGATGTCTAGCTGCTGTGCTGGAGCTCTCCCACCTGATGCACTGGAACTCTCAGCCAACCTCACTGGAGCTCTCCTGCCCATTTACAAATCCAAAAATCTTCTGCAGCTGTTCTCAGCTTTGTCTCAGATCTCACCCCACCGCCCCTGTGCTGACTCTATACTCTCTCTCCCAGCTCATCCACATTCCCCTGAGACAGACTTTGTTGGTACATGTTCTTCTCCTTTGCTCTTTCTGATTTTTGTGGTTTTGAATTCTTTTAAGAGGCTTGATACATATTAGTTCTGAGGGAAAGCCAGGAGACCTTAGGAGAGTGCCTGGATTCTCTCTGCCATCTTGGCTTGAAGTCCGGAAATATCTAGTTATAGTTTCGAGATAAAAAAAAAAGTTGTTCAGACATTCCCTGATGGATAAGATGAATTTCTACACCCCACTCTGTAGACATTCATATTCCTTCTTTAACAAGTTCAAATGGTTCAAGTGTTGTCCACTGTCTCCTAATTTTTACTTCCATTTATAAAACTTTACTTTGTGTACTTTTTGGTAATATGGGATAACTTCCTGCATTCTTCCTCTCCCTTGTCCCTTCTCCCAATATATTCCTCTTTTTCATCTTTCTATTTTTTTGAGATCATCCACATGTAGTAGTTTCAAACCCATGTCCTTTGTGACTGCTATTACTACCTCCACTATTAATGATAACGTTCATTGGGGTTACAAATATTATCTTTCTGGGTGGAACATAAATAGTTCAATATGAATAATGTTCTCACTCATTTTTACCTCTTTATGTTTCTATTGAGTCTTATCTTTAATATTAATTTTTATATTCAGGTCTGCATTTTCCACACAGAATATTTGGCCTTCCTTTATTTTGTTAAATATCCATTCTCAATAACTCTATAGAATTAAACTCAGCTTTTCTGGATGGGTTATTCATTATTCTACTTAGAAATTTTGTCTTCTAGAATATCATATTCCATTTCTTTCAGAGAGAGAGCAACTAACTCATGTATGATTTTGATTGTCGGTCAACAGTACTTCAATTGCTTATTTTGGGGATGCTTGCAGTAAATTGCCTTTGGCCAGTAAATTTTTAAATTTGACTATATTATTCCTTGAAATTTTCATTTTGGAATCTACTTCAGAAAGTGATCAGTGATTTTTTTTCAATATTTATATCATAATCTTGTTCCAAGATACCTGGGCATTTTTATAATTTTTTTGAAAAATATTATTTGACTATTTTTAGCATCATACCTTTTTATTCTTGAATTATCTCTTTTAAATCTATGTTCCAAGTGTGTTATTTTTCTGTGAGATAGTTCACACTTTTATTTTCCACTTTTTAAAAATTTCATTTTATTATTTCTTTATTTTTTCATGGAATCAGTTTCTACTTTATTCATTTTAATTTTTAGAAGTTATTTTCTTCAGTTCAGAAGATTTGTGCATCTTTTTACCATTTCATTAATTCTGTTCTTTAAAAAATTATTTTCATCGGTATTTTTGTGCCTCTTCCCAAGCTTTTTATTCTTCATATTTTTCTTCTATAACTCTCAGCTTTTTCCCCAGATTTTTATCTATCACTAGAGTTTGCATTTTTAAACAGTTTTTTCTTTTAGAACATCCCAGTCTGAACACTATGCTCACTTTTAAAAAAAATCCACTTATGTATTTTTTCCTACCTCATGGATTTACTTCTATCCCCCTAATCCTAATTCCTCATACCACAAATGATTGATCTATAAACATGTTAAACAGAAATATGTATGTACAGTTTGAGTATTCTTCATTGAGAGGAGGGGAATGGGAAGGGAGCATTGAAGGTAATTAGGTAACTTAAAAATATGCATGTAAATGTGGATGAATGTTGAAAAACTTTCTTAATATTTAATTAGGAAAAATAGAATGACATATCAATTAAAAAAATCTCATTCTTCCAGTACTGGCCAAGATAACAAATAGTAGCCAGGCACGGTTTTAAATTCTCCTGACTTTCTTTCAGAATTGACTTTTATCAATACTCTTAACAGATTTTGGACCCACAGACCCCACAGAAGAACAGAGGGGAATACCTGAAAGCAAGGTCTGTCATTGGAGATCATGGCTGTGCCCAGTACAGAGAGCAGAGACCCAGTGCAGGGGTAGCAAGGTAAGGTTAGGGACTAACCCAAAAACCACAGCAGAATCCATTGCCATGTGCATGGAAGGGGAATGGGAAAGCTACAGCACAGTTGCTTAGACCTCTATCTGGTTAGCTGACCACAAACCCCAGGACCTAGGTATTGGGCCACTGACACCACCAACACAGACATTCCAGACAAATCTTCTAGCATTCCTAACTGGTGGACCCACTGAGTAACCATCTGGAGTCCCTAACCCCAAAGAGCAAGGCCTCTAGGGATCTCAGTAACAAAACTTCTATCCAATAAGATAAACTGGCTATATCTTTACCTTGGAGAAAGACTCTAACAACTCCTGAGAATTATAACTCTATTAGAGAGAATATACTTAGCCAGAAGTGATGGACTCTCATGATTTTCTGTTTCTCAGATAGAATGACTTTAAAACAATACCTCCTTAAAAAAAGGTGGCAGTAAAGAGAAGGAAGGATGAAGGAGATTGAATGAAGTAAATCTCATTACATTAAGAAATACAAAGGACTTATTGCAATAGAGGGGAAGAAGGGAGGAGGTGAGAACCACCTGAATCTTACCCTCCTCAGATTTGGCCTAACATTAACATACATACACTCAATTAAGTTAAGAAACTTATTTTACCTTTTAAATATTAAAATGGAAAAGGGGAGGGGAGAGGAAAAGGGCAACTAACAGAAGGAAGGGAAAGAAGAAGGGGCAAAGGGAAAGGGGGGAAAAGGGGAGGGGTTGATATATGAGGGCAAACATACTGAAGGTGAAACAAACTACTGGGCAATATGGATAAAGTGAAAAAAAGAGGAAAAATAAAAACAGAGGGAAGCTAGCATGGAAGGCAGCAAAGAGTTTGTAATTATAACTTTGAATGTGAATGGGATGAACTCTCACATAAAATATAAGTGAATAGCAGAGTAGATTAAAAACCAGAATCCTACAATAGTCTGCTTACAAGAAACTCATTGGAAGCAGAGAGATATATACAGAGTAAAGGTAAAAAGTTGAAGCAAAATATATTTTGCTTCAGCTGAAGTGAAAAAAGCAGGGGTAGCAATCCTTATCTCAGATGAAGCAGCTGCAAAAATAGATAGTGAATAAATAGATAAGGAAGGAAACTATATCCTCCAAAAAGGTATCATACACAATAAAGTAAATTCAGTACTAAGTATGTATAAACCAAATGGTATAGCATCTAAATTCTTAAAGGAGAAGTCTTTCTGTAGAAAGATATAGACAACAAAACTCTACTGGTGGGAGATCTCAACCTCCCTCTCTCAAATTAGGTAAATTTAACCATAAAAATAAACAAGAAAGAATTTAAGGAGGTAAATAAAATGTTAGAAAACCTAGATGAGATAGACCTACAGAAGAAACTGAATGGGGATAGAAAGAAATATACTTTTTTTTTTCTGCAGGACATGGCAGTTACACAAAAAATTGACTATGTACTAGGGCATAAAAACCTCATAATCAATTGCAGAAACATTGAATATATCTTTCTCATAATGCAATAAAAATTACATGCAATAGTGGACCAGGGAGATATAGATCCCAAATTAATTGGAAATTAAATAACCTCATTTTAAAGAATTAGTGGATTAAACAAGAATTTATAGAAAGAATTAATGATTTCATCCTAGATAATGACAATAAAGAGACAACATACCAAAACTCATGGGAAACAGCCAAGGCAGCTATCAGCAGATATATTATGTCTTTAAATACATGAATAAATTGGAGAAAGAAGAAATCAGTGAATTAAACATGCAACTAAATAGAGAAAGAATAAATTTAAAACCCCCAATTAAATATCAAATTAGAAATTCTAATGGAGAATTTAAAAAAATCAAAAACAGGGAAGACTATTGAACTAATAAATAAAACCAGGAATTGATTTTATGAAAAAATAATAAAATTGATAAACGTCTGGTTAATATGATTAAAAAAAGAAAGAAGAAAACCAAATTGCTAGTAACATAAATGAAAAAAGGTGAACTCACTACCAATGAGGAGGAAATTAAGTTAATAGTGCAGAATTATTTTGCCCAACTCTATGCCAATAAAATTAATAATCTAAGTGAAATGGATTAATATTTACAAATTACCAGGATGAATGAAGAGGAAATCAAATACCTAAATAACCTTATCTCAGAAAAAGAAATTCAACATGCCATTATTGAACTCCCAAAGAAAAAATCTAAAGGACTAGATGGATTTACAAGTGTATTCTATCAAACATTTAAGGAACAATTGGTTCCAATTCTATATAAACTCTTTGGAAAAATAGGTGGAGATGGAACTTTGCCTAATTCTTTCTATGACACCAATTTTGTGCTGATACCTAAACCAGGAAGAGTCAAAACAGAGAAAGAAAATTATAGTTGCATCTCTCTGATGAATATAGATGCAAAAATCTTAAAGAAAGTCTTAGCAAAATGATTTAAAGAAGTTATCACTAGGATAATACATTATGGCCAAGTAGGATTTACCCCAGGAATGCAGGGTTGGTTCAATATTAGGAAAACTGTTAGTATAATTAATTATATCAATAACAAACCTATCAGAAATCAGATGATTGTATCAATAGATGCTGAAAAAGCTTTTGACAAAATACAGTACCCATTCCTGTTAAAAACACTAGAGAACATAGAAATAAATGGATTGTTCCTTAGAATAATAAGCAGTATCTATTTGAAACCATCAATAAACATATGCAAAGGGGGTTGGCTGGAGTCTTTCCCAGTAAGATCAGGGGTGAAACAAGGATGTCCATTATAACCACTACTATTCAATATTGTATTAGAAATGTTAGCTATAGCAATAAGAGAAGAAGAAGAAATTGAAGGAATTATAATTTTGAAAGAAGAGACAAAACTCTCAGTCTTTGCAAATAACATGGTGGTATACCTAGAGAATCCCAAGAAATCATCTAAAAATACTAGAAATCCTTAGCAATTTTAGCAAAGTTGCAGGATATAAATTAAATACTCATAGATCCTCAACATTTCTATATATGACTAGCAAGATTCAGCAGAAAGAGCTAGTAAGAGAAATCCCATTTAAAGTAACTTTAGACATTATAAAATACTTCGGAGTCTACCTGCTAAGGGAGACTCAGAAAATTTTTGAAAGCAATTGAAAAACACTTCTCAGACAAATTAAAGGAGATTATATAGCTGAGCAAATATCAACTGCTCATGAATAGGCTGAACTAATATAATAAAAATGACACTTCTCCCTAAATTAAATTACTTATTTTGTGCCTTACCAATCGAAATTCCAAAAAATTACTTTTATGAGTTAGAAAAAGTGGTAAGTAAATTCATATGGAGAAATAAAAAGTCAAGAATTTCCAGGGATTTAATGAAAAAAAGTGTAGAAGAAGTTGGCTTTACCTTATCAGATCTAAAATTATATTATAAAGCACCAGTCATCAAAACTCTCTTGTATTGGCTGAAAAATAGAGTGATGGATCAGTGGAAAAGACTAAGTGCAATAACAGGAAATGATTACAGGAATCTGCTGTTTGATAAACCCAAAGAGTCCACTTTTGGAATAAAAACTCTGTCTTTGATAAAAGCTGTTGGGAAAATTGGAAGTTAGTATGGCAGAAATTTGGATTAAACCAACATCTCACACTCTATATCAAGATAAGATAAAAATGGGTACAGGATTTAGACATAAAAGTCATTATTATAAGCAAACTAGGAGATCAAGGAATAGTTTACTTGTCAGATCTATGGAAAGGGAAGCAATTTATGACCTAGGAAGAGTTGGAGAACATCATTAAAAACAAACTTGATAATTTTGATTACATTAAATTAAAAAGCTTTTGCACAGACATAACCACTGTAACTAAGGTCAAAATAATTGTAGTCAATTGGGAAAAATTTTTGAACTAGTATTTCTGACAAAGGACTCATTTCTAAAATATATAGAGAACTGAGTCAAATTTATAAAAAAAATCAAGCCATTCACGAATTGAAAAATGGTCAAATGATTATGCAAAGGCACAAGGAAATCAAAGTGATCCATAGTCATATGAAAAATTGCTCTAAATCATTTCTGACTAGAGAAATGCAAATTAAAGCATCTCTGAGGTACCACCTCACACCTCTCAGACTAGCCAATGTGACCAGAAAGGATAATGATCAATGTTGGAAGGGATGTGAGAAATCTGAGACATTAACTCATTGTTGGTGGAGCTGAGAACTCATTCTACCTTTCTGGAGAAAATTATGCCCAAAGGGCAACAAAAATGTGCATACCCTTTGATCCAGCAATACCACTACTGGGTCTATACCCTGAAGAGATCATGAAAAAAGGTAAAAACATCACTTGTACAAAAATATTCATGGCAGCCCTGTTTGTGGTGGCAAAGAATTGGAAATTGAATGAATGTCCATCCATTGGGGAATGGCTTAATAAATGGTTTATATGTCTGTGATGGAACACTATTGTTCTATTAGAAACCAGGAGGAATGGGAATTCAGAGAAGCCTGAAAGGGATTGCATGAACTCATGCTGAGGGAGATGACTGGAACAGAAGAATATTGTATACCCTAACAGCAATATGGGGGTGATGATTAACCTTAATGGACTTGCTTATTCCATCAGTGCAACAATTAGGCACAAGTTTGGAGTATCTGTGATGCAGAATCTGTATCCAGAGAAAAATTATGGAGTTTGATCAAAGACCAAAAAGTATAACCTTTAATTTTTTAAAAACACATTATTTTGTTATGTAATTTTGTTATCTCTTATATTTTATTTCTTTTCTTAAGGATATGATTTCTCTCTCATCACATTCAACTTAGATTACTGTACACCAGGGAACAATGTAAAGACCAACAGACTGCCTTCTGTGGGATGTGGTGGGAGGGAAGCAAGATTAGGGGGGAAAATTGTAAAATTCTGTATAAATAAATAAATATAAAAGGGGGCAGTAAAGACATGGAGGGGTAAAGTAAGATTGAATCAGATAAATTATATGAAGAGATGTAAAGAACCTATTACAATATAAGTGAAGAAGGAAGGAGGCAAGAATTGCTTGAATCTTGCTCTCATCAGAGTTGGCAAAAAAGTGATTACCTGACACCTTCAATTGAGTTTAGAAATTTATTTTACCTTCTAAGTATTAAGAAGGGAATGGTGAGGTGGGAAGGAAGGAGGAATTGATGGAAGGGATGGAAGATGGGGAAAAGGGAAAGGGGAGAGAGAATGGAGGGGTTGGATCGAAAGGGGCAAGTCTATTGATGGAGGAAGTATTAAGAAGCAAAATATTGAGGAGGAAGGATAAGGTGAAAAAAGGGGAAAAATTAAAAAAGAGGGGAAATAGCATGAAGGGCAATACAGACCTAGAAATTTTAACTTTGAAAATGAATAGGATGAACTATCTCATAAACTGGAAGTGGATAGCAGAGTTCAATAAAAATCAGAATCCCCCAAAATGTTAAGAAACACATTTGAGGGAGATACATATAGAATAAACTAATAAGACTACAGCAGAATATATTATACTTCAACTGAAGTGAAAAAAAGCAGTGGTAGCACTCTTCATCACAATGTGGTTGCATAATTAGATCTTCTTAAATGAGATGAGGATACTAAATATGTATACACCAAGTGGTATAACATCCAAATTCTTAGTGGAAAAGTTGGATGAGTTACAGGAAGAAATAGAGAGTAAAACTGTTCTGGTGAGGGACCTCAACTTCGCTCTCTCAGAATTGGATGACTCTAACCATAAAATAAACAAGAAGGAAGTTAAGGAGGTAAATAGAATGTTAGAAAACTTAGATATGATAGACCTCTGGAGAAAACTGAATGGGACTAGAAAAGAATATGCCTTTTAGTACATGGCAACTACAGAAAAACTGGCCATATATTAGACCATAAAGATTTCCTACTCAAATGCAGAAAGGCAGGAATATTGAATGAATCCTTTTCAAACCGTGGTGCAATAAAAATAGCATTCAGTAAAGAACCATGGAAACTAAATAACCTAATTTTAAAGAATGAGTGGATCAAACAACATATAACAAGAAAACATATGGGAACTTATGAGATACAGTCAAAGCAAATATTAGGAGATATAGTCTATCTCTAAATGTTCATATGAATAAAATACAGAAAGAAGAGATCAGTGAATGGAACATGCAACTAAAACAGAGAAAGAATAAATTATAAATTCTCAATTAAATATCTAATTAGAAATTCTGAAAATTAAAGATGAAATTAATAAAATTGAAAGCAAGAAAACTAACCAATAAATAAAAACAGAAATTGATTTTATGAAAAGAACAATTATATAGATAATATTAGGTTAATTTGATTAAAAAAAGAAAGAAGAAAACCAAATTACTAGTATCAAAACTGAAAAAGGTGAATTCACTGCCAGTGAGAAAATCAAAGTAATAATTCAGAACTATTAAGTCCGACTGTATATGAATAAAATTGATAATCTAAGAGAAATGGAAGAATATTTATAAAAATATAATTTCCTCAGGTTAAAAAATAGGAATTTAAGTATTTTAAATAACCCTATTCCAATTCTATCTAAAATATTTGAAAAAAATAGGTGAAAATGGAACTCAGCCTAATGCCTTCTATGGCACCTATATGGTGCTGATATCTAAATCAAGAGGAGTCAAAACAGATAGTGAAAAATATAGATGAATTTCCCTAATGAATATGGACAGAAAAATTTCAATAGTATCTTAGCACAGCGATTACAGCAAGTTATTATTAGTATAGTAGACTATGACCAAGAAGAATTTATATCAGTAATGAAAGGTCGGTTCATTATTAGGAAAACTGTCATCATCATTGAGTATATCAATAACAAAACAAACAGAAATCATATGATTATTCTAATAGGATGTTGATAAAGCTTTTACAAAAATACAGCACCCATGTCTACTAAAAACATTAGAGAGCACAGGAATAAATGGGTTGTTCTTTAAAATGATAAGCAGTATCTATCTGAAACCACTGCCATGCATTTTATGCAATAGAGATAAGCTAGAAGTATTCCCAATAAGATCAGGGGTGAAGCAAGGATGTCCATTAATCATCAATATTATTCAGCATTGTTTTAGAAATGTTAACTTTAGCAATAAGAGAAGATAAAGAAATTGATAGAAATAGAATTGGAAATAAAGAAATAAATCTCTTATTCACTACAGATGATATGATGTTATACCTGGAGAACCCTAGAAAATCATCTAAAAAACTACTGTAAATAATTTTTAACTTTGCCAGAGTAGCAGTATATAAAATAAACCCACATTAATCCTCAACATTTCTATATATTTCTAATAAGATTCAGCAGCAGGACATAGAAAGGGAAATTCCATTGAAATAATTTCAGACAATATAAAATAATTTGGAATCTACCTGCAAAGGCAGAGAAGCATAAAATGGTAAACAGGAAAGTCAAATTATAAGGGATTCATTAAAGTTGAAATGTTTACATTCCTGTATGGGAAAATTATATTTATAACTCATAAACTAGCTCCAGTGAACCAGGAACAAGCTATGAGGATGCCTGGGGCTGCGGCAGTGGGGGAAATTTCCAGAACTCTCAGTCAAGAGAGTGCCAAGGACAATTGGGAAACTCAGCATAAAAACTTTCCCACACCTGAGAGAGAGAAGAACCTAGCTCCAGGCCAGGCCTCAGCACAGACTTGGACTTAGAGGACCAGGAATAGTTGTGGGGAGTCATCCACTAGCTACTTCCAGAGTGCTTATTTCATGGATAGTAAGGGCATTAGGGGAGAATGAAGAGATCTCTTTGCTATCTCTGAGACAGGACTCTGTTGCTTTACCCATACTCAAATCTGTATATCAGACAGAGCCCCCAATCTCAGAATAAGGAGCAGAAATACAGCAGAGCTTACTGCCTACAGTAGAACAGTTCCAGGGTAGAGGGTAGTATATGTGGTTAACCACAGACCAGAGAACAGGCCAGCAGAGTCTCTCATAAGACCTGGGAGGAACTGAGAACTTTTACATCCCTGGATCTGTCCCTGAAAAAGGGGGGGCAATTCAAAGCTTGGGACAATGTGTCCTCTATCCTGGAAGTAGAGACCCATCTTAACAAAAACAACAGAACAAAACAAAATCTGATCACAGACAATTTCTTTGGTTCAAAGGAGGATCAAGTGACATACTTAGAACTTAAAAAACAAAAACTTTCTGAATTCAATGCCCCTATGAAAAATATGAATTCATCTCAGGCCATGGAATTTGATTTTGAAAATCAAGTAAGGGAGGTAGAGGAAAAAAATGGGAAGAGAAATATGAGCAACGTGGGAAATTCAAGAAAATCAATACAGCAGCTTGGTGAAGGTGATAAAAAATACTGAAGTAAATAACATCTTAAAAATCAGTTTAGTCAAATAAAAAAAAAGCAGTTCAAAGAGTCAATGAGGAGGAAAATGGCTTAAAAAAGCAGAATTGACAGCAAAACTTCCAATGGAAAAAGAAGATGGAAAAGAAGATACAAAGTTCTCTGAATAAAATAATTCTTTCAAATGCAGAGCTAAGAGAAGCTAATGACTTTGTCAGAAATCAAGAAACAAACAAAAAAAAAAAAAACAAAACCAAGAGAATGAAACTCTAGAAGAAAATGTGAAAAATCTCATTGGTAAAACAACTGACCTGAAAAATAGGTTCAGGAGAGATCATTTAAGAATTATTGGACTCCCTGAAAATAATGAAAGTAGAACCTAGACTTTATTTTTCAAGAAATTCTCTTGGAAAGTTACCCTAATATCCTAGAAGTAGAAATTTAGAAATTGAGAGAATCCACTGATCACCTCCTGAAAGCGATCCCAAAATGAAAGCTGTCAGGAATATTATAGCTAAATTTCAGTACACACAAATTAAAGAGAAATTATTACAAGCTGACAGAAAGAAGCAATTCAAATATTGTGGAACTACAGTCAGTAATACACAAGATTTATCACCTTCTCTGTTAAGGGTTCATGGGCATGGAATATGATATTCCAGAAGGCAAAAACGATTTGAATTACAACCAAGAATCAACTACCCAACAAAACAGAAATATTCTTTCAGGGGAAAAGATGGAAATTCAGTGATGTAGATAACTTTCAGACTATCTTAATGAAATGACCTCTTTGAAGGTCTTTAAGGCAGAGAGATTAGATGGGTCTTGAAGATTCCTTAATAGCCCAGGTCCTGTGATTATATAAGTTTATGATTTGTCCATACAGTAAGACACAAATAAGAAAGAAATAGAGAAATCACTTTGCTTTGTTGCTTATTTGCTTATTTGAGTTTTATTTGGAAATTACCAGACATGGAGACAATAGAAAATCAGAATAAGAGGGAGTTTAGGGAAGAAAAATCTTTGGAATCTCAGAACTAAAATCTTAGGGAGAAAAAAGTATAGCAATTAATTTTCTTCTGAAACAGCAGGGTCTGGCCATTGAAAGCCAAGAAGGAGGCTAAGAAGGGTGGAAGATTAAGTTAGAGTTTGACTCAAAAGACTTAAAATTCAGTTTAAAGTTTTGATCATGCAAGAGAAAGAGACCAACAGAGAGGTGATGGTTTGTACTGCAGAAGGAACCTAAATGGTCTTCCATTGGCTATTAGGAGGTTCCAAATGGGTCTTTTGTGATCATTATAAAATAGGTTGACTCTACAAATTCTCCTTTTGCTGATCTACATGAGTTACAGAACTGATGTCACCCTTGGATGGGGTGAGAATGGTGAGTGGTCATGGCCCATTTATTTAACAGCATGAAGAGCCACAGAAATTTGGGTAGCAGCAGGTGGTTCTGCAGCAAGTGGGGTGGCAGCAGGACTGGTAGCAACTGGACATAGAGCAGGTGGGGTGAGAGCAGCCAGAAATAGAGCAGCTGAGGTGGCAGCATGTTGATTGGCAACAAGGAGACTGGCAGCACCTTGGTCTACAGCAGATTGACTGGCAGCAACTGGGGCAACAGCAGTTATACACAATGCAGGTGGGGCTGTAACAGCTAGTTCTGCAGCAGGTGCTCTGGCAGCAGGCAGGTCAGAAGCAGCAGGCAGGCCGGCAGCAGCTGGGGGCACAGCAGTCAGAGTCACAGCTCTAGCCAGAACAGGTGGAGCCACAAAAGAAGTGTTGGTGGATTGAAATTCTGAGTTTGTTTCCAGGTGAAAGGGTGACTTGAGTTTGAAAGTTCCCTGGCCCTAAAGGACTGTTTTATACCATCCTTGATGGGAGCCATCACCAGTAATAACTTATTTCCTCATTATTGTTTAGCAAGAACGAAAAATGATCCTCAAATTAGATAATCTCTTTAATGGTGGGAATGAATTGTTTCTTTAAATCTTTTAGGATTCATCTCCTTTTCTATAGATCTGATTAAATCCATCTGCTTAAGTCAAACTGAATAGCAGAATAGCAACCACAAAAGTCATTCTTATCATCTATGACTGAATAAGAGGCATATAATCCATTCTTTTTAATCAAGTTAGTTAGGGTCATCACCTCTGTTTATTTTTTTCCATGCTCCAACTTCTATTCCTCATGTGACAAACAGCCACTGGCCAGCCTGTGACGGCATTCTTTCCTGTCTGTGACTCACAGAGAAATGTAGCTCATATATGGTGAAGACACATAGGAGATGTTCAAGAAAATATGAAACTATTCTTGTTACATTGCCCCTTGTTTCTAGAGCTAAATAGAGTTAAAAAGTCTTGACCCTTCTAAATTCTAGTGCTTTCCTTCTGTGCAGTAATTCCACTGCCTTCTACATAGAGCCTGTTGGCACATTACTGTTTTTATTTAATGTCCTCACTATTTCTATCCCTAGACCATTGTACATTGTCTGGAGCATAGCAGTCACTTAAATATATATTGACTAATTGACTGACATAACAAATACAGTTTAACAAATGATTAGATTGGAGGCTGAGGGTGAGTCTGACTTTGCTAATGACAGTCCTTTTTGAATCATTAATGATTATTGATTGACAATAAGGTTCAACTTGGTTGAGATAAAAAAATTAAAGATGTTAAATCCCTTGTTTTTTATGTTAAAATATATATATATATATATATTTTAGAGTGACGCTTGGGTGGGTAAAGGTCATTTTGGCATAAGCATTGAATGGAACAGTTTCTCCAAATCATTTGCACACCACAGAGTAAACCACTGATGATGGCCTGCTAGAGCCGTCAGCTCTGACCAAAGTGGGACTGGAAAGGAATGGAATAAACCATGTCAGATGTGATTGAGAATTTCTTTTGGCACTGGGTAGACCCAGAAGTAGAATTGAATTCAACTCATGGTGCTGCTTGTCCTTTGTTCTTGAAGGGTGGTGATTCCCTGACAGTCACCTGAATTGGATTTGAAGGAAGAGGTGCTGTGCTCAGCTACCAGTCTCACATTTTCCTCCAGAACCATCTGGATTCAGTTGCCAGATATGAATTTGGATTATTGTAGATTGTCCTGGATTGAAGGCAATCAGGGTTCAGTGAGTTACCCAAGGCCACATATCTGGTAAGTGTCAAGTGTTTGAAGTCAGATTCAAACTCCCCACCTCCTGACTGTAAGAGAAATGCTCTATTCATTGTTTCACCTAGCTGCCTCAATTCATCAAGGTGGCTGCTGCATGTGATAAATAATTATGAGATATCATCAAGCCATCTTCAGAAAAAATCTCAGGCTCATCACAATAAATATGAATTCATAGAAGAACAAAAGGAGCCCACTGGTAGAATTGGTACAGATTTAAAGTCCACACCATATCAAGATGAATTTCAACCAGAGGACCTGGAAAAGCTAGAATCAGTTCTAACGAAAATTTTCATACAGTTTTCATTATAAATGTTCCCTCTAGGGTCCAGAGGGAATCCTTTAGGAATGAGCCTTCCACGATATAGCTTAAACATCTCTGTAAGACAGCTATAAAATGATCTTGTTTTCATTTATGGGCATGAGTTTTCTTGTATACTCAAAAATGAGTCTGCTACACAGAAATAGCATGACTTGGATGTTAGTAACTGGCCCAGTTCACAGTTATAGGATATACTGCTTTGATTATCTTTTGTGCAAAGGCTAATGGAGAAGACAATAAAGTGATTAAGAGTAATTTCCATTCCCTATGAAGAATGGAATTTCAAAATTTCAGGATGATGGTGATGGTGCTTAAACAATCTCCAGACTTCTCTGCAAGAGGTCCAGATACGAAGGTCATAGATTTAATCCCTTTGCAAGATAATCCTCTGGCTTTAGCAATGTAAGCCTTATCCATTCATTTATCTATCTATCTACCTACTTATCTATCTGTGTAGCCATCTATCTATCTATCCTTCCATAAATTCATCCATTCATCCTCCAACTCTTTCTCTCCTCACAGAGATGGAGATTCACTTTAATGTGGACATTGAAATTCAGAAAAGAAAAATGTTGAAAAATTAACCAAAGTTTGACTGTTTTCCATGAACTGTTTTTAATAGCACAAGGTTTTTTGTTCTCATGGTGATGGATAAAATTAAACCTGTACCAATTTTATTGGAGCTATACTAGAAATTCATTGACTTTAAAAGAAATAAACTGTAGTTGTTGACCAAGAAATCACCTCATTGTCTCCTGCATTTACCTGTGCTTAAAGGATGAATAAAGCCTGTATATCCTGGAACTTCTATCAACTGTGTCATTCTCTACAATACAAATCTTGGTAGTTCTGTGTAACACACTCATCCTTGAGTTTATAGGGAAACTCATACCAGTAAAGGAAAATTAAGATCATTCTTCAGCTCTACCACAGGGATGCTCAATCTACAACTCATCACTGAAGATAAAGGTTCATTACTAAAGGACTCTTGAACACAGGCTGTTCTTGAAATTTTTGAAAAGCCTTTATTTAATTTGTGCATGATTTCTGTCAATGGTAAACTTGAAGTTTTAAATTTATTTCCTATTGTGAATCATATTGAAGTGGGTAGTGTTTATATCTCAACTAGAAACTGCAATAAGAATTCATGCCAAGATTTACTTAGCTGAATTCTCTTCTGATTCAGTGCATTCCTTTGAAAATATTTGTTTAATTCCAAGCACATAATCACTTAAAGATTTGCCAAACTAGTACAATGTTTACCAGAGGTGGCTCACCTCTCTCTCTTAATGGGTTGATTTGTTATGAGTGGGCTGCAAGAGAATTAATAATTTTTCCATGATCATGGTTGAATCATATAAGAGGAGTGTTTCCAGATTTCAATAACTAATTCTTAAAATGACTTTATATTAAATTTATTTGAAGAACCTATATTTTTACCTATTTATGGAACTAGACATGTAGCTTCCTTTGTTTTTTATTCTAGCTCTTTGATAGACAGCATTGATTCTAGAGGGAGACAAGTAAGAGGAACCTAGGCAGTGTCTAAATCATTTTGTTCTATGACTGTATTCAGTGTTTGAGATTGAAATAAGTTTTTTATACATTTCTAAGACATCCAGTAAAAAAAGAAAATGATTGAATTCAGTCAATTGCCTAAAGAGTCTTTGCAAGAGCAACTGTTGCTCTTACCTGAAAACCAATTGTGAATTCTTGAAAAAACTGCATACCTCTAATAGGCATTAGCATGCAAATCTGAAAAATTCTTTGAATTGCTGTTTCTGAGTTAAGTAGCTAGGTAACCATTTATTTTTCATTTAGATGTTTTAGTAAGTCATCCAGATGAAAAGTGGCAGATTATTAGCACATAATCTGAGTAGCTACATAACTTTTTGAATTAATAAAAGGACATCAATAAAATGAAAGCAGGATTTCATATACTCATTAGGTGAGATATTTAGAATAGGTGAGTGAGTTTTCAGCATTAATTTTACTTTCTACTATATAATCAGTTAAATGACTAAGTTCTTTTGCTCTCTGTATCACTTAACTCTAAAGAGTTGCACGATACATTTGGGAGTCAAACTGAAGAAAAATAAATTCAACTTATCCCTTCAAGCTTTAAGGAAAATATTCTCTTCTTCCACCCCTCTGTTTGGTTCAGTTTTGTTTCTATGAGAAAGACTGTCAAGTAATTATATGAGCCAATGCCAGTTGAGAAATAAATTTTATTAATATTGGTTTTCTCATCACAATTTCTCCCTTGATTTCTGCTTCAACCTCCCAAGAGAGTCATCTTGAATAATAAGTAATATTTCTTAAAAAAGAATAGAAAAGAAAAATAATAATAGGGACGAATAGGGTGAACCATATGTTCCTAAAATTGGAAATTATGCCTAATGAATCGTGTTACCTCAGCTCCCAACTCTCTAAAGAAGGGGCTTGGAAGTGTTTTGTCAAATCTCTCCATTGGACCTACAATTGATCTTTGAACCTCTCCAACTTTGACTTTTCATTTGTTTTTTCCTTTTTTGAATTTGCTGGTGGTGATTATTATTTGTGCTTACACTTGTATTTTTATAGTGATTGCAATTTCATTTACTTCAATTTATGTAAATTGCTCTTTTTTGTTTTTATGTCTCTTCATTAGTTTCCTGCACCAGTTCATATACCTCTTTCTTTGCTCTCTTCATTCATCATATTTGCTGTTTCTTAGAGTATCCATAAAATTTCTTATTTAATTGATTTTTTGAATTTTTCAAAATTTCCCCAATCTCCTTCCCTCCCTCCACCCCACAGAAGGCAGTCTGATAGTTTTTACATTGTTTCCATGCTATACATTGAACAAAAGTGAATGTGTTGAGAGAGAAATCATATCCTTAAATAAAAAGTAAAATATAAGAGATAGCAAAATTACATAATATGATAACTTTTTTTGATTAAAGGTAATGGTCTTTATTCTTTGTTTAAACTCTACAATTCTTTCTTTGGATATAGATGGTATTCTCCATCACAGATATGATAAAATTGTCACTGATTGTTGCACTGATGAAATGAGCAAGCCCATTAAGACGAATTATCAACCCATGGTGCTGTTATGGTATATGATGTTATTCTGGTTCTGCTCACCTCACTCAGCATCAGTTCATGCAAATCCTTCAAGCTTTCTCTGAATTCCCATCCCTACTGGTTTCTAATAAAACACTAGTGTTCTATAACATACATATACCACAATTTGTCATAAAATTTCCTGATATTAACAAAAAATAGCATGGCTAGCTATTCCCCAGTTTGTGGAATGGGAATGGAAATGGAAATACAAAAGTTCTCAGAAGAAAATAACTCCTTAAATATAGAATTGAAGGGAATTACTTTGCACAAGGTCAAATAACACCAGAAATCAAGGGAGAAATTGTGATGATGAGAAAACCAATATTAATAAAATTTATTTCTCAACTGGAGTTGGTTCATATAATTATTTCACAGTATTTCTAGTAGAAACAAAACTGATACAAACAGAGAGGTGAAAAGAAGAGAATATTTTCCTTAAAGCTTGAAGGGATAAAATGGATTTATTGACAATAAAATTGTCTATAAAAATAACAACTCTATTTGTTGTGCAAAAGGGAAGCTGATGACATTGAGAGAAATCAAGAAACAAGAAACAATAAAAAGCAACAAAAAGAAAAATTAAAAGGAATTATCAAATATCACACTGGAAAAACAAATTTTCCCAGGGAAAAATCAAGAGAGATCACTTAAAAATTATTGAACTATTTGAAAGCCATGATAAAAAAAAATGCTTAAATTTCATCTTTCAAGGAAATTATTGAGGAATTCTCCCTGATATTCTAAAATCAGAGGGCAAAATAGAAATTGAAAGAATCCACCAATCACTTACTGAAAGAGGACCTCAACAGAAAACTGCCAGGAATATTATAGCCAAATTTTGGTGCTTCCAGGTAAAAGAGAAAATAGTACAAGCAGACAGAAACAAACAATACAATTATCATGGAGCTGCAGTCAGGATAGCAAAAGGATTTAACAGCTTCTACATTAAGGGATCATAAGACTTGGAATATGATATTCCAGAAGGGAAAGGTGTTTAAATTACTACTAAGAACCAACTACTCAGAAATATTGAACATAAACATTCAGGAGAAAAGGAAGAATATTCAATGACAGAGGATTTTCAAACTTTCCTGTTGAAAAGACCAAAGCTCAGTAAAAAAATCTAATATTCGAATATAAGAATCAAATGAAGCATACAAAGCTAAACAGGAAAGGCAAAGCTTCAGGGACTTAATGATGTTGAACTTCTTATAGTCCTGCGTGGGAAGATGATGCTGATAAATCATATGAACTTCCTCAATTATCAGCATAGTTAAAAGTGGCATATATACACAAGACAAAGTGGCATATTTGGTGGTGGTGATTATTATTTGTGTTTTCACTTGTATTTTTAATAGTTATTGAAAGACATAGATGAGTATTGAATATGATGAGAAATGTATTAAAAAGATGGAGCTAAGGGGTGAGAGAGGAGTGTATTGGGAGAAGGGGACAGGGGTGAATGAGTGGATTAAGTTATTTCATATAAAAGAGGTAAGAAAAATCTTTTGCAGGGGAGTAGGAAGGAGAACAGTTGAGGAAGAGGGAGGGAACCTTACTCTCATCAAAATGGACTCAGAGAGGGAATAACAATTGGGTATAGAAATTTGTCTTAACCTAGAAGAAAGTATGAGGGGGAAGGGAATAGAAGAAAGAGGGGGAAGAAGTGATAGAAGAAAGGTACTAATGTGGGAAGGGGTAGTCAGCTATAAAACAATTTTGAGGAGGGACTAGTTAAAAGGACAGAAAGAGAAAATAATAAATTTTGGAGGGTATGATAGGGAAAATAAGATGTTAATGTACTATTGGAGGAATTGTGAAATGATTCAGCAAGTCTGTAGAGCAATTTGTACCTGTGCTCAGAGGGCTATACAATCAGTCCTACCCTTTGACTGAGTATTGCACTACCAGATCTATATTCCAGAAGAGATGAAAAACAGGAAGTTAAAGGACCTATATGTTCAAGGATGTTTATAATACCTTTTTTCTGGTGGGAAGGAACTGCAAATTGAGGGGATGATGATCTGCTGGGGAATAGTTGAACACATTATGATAAGTGATTATGCTGGAATACTATTCTGCAATAAGAAATGATGTACAGGGGCAGAGCCATGATGCTGGCATGAGTAAAGGATTTCCCAGGAACTCTCTTCCAAAATATTTCAAAAACCTTGAAATTATGGCTTTAACTAGATTTTCAGAGACAGAACCCACAGAAAGATCCAGTGAGGTAATTCTTCAACCCCAAATAAGAAAGATCATGGGAAAGCTCTGTTACATGGGGCTGAATGGAGTGCCAGCACAGCCACTAACACCAGGTGAGAGCAAAGGAGCTCCAGCCATTCAGAAACAGTCCAAGGGGCACCTAGGTCCTAGGGAGTTCTGGCCCCCGGCAGCAGAAGCAGTTTCCTGACCTGCCAACCCAGGGAACACCAAGCACAACTTGGAAGATCAGCTGGGAAAGCTCTTCCAGAGTGAGTGGGAAGCCACCATGGCCCTCAATGCAGCTGCAGCCCTGAGCACATCCCATAACCCAGGAAACAGGAGCAGGGCAACAGTTACCTAGTAGGTAGTTTCCTGGCAGTTGCTCCTAGAGCACTCAGCCTATGGAAGGCAAAGGAGTGGGGGTGGGGAGAAACTGTCAAGGTGTCTCCTCTGTCTCTGGGATGGGACTCTGGTGCTTTGACTGTATTCAGATCCTGGTCATAGTCTGGGTCCCCATACTTCACTAGTGGGGTTGGGACCCTCCTCACAGCCTCAGGGCAAAGATGTATGCTAGTGGTCATCCCCAAACCAAAGGACAGGTCAAGAGAATAGACAGAGCCTCCAATAAGACCTTGAATGAATTGAGGTCCTTGTGGGGGTGGTCCCATTAACACTCAAATCCTCAGGAAGCACCCCAAAACCAAGGTATAGGCTTGGGAAATGAATAAACAGACAAAAAGGAACCTGATCACAGGCAATTACCTTGGTCCCATGGAGGATCAAAACACATACTCAGAAGATGACAAAGTCTAAGCTACTGCCCAAAGTCTCCAAGAAAAATAGGAATTGGGCTAAGGCTATGGCAGAGCTCAAAAATATTTTGAAAATCAGGTTAGAGAGGCAGAGGAAAAATTAGGAAGAGAAATGAGAGATGCAGGAAAAACATGAAAACCAAGTCATCAGCAGCATAGTCAAGGAGATCCAAAAAACTGCTGAAGAAAACAACATGGTAAAAAAAATAGTTTAGGTGAAATGGAAAAAGCAATCTAAAAATGTGAATGAGAAGAATACCTTAAAAGTATAATTGGCTAGATAGAAAAGGAGATAAGAAAGCTCTGTGAAGAAAACAATTCCTTCAAATACAAAATGGAGCTAAAATAACCTGACTACTTTGAGAAGAATCAAGAAAAAATAAAATATTACCAAAAGAATAAAAAATGAGAAGAAAATGTGAAATATTTCATTGAAAAAAACAACTGACTTGGAAAACAGATCCAAGAGAGACAATTTAAAAAGTATTGGGCTACCTGAAAGTCTGATCAGGAAAAGAGCCTTGACTTCATTTTGAAGGAATTTCTACAGGAAAATCGCCTTGATATCCTAAAAGCAGAGGACAAAATGGAAATTGAGAGAAATAACCAATCTCCACCTGAAATGTTCCTGTTGAAATGGTCAGAACTGAAACAAGAAGTTTGATCTTCTAGTACAGGACTCAGGTGAAGGATAAAGTAGATGAGAAGGGTAAATTAGGAGGGATTTAATGATGAGGAACTGTGTATTCTTGTATGGGAAGAAGACACTGATAATATTCATATGAACCTTCTCATTTATTAGAGCAATTAGAATGACCTTATATAGAGAAGACTCATGAGGGAGCTGAATTTTAAGGTAAAATATATTGTACAAATGGAGTCAATGGATAAAAAGGGAATGTACTGGGAGAAAGGGAAAGGAGAATTAGGAAGAGGGAGAGGTGAGGGGCAATGAAGGGTTCTTCATTCTCATTGGAAATGCCTCAAGAAAGAAACAACATACATATGTAACCAGGTATAGAAATCTACAGGAAAAAAGAGAGAAAGGGAATAGGATCAAGGGGATAGGTGGATGGGAGGGGGGATGTAGGGCGATAGAGAAGAGCATAGATCATGGGAGAGGGGAGTAAGAAGCAACCCATTTTTTTTTCCCTTTTGTAAAGTGGTGGAATGGGGTGGCTGGTCCAGGACCATGGGGCTGAGTGGTTGCTGAATCTCTGGGATGGGATGTAGGCTTGGGGCCTCCTGGCCCCAAGGTCAGTACTCTGTCTACTGCACCACTCTACTGCCCCACAGCATACTTTTGAATAAAGAAAGATTGAAAGGAGAGAGAAAATATAATAAATAGTACTAGGGAGGAATGGATAGAGGGAAATACCATCAGCCAAAGCAATTGGGGAAAAATATGAAAGTAACTTCTCAGAATGGACTTATGATAAAGAATGCAGTCCACTTCAGAGACAGAAATGATGGTCAGAAAGATCTGAAAACAGACTGAAGCCCATATTTTTCATTGTTCCACCTCATTTATCATGAGTTTTTAAAAATTAATTTGTGGGGGGAAGGAAGATTGTGTTTAATCTTATAACAAGATGATTTCAGTAATGTGTAAATAAATAAAAATGTAAATTAAAATTAATGAAAAGAAATGATGAACAACATGTTTTCAGTAAAACCTAAAAAGAATTGCATGGTCAGAGGCAATAGGAAATATACAATATACAAACTAACAGCAAAATGCTGAAGGACTTAAGATAAGGAGTACTATCCAACCCAAAGACAGAAATGTTGGTGTAGGAATGCAGATAGAAACATACTGTTTTTTAGCTTTATTTTTTTGAGGTTTCTCTTTTTAAGGGGGTGTGAAGGATATATTTATTTTTTACAACAAATTTTCACAAAATTAATTTTGCAACAATACTATAATGTTTTGTGTAATTAAACAGTTTTAATCTACATCAAATAATTTGCTTTCTCAATGAGAGGGAATGAGGTGGAAAGAAGGGAATTCAGAATTCAAAGTTGAAAAATAAATGCTAAAACTTCTTTTTACATGTAAGTGGGAAAAATATAGGCAAATATTTGATAGGTAATGAGTAGAATTTCATATACTATCATTGAAGGCTTTGATAGACAGCACACACAATGACCACAGTAATAAATAAGAAGAAAAAATCTACCAGACAGCAGAGATTAAGGACTTCAATAATCTAACTTGATTTCAGAGGACTCCTGTTGAAATCTGCCTCTTTGCTCTAAGGAGAAATTATATTCTTTATATAACATTATGTGACATATGTTCAATGGATAAGGTTGTTTTGGTATGTTATACTTGTTTTCCAAAAGAATGAAGGTAATAAAGAGGAAGATCCAATTCATATATTTATTTTCACTTTGGAACTTATTTTATTTTAAAAAGTTTCCCTTCAGCTACATGCAAAAGCAAATTTCAATCCAATCCAAAATCACATGATTAAATCAAGAGATGCAGAAAAAAGCGTTTGAAAAATACAGCACACACAAAATACAGCACATTCCTAATAAAAATTTTAGATAGCATAGGAATAAATGGACTGTTTCTTAGAATAATAAGCAGTATCTATCTGAAACCATCAACAAGCATTATATGCAATGCGATAGGCTAGAGGCATTCCCAATAAGATCAGGGGTGAAACAGGGATGCCCATTAAAACCACTATTATTCAAAATTGTATTAGAAATGTTACCTTCAGTAATAAGAGAAGAAAAAAGAAATTGAAGGAATTAGAATTAGAAAGGAAGAGACAAAACTCTCACTCTTTGCAGATGAAATGATGGTATACCTAGAGAGTTCCCCCCAAATCATCTAAAAATCTACTAGAAATAATTCTGCATGCAATTTCCATGGTCCTCTACTTTATTTTGAAGCTTAGATGGAGGAAGATGCAATTAATTTATTTTCACTTTGTAATTAATTTTATTTTTAAAATTTTCCCCTCAGCTACAAAACAAAAGCAAATTTCACCATTTTCTTACAAAACCTAGAGTTAGATATTTTCTCTTTTCCTCCCACCTCACTACCCACATTGAGAAAGCAAGCTATTTGGTGTAGGTGAAGAATGCTCAGCCATGAAAAACATTACTGCAAAAGTCATATTGTAAAAGTAAACATACTCCCACAACAAAGAAAGGGAAATCACAAAAAAACCCAAAGTGAAGCAAAAAAAGTATGCTTCAGGCTCTATTCAGACACAATCATCTGTGTCTTTGGGGATGGATGGCATTCGTTATCACAAATCCATCAGAAAAACTGAATCAAAATTTTCTGCCCCATATACTGTTGGTAACTTAACATTCTTCCATCCTATTCTTCCCCACAACCCTTTATTCTATTCTCTCTCCCCTTTTAAGATCCTTCTAAAAGTGTGTTGCATCTGGCTCCCCTCTCCCCTGGTCGTCCATCCTTTTCTGTCACCTATATCCCCCTCCATTCTCCCTGTCCTACTTCTCCCATACTTTTTTACTATTATTTCGTTCTAATGTATGAAAGATATCTATACCTTATTCAGTGTGAATGGTATTCGTTTTCTGAGTCAATTTAAATGAGAGTAAGCCTCACTCATTTGCTTTCACCTTCCTTCTTTTACATTCCACTGCAACAGCTTATACTTCCCTCTATTATGTTTAATCACTTACCATGTTCTGCCTCTGCTTTACTTGCACCCAGTACATTCATTTCTCCCCATTAACTTCATCTTTTTAAGCGAGCATACCTTAAAATTCAACTCCCTCCTGTGCATTGCCTTCATTTGCACATTCAAAGTGAACTAATAAAACTAATACAGGAGATGGTACATTGCAGGAGTACAAGGAGATTAAAATCATTAAATCCCTCATGATTATCCATTTCGATTCACAGTCTCTATGAATCACTTAAGTCTTATTCTTGAAGCTCTGACTCTCTGTTTAGTTGTGTCATCCCATTAGTAACATAGGAAAGATGTCTGCTTCACTGAATGTCCAATATTAACCTGCCTATTCACCACGAGGTGAAGGAGGTGGAAAGGGAGGGTGAAAGGAAATTTTGTAACTAAAAAATATCCCTATGCTTATAGATCAGTTTTGAGAAACTTTCATTATTTGTTTCTGGAATAAGAAAATATCAATTGAAATTATTTCTATAACAGCCTGCGGGAAGAACTTTAGGAATTTACCATAGAAAAAAATCATCCTCATGTTAAAGGCTTTTCAAAAATTCCTAGAAGAGCTTGTGTTCAGAAGAAGTCCTTTAAGAATGAACGTTGAGGGGCAGGAGGATAGAAGGGCTGTGGAGAGAATGTAGTCAGGAGGACCTGAGTTCAAATTCGGGCTGAGACATTTAATAATTGCCTAGCTGTGGGACCTTGGGTATTTAAATCACTTAGCCCCCAATGCCTTCAAGAAATTGCAAAATTTTTAAAAGTAGAATGACCCTTGGTCTTCAGTGCTGGGTAGAAGCTTGACCATCTCTATGGTACTGTGGGAGAATGATCTTTCTTTTCACATACTGGATTGAGTATACCCAGTTTATTCAAGGCTGACTATGATAAAGAAAAATATCATGATCTGTATTATAGTTAAACTTCAGTTCATCAAAGTTCTAGTACATACATACTATAGTAATCCTTTGTAAAAATATAAATGGTGGAGGTAATTAAGTGATTCCTTAGTCAAACAGGGACAGTTTGTTTCCATTAAAGTCAGTTGTTCTATCACAAAGGGTTCAGGTTACACTTTAGACATCTGTATGAGAACAAAATTCTCGGTGCTGTTGAAAACAAGTTACAATTTATCTACTAGGTGGAATAGTAGATCGAATCAGCGGGCACATTGTTCAAATCTTGCTTCAGACATATAATAACTGTCTAGATGTGTGACCTTGGGCTAGTCATTTAACCCCGTGGCTTTGCAAGAAAAAAAGAGAAACCACTCAGAAAATAGATAAAGTGTTGCATGATTTTCCAATTAGGTGTTTGCAATTCTAGTGTCCACATTAAACAAATCTTCATTTCTGTGAGAGGAGAGAGACAGACACACCCTTACACCACCCACAGAGAAATAGGTGAATGAATGAATAAATGCATGTATGTATGTATGTATGGATGGATGGATGGATGGATGGATGGGTGGATGGATGCACGGAAGGATGGATGAACGAATGCATGGATGGATGGATGGGTGGCGGAGGTGTGTCTGAGTAGATAGGTGAAGAGGCAGATGGATGGATCAGTGGTTGGATGTATAGATGGGTGGAAAGATAGATAGGTAGATAGACTGATTGATCGATATTTAGATTTATAAATAGGTAGCTGGATAACTAGCTAGATAGGTCGATAGATAGATAGATAGATAGATAGATAGATAGATAGATGAATTGATGGATAGATGGATGGGTTGATAGAAAGATAATTTGAGAAGTCATCCTTAGCCAAATCACTGGATGATCTTGTAGAGATGTTAAATGCATGGCTTTCACATCGAGAACATTTGCATAGGAATCTTATAGTTGTTTAAGCTCTGCCCTCTTTATCAGAATCACCATCAATCTCAAAAATGCACATTCCCAACTTCATAGGGCCTCAAAATTACTCGCAATCATTTTATTGTCTCCTCCATTAGCCTCTGCACAAACAATGATTATAGTAGATATATCTTAGAACTGTGAAGTGGACCAGTCATTAACATCAAAGTCTAGGTATTTCTGTGTAGCCTATTCATCTCTGAGTTTACAGGAAAACTCATGCCAGGAAATGAAAGGTAAGATCCTTCTATAATTGTATAACAGAGATGTCCAAATGCCAACATTTCATGGAAGAGCAAGGTTGATTGCTCAAGGCTCTTTCCCTCTAAAGACTCCATGAAGGGAGCATTTTTCACTAAACTTAAGAAATTGTTCTTTAGGAAGTATTCTGATATTTTTAGATCACCTAGTAGAAATTCACCTTGAGATGGTGTGGAATGTAAATCTGTACCAATTCTACCAGTGCTCTCTTTTACTCTTCTATGAATACATATTTATTGTCATGATCCTGAGATTTTTCCTGAAGATTCCTTGATGATGTGTCATACTCAACTTTCACCTCCATCAGACACTTCCATGAGTTGAGGAGGGGAGTTTGACTACAGACAATTAAAACCTTACTAGCTTGTAATACTTACTAGCTCTGTGATCAAGTCACCGGATTGCCTTGAATTCAGGACCATTTACAATCATCTGCATTCATATCTGGCCCCAGATGTTTCTGGAGGACACTGTGAGGATGGTAACTTAGCACAACAACCCCTCCATGAAATTCATCTCCTGTCCTTCTCATGGCTTCATATCACTGATGTCACAGTCTTCTTCAAGAACAGAGGATAAACATCCCCATGAGCAGAAATCAGGATGCCTTCTGGAGCTGCATTCCCAGTAGGAACAGAAGTTCTCAATCACATCTGGCATGGCTTATTCTGACACTTACCAGGTCCAATTTGCTCATATCTGAAGGCTCTAGAGTTCCATCATCCTTAGTTTACTCTGTGGCATGAAAGGGACTTGGAGGAACTACTCCACCAGGATGACACCATGGCATCCTTCTCCGCAAGAGTCACCCTGAAATTGATTCTTAACATGACAAACGAAGGGATGCACCATGTCTAATTTTAATTTTTGTTTCCTCCAATGGAATGGTCAACCAAGTTGAACCCTATTGTGGCTCAACAATCAGTAATGATTCAGAAAGTGCCCCTTCTTGCCCCCAGACACTATATGTAATGATAACTGAAATTGTACACGGAACCTCAGTCAATTTGTCAATATATAATTCTTAAGTGACTTCTGTGTTCCAGACACAGTACTATGGTGTGGGGATAGAAAAGGTGAGGCTGTTATGTGGTTTCGGAGAAGAAATTATGCTCCAAAAAGCTCTATACAGAATGTGGTGGAATTAATGCACAGAAGGAAGGCACTAGAATGAAGAAGACTGGGGACATTACTAAGTCTCTTTAGCTGCAGAAACAAAGGGGGAAATCACCAGGAAGAGTTTCTTGTTTTCGTGAATGTCTCGCAAGTGTCTTCCCCATATATGAAGTACATTTCTGTGTGAGTCACAGGATGATACATAGACAGGAAAGAATGTCATCAAAGGCTGGTCAGTGGCTCTTGATTACATGAGGTCCAGAAGTTGCAAAAATGGAATGAATGAAAAAAATAAGCAGACGTGATGACCCTACCTAATTTGAATCATAAGCAGGAGCTGGATTATGTTCCTGTTGTTCAGTCATAGATGAGATGGATGGCCTTTGAGGTTGCTTCCAATTCTGACATTCTGTGTGACCTAGGTATGTGGATTTAATCAGATGTATAGCAGAGTAGATGAATCCTAAGAGGTAGGAGGAAACAATTCTTTCCCACCATTACAGAAATTATCTCATCCGAGGGTCATTTTTCCTTCTTGCTAAACAATAATGAGCAAATAAGTTATTACTGATGATGGCTGGCAGTGAGGATGGTATAAAAAAGCCCTGAAGGGTCAGGGGGCTTCAAACTCAAGTCACTCACTCTCCTGGAAAGAAACTCAGAAGTTCCATCCACCAACACCATGGTCAGCTCCTGTTGTGGCTCCACCTGTTCTGGCCAGAGCTGTGGCTCTGGCTGCTGTGCCCCTAGCTGCTGCCGGCCTGCTTGCTGCCTCAGGCCTGCCTGCTGCCAGAGCACCTGCTGCAGGACCAACTGCTACAGGCCCACCTGCATTGTGTCCACCTGCTGCCGCCCCAGCTGCTGTGTGTCTAGCTGCTGCCAGCCAAGCTGCTGCCCACCAAGGTGCTGCCAGTCTGTTTGTTGCCAACCAACGTGCTGCCGCCCAAGCTGCTGTATCTCTAGCTGCTGCCAGCCCTGCTGTCGCCCCAGCTGCTGTATCTCCAGCTGTTGCCAGCCCTGCTGCCGTCCCACTTGCTGCCAGCCCACTTGCTGCAGAACCCCCTGCTGCCGCCCCAGCTGCTGTATCTCTAGCTGCTGCCAGCCCTGCTGCCGCCCCACCTGCTGTGTGTCTAGCTGCTGCCAGCCCTGCTGCCGCCCCACCTGCTGTGTGTCCAGTTGCTGCCAGCCCTGCTGCCGCCCCACCTGCTGTGTGTCCAGTTGCTGCCAGCCCTGCTGCCGTCCCACTTGCTGCCAGACCACTTGCTGCAGAACCACTTGCTGCCGCCCAACCTGCTGTGGCTCTTCCTGCTGTTAAATGAAGGGGCTAGGGCATGAACACTCAACATCCGCACCATATCCAAGGGTGGCATCAGTTCTCTAATTCATCGGGATCGCTATGAGTAGAGTTTGGAGAGCCTACCAGTTATAAGCTGAGCACAAAGACCCATTTGTACGCCGCTAAAAGTTTTCTTCTTCGGCGCAAACCATCGCTTCTCTTTTGGTCTCTTCCTCTTCCATGGCCGACCACTACAAACTGGGCTTTATGCCTCCCGAGACCAACACTAACCTAATCTTCCATCCTTCTTACCCTACATATTGGCCTTCAATGAGCAGTCTATGCTGTTTGAGAAGAAAATCAGATGCTCTCCCATTCCCCCCACTCCCAAGATTTAGTTCTGAGATTCCAAAGACTGTTCCTTTCTGAGACTTGCTCTTATGCAGATTCTTTATTGTCTTCATGTCTGGAAATTTCCAAATAAATCTCTATTAAGCAAAGAAGCAGCAAAACAAAGTGACTTCTCCATTCTTTCTTGCTTTGTGTTCTTTTGTTGTTTTGGGAAATGCATAGACTCACATATGCACAGGACACTTGGGATTTCAAGGGAACCTCAGCACCCATCTAGTTCCTCTGCCTAAAGACCTTCCAAGAGGAGTAACTGGATTAGATTGAATGTGGGTTACTGTCATGGTAGGGGGCTTATGCTTACTGTTTTGACAAGTAGTAATGTGTAAATAAATAAAGAAATGAACTAATAAATAAACAAAGAAAGAAAGAAAGAAAAAATGTGTGAATAAAACTGTAAATTCAAATTCAAAAACAACTCAGAAATGATGAACAGGGTGCTCTCAGTAAAACCTGGAAAGAATCACACAAGCAGATGCAATGGGAAGTGTACTATATCCAAAGTAAAAGCAATATTTCAAGATGAGAAACTGTGAATGACTTAACCATTTCTCAGCAATGCTGTGTTCCAAGACAATGCCGAAGGAATTATGATAAAGAATACTATCCAACCTAAAGACAGCTGTTGGTTTGGCAATGAAGATGGAAGCATGCTGCGTTTTTAGCTTTCTTTGAGCATTATTTTTCTTGAGGTTTCTCTTTTTTGAGGTGGTGGCAAAACGACATTTATGTTCAGAACACATTGTCACAAACTTTATGTCGTTGTTGTCATGTTTTGCTAGCTGAAACAGTTTTAATCTATATCACATAATTGGCTTTCTCACTGTGAGGAAATGAGGAAGAAAGAAGGGATTTCCGAATTCAAAGTCAAAAACAATGAATGGTAAAACTTGTTTTTCCTTGTAAGAGAGGAAAAATACTTATGCAGATATCTGTTGGGTCATGAGCCAGATTTCATATGCTATCATTGAAGTGTTTGACAGACAGCACACACAATGACTACAATAATACTTAATAAGGGCAAGGCTACCAGACAGCAGAGGTTAAGGTCTTCAATAACCTAACTTGATTTCAGAGGACTCCTGTTAAAATCTACCCACCTGCTCAAAGAGAAATTCTATCATTTATATGACATCGTGTGAGATATTTTCAATGGGTAAGGTTGTTTTGCTATGTTATACTTGTTTTCCAAAAGAATGGACTCTAAGTTTGGCGGGAGGGTCAGCAGGTATCAGGAAATGAAAGGGTTTCTTTTAAAGTTACAAATAAAATATGTTTTCCTCTAAAATATTCTGTTGTTGAAAGTTATGTCACTCTCTTCCTGTGAGGTAGCTAGCAGCAAGTTTATCCGGAAAAATGCAACATTTGAGCACATCAATTCTGGGCTCATTATCCCAAGTTCACAGAGATTAATCAGTTTTCCCTTTGTTGCCTGGCATAGAAATAGAACAAAGGAGATTTGAACCCAAATCCTTTGACTTCAAGCCAAGCATTTTTTTCGTACTGTATCAGTCTAAACTTATGGTTCTTAGGGGAAGATCACACTATCCAGTAATCGCCACAAAGAGAAATCCTTCCGAATCTTGGCAGGATGTGAACCTTATTTTCCAAATGACATTGCTTCGATCAAATCATTTTCTTAGTGACTCCTCTGAGCAGACCATTATGAAAATTATTTATTGCGGAGTGCGAGGCCTGATAGTGCATTCCATTTCAATGACTCTCTACATTTAGAAGTTCTAAAAATGAAAGGAGAAAGTAATATAACCGAAAGCAAATCAGCTATTGAACTAATAAATAAAACCAAGAGTCAGTTTTTTGAAAACGAAAATGAAGAAAATCGAAAACTTCTGGTTCATTTGATTCAAAAAAGAGAAAGAAGAAAAGTAAATTGCCACCATCAAAATGAAAAAAGGTGAACTCATTACCAGTGGGCAGGAAATTAAATTCGGATTTATTTTACCCAACTCTATGTCAATAAATTAGATAATCTAAGTGAAATGAATAAATATATTCAAAAAGTATAGGTTGCCCAGGTTAATTGAAAAAGGAATGAAATACCTTCATAACCCTATCTCAGAAAAAAAGTAATTCAACAAACCATTATTGAACTTCCTACGAAAAAATCTCCAGGGCCAGATGGACTTAGAAGTGAATTCTATGAAACAGTTAAGGGACAGTTGGTTCCAATTCTCTGTAAGCTCTTTGGAAAAAGAGGTGAAGATGGAACTCAGCCTAACCCTTTCTCTGACACCAACATGGTGCTGAAAACGTAAACCAGGAAGAGTTACAACAGAGAAAGAAAATTATAGACCTATCTCCCTGGTGAATATCAACGCAAAAATCATAAATAAAAGCGTAGGAAAAAGATTACAAGAAGTTATCACTGGGATAATAGATTATGCTCAAACGGGACTCATCCCGGGAATGCAGGGTTGGTTCAAAATTATGAAAACTGTTAGTATGGTGAATTATCTCAATAACAAACATATCAGAAATCAGACCAATATCTCAGGAGATGCTGAGAATGCTTTTGAGAAAATATGGCTCCCATTCCCACCAAAAACTCTAGAGAGCCTAGGAGTAAATAGATTTTTCCTTAGAATAATAAGCAGTATTTATCTGAAACCCTCAACAAGCATGATATGTAATGGGATAGGCTAGAGGCATTCGCAAGAAGATCAGGGGTGAAATGGGGATGCCCATTAAGGACCACTACTATTCAAAATTGAAGTAGAAATGTTAGCTTCAGCGATAGGAGGAGAAAAAAAATGAAGGAATCAGAATTGGAAAGCAAGAGACAAAACTCTCACTCTTTGCAGGCCACATGATGGTCTACATTTGGAGTCCCAAAAATCATCTAAAACCCTACTAGAAAGAATATTGCATTCAATTTCCATGGTCCTCTAGATTATTTTGAAGCTTACAATGAGGAAGACACAATTAATTCATAAATTAATCAATTTTCAGTTGGCAGCTTACATTACTTTTAAAATTTTCCCCTCAGCTGCATACAAAAGCAAATCCCACTTTTTGCTTACAAAACCTAGAGTTCCACATTTTCTCTTTTCCTGCCACCCTACTGCCCTCATTGAGAAAGGAAGCTATTTGGTGTAGGTGAGCAATGTCTAACCACCAAAAACATTACTGAGTCATTCATATTGTGAAAGTAAACATACTCCTCCAATAAAGAAAGGGAAATCGCAAGAAAAATAAAGTGAGGCAAAAAAAGTATGCTTCAGGCTTTATCCAGACACCATCATCTGTGCTTTAGGGATGGATGGCATTAGTGATCATACATCCATCAGAGAAATTGCATGAAAATTTGCTCCCCCTTATACTGTTGCTTGCATTACTTTCTTCCATCCTATTCTCCCCCACAACCTTTTATTCTATTCTCTCTCTCTATCTCTTTTACCCAGTGCCTTCTAACAGTGTGTAGCATCTGGTTCCCCTCTCCCCTGGTCTTCCCTCCTTTTTTCTGTCACCTACATCCCCCGCGATTCTCCCTATCTGATTTCTCCTATCCTCTCTACTGTTATTTTCTTCTAATGTACAAAAGATTTCTACACCCTGTTCAATGTGGATAGTATTCCCTTTCTGAGTCACTTTAAATGAGAGTAAGTCTCAAGTCACTTGCCCTCACAATCCTCCTTTTCCACTCCACTCGCCTCTTTTCTGGGAAATCTCTTACCATGTCCTGCCTCTCCTTTACTTTCTCCCAGTACCTTCCTTTCTCTCTTGTTAACAACATCTTTTTAAGAGAGCATGCCTTCAAATTCCGCTCCCTCCCATGCCTTGCCTTCAGTTGCTCCTTCTAAGTGCCCTAAGAAATCAAAAGAGTTAACAGCATGATCTTCCATTGCAGGAGTACAAGCAGTTTAATATCAGTAAATCCCTCATTATTTGCTATTTTGGTTCCACCTCTCTGTGCTTCAGCTGAGTCCTGTTCTTGAAGATCAGACTCTCTGTTTAGTTTTGTCGTTCCATTAGTAAAGTATGAAAGATCTCTGCTTCACTGAATGTCCAATATTGACCTGACTGTGAACTGTGAGGTGATGGAGGTGGAAAGGGAGGGTGAAAGGAAACTTTGTCACTTAAATATATCCCTATGCTTATAGATTAGTTTTTAGAAACTTACATTACTTGTTTCTGTAATAAGAAAATATCGATTGAAATTATTGCTAGAACAGCATGTTAAAGGCTTTTCAAAAATTGCTAGAAGAGCTCGTGTTCAGAAGCAGTCCTTTAAGAATGAACGTTGAGGGTCAGGAGGATAGAAGGGCTGTGGGTAGAGTGTAGTCAGGAGGACCTGAGTTCAAGTTCGGGCTCAGACCTTTAATAATTGCCTAGCTGTGGGACCTTGGGTATTTCAATCACTTAGCCCCTAATGCCTTCAAGAAATTTCAAAGTTTTTAAAAATAGAATGACCCTTGGTCTTCAGTGATGGGTAGAAGCTTGACCATCTCTGTGGTACTGTGGGAGAATGATCTTCCTTTTCTCGTACCGGCTTGAGTATACCCAGTTTATTCAAGGCTGACTATGATAAAGAGAAATATCATGATTTGTATTATAGTTAAACTTCAGTTCATCAAAGTTCTAGTACATACATGCTATAGTAATCCTTTGTAAAAATATAAATGGTGGAGGTAATTAAGTGATTCCTTAGTCAAACAGGGACAGTTTGTTTCCATTAAAGTCAGTTGTTCTATCACAAAGGGTTCAGGTTACACTTTAAGCATCTGTATGAGAACACAATTCTCGGTGCTGTTGAAAACAAGTTACAATTTATCTACTAGGTGGTATAGTAGATCATATCAGGGGGCACATTGTTCAAATCTTGCTTCAGGCATATAATAACTGTCTAGATGTGTGTCCTTGGGCTAGTCATTTAACCCCGTGGCTTTGCAAGAAAAAAAGGGAAACCACTCAGAAAATAGATAAAGTGTTGCATGATTTTTCAATTTGCTGTTTGGAATTCTAGTGTCCACATTAAACAAATCTTCATTTCTGTGAGAGGAGAGAGACAGACACACCCTTACACCACCCCCAGAGAAATAGGTGAATGAACGAATAAATGCATGTATGTATGTATGGATGGATGGATGGGTGGATGGATGCATGGAAGGATGGATGAACGAATGCATGGGTGGATGGATGGGTGGCGGAGGTGTGTCTGAGTAGATAGGTGAAGAGGCAGATGGATGGATCAGTGGTTGGATGTATAGATGGATGGAACGATAGATAGGTAGATAGACTGATTGATCGATCGATCGATATTTAGATTTATAAATAGGTAGCTGGATAGCTAGCTAGATCGGTCGATAGATAGATAGATAGATAGATAGATAGATAGATAGATAGATAGATAGATAAATGAATTGATGGATAGATGGATGGGTAGATAGAAAGATAATTTGAGAAGTCTTCCTTAGCCAAATCACTGGATGATCTTGTAGAGATCTTAAATGCATGGCTTTCACATCGAGAACATTTGCATAGGAATCTTATAGTTGTTTAAGCTCTGCCCTCTTTATCAGAATCACCATCAATCTCAAAAATGCACATTCCCAACTTCATAGGGCCTTAAAATTACTCGCAATCATTTTATTGTCTCCTCCATTAGCCTCTGCACAAACAATGATTATAGTAGATAGATCTTAGAACTGTGAAGTGGACCAGTCATTAACATCAAAGTCTAGGTATTTCTGTGTAGCCTATTCATCTCTGAGTTTACAGGAAAACTCATGCCAGGAAATGAAAGGTAAGATCCTTCTATAATTGTATAACAGAGATGTCCAAATGCCAACATTTCATGGAAGAGCAAGGTTGATTGCTCAAGGCTCTTTCCCTCTAAAGACTCCATGAAGGGAGCATTTTTCACTAAACTTAAGAAATTGTTCTTTAGGAAGTATTCTGATATTTTTAGATCACCTAGTAGAAATTCACCTTGAGATGGTGTGGAATGTAAATCTGTACCAATTCTACCAGTGCTCTCCTTTTACTCTTCTATGAATACATATTTATTGTCATGATCCTGAGATTTTTCCTGAAGATTCCTTGATGATGTGTCATACTCAACTTTCACCTCCATCAGACACTTCCATGAGTTGAGGAGGGGAGTTTGACTATAGACAATTAAAACCTTACTAGCTTGTAATACTTACTAGCTCTGTGATCAAGTCACCGGATTGCCTTGAATTCAGGACCATTTACAATCATCTGCATTCATATCTGGCCCCAGATGTTTCTGGAGGACACTGTGAGGATGGTAACTTAGCACAACAACCCCTCCATGAAATTCATCTCCTGTCCTTCTCATGGCTTCATATCGCTGATGTCACAGTCTTCTTCAAGAACAGAGGATAAACATCCCCATGAGCAGAAATCAGGATGCCTTCTGGAGCTGCATTCCCAGTAGGAACAGAAGTTCTCAGTCACATCTGGCATGGCTTATTCTGACACTTACCAGGTCCAATTTGCTCATATCTGAAGGCTCTAGAGTTCCATCATCCTTAGTTTACTCTGTGGCATGAAAGGGACTTGGAGGAACTACTCCACCAGGATGACACCATGGCATCCTTCTTCGCAAGAGTCACCCTGAAATTGATTCTTAACATGACAAACGAAGGGATGCACCATGTCTAATTTTAATTTTTGTTTCCTCCAATGGAATGGTCAACCAAGTTGGACCCTATTGTGGCTCAACAATCAGTCATGATTCAGAAAGTGCCCCTTCTTGCCCCCAGACACTATATCTAATGATAACTTAAATTGTACACGGAACCTCAGTCAATTTGTCAATATATAATTCTTAAGTGACTTCTGTGTTCCAGACACAGTACTATGGTCTGGGGATAGAAAAGGTGAGGCTGTTATGAGGTTTCAGAGAAGAAATTATGCTCCAAAAAGCTCTATACAGAATGTGTTGGAATTAATGCACAGAAGGAAGGCACTAGAATGAAGAAGACTGGGGACATTACTAAGTCTCTTTAGCTGCAGAAACAAAGGGGGAAATCACCAGGAAGAGTTTCTTGTTTTCGTGAATGTCTCGCAAGTGTCTTCCCCATATATGAAGTACATTTCTGTGTGAGTCACAGGATGATACATAGACAGGAAAGAATGTCATCAAAGGCTGGTCAGTGGCTCTTGATTACATGAGGTCCAGAAGTTGCAAAAATGGAATGAATGAAAAAAATAAGCAGACGTGATGACCCTACCTAATTTGAATCATAAGCAGGAGCTGGATTATGTTCCTGTTGTTCAGTCATAGATGAGATGGATGGCCTTTGAGGTTGCTTCCAATTCTGACATTCTGTGTGACCTAGGTATGTGGATTTAATCAGATGTATAGCAGAGTAGATGAATCCTAAGAGGTAGGAGGAAACAATTCTTTCCCACCATTACAGAAATTATCTCACCCGAGGGTCATTTTTCCTTCTTGCTAAACAATAATGAGGAAATAAGTTATTACTGATGATGGCTGGCAGTGAGGATGGTATAAAAAAGCCCTGAAGGGTCAGGGGGCTTCAAACTCAAGTCACTCACTCTCCTGGAAAGAAACTCAGAAGTTCCATCCTCCAACACCATGGTCAGCTCCTGTTGTGGCTCCACCTGTTCTGGCCAGAGCTGTGGCTCTGGCTGCTGTGCCCCTAGCTGCTGCCGGCCTGCCTGCTGCCTCAGGCCTGCCTGCTACCAGAGCACCTGCTGCAGGACCAACTGCTACAGGCCCACCTGCATTGTGTCCACCTGCTGCCGCCCCAGCTGCTGTGTGTCTAGCTGCTGCCAGCCAAGCTGCTGCCCACCAAGGTGCTGCCAGTCTGTTTGTTGCCAACCAACGTGCTGCCGCCCAAGCTGCTGTATCTCTAGCTGCTGCCAGCCCTGCTGTCGCCCCAGCTGCTGTATCTCCAGCTGTTGCCAGCCCTGCTGCCGTCCCACTTGCTGCCAGCCCACTTGCTGCAGAACCCCCTGCTGCCGCCCCAGCTGCTGTATCTCTAGCTGCTGCCAGCCCTGCTGCCGCCCCACCTGCTGTGCCTCTAGCTGCTGCCAGCCCTGCTGCCGCCCCACCTGCTGTGTGTCCAGTTGCTGCCAGCCCTGCTGCCGCCCCACCTGCTGTGTGTCCAGTTGCTGCCAGCCCTGCTGCCGCCCCACCTGCTGTGTGTCCAGTTGCTGCCAGCCCTGCTGCCGTCCCACTTGCTGCCAGACCACTTGCTGCAGAACCACTTGCTGCCGCCCAACCTGCTGTGGCTCTTCTTGCTGTTAAATGAAGGGGCTAGGGCATGAACACTCAACATCCGCACCATATCCAAGGGTGGCATCAGTTCTCTAATTCATCGGGATCACTATGAGTAGAGTTTGGAGAGCCTACCAGTTAGAAGCTGAGCACAAAGACCCATTTGTACGCCGCTAAAAGTTTTCTTCTTCGGCGCAAACCATCACTTCTCTGTTGGTCTCTTCCTCTTCCATGGCCGACCACTACGAACTGGGCTTTATGCCTCCCGAGACCAACCCTAACCTAATCTTCCATCCTTCTTACCCTACATATTGGCCTTCAATGAGCAGTCTATGCTGTTTGAGAAGAAAATCAGATGCTCTCCCATTCCCCCCACTCCCAAGATTTAGTTCTGAGATTCCAAAGACTGTTCCTTTCTGAGACTTGCTCTTATGCAGATTCTTTATTGTCTTCATGTCTGGAAATTTCCAAATAAATCTCTATTAAGCAAAGAAGCAGCAAAACAAAGTGACTTCTCCATTCTTTCTTGCTTTGTGTTCTTTTGTTGTTTTGGGAAATGCATACTCACATATGCACAGGACACTTGGGATTTCAAGGGAACCTCAGCACCCATCTAGTTCCTCTGCCTAAAGACCTTCCAAGAGGAGTAACTGGATTAGATTGAATGTGGGTTACTGTCATGGTAGGGGGCTTATGCTTACTGTTTTGACAAGTAGTAATGTGTAAATAAATAAAGAAATGAACTAATAAATAAACAAAGAAAGAAAGAAAGAAAAAATGTGTGAATAAAACTGTAAATTCAAATTCAAAAACAATTCAGCAATGATGAACAGGGTTCTCTCAGTAAAATTTGGAAAAGATCACACAAGCAGATGCAATGGGAAGTGTACTATATCCAAACTAAAAGCAATATTTCAAGATGAGAAACTGTGAATGACTTAACCATTTCTCAGCAATGCTGTGTTCCAAGACAATGCCGAAGGAATTATGATAAAGAATACTATCCAAGCTAAAGACAGCTGTTGGTTTGGCAATGAAGATGGAAGCATGCTGTGTTTTTAGCTTTCTTTGAGCATTATTTTTCTTGAGGTTTCTCTTTTTTGACGTGGTGGCAAAACTACATTTATGTTCAGAACACATTGTCACAAACTTTATGTCGTTGTTTTCATGTTTTGCTAGCTGAAACAGTTTTAATCTATATCACATAATTGGCTTTCTCACTGTGAGGAAATGAGGAAGAAAGAAGGGATTTCCGAATTCAAAGTCAAAAACAATGAATGGTAAAACTTGTTTTTCCTTGTAAGAGAGGAAAATACTTATGCAGATATCTGTTGGGTAATGAGCCAAATTTCATATGCTATCATTGAAGTCTTTGACAGAAAGCACACACAATGACTACAATAATACATAATAAGGGCAAGGCTACGAGACAGCAGAGGTTAAGGTCTTCAATAACCTAACTTGATTTCAGAGGACTCCTGTTAAGATCTACCCATCTGCTCAAAGAGAAATTCTATCATTTATATGACATCGTGCGAGATATTTTCAATGGATAAGGTTGTTCTGCTATGTTATACTTGTTTTCCAAAAGAATGCATTCTAAGTTTGGCGGGAGGGTCAGAAGGTATGAGGAAATGAAAGGGTTTCTTTTAAAGTTATAAATAAAATATGTTTTCCTCTAAAATATTCTGTTGTTGAAAATTATGTCACTCTCTTCCTGTGAGGTAGCTAGCAGCAAGTTCATCCAGAAAAATGCAACATTTGAGCACATCAATTCTGGGCTCATTATCCCAAGTTCACAGAGATTAATCAGTTTTCCCTTTGTTGCCTGGCATAGAAATAGAACAAAGGAGATTTGAACCCAAATCCTTTGACTTCAAGCCAAGCATTTTTTTCGTACTGTATCAGTCTAAACTTAAGGTTCTTAGGGGAAGATCACACTACCCAGTAATCGCCACAAAGATAAATCCTTCCCAATCTTGGCAGGATGTGAACCTTATTTTCCAAATGACATTGCTTCGATCAAATCATTTTCTTAGTGACTCCTCTGAGCAGACCATTATGAAAATTATTTATTGCGGAGTGCGAGGCCTGATAGTGCATTCCATTTCAATGACTCTCTACATTTAGAAGTTCTAAAAATGAAAGGAGAAAGTAATATAACCGAAAGCAAGACAGCTATTGAACTAATAAATAAAACCAAGAGTCTGTTTTATGAAAACAAAAATGAAGAAAATCGAAAACTTCTGGTTCATTTGATTCAAAAAAGAGAAAGAAGAAAAGTAAATTGCCAGCATCAAAAGGAAAAAAGGTGAACTCATTACCAGTGGGCAGGAAATTAAATTCGGATTTATTTTACCCAACTCTATGTCAATAAATTAGATACTCTAAGTGAAATGGATAAATATTTTCAAAAAGTATAGGTTGCCCAGGTTAATTGAAAAGGGAATGAAATACCTTCATAACCCTATCTCAGAAAAAAAGTAATTCAACAAACCATTATTGAACTTCCTATGAAAAGATCTCCAGGGCCAGATGGACTTAGAAGTGAATTCTATGAAACAGTTAAGGGACAGTTGGTTCCAATTCTTTGTAAGCTCTTTGGAAAAAGAGGTGAAGATGGAACTCTGCATAACACTTTCTCTGACACCAACATGGTGGTGAAAACGCAAACCAGGAAGAGTTACAACAGAGAAAGAAAATTATAGACCTATCTCCCCGGTGAATATCAACGCAAAAATCATAATTAAAACCTTAGGAAAATGATTACAAGAAGTTATCACTGGGATAAACTTCACTTCATCCAAATTGTAGTACATACATCGTATAGTAATTCTTTGTAAAAATATAAATTTTGGAGGCAATTAAGTTATTTCCGGTTAAATGTTATGTTGTTGAAAATTAAGTCACTGTCTTCCTGTGAGGTAGGTAGCAGCAAGTTTATCAGTAAAAATCCATCATTTGAGCACATCAATTCTGAGCTCATTATCCCAAGTTCAAAGAGATTAATCAGTTTTCCCTTTGTTGCCTGGGTTTGAAATAGCCGAAAGTGTATTTTAACCCAAATCCAGTGACTTCAAGCCTAGCATTTTTTTTTCGTACTGTATCAGTCTAAACTTAAGGTTCTTAGGGGAAAATCGCACTGTTCAGTTTTGAACACAAAGCTAAATCCTTCCCAATCTTGGCAGGAATGCCTGAACCTTATATTCCCCATGACATTGCTGCTTTCTAATCAGTTTCTTAGTGACTCCTCTGAGGAGAACTTTATGATAATTATTTACTGAGGAATGCGAAGCCTTATAGTGCCTTCAGTTTCAATGACCCTCTACATTTAGAAATTCTAAAAATGAAAGGAGAAAGTAATAAAACCGAAAGCAAGAAAGTCATTGAACTAATAAATAAAACCAAGAGTTAGTTTTATGAACATAAAAACGAATAAAATCGAAACGTTTTGGAACATTTGATTAAAAAAAGAGAAAGAAGAAAAGCAAATTGCCAGCATCAAAATGAAAAAAGATGAACTCATTACCAATGGGCAGGAAATTAAATTCGGAATTATTTTACCCAACTCTATGTCAATAAATTAGATAATCTAAGTGAAATGGATAAATATTTTCAAAAAGTATAGGTTGCCCAGGTTAATTGAAAAGGGAATGAAATACCTTCATAACCCTATCTCAGAAAAAAAGTAATTCAACAAACCATTATTGAACTTCCTATGAAAAGATCTCCAGGGCCAGATGGACTTAGAAGTGAATTCTATGAAACAGTTAAGGGACAGTTGGTTCCAATTCTTTGTAAGCTCTTTGGAAAAAGAGGTGAAGATGGAACTCTGCATAACACTTTCTCTGACACCAACATGGTGGTGAAAACGCAAACCAGGAAGAGTTACAACAGAGAAAGAAAATTATAGACCTATCTCCCCGGTGAATATCAACGCAAAAATCATAATTAAAACCTTAGGAAAATGATTACAAGAAGTTATCACTGGGATAATAGATTATGCTCAAGCGGGACTCATCCCGGGAATGCAGGGTTGGTTCAAAATTATGAAAACGGTTAGTATGATGAATCATCTCAATAACAAACATATCAGAAATCAGACCAATATCTCAGGAGATGCTGAGAATGCTTTTGAGAAAATACGGCTTCCATTCCCACCAAAAACTCTAGAGAGCCTAGGAGTAAATGGATTGTTCCTTAGAATAATAAGCAGTATTTATCTGAAACCCTCAACAAGCATGATATGTAATGGGATAGGCTAGAGGCATTCCCAAGAAGATCAGGGGTGAAATGGGGATGCCCATTAAGAACCACTACTATTCAAAATTGAAGTAGAAATGTTAGCTTCAGCGATAGGAGGAGAAAAAAAATGAAGGAATTAGAATTGGAAAGCAAGAGACAAAACTCTCACTCTTTGCAGGCCACATGATGGTATATATGGAGAGTCCCAAAAATCATCTAAAAACCTACTAGAAAGAATATTGCATTCAATTTCCAACTTCCTGTAGATTATTTTGAAGCTTACAATGAGGAAGACACTATTATTTCATAAATTAATCAATTTTCAGTTGGCAGCTTACATTACTTTTAAAATTTTCCCCTCAGCTGCGTACAAAAGCAAATCCCACTTTTTGCTTACAGAACCTAGAGTTCCACCTTTTCTCTCTTCCTGCCACCCTACTGCCCTCATTGAGAAAGGAAGCTATTTGGTGTAGGTGAGCAATGTCTAACCACCAAAAACATTACTGAGTCATTCATATTGTCAAAGTAAACATACTCCTCCAATAAAGAAAGGGAAATCGCAAGAAAAATAAAGTGAGGCAAAAAAAGTATGCTTCAGGCTTGATCCAGACACCATCATCTGTGCTTTAGGGATGGATGGCATTTAGTGATCATACATCCATCAGAGAAATTGCATGAAAATTTCCTCCCCCTTATACTGTTGCTTGCATTACTTTCTTCCATCCTATTCTCCCCCACAACCTTTTATTCTATTCTCTCTCTCTATCTCTTTTACCCAGTGCCTTCTAACAGTGTGTTGCATCTGGCTCCCCTCTCCCCTGGTCTTCCCTCCTTTTTTTCTGTCACCTACATCCCCCGCGATTCTCCCTATCCGATTTCTCCTATCCTTTCTACTGTTATTTTTCTTCTAATGTACCAAAGATTTCTACACCCTGTTCAATGTGGATAGTATTCCCTTTCTGAGTCACTTTAAATGAGAATGTCTCAAGTCACTTGCCCTCAAGTGGTGGATGGGTGGATGTGCTGGTGAGTGGCTGGTGAGTGGTGGATGCATGGATCTGTGGATGGATGGATAGAAGGACAGATTAGAGACAGATAAAAGATAGGCAGATAGATAGATAGATGACTGATTGATGGATAGCAAGAGGGACAGAATGATGATTGGGTGAATGGGTGGATCGTTGGAAGAAAGACAGACAGACAGATAGATGGATCAATGGAAGGATGTGTAGCAAGAAGGATGAATTGAGCAGTCTTCCTTTGCCAATGTTGCTGGATGATCTTGGAAAAGGGTGAAAGCCATGGCCCTGATATCTGGAATGATTGCAGAGGAATCTGGAAGTTTCTTGAGCTTTGCCCTCATTATCATCATCATCACCATCATTCTCAAATTTTCCAATTCCCAACTTCATAAGGCACTAAATTTACTCATAATCACTTTACTTTCTCTTCCATTAAACTCTACAAAAAGAATGAATATGGCACATATATACTAGAACTGTGAACTGGACAAGTCACTAACATCCAAGTCATGGTATTTCTCTCACATTCATCTTTGAGTATTCAGGAAAACTCCTGCCAGTCAAGGAACAGTATGATCTGTCACCAGTCGTATTACAAAGATGTCCAAGTGCCAACTTGTCACATGCAGAGCAAAGTTCATTCCTAAAAGTTCATTCCCTCTGAACACTCTATTAAAGGCGCATTTTTCATTAACAGTAAGAAACTGTTCTTTAGGAAGGGTTCCAGCTTTTTTAGGGCCTCTGGTGGAAACTCATCTTGAGATGGTGTGTGGACTGTAAATCTCTACCACTTCTACCACTGGTCTCCCCTTTGCACTTCTATGAATTCATATTTATGGTCATGAGCCTGAGATATTTTTCTGAAGGTGTCGGAATGATGTGTCATACTCATCTGTCACCTCCTTCAGCCACTTTCATGAGTTGAAGGAGGGAGTTCGAATGGGACCTCAGACATTTGCCACTTCCTACCTGTGTAATACTTACTAACTGTGTATTCAAGTCACTTATAACTGATTGCCTTGAATTCAAGACCATCTGCAATGCAGATCCATAACTAGGCCTTGTATGCAGATGTTTCTGGAGGACATTGTGAGGGTGGTCACTTAGCACAATAACCCCCCTCCATGAACTTCAATTCATTGGCTTGTTATTGCCCCAAATCCCTGATGTCATGGTCTATTTCAAGAACAGAGGACAAGCTCACCCTGAGCAGAATTCAGCTCCCCTTCTGGGAATGGTTTCCCAGTACCTAACAGAATTCTCAACCACATCCGCCATAGATTATTCCAGCCTTTTCCAGGTCCACTTTGCTCATACCTGAAAGCTGTAGAAAGCCATCATCATTAGTTTGCTCTTTGGCATGAAAAAGATTCGGAGGAACTGCTCCACCATGATGCCACCATGACCTCCCTCTACTCAAGAGTCCCTCTAAAATGTATTATTAAATTGACAAAAGAAGGGATGCAACATCTCTGGCTTGGCTTTATTTCCATTGGAATTTTGGACCCTATTCTCGATCAATAATCATTGATGATTCTAAAGGACTACTCCTCGCCCGCAGCCCCCATATCCAATTATTACTGAAATCGTACATGGAATGTCAGTCGATATATCAATATATATTTATTAAGTGGCTGCTGTGCTCCAGGCATAGTACTACGGTCTGGGGTTGGAAATAATGATGCTGTTATGCGGTTGGATAAAAGCAATTATTCACCAACAAGGTCTTTATACAATATATTGGAATAGATTCACAGGAGGGAGGCATTGGAATTTGGATGGCTCCAGATATTTCTAAGTCTATTTAGCTCTAGAAACAGGGGGGAAATCACCAAGAACAGTTTCATGTTTTCCTGAAGGTCTCCTCAGTGTCTTTACCGTATATGAACTACACATCTCTGTGAGTCACAGGATGATACATCGACCGGAAAGAATGTCATCAAAGGCTGGTCAGTGGCTCTCTATCACGTGACGTCTAGAAGTTGGAGCATGAAAAAAATAAACAGAAGTGATGAACCTAACTAATTTGAGTCAAAGGAAGCAGCCGGGCTATAAGCCTGTTGCTCAATCATAGATGAGACGGATGTCCTTTGAGGTTGCTTCCGATTCTGATATTCTGTGTGACCTAGGTAAATGGATTCAATGAGAAGTACAGCAGAGTAGATGAATCCAAACAGGTACAAGGAAACAATACTTTCCGCCCCATTACAGAAATTATCTAATTCGAGGGTCATTTTTTCCTTCTTGCTAAACAATAACGAGGAAATAAGCTATTACTGGTGATGGCTGCTCCTGAGGATGATATATAAGAGTCCTGTAGGGTCAGGGGACTTTCAAACTCAAGTCGCTCACTCACCTGCAAAGAAACTCAGAAGTTCAATCCACCAACACCATGGTCAGCTCCTGTTGTGGCTCCACCTGTTCTGGCCAGAGCTGTGGCTCTGGCTGCTGTGCCCCTAGCTGCTGCCGGCCTGCCTGCTGCTTCCGGCCTGCCTGCTGCCAGAGTACCTGCTGCAGGACCAACTGCTACAGGCCCACCTGCGTTGTGTCCACCTGCTGCCGCCCCAGCTGCTGCCAGCCCTGCTGCCGCCCCAGCTGCTGTGTGTCTAGCTGCTGCCAGCCCTCCTGCCAGCCCTGCTCCCGCCCCAGCTGCTGTGTGTCTAACTGCTGCCAGCCAAGCTGCTGCAGACCAAGGTGCTGCCAGTCTGTTTGTTGCCAACCAACTTGCTGCCGCCCCAGCTGCTCTATCTCTAGCTGCTGCCAGCCCTGCTGCCGCCCCACCTGCTCTATCTCTAGCTGTTGCCAGCCCTGCTGCCGCCCCAGCTGCTGTATCTCTAGCTGCGGCCAGCCCTGCTGCCGCCCCACCTGCTCTATCTCTAGCTGTTGCCAGCCCTGCTGTCGCCCCACCTGCTCTATCTCTAGCTGCTGCCAGCCTTGCTGTCGCCCCACCTGCTGTGTGTCCAGTTGCTGCCAGCCCTCCTGCCGTCCCACTTGCTGCCAGACCACTTGCTGCAGAACCACCTGCTGCCGCCCAACCTGCTGTGGCTCTTCTTGCTGTTAAATGAAGGCGCCAGGGCATGAACTCTCAACATCCTCACCATATCCTAAGGTGTCTTCAGTTCTCTTCCTCATCGGGATCAGTATGAGTAGAGTTTGGAGAGTCTACCAGTTATAAGCTGATCACAAGAGACCCATTTGGAACCTGCCAAATAGCCGATGACAGGCAATTTACTTTTCCTCTTCACTCTAAACCGTCACTTCTCTGTTGGTCTCTTCCTCTTACATGGTCAACAATCAAAACTGAACTTTATGCCTCTCGAGTCCAACCCTAACCGAATCTTCCATCCGTCTCCTAAGTAATGACCTTCAAAGACCGGTCTATGCTGTTTGAGAAGAAAATTAGTTGCTCTACCTTTCCCTTCCCCCCAAGATTTAGTTCTCAGATTCCAAAGACTTTTCCTTCCTAGAGTGGGTCTTTGGCCCATTCTCTGTTGTCTTCGTGTCTCAAAATTTCCAAATAAATCTCAAATAAGCAAACAAGCAACAAAACAAAGTGCCTTCTCCAGTTCTTCCTCATTTGGTGTTCTTTCTTACTGTTTCAGTAATTCATAGACTCTCGTGATCAGGGGACGCTTGGGATTTCAAGGGAACCTCTGTCCCCGTCTAGTCCCTCTGCCTAAAGACCTTCCAAGCAGAGCAACTAGACTAGATTGCATTTGGGGTTACAGTCGCGGTAGGGAGATTATGTTTCCTCTCACAAGAAGACTGTTTTAGTAATGTGTAAATAAATAAAAATGTTAATTACAATGAAAAAACAGAAATGATGTACAGGGTGCTTTCAGTAAAACCTGGACAGATTTACATGAGCAGTTGCAGTGGGAAATGTACTATTTACAAACTAACAGCAAAATTTAAGGATGATTAACTGAGAATGACTCAACCCTTTGTCAGCAATGTTGCGATCCAAGACAATGCTGAAAGATTTATGATAACGAATATTATCCAACCCAGAGACACAGCTGTTGGTGTATGAATGCAGATTGAAGCATATTGTTTTTAAGCTTTATTTTCCATGAGCTTTGTCTTTTTCTTGTGATTTCTCTTTTGAAAGCGTGTGGGAAAACTAGATTTATTTTCACAAAATTTATTTGACAACGTTTTTGTAATGTTTTGCTTCATTAAAAATTTTAATCTATATCCAATAATTTGCCTTCTCAATGAGAGGGAATGAGGTGGAAAGAAGAGAATTCAGACGTCAACGTTGAAAAAATGAATGCTAAAACTCGTTGTTACATGTAACAGGGGGAAAACATATGCAGATATTTGTTGAGTAATGAGTCAAATTTCATTTGCTGTCATAGAAGTGTGTGATAGACAGCACACACAATGACCCCAATAATACATAAGAAGAACGAGGCTACCTGAGAGCAGAGCTTACAGGACTTCAGTAAACTAACTGGATTTCAGAGGGTTCCTGTTGAAATTTACATCTCTGCTCTAAGGAGAGATTGTATTCTTTGTGCAACAGTATATGAGATATGTTCTATGGATAAGCTTGTTTGGCTATGCTATTCTTGTTTTCTAAAAGAATGCATTTTGAGGTTAGCGGGAGGGTGAGAAGGTCTTAAGAAGGGAAAGGATTTCGTTTAAGGGATGTATAAAAGATTTTTTTCCACTAAAGTGTTCTGCTGCTGAAAACTCTTGTTGGTCTCATATTGTAACTTAGCTAGCAGCAAGTTTATACAGAAAATGAACGATTTTGAGCACATAAAGTCTGAGCTCATCGTTTTAAGAGATGACCTCCAAAGTTCACAGAGATTATTAATCAGTTTTCCCTATGATGCCCGGGAGAGTAGCAAAATCCTTTGACTTCAAATCAAGCATTTTCTCTACCGTATCAGTCTACATTTAGGCTTCTTCCGGCACAATCACTCGGTCCAGCAATGATCCCAAAGATAAATCCTTCACGGTGTGGGAGGAATTACTGAAATTAATATTCCCCATGAGATCACTTCTGTCAATGCAGTTTCTTAGTGACTGCTCTGAGCAGAACATTATGAGAATTATTTATTGAGGAACGCAAGGCCCGGCATTGCATATTCAATTTCAGTGATCCTCTCCCTTATTTTAAGCATAAAATGAAGAAGATTCAATTTATTTAATTATTTTCACTCTGTAAATTATTTCTAAAACTTTTCCCCCTTCAACATGCAAAAGCAAGATTCAAGAATTGCTTCAAAAACCTTGAGTTCCACATTTTCTCTTTGGCCCCCACCCTGCTCCCCACATTGAGAAAGCCAAGTTATTTGGTGTGGGTTAACAATGGGTTGCCACAGAAAACATTACTGCAAAAGTCATATTATAAAAATAAACGTACTCCCCGAAGACGAAAGAGCAATTGCAAGAAAAATAAAGTGAGGGAGGGAAACAAAAGTATTCTTCAGTCTCTATTCAGACAGCATCACCCATGTCTTTGGGCTGGATAGCACTCTTTCTCATAGATCCATCAGAGAAATTCCATCAAAGTTTCTCCCAAATATACTGTTACTAGCTTTATATTCTGCCAAGCTCTTCTCTCCCAAAACCCTTTATTCTATCCCCCCCCTCTGTCTCTCCTTTGAACACATCCCTTCCAAAAGTGACTTAGATCTGACTCTCCTCTACCCCTCTCTTCCCTCATTTCTGTCACTTATAACCCCCTTTCTATCTTCCTGTCCTCTTTCTCCCATCCTTTTCTGCTCTTACTTCAATCTAAGGTTTGAACGATTTCTATACCCCATTGAGTATGGATGTTATTCCCTCTCCCTGTCCCTTTAGACGAGGGTAAGTCTCACTCACTTGTCCTCACCTTCCTCCTTTTCCACTCCACTGGAAAAGCTTAGACGTGACTCTTTTATGGGCAATAACTTATAATGTTCTGGCCCTCCTTTTCCTTCTCCTAGTGCATTCCTTTCTCCCCCCATTAACTACACTTTTTAATAGAGCATACCTTCAAATTCAACTCCCTCTGGTGCCTTGTCTTCATTTGTTCCTTCAAACTGCACTAATGAATCAGAAGGTTCATATGAGTTTTTGGTATCATCTTCCATTTCAGGAGTACAAACACATTAAATCCCTTATGATTTACTGTCACTGTTCACTCTCTCTATGCTTCCCCTGAGACCTATACTTGAAGATCAGGATTTTCATTAGTAAAGTTTGAAAGTTCTCTACTTCAGTGAATGTCCACTATTAACCAGATTGCTCTCTGCTGAGGGGTCGGGAGTGGGAAGGGAGAGTGACAGGAATTTTTGTAACTTCAATTATTCATGTGCTTATAGATTAATGTTGAGAAACTTTCATTACATGTATTTGGAATAGAACAATATGGATTAAAACTATTTCTACAACAGCCTGTAGGGGTTCCTTTAGGACTTTACCAAAGGCAGATGTTAAAGGCTTTTCAAAAATTTCTAGAAGAGCCTGTGTTCAGAAGCAATCCTTTAAGAATGAACCTTGGGGGGCAGCTAGGTATTGTAGTGGCAAGAACTCCAGCCCTGGAGGTGGAAAGACCTGAGTTCAAATACCGCCTCAGACATTAATAATCGCCTTGCTGTGTGACCTTGGGCAAGTTACTTAAACCACACTGCCTTAAATAAATAAGATTTTTAAAAGAAAAGTATGAACCTTGGTCGACAGAGATGGGTAGGTGCTTGACGATCTCTGTGGCACAGTGGTACAATGATTTTTCTTTTCACGTACTGGCTTGAATTGACCACATTTAATCAAGGATGATTGCTGTAAAGGGAACTACCATGATTCCAATTGTAATGAATAATTAAATTCACAGGTGTTCTATACATGTTATCGACATCCTTTGCAAACGCAAAGAAATGGTGGAGGCAATTAAGTGATTCCTTAGTCAACAACGACAGTTTATTTCCATTACAATGTGTTCAGGTTAAGTTTTATCCATCTCCGCGAGAATTAAAACCTTGGTGCTGTGAAGAAGAATTTAAATGGGTCAGCTAGGTTACATAGTGGGTAACATCAGCAGGATGTGGGTTCAACTCCTGCCTCAGATATATAATAATGATCTGGCTGTGTGACCTCGGGAATATCATTTAACCCTGTTCTCTTGCAATAAAAAAGATTCAGAAATTAGCTAAACTGTTGCTTAATTTTTTCAATATATTTTCTCAAGTCCAATATCCCCATAAAGGAAAATATTCACCTCTCGGGGAAGACACACACACACACACACACACACACACACACACACACACACAGAGAAAGAGAGAGAGAGAGAGAGAGAGAGAGAGAGAGAGAGAGAGAGAGAGAGAACGATACATGAATGAATTAATGGATGGGTGGATGAATGAATGAAAGGATGAAAGCATGGTGGATGGGTGGATGTGTTGCTGAATGGGTGGTGAATGGTAGATGCATGGATCTGGGGATGGATGGATAGAAGGATAGATTATAGATCGATAATAGATAGGCAGATAGATAGATAGATTAGAGATTGATTGATAGCAAGAGGGACAGAAGGATGATTGGCTGAATGGATGGATCGATGGAAGAAAGACAGACAGACAGATAGATGGATCAATGGAAAGATGTGTAGCAAGAAGGATGAATTGAGCAGTCTTCCTCTGCCAATGTCGCAGGATGATCTTGGAAAAGTTTGACAGCCATGGCCCTGATATCAAGAATGATTGCAGAGGAATCTGGAAGTAGCTTGAACTTTGCCCTCATTATCATCATCATCACCATCATTCTCAAATTTTCTAATTCCCAACTTCATAAGGCACTAAATTTACTCATAATCACGTTACTTTCTCTTCCATTAACCTCTGCACAAAGAATGAATATGGCAAATATATACTAGAACTGTGAACTGGACCAGTCACTAACATCCAAGTCATGGCATTTCTCTCACATTCATCTTTGAGTATTCAGGAAAACTCCTGCCAGTCAAGGAACAGTATGATCTGTCACCAGTCATATTACAAAGATGTCCAAGTGCCACCTTGTCACATGAAGACCAAAGTTCATTCCTAAAAGTTCATTCCCTCTGAACACTCTATTAAAGGCGCATTTTTCATTAACAGTAAGAAACTGTTCTTTAGGAAGGGTTCCAGCTTTTTTAGGGCCTCTGGTGGAAACTCATCTTGAGATGGTGTGTGGACTGTAAATCTCTACCAGTTCTACCACTGGTCTCCCCTTTGCACTCCTATGAATTCATATTTATGGTCATGAGCCTGAGATATTTTTCTCAAGGTGTCGGAATGATGTGTCATACTCATCTGTCACCTCCTTCAGCCACCTTCATGAGTTGAAGGAGGGAGTTCGAATGGGACCTCAGACATTTGCCACTTCCTACCTGTGTAATACTTACTAACTGTGTGTTCAAGTCACTTATAACTGATTGCCTTGAATTCAAGACCATCTGCAATGCAGATCCATAACTAGGCCTTGTATGCAGATGTTTCTGGAGGACATTGTGAGGGTGGTCACTTAGCACAATAACCCCCCCCCCCCCATGAACTTCAATTCATTGGCTTGTTATTGCACCAAATCCCTGATGTCATGGTCTATTTCAAGAACAGAGGACAAGCTCACCCTGAGCAGAATTCAGCTCCCCTTCTGGGAATGGTTTCCCAATACCTAACAGAATTCTCAACCACATCCGCCATAGATTATTCCAGCCTTTTCCAGGTCCACTTTGCTCATACCTGAAAGCTGTAGAAAGCCATCATCATTAGTTTGCTCTTTGGCATGAAAAAGATTCGGTGGAACTGCTCCACCATGATGCCACCATGACCTCCCTCTACCCAAGAGTCCCTCTAAAATGTATTATTAAATTGACAAAAGAAGGGATGCAACATCTCTGGCTTGGCTTTATTTCCATTGGAATTTTGGACCCTGTTCTCGATTAATAATCATTGATGATTCTAAAGGACTACTCCTCGCCCGTAGCCCCCATATCCAATTATTACTGAAATCTTACATGGAATGTCAGTCGATATATCAATATATATTGATTAAGTGGCTGCTGTGCTCCAGGCATAGTACTACGGTCTGGGGTTGGAAATAATGATGCTGTTATGCGGTTGGATAAAAGCAATTATTCACCAACAAGGTCTTTATACAATATATTGGAATAGATTCACAGGAGGGAGGCATTGGAATTTGGATGGCTCCAGATATTTCTAAGTCTATTTAGCTCTAGAAACAGGGGGGAAATCACCAAGAACAGTTTCATGTTTTCCTGAATGTCTCCTCAGTGTCTTTACCGTACATGAACTACACATCTCTGTGAGTCACAGGATGATACATCGACCGGAAAGAATGTCATCAAAGGCTGGTCAGTGGCTCTCTATCACGTGACGTCTAGAAGTTGGAGCATGAAAAAAATAAACAGAAGTGATGAACCTAACTAATTTGAGTCAAAGGAAGCAGCCGGGCTATAAGCCTGTTGCTCAATCATAGATGAGACGGATGTCCTTTGAGGTTGCTTCCGATTCTGATATTCTGTGTGACCTAGGTAAATGGATTCAATGAGAAGTACAGCAGAGTAGATGAATCCAAACAGGTACAAGGAAACAATACTTTCCGCCCCATTACAGAAATTATCTAATTCGAGGGTCATTTTTTCCTTCTTGCGAAACAATAACGAGGAAATAAGCTATTACTGGTGATGGCTGCTCCTGAGGATGGTATATAAGAGTCCTGTAGGGTCAGGGGACTTTCAAACTCAAGTCGCTCACTCACCTGCAAAGAAACTCAGAAGTTCAATCCACCAACACCATGGTCAGCTCCTGTTGTGGCTCCACCTGTTCTGGCCAGAGCTGTGGCTCTGGCTGCTGTGCCCCTAGCTGCTGCCGGCCTGCCTGCTGCTTCCGGCCTGCCTGCTGCCAGAGTACCTGCTGCAGGACCAACTGCTACAGGCCCACCTGCATTGTGTCCACCTGCTGCCGCCCCAGCTGCTGCCAGCCCTGCTGCCGCCCCAGCTGCTGCCAGCCCTGCTGCCGCCCCAGCTGCTGTGTGTCTAGCTGCTGCCAGCCCTCCTGCCAGCCCTGCTCCCGCCCCAGCTGCTGTGTGTCTAACTGCTGCCAGCCAAGCTGCTGCAGACCAAGGTGCTGCCAGTCTGTTTGTTGCCAACCAACTTGCTGCCGCCCCAGCTGCTGTATCTCTAGCTGCTGCCAGCCCTGCTGCCGCCCCACCTGCTCTATCTCTAGCTGTTGCCAGCCCTGCTGCCGCCCCAGCTGCTGTATCTCTAGCTGCGGCCAGCCCTGCTGCCGCCCCACCTGCTCTATCTCTAGCTGTTGCCAGCCCTGCTGTCGCCCCACCTGCTCTATCTCTAGCTGCTGCCAGCCTTGCTGTCGCCCCACCTGCTGTGTGTCCAGTTGCTGCCAGCCCTCCTGCCGTCCCACTTGCTGCCAGACCACTTGCTGCAGAACCACCTGCTGCCGCCCAACCTGCTGTGGCTCTTCTTGCTGTTAAATGAAGGCGCCAGGGCATGAACTCTCAACATCCTCACCATATCCAAAGGTGCCTTCAGTTCTCTTCCTCATCGGGATCAGTATGAGTAGAGTTTGGAGAGTCTACCAGTTATAAGCTGATCACAAGAGACCCATTTGGAACCTGCCACATAGCCGATGACAATCAATTTACTTTTCCTCTTCACTCTAAACCGTCACTTCTCTGTTGGTCTCTTCCTCTTACATGGTCAACAATCAAAACTGAACTTTATGCCTCTCGAGTCCAACCCTAACCGAATCTTCCATCCTTCTCCTAAGTAATGACCTTCAAAGACCGGTCTATGCTGTTTGAGAAGAAAATTAGTTGCTCTACCTTTCCCTTCCCCCCAAGATTTAGTTCTGAGATTCCAAAGATTTTTCCTTCCTAGAGTGGGTCTTTGGCCCATTCTCTGTTGTCTTCGTGTCTCAAAATTTCCAAATAAATCTCAAATAAGCAAACAAGCAACAAAACAAAGTGCCTTCTCCAGTTCTTCCTCACTTGTTGTTCTTTCTTACTGTTTCAGTAATTCATAGACTCTCGTGATCAGGGGACGCTTGGGATTTCAAGGGAACCTCTGTCCCCGTCTAGTCCCTCTGCCTAAAGACCTTCCAAGCAGAGCAACTAGACTAGATTGCATTTGGGGTTACAGTCGCGGTAGGGAGATTATGTTTCCTCTCACAAGAAGACTGTTTTAGTAATGTGTAAATAAATAAAAATGTTAATTACAATGAAAAAACAGAAATGATGTACAGGGTGCTTTCAGTAAAACCTGGACAGATTTACATGAGCAGTTGCAGTGGGAAATGTACTATTTACAAACTAACAGCAAAATGTAATGATGATTAACTGAGAATGACTCAACCCTTTGTCAGCAATGTTGCGATCCAAGACAATGCTGAAAGATTTATGATAACGAATATTATCCAACCCAGAGACACAGCTGTTGGTGTATGAATGCAGATTGAAGCACATTGTTTTTAGGCTTTATTTTCCAAGAGCTTTGTCTTTTTCTTGTGATTTCTCTTTTGAAAGCGTGTGGGAAAACTAGATTTATTTTCACAAAATGTGTTTGACAACGTTTTTGTAATGTGTTTCTTCATTAAATATTTTAATCTATATCCAATAATTTGCCTTCTCAATGAGAGGGAATGAGGTGGAAAGAAGAGAATCCAGACGTCAACGTTGAAAATAAGAATGCTAAAACTCGTTTTTACATGTAAGAGGGGGAAAACATATGCAGATATTTGTTGAGTAATGAGTCAAATTTCATTTGCTGTCATAGAAGTGTTTGATAGACAGCACACACACAATGACCCCAATAATACATAAGAAGAACGAGGCTACCTGAGAGCAGAGCTTACAGGACTTCAGTAAGCTAACTGGATTTCAGAGGGTTCCTGTTGAAATTTACATCTCTGCTCTAAGGAGAGATTGTATTCTTTGTGCAACAGTATATGAGATATGTTCTATGGATAAGCTAGTTTGGCTATGCTATTCTTGTTTTCTAAAAGAATGCATTTTGAGGTTAGCGGGAGGGTGAGAAGGTCTTAAGAAGGGAAAGGATTTCTTTTAAGGGATGTATAAAAGATTTTTTTCCACTAAAGTGTTCTGCTGCTGAAAACTCTTGTTGGTCTCATAATGTAAGTTAGCTAGCGGCAAGTTTATACAGAAAACGAACCATTTTGAGCACATAAAGTCTGAGCTCATCGTTTTAAGAGATGACCTCCAAAGTTTACAGAGATTATTAATCAGTTTTTCCTATGATGCCAGGGAGAGTAGCAGAAATGGGATTTGACCCTAAATCTTTTGACTTCAAATGAAGCATTTGCTCTACCGTATCAGTCTACATTTAGGCTTCTCCAGCACAATCACTCGGTCCAGCAATGATCCCAAAGATAAATCCTTCCCGGTGTGGGGGAGGAATTACTGAAATTAATATTCCCCATGAGATCACTTCTGTCAATGCAGTTTCTTAGTGACTGCACTGCGTAAAACATTATGAGAATTATTTATTGTGGAACGCAAAGCCCGGCATTGCATATTCAATTTCAGTGATCCTCTCCCTTATTTTAAGCATAAAATGAAGAAGATTCAATTTATTTAATAATTTTCACTCTGTAACTTATTTCTAAAACTTTTCCCCCTTCAACATGCAAAAGCAAGATTCAAGAATTGCTACCAAAACCTTGAGTTCCACATTTTTTCTTTGGCCCCCCACCCTGCTCCCCACATTGAGAAAGCAAGTTATTTGGTGTAGGTTAACAATGGGTTGCCACAGAAAACATTAATGCAAAAGTCATATTATAAAAATAAACGTACTCCCCGAGGAAGAAAGAGCAATTACAAGAAAAATAAAGTGAGGGAGAAAAACAAAAGTATTCTTCAGTCTCTATTCAGACAGCATCACCCATGTCTTTGGGCTGTATAGCACTCTTTCTCATAGATCCATCAGAGAAATTCCATCAAAATTCCTCCCATATATACTGTTACTAGCTTCATATTCTTCTTCTCTCCCACCACCCTTTATTCTGTTATCTCTCTCTCTCTCTCTTTCTCTCTCTCTCTCTCTCTCTCTCTCTCTCTCTCTCTCTCTCTCTCTCTCTCTCTCTCTCTCTCTCTCTCTCTGTCTCCTTTGAACACATCCCTTCCAAAAGTGACTTGGATCTGGCTCTCCTCAACTCTGCTCTTCCCTCATTTCTGTCACTTATAACCCCCTTTCAATCTTCCTGTCCTCTTTCTCCCATCTTTTTCTGCTCTTATTTCTCTCTAAGGTTTGAAAGATTTCTGTACCCCATTGAGTATGGATGTTATTCCCTCTTCCTGTCACTTTAAACGAGAGTAAGTCTCACTCACTTGTCCTCACCTTCCTCCTCTTCCACTCCACCGGAAAAGCTTAGACTTGACTCTTTTATGGGCAATAACTTACGATGTTCTGGCCCTCCTTTTCCTTCCCCCAGTGCATTCCTTTCTCCCCCCATTAACTACACTTTTTAATAGAGCATACCTCTAAATTCAACTCCCTCTGGTGCCTTGTCTTCATTTGTTTCTTCAAACTGCACTTATGAATCAGAACGTTCATATGAGTTTTTGGTATCCTCTTCCATTTCAGGAGTACAAACACATTAAATCCCTTATGATTTACTGTCACTGTTTACTCTCTCTATGCTTCACCTGAGACCTATACTTGAAGATCCGGCTTTTCATTAATAAAGTTTGAAAGTTCTCTACTTCAGTGAATGTCCACTATTAACCAGATTGCTCTCTGCTGAGGGGTCGGGAGTGGGAAGGGAGAGTGACAGGAATTTTTGTAACTTCAATTATTCATGTGCTTATAGATTAATGTTGAGAAACTTTCATTACATGTATTTGGAATAGAACAATATGGATTAAAACTATTTCTACAACAGCCTGTAGGGGGTCCATTAGGTCTTTACCAAAGGCAGATGTTAAAGGCTTTTCAAAAATTTCTAGAAGAGCCTGTGTTCAGAAGCAGTCCTTTAAGAATGAACCTTGAGAGGCAGCTAGTTAGTGTAGTGGCAAGCACTCCAGCCTTGGAGGCAGAAAGACCTGAGTTCAAATACCACCTGAGACACTTAATTATTGCCTAGTTGTGTGACCTTGGGCAAGTTCCTTAAACCCAACTGCTTTAAATAAATAGAAAATTTTAAAAGAAGAATGAACTTTGGTTAGCAGTGATGAGTAGGTGCTTGACAATGTCTGTGGTAAAGTGGTACAACGATTTTTCTTTTCACCTACTGGCTTGAATTCACCAAATTTAACCAAGGATGATTGCAGTAAAGGGAACTGTCATGATTCCTATTGTAATGAATAATCAAATTCTCAGGTGTTCTATTTATGTTATCAACATCCTTTGAAAAAGCAAATAAATGGTGGAGGCAATTAAGTGATTCCTTATTCAACCACCACTGTTTATTTGTATTAAAATCAGTGTTTCCATTACAATGTGTTCAGGTTAAATTTTTTCCATCTCTGTGAGAATAAAAACTTTGGTGCTGTGAAAAAAATTTAGATGGGTCAGCTAGGTTGCATAGTGGGTAACATCAGAAGGTTCCGGGTTCAAATCCTGCCTCAGACAAATAATAATGATCTGGCTGTGTGACCTTGGGAATATCATTTAACCCTGTTCCCTTGCAATAAAAAAGAGTCAGAAATTAGCTAAAGTGTTCCTTATTGGATTCAGTGTGTTTTGTCAAGTCCAGTATCCACATAAAGGAAAATATTATCTCTCTGGGAATTGGAGACACACACACACACACACACACACACACACACACACACACAAAGTGATACATGTAGGAATAAGTGGGTGGGTGGATGAATGAATGAATGAATGGATGAAAGGGTGGTGGATGGGTGGATGCTTTGGTTAGTGGGTAGTAAATGGTGGTTGCATGGATGTGGGGATGGATGGATTGGAGGGTAGATCATAGATAGGTAGATAGATAGATAGATAGATAGATAGATAGATAGATAGATAGATAGATAGCAAGAGGGACAGAAGGATGATTGGCTGAACAATTGGGTCAATGGAAGAAAGACAGACAGATAGATGGATCAATGGAAGAAAGTGTAGGAAGAATGTTGAATGGAGAAGTCTGCCTTTGCCAATGTCACAGATTGATCTTGTAAAAGGTTTAAAGCCATTGCCCTCATATCTAGAAGCTTGCAGAAGAATCTGGAAGTTGCTTGAACTCTTCCCTCATCATCATCAGGTACGAGCAAACAATCGTTTCCCCTCTTTATAGAAATTATCTAATTCGAGGGTCATTTTTTCCTTCTTGCTAAACAATAACTAGGAAATAAGCTATTACTGGTGATGGCTGCTCCTCAGGATGGTATATAAGAGCCCTGAAGGGTCAGGGGACTTTCAAACTCAAGTCACTCACTCACCTGCAAAGAAACTCGGAAGTTCCATCCACCAGCATCATGGTCAGCTCCTGTTGTGTCTCCACCTGTTCTGGCCAGAGCTGTGGCTCTGGCTGCTGTGCCCCTAGCTGCTGCCGGCCTGCCTGCTGCTTCTGGCCTGCCTGCTGCCAGAGCACCTGCTGCAGGACCAACTGCTACAGGCCCACCTGCATTGTGTCCACTTGCTGCCACCCCAGCTGCTGCCAGCCCTGCTGCCACCCTGGCTTCAGTGTGTCTAGCTGCTGCCAACCAAGCTGCTGCCGACCAAGGTGATGCCAGTCTGTTTGTTGCCAACCAATGTGCTGCCACCCCAGCTGCTGTAATTCTATCTGCTGCCAGCCCTGCTGTCATCCCAGCTGCTTTATCTCTAGCTGTTTCCGGGCCTTTCTGCTGCCCCAGCTGCTTTGTGTCCAGGGGCTGCCAGCCCTGCTGCCACCTCACCTGCTGTATCTCTAGCTGCTGCCAGCCTTGCTGTCACCCCACCTGCTATGTGTCCAGTTGCTGCCAGCCCTGCTGTCATACTACTTGCTGCCAGTCCACTTGCTATAGAACCACCTGCTGCTGCCCAACCTGCTGTGGCTCTTCTTGCTGTTAAATGAAGGTGCCAGGGCTTGAACACTCAACATCCTCACAACATCCAGGGATGTTATTCATTTTCTGTCTCCTGCATCAGTGTGAGTCGAGTTTAGGGAGCCTACCAGTTATAATCTGAGCACAAAAGATCCATTTGGAACCCACCCAATAGCCAGTGGCAAGCAATTGATTTTTCTTTTTCAGTGCAAGCCATCCCTTCTCTATTGGTCTCTTCCTCTTACATGGTCAACAACTTCAAAACTGAACTTTATGCCTTTCAAGTCCAACCTTCTCCTAATCTTCCATCTTTCTTGCCCTGCTTAATGGCCTTTAATGACCATTCTATACAGCTTGAGAAGAAAATTAGTTGCTCTACCTTCACCCCCCAAAAAAAATTTTAGTTCTGAGATTCCAAAGATTTTTCCTTCCTAGACGGGTCTTTTGCTGATTCTCTATTGTTTTTATCTTTTGAAATTTTCAAATAAAACTGAAATAAGCGATCAAGCATCTAAAGAAAGTGACTTCTCCAGTTCTTCCTTACTACTGTTTTTGTAATTCATGGACTCACATAATTATAGGACACTTGGAATTTCAAGGGACCCTCTGTACCCATCTAGTTCCTCTGCCTAAACACCTTCTGAGAGGATTAAGGAGATTAAATTTAATTTGGGGTTATTCATGGTTAATGTTAAGTGAATTATTTTTTAAGTGAAATTATTTCTAGTATTTCCAAAATCCTGTTTTGAAGTTCTAGTTGAATTTCCTTCATTATGTCTTTCATAACATGAAAGCATGAGGCCCAGAAACTTTTCTATTAATTCAATTTTTAGTAATTATTCACAGATGCTGGTTTTCTGATAAACCATCTTTTCCTTCACTTTTCAGTTACTGAAAATTTCTTCCTGTCTATCTAAGACTTCTGTGGTATCCTGTGAAATTTGACATAATACCCAAAAATGTCTTCATGGTATGGAAGGTGTTCCTTTCTAGCATTAATGTTATATTCGTGAATAATCTCACTCCCTTTGAATGCTTTTATTTTGTAGGAACACTTGTCTCATCCACCTGAATTCTTAATTCTGGACTGAAGAAATAACTTTTGTTGATTACATTTTCTTTTTTCCCTTTATTTCAAATTTTATTGTATTTTCTACTCTTCCATGTAAACACAAGCTTTAGTATTCATTTTTCAACTTTGAATTCTGAATTTCCTTATTTCTACTTTATTCCCTCCCATTTAGATAGCATATTATTTGATATAGATTAAAAATGTGTAGTCATGTAAAACATTACAATAATAGTCATGTTGTGAAAATCAATAAAGCTTTCCCTTCCCCAAAAAAGAGAAAACCTCCAGAACAATAAAACTGAACAACAGTATGCCTCAATCTGCATTCATATACCAACAACTCTGTCTTTAGTTTGGATAATACTTTTTTCATATTCATGTCCTTCAGAGTTGTCTTTCATCACAACACTGATTGGAAAAGGTTAAGTTATTCACAGTTGTTTGTCCTGAAATAGTGCTGTTAGTTCGCATATTACATACCCCATTGCAGTTGCTTGTGTAATTCTTTCCAGGTTTTACTGAGAGCATCCTGTTAATCATTTCTTATAGAAGAATAGAATTCCATCATAATCACATATCACAATTTGTTCTGCTATTCCCCAGCAGATGGGCTTCCCTTCAATTTCCAGTTCATTTCCACTAGAAAAGAAATGTTATAAAAATAAATTCCTTATACATCTAGTTCCTTTTCCTTCCTATTTTTCATCTCTTCTTGAATATATAGCTGGTAGTGCATCACTAAGTCAAAGGGTAGGCCTGATATTATAGCCCTCTGAGCACAGATATAAATTGCTCTACAGAATTGCTGAATCATTTCACAATTCCTCCAACAGTACATTAGCATCTTATTTTCCCTACCATCTCCTCTAAAATTTATAATTTTCTCTTTCTGTCCTTTTAAACATTCCAATAGCAATAAGGTAGTACCTCAGAATTTTTCAATTTGCATTTCTCCAATCAATAGTGAGTTGACATTCTTTTTAAAATATGGCCATAGATAACATTGATAAACTCATCTAAAACTGTTCATGTCTTTATGGGCAATGGCTCCTAATTTTTATGAATTTGACTCAATTACCTATGTTTGAGAAATGAGGTTTTTATCACAGATGCTTATTTCAATATTTCCTCCCACAGATACAATTGCTAAATGTCTCCATCCTTTTCCCATAGTCCCATTTATTCTATTCTCTCTTTCTTTTCATCCTGTCTCTCCTCAATATTGTTTTGCAACTGACTACCCCCTCCCAAATCATTTCCTTTCTTCTATCACTGTCCCCACTTCTTTCATCTCTTCCCTTTCCCATGAGAGTAAGGCTTCCTCCTTCCTCCCAAATGCTCCCTTTTCCTACTCCCCTAGAAAACTTTTTTCTTACCCCTTTTATGGGAAATAACTCAATCCATTCAATCACCCCCTTCCCCTTCTCCCAATACATTCCTCTCTCACCCCTTAGCTCCATCTTTTTAATACATTTCTTATCATATTCAATACCTACCCGTGTCTTGTGTATATATGGTACTTCTAACTCTACTGATAAATGAGAATGTTCATATGAGTTCTCAGTATCACCTTCCCATGCCAAAATATAAGCAGTTCAACATCATTAAGTCCCTTAATGCTTTGCCTGAACCTTGTACTTCATTTGGCATATGCTTCAGTTGAAGATCAATTTTTCTACTGAGCTCTGGTCTTTTCAGCAGGAAAGTTTGAAAACCCGCTATGTCACTGAATAGCCATCTTTCCCTCTGAATGTATATGTTCAATATTTCTGAGTAGTTGATTCTTGGTAGTAATACAAGCACTTTTCCCTCCCATGATGCCTTCATGTTGAATCATTAGATCATGTAGAAGCTGATAAATCTTTTGCTATCCTGACTGTAGCTCCATGATAATTGTATTGTTTCTTTCTTTCTACTTGTAATATTTTCTATTCGACCTTGAAGCACTAAAATTTTGTTATAATATTCTTGGAAGTTTTCTTTTGAGGTCCTCTTTCAGGAGGTGATTGGTGGATTCTTTCAATTTCTATTTTACTGTCTGCTTCTAGAATATCAGTGCAGTGTTCCTCAATAATTTATTGAAAGATGAAATCTAAGTTCTTTTTTTATTTGGCTTTCAGGTATCTCAATGTTTGTTTTTCTTTTATTGTTTCTTGATTTCTATCAGTTGTCATCTTCCCTTTTGCACAACAATAGAGCTGTACAAACTTAATTGACTTTGTGCAAAGCAATTCCTTTCAATCCTATATTTAAGGAGTTATTTTATTAAGAGAGCTTTTGTATTTCCTTTTCCAGCCATCCAATGCTGCTTTTTGAAATATGCTTCTCACTGTCTTTTTGTACCTTTTTGTCCATTTTCTCCAGACTACTTTTTATGATTTTATTTTCTTCAGTATTTTTGATCTCTCTCCTTCACTAATTTGATTCAGTTTTCATCACTTTCCTGTATCACTCTTATTTTTTATCACAATTTTTCTTCAACTCCCCTTGTGTGATTTTCATATAAGCTTCCATGGCCTGGAACAAATTCATTTTTTTTTTCTTAGTGGTTTTGACTGTAGAAGCTTTGACTGTGTTATCCTTTTCTGAGTATGTATTTTTATCCTCCTTATCTCCATAGTAATTCTCTATAGTCAAAGTTTATTCTTTTCTTATTTGTTCATTTCCCCTGACTATGATTAGATTTTATTTCTTAAGTTGGAGCTATGCTTCTAGGGTGGAGGATGCATTGTCTCACATTTTGGGGGGTTTTTGCAGCTGTTTTCAGAGATACTTGCAGAAATCTGCAAGTTTTCAATTCTCTCAAATTTTATGATCTAAGGAGAGGTTTGTACCACTCTCTTGGCCTGTGCTCTGGTTTGTGGGTGACCACAAGCACTCCTCTCTGCTCTGGAACTATTAGAATGGTCCTGCTCCCCTGCAGCATCAAACTCTGTTATGCTTCTTCTGCTCATTGTTCTGGGACTGGGCAAAGTAGCAGAGAATGACCTTAGTGACAGCAAAGAGACTCTCTGTAATCTCCTTCTGAACCCCATCCATGGGCTGAAAGCTCCAGAAATATTTGCTGCTGCTGATTCATTGGTTCCCAAGGACTATTCCTGGTCTGCCAGGACCTGGTCTGTGATGCTGAGGCCTGATCTGGACTGTTCTTCACTCTCACCCTGGTGCCTCAGACTTTACCTGCTGACCTTCCAAATTGTCCTTAGCAATCTATGAGTTGAGAGATCTTCTAATCATCACTGGTCCAGTCTCCTTCATCTATACCTGGATTTCTGGGGCCAGGTTCCTCTAGCCTGGCCCCCTTTTGCTCTTTGCAACTCTCTCACCCCAATGCAGTAAATCCTTCCTCGAGTCTTCCAAGTTGTTTTGTGCTGTAAAATTGTTTCACTCAATCCTTTTTTTTTATTCTACCATTCTAGTATTTGTTTCAAGTTATTATTTAAAGGTTTTAGAGTCATTTGGGTAGAGGTCAGCAGAGTCATTCCCTTTACTCCACCATCTTCTAGACAACATTTTCAATGCAATAATTGGAGGAAATTAAAAATTATGGCTCAAGTTGGAATTTCCTAAGAATTTTCATTTCCTGATTCTCCATACTGTGTTGATCATATAAGGAATGATACTCTTTCCCATTATTCATAAGTGAACTATTTTAACATATGGTTTACTTTTCTTCCCACAACAGAATTCTGTCTTTGTGAAATGCTCTTTTCTACTCAGTGATCATAGCAAGCATCTTCATCCCATGATGACTACTGACCAACTCTATTCATGATGTGACACAATGATATGACAGTAGTCCATGAAAAACTACAAGTCATTACTAAATCTCTACATAAGAAAGAACAGAAGGGGGCATGCATAGGTTATATTATGCTTGAATGACCAGGGAAAACTAAAATTAATAAACTTTATTGACTTTTTACATAACACCTTATAATATGCAGAAGTTGGATGAACATTTGTAAAGTGTATGACAATCAATATCTCTCTGAGACATGCATGGGTTAAACTAAATTGAATAGGTATCAAAGACCTGAGAAATGTGCAATTCTGTCACTTTTAGAATCACTCAGACATTGATAAAGGACACATAAAGAGAAAGAATTAATCAAACTGGAAACACTTAATTGCCAAAAATTTTATTTGGAATTTTACAAACACTAAGGCAAAAATATATTGCTATGACAGAGAAATTGATAATGAAAAATCTTTGGAATCTTGGTATTCAAATTGTGGTGTGAATTAAGAATGAACACAGTCCATAGTGTTCTTCTGGAGGATTGGAACTTGGAGGATGAAAGCTAGGAAGGAAGATAATGTGGGTTTGGGAAAATCAGTAAGAGTTTTACTTGATAGATTTAAAGTAAAATAACAACTTGTTTTCCAGGTAAGATAATGAAGCCAATGGACAGATGATAGATGGAGGGTAAGTTGCTGGTTGACACCTCCAAATTGGTCTCTCATGGATTAGATTGTGATTGCTTACTATGAAAAATATATTTCATTTGGTACTTATGGACAGGAAACAAAGATAGGATGGTTTTTCAGATGAGTTAAAGATGGGTAGACAGTTTCAGACTGGTGTGAAAGGCCAGCAGCAGGATGATCCATGGCAAACTGGGTGGCAACAACTGGAAATGCAACAGGTAGGCCAGCAGCAGGGCTAGCAGCAGCTAGGGGTACAACAGCCAGAGCCACAATTTAGGCTCCAACAGATTGAGATACAAGGTGATGATGGATTGAGTTTCTTAAGTATGGGTGTTTCCTGACTTCATAGATCTTTTTTGTATCCCACTTTTAAGTAGTTGCTATTAAGTCCTGTTTATTTTCTTATATCTTTTTCACAACAAAAATTGATGATTCAGTTAGCCAGTGCTATTTTTTAGGCTAAACATTTTAAATTGAACAAAAAAGTGTGTACTTCAGACTTTTCCAATGGATTCTTTATTTCTGAATCACTCTTGCCATTTGCCATTTCCATGTCCATGTTAAGGTCTTTCCTCATCATTGAGACAGCTGTACTTAGGAAGTTTTTTCCTTCTCTCAAAACTCTATATATCTTCTTCAACATCTTTCCTTTGGTCCTAATTCTGTTCTCAGCAACCAAGTTATACAAATCTAATTCCTGACTTCAACATGACAATTCTTCTAGACTAGAATGCAGTTTTCATAAATTCCCAAGGTCTTCTCTTGCTCAGATAATAGATTACATACATTTTTCCTGTACTTTTGACTAAGGTTCTCAGTCAGAAAAGAGACAGACCAGTTCAGAAAAATTGTTATCATTGGATAGAAAATTAGGTACTTCCTAGTAAGGGTACAAAGGTTGTGATAAAGTGGACTTTGTTTTACAGTTAAGGAAATCACCCTGTGGCTCAATAGAATGGATTGTGTTTCCTTGTTTACAAATAGAGTTGAGCATAATTGTTCTGGAATATGTTTTGTACTCAGAATAAGGGGAATGTCCCCAACTGCCAAATGGTCAAAGGACATGCAAAGGCAATTTTTAGATGAGGAAATCAAAATAATTCATAAGCATATGAAAAAAAGCTCTAAATCATTACTTATTAGAGAAAAGCAAATTGAAGCATCTCCGAGGTACCACTTTACAACTCTTAGACTGGTAAGAGAATATGAAAAAGGGTAAAAACATCACTTGTACAAAAATATTCATAGTAGCCATGTTTGTGGTGGCAAAGAATTGGAAATTAAGTGAGTGTCCATCAATTGAGGAAATCAACCTTAATGGACTTGTTCATTCCATCAGTGCAACAATCAGGCACAATTTTGGTGTATCTGTGATGGAGAATACCATCCATATCCAGAGAAGGAATTGTGAAGTTTCAACAAAGACCCAAAACTATTACCCTTAATTTTAGAAAAGTTATCTTACTATGTAATTTGCTATCTCTTATACTTTATATTTTCTTCCTTAAGGATGTGATTTCTCTCTCATCACATTCAACTTAGATCAATGTATATCATGGAAACAATGTAAAGACTAACAGACTGCCTTCTGTGGGGGGAAGGGGAGGGAAGCAACATGGAGGGGGGGGGAATTGTAAAATTCAAAATAAATAAAATCTATCTTTTAATTTAAAAAAAAAGAATAAGGGGAATGTGAGAAACAATTGCCCAAAACTTGATTATTTTCTTAAGACGTGTCAAATTAAAGTGAACAATAGGTCTGTATTCATAACAAACTTCCTTTTTAGTGTAAATTGCTAGAGATCTTCACAAATACCATTGTAGTTTCTGCTGAAAAACAACAGAAAATGGTAGGTAATTTGACTTTTTTTATTTTTTTCTTGAATTAGTGAAGGGGAAATGTTTTCAGCCTTCAGAGGAAATTGCTCTAAATTCCATTTGATGGTAGCAAAAGAAATTGAGCTAGTAAGTTTAAGCATCTTTCTATTTGATGCTCCTCAGACCTAGTTAAAATTTAGTCTGAATAATAGTATTGAAAAATTCTATGTAAAATCACGTAAATTTCAATTGATTTTTATTTATCTGAATGTCCATTGGATTTTGTAGGGGATGGATACCTTACAGATAAAATGACCAAATCTTGGCATCTTAAAATAAAGAAAATGAGTTTTAGAGAAAGGGAATCTCTTTCCCTATTATGGATTGCTTTAGATACTGCTACATAAATATAATGACCAAGTTTGACTCAGGGGAAGAGAGGAGGAGAAGAATAGGAGAAGGGAAGGGAAGGGGAAGGGAGGAGAGGGGAGGGGAGGGGAGGGGAAGGGAGAAAAGGAAAGGAGGAAGAATGGAGAGGAACAGGGTGATCCATACATTCCTAAAACTGGAAAATATGCCTAATAGACCATACTAACTCAGGTTCCAATTCTCTGAAGAAGGGTCAAATCTCTCCATTGGAACCACAGTCTTGGCAATTTTTCAACTTTTACTTTTCATCATTTTTTTTAAAATTTGATAGTGGTGATAATTGGTTTACACTTGTGTTTTTATAGTGATTGCAATTTGCACTTACTTCAGTCTAATCATTATGCATATTGATTTTTGGTTCTACATCCTTTATTACAGTTTTCTGCATGTTTATATGTCTTTTTTCCTTGCTCTCTTCATTCATCATATTTATTGTTTCTTATAGCATACAAAAAATTTCATAACATTAACAAACAAAAAGCTTGATTAGCCATTCCCCAGCTTCTGCGGCAACTATTTCTTTTCAGTTCTTTGCTTATCATACAATTCGTTGTTATAAATATTTTAGTATTGGTTGATACTTTCTTCTTTTAAATGGACTCTTTTATATGCCTAGTAGCAGAATTTCTGTGTCAAAAAGCATGGTAATTTCAGTTACTTTTTTTTAGGATTTTGCAAGGCAAATGGAGTTAAGTGGTTTGCCCAAGGCCACACAGCTAGGTAATTATTAAGTGTCTGAGGCTGGATTTGAACTCAGGGCTCCTGACTCCAGGGTCAGTGCTCTATCCACTGAGCCACTTAGCCGCCCCTCAGTTACTTTCTTTACATAATTTCAAATTGTTTTCTAAAATGATAGTTCTGATTTACCATTCCATCCATAAAACTCTGTTATATTTACCTTCTTGTAACGTCTCTAACATTGGTCATTCTCTTCTTTGTCATTTTGTTGGATGTGAAATTTCAGGGTTATATTTGGTTGGATTTCTCTTCTCATTAATGTTTTGGTGAACTCCATGTGTTTGTAAAATTATGAAATTACTCTTTTTAGAACTGCTTGTTCATATTCTTGGACCACTTATCACTTGGGGAATGGTTCTTGATATCATATACATCTCTTAATTGTGAATATACCTGGTATACCAAAATTTTTTCTGAGAAATTTAATAGAAATATTTTTTCCTGTTCAAGCTACATGTATGGCCTTCCTTTCTGAGTAACCATCCTTGTTTCTTATTCATCCCTTTATCTTGGTCCCACTTCTCTTGTTCCTTCACATAACTCCCAAAGGGATATTCATACATTTTTAAGTATGATCACACCATTCTTCTGCTCAAGAAGCTGTAGTAAAATTTCTCATCCTATCTTTATTTTAGTGCCTATACTGTCCTGCTTAATTTGAATTTTCTTGAATATAGTTTTTTCTTTTTTTTTCTTTTTCTTGTTTTTTGCTACATATCTGTTTGCTTTTCTCTCTCATTATATTCTGAACTCCTTTAGGGTAAACTGTCTTTGGCCTCTTTTTGAATTTCCAATACTTAACACAGTACTTGGTTATAGGCACTTAATTAAAGTTTATTGACTTACTGACTCTCCAGTTTCTTTAGCATAAAATAAAAATGCTTCTGTTTAGCATTTAAAGATCTGCCTGCATACTATGGCTTCTACACATGCTGGCTGTGTTGAAATAGATCTTGAGAGTTGAGAGCATTTTCTGAATACAATAAAATTAAGTGCCACAGAGACAATGAAAACTTTTTGTGGGTTAAAAATAATAACTTTTTACCCCTTTCTCTTTTTTCATTTTTTTAACTTAAAGCTAATTTCATTATTTTTCAGTTTCATCTAAAGATATTTTCCTTTTTGTTTTTAGTTTTTACAAGGCAATAGAGTTAAGTGACTTGCCCAAGGTCACACAGCTAGATAATTATTTTGTATCTGAGACTGGATTTGAACTCAGGTCCTTCTGACTCTCTCCACTGCACAACCTAGTTGCCCCCATATAAAAATATTTTTCAACATTTATGTTTGCAAAATTTTCTCCTATTTTCCTTTCTCTTCCTCTCCCAAAGTGAGAAAAATGTAATGTGGGGTTTTTTTTGGTCTTTCATTTTCAAAGAAGACCAGGTCATCAGGGAGGTAATGTCATGCTAAACACATGAAATTGAATTTGAGCCAGGGGGATGTTGTGCTAAGTTACCAACCTCACTTTCTCCTCCTGAGACATCTGGGTCCAATGACCAGATATGAATCAGGATGACTGGAAATGGCTCTGGATATGGGGCAATCAGGCTTAAGTGACTTGCCTAAGGTCCCACAGCTAGTGAGTATCAAATGTCTGAGTACAGATTTGAACTTCAATCCTCCTGATAACCATTGTGCCACGTAGCTGCCCTCCCAAAGACACTAAGCAGTCTGATATAGGTTATATATACACAGCCATGTTGTACAATCTGCTATACATATTTATTTTATACTACTCAAACTGAAAGAAGTATCAAAAAAGGGAGAAAACAAGAGAAGGAAAGAGCAAATTTAATATAATTTCCTTTTTAGTTTTTTTTGCAAGGCAAACGGGGTTAAGTGGCTTGCCCAAAGCCACACATCTAGGTAAAATATAAATTTTTAAAGGTGAAAATAGTATGCTTTGATCTGCATTCAGATTCCATAGTTCTTTCCCTGAATGTGGATGGCATTTTCCATTGCAGATCTTTTTAGAATTTTCTTTGATTGCTGTATTGCTGAGAAGAGCTAACTTATCATAGTTGATATCACAAAATGTAGTTCTTAAGGAATACAATGTTCTTCTGATTCTGTTCACTACCCTCAGCATCAGTTCCTGTGAGTTGTTCTGTATTTTTCTGGAATCTTCCTTCTCAAAATCTCAAAATATTCCATTTTATCTATACATGACAACTTGTCTAGCCATTCCCCAAATGATGGCCATGCCCTCAATTTCCAGGTCTTTGTCACCACAAAATGGAATAGTGGAGTGGAATAGTTAACCCTCTCTACCAAGATGATGAAATGGCACTTTGACTGTTAAAAGATCTGAGTATTTTAGTGGATGGTAAAATCCAATATGAGGCTTTGATGTGACCTATTAACCAAAGAAATAAGTAAAAACTTATAAGATGTTTCTTTACATTGAGTAGCATAGCATTCAGACCTGAGGAGGCAATGTTGCCTCTGTACCCTGCCCTTGATAGACCTCATTTAGAGCAGGTTTTTTGATTGTGAATATCAAATGCAGGAAGGAGGGAAACAAGGATAGTGAAGAGTCCTTAACCTCTAGGTAAAAGACTATCCAAGAGGAACAAAATAAGTCTTTTCCATTATTTGAAGGGTTGGCATGTGGAAGTTAGATTGCTTTGTTTTGTTTTTTTTCTGTTTGGCCTTATACAGCATGAATAGAAATAGAAATCGAAGTAACCAAGTGGCAAAATTAGGCTAATGAAGGGTTTTTTTATTGTTATGATCTTTCATAATGAAGCATCATTGTTAAACACTTTACCTCCATAACTACTCAGTCCTAAGAAGTTGTTTTCTTATCCCTCTAGTTGGTAAAAAAATGCTCCATCACAGTACAATAAAACTGGTTTTCAGTGAGATTTCTCTCACATTTCTTTAATCACAGGTAGTCTTTCAAATTCTTCCTAATATTTTTGTAACAGAACTTTTCTATTAATGAATAAATCTTTACAGAAACTTATGATTATTAATTAAATGATTCCTTTGTAGTAGAACTACATCAAAGAAACATTTTGACTGACCTGTTATTTTTTTGCTTCCTGAAAGAGTCTAAGTACAAAATGTTATCTCTCCCAGAACATAGACTTTTCTCATCAGTAAATTGTTATGTAAAAGTGATTTTAACACTTTTTTTTCAGATTTTTAGTTCCAAACTTTCTTTTTCCTTTCCTTACCATTTCCACTGAGAAGGCAAGCAATTCAATATAGGATATATACATATATATGCAGTTATGTGAAGTATAATTTCCTATAAGTCATATTGTGAAAGAAAAGATGAACCCATAAAAAGGTAATAAAAATAAAGTAAAGAAAAAGTATGCTTCAATCTGCTTTCAGGCTCCATAATTTCTTTCTCTAGAGATGGACAGCATTTTTTCAACATAAGTTCTTTGGAACTGTCTTGGGTAATTGCATTTCAAAAAGGAAAGTTATTCACAGTTGATCATCATATAATATTGTTGCTACAGTATATAATATTCTTCTGTTTCTGCACATTTGTCTTTTCATCAATTCATGTGTGTCCCCAGGTTTTTCTAAGAGCAATATTATTGTCATTTTTTGTAACATAGTAGTATTTCATCACAACTATATGCAACAAATTGGCCATTCCACAACTGATTGCCTCCTATCACTTTCTTAGACTTTGCCACTACTAAAACAGCTGCAATAGCTATTTTTGTTTGTATAGAACCTTTAGCTTTTTTATCTCTTTGGAATATAGACTTAGTAGTATTATTCCTTGGTCAAAGGGAATGCATGATTTTCTAATCCTTTGGGTGAAGTTACAAATTGTTCTACAGCATGATTGAGTTACTCTCCATACAACTTCAACAACAGTGCTTTATTGTCTTAAATCTCCCACATCTCCTCCATCATTTGTCATTTTTTCCTGTTATATTTGTAAATCTGATAAGTTTGAGCAGTAGCTCTGTGCTGTTTTAATTTGTATTTCTAGGAACCTATAAGTTTTTGACTCTTCAGAAGTATTAGCAGAGAAGTACCTATTAATATGGAATTTGCACTTGTCTGTGAATTACTAGAAGCATTTTTTCCTAACCTTGAATGGTTTTCATGGTATCAGTTTCCCTGATGCCACAAGCCATTGTATTCCCCTTCACCTTGAGACTGTCACACAGGAGTCTGGCCCAGATCTATATATGTACAATGAAAGAGTGTACTAGCCCCAGTACCAGCAAATAGACCTTTATAATGACATTCTGACTAGTTATTTGAGTCCTCTTACCATCTGTCATGGCAAGTTCAAAAATTAAAATTTCCACCATGGCCTAATGTCAATTTTTTGAGGTACAACTTATACTGGACTGTTGTAGAGTCCCAGTTCTGGATTCCCTCAATCTTCCCCAGGCGAGCATTGGTGAGGGGGGCGGGGGGGAGCAGGAAGGAAACAAGGATTACAAAGGAGATAAGATTTCCAAGTGTCCAAGTATTCCATTTATTCACCAGAATACAAGTGCTTAAATATCATTCCCAGACCCTAATCCACTCCCACTCCCATGGCACTTAGTAAAACAAACTTCTCATGCTCAAAGGCACAAGGTGATGATAATTTACAGTATTCCCACACACAACAGTTCCTAACAGACTGTGAACCACTTTCACACTGGTGTGGCAGACCTTTCCTGTCAAACTTCTAAAATGTCTTTCATTTGAAAAAATGCTTTTCCTCATTGTTTTGTGGCTTCTGCCATTTCAGAATTTGTCTTGGGGCATTATTTTAAGTTCTTTGGATTGGTTTTGGGAAGAACTCAGGAGAGACTCTACTTTTTATCCACAATCTTGACAGAACCTAATATTTACAGATTTCTATTGATATCTTTTATTTATCAATATAAATGAACTCTGTCACCTTTCTCTATTCAACCAACTATCTCTTATAAACCAAGAATAAAAATGAAGATAAAAAAGAGACAGTTCACCAAAATTGACAAACAAATGTATCAGGTGCACAGCCCCATTCCTCCTCATCGACAATAGTGGGACGGGGAAGGAAGATAAATTTTATCTTCCCTTCCTTCTTCTCTTATCTATCTTTCATTTTCAACTCTATTAGTGTTGCTTTGGTTTGCATTTTATTTTATCCAGTTAAATGTAAAAACAATTTTTAAAATTCATTTTAATATTTTGAGTTCCAGATACTCTCTATCCAACTCTCCCCCTCCATTGAGAAAGCAAATGATTTGATAGTGGTAATACATAAGAAACATTTCCATAATATTTGTATTGTGTGTATTGTGTGTATTGTATTGTGTAATAAAATACAAACCAAAAATGTCATGAAAAATAAGAAATGTTAAAAAAAATATGCCTCAATCTATATTCAGGGACCATTAATTCCTTTTCTGGTGATGGGTTTCATTTTTCATTATAAGCCCTTCAGAGCTGTCTTGGGTCATTGTTTTGCTAAGAATGTCATTCACAGCTGATCGATCATCTTTTAATATTGCTACTACTTTAAACCCAGTATATTTTACTTGACATCATCTCATGTAAGTCTTTCCATATTTTTTTCTGAGAGCATCCTTCTCCTCTTTTCTTAACACAGAATAGTGTTTCATCATAAACACATGCTACAGTTTGCTTATTAATTTCCCAACTCATGGTCATTCACTCAATTCCCAATTCTTTGCCATGAAAAAGTACTAATACAAATATTTTTGTATATATGGATCCTTTTCATTTTTATTTTTGTATGTGTTGAGATATAGTTCTATTAGTAAAATTGCTGGGTCAAAAGGTGTATATCCCTTTCCCACCTCTTTGCTCCCCTCCTCTTTCTTCATATTTGTTCCTTCACATAGCTGTCACTTAAGCCAATACCCTTGCATCCATTCTCTCATGTTGCCTTCCCTTCATTCCTCTACTTTTCTATTCCTTTCCTTTCCTGTCCTCAACCTTTCTTTATCATAATTTTTCATGCTCCTTTTTCCTCTTTTCCATTTTCTCCCCCCTCCCCTCCCCTTCTTCTCTTCTCTTCTCTTCTCTTCTCTTCTCTTCTCTTCTCATTCTTCTCTTCTCTAGGGACAGACTTAGTTGTTATAATTATACATCATCATGTGAAGCAATTCTACCACTTTTGGAGGGATTCATGCTAGGCAAAAAAGATTTCCTGTCTCAATGGCTCAGTTCCTTTTTGTTTTAAAATGCAAAGATTGGACTATATTACCTATAAGCTTTCCATCCCCTTTAAAGCTCAACTGAAATTCATATCAATTGAAATTTACTTGATTATACATAGAATTTTTCAATACTATTGTTCAGATCAATTTTTAACTAGGCCTGAGCAACCTCAAATAGAAAGGTTTCAAATGCTTAGGTAAATTTCTTTTGCCACCATCAAGTGGAATTTAGAGCAATTCCCTCCAAAGGCTGAAAACATGATGATCACTAGGAACAAACACTAAAGTGGAAGTTTGTTATGAGTACAGACCTATTACTCATTTGAATTTGGAATGACACACTACAATCAGAATTTGGGTAATTATATCTCATGTTTCCCTTATTATGGCTCCAAAACAAATTCCAGAACAATTAGGTTTGACTCTTTTTGCAAACAAGGAAACAAGGTTCATCCTTCTATGTCACAGGCTGATTTCCATGGTTGTAGGACAAAAGGACTTTATCACAACCTTTGCACCCTTACTAGGAAATTTCCAATTTTTTCATCCAATGATAACAATCTTCATCAACTGATCTGCCTCTTTTTTGACATGGAACCTAAGTAAAAGTACAAGAAAAATGGATGACTTCTATAAACAACAGAAGACCTTGGGAATTCATGAAAACTGCTTTCCTAGTCTAGGATTGTCATGTTGAAGTCACGAATTAGATTTGTTCAACTTGACTGCAGATAAAAGGGAAGTTATGGAAGAACAGTACATTGAACCTTGAGAGAAGGAAAAACTTTCTAATTACAACTGTTCCAATGATGAGGTAATGCCTTAAAGTGGGCATAAAGAGGGGACAAATGACAAAAGGTGATGCAGATATAAGTATACATTGAAAAAGTCTTAACTGGAATTTTTTTTTCTCTCCAAGTTAAAAAAATTTAACCTAAAAAATTCCACTGACTAATTGAATTATCAGTTTTTATTGTGAAAAAATATAAGGAAATAAACAGGATCTAATAGCAACCACTTAAAAGTGGGGTATAGAAAGAGGTTTATGAATTCAGGGGACACCCATACTCAAGAAACTCACTCATCTGCAAAGAAATCCAGAAGCTCAATCCACCAAAGCCATGGTCATTTCTTACTGTGACTCCACCTGGTGTGGCCTAAGTTGTGACTCTGGCTGTTGTGCCCCCAGTTGCTGCCAGCCCTGCTGGTGCCCCAGCTGCTGTATGTCCAGATGATGCCAATCCTGCTTTTGCCCTACCTGCTGCATTTCCACTTGCTGCCACCCAGTTTGCTGTAGATCACGTTGCTGTTGAGCTCTCACACCAGTCTGCAACTCCTGACCATCCCTGGCCCATCTCAGAAAGGCATGATATTATCTTTTCATCCTGTCCATCATTATCAAAAAAAAGTTCTTTATAGTAAGCAATCACAAACTAATCTAATGGAGACCAATTTGGAGGTGACAATTAACAGCTCAATTTCCAACTGTCATCCCTCCTTTGGCTTCATCATCTTACATGGAAACCAAGTTTTTATCTAAGTTAAATCTATCTAGTAAAACTCTTACCTATTTTTCCCAAACCCCATTAACCTGCCTTTTGGCTTTCAGCCACCAATTTCCACCCTTCCAGAAGAACACTAGGGGACTTGATTTTAATTCACACCAAGATTTGAATATCAATATTCCAAAGAAGTGTCTTTATCAATTTCTCTTTTATAGCAATTTTCTTTTAAGTGTTTGTCAAATTCTAAATAAAATACCCTGTCAATCAAATGCCTCCAGTTTGACTAATTCTTTCTCTTTATTGGTTCTTTATTAATGTTTGAGCAATTCCAAAAATCACAGAATTGCACATTTCAAAGGGTCTTTAACAGCTATTTATTTTAAACCATACATCAAAGGAATATTGTCATACATTTTGCAATTGATCACCCATATTATAAGGTCAATAAAGTTATTATTATTAGTTTTCCCCAAAGTCATTCAATAGTAAATATAACCCATATATTCATTCATGATATTCTTTTTTTATGAAGAGAGTTAGTCATGTGACTGTGTGCTTTCATGGATCACTTTGTCATATCCTTGTCTAACATCATGGATGTTAGATGAATTGTCATCACGTGATGAAGAGACTTGCTATGATAAGTGAGTAGAAAAGAGCATTTCAGAAAGACAAAATTTTGTTGTGGGAAGAAAAGAAAAGCATATATAAAAATGGTTCCCTTATAAATAATGGGAGTCTATTTCCATATGTGATCAACACATTATGGAGAATCAGGAAATGAAAATTCCAAATTCTTCCAATTCTTGCTTTGAAAATGCTGTCAAAGAGGGCAGCTAGGTGGCACAATGGATAAAGGACTAACCCTGGAGTCAGGAGTATCTGAGTTGAAATCCAGCCTCAGACACTTAATTGCCTAGCTGTGTGACCTTGGATAAGTTACTTAACCCCATTGCCTTAAATAAATTTTTAAAAATTTAAAAAAGAGAAAGAAAGAAAGAAAATATTGTTAAGAAGATGGTGGAGAAAGGCAGGGACTCTGTTGAGCTCTCCCCCAAACCACTCCAATAACTTTAAATAATAATGCTAAATAAGTACTAGAATAGCAGAACTACAAAAAGACTGAGTGAAATAATTTTACAGTCCAACACAATTTAGAAGATCTGGAGGAAGAATCTGCTGCATTGGGGTGAGAACACAGAGCACAGAACAGTGGAGCCCAGTCTAGAGGAAACTAGTCCCAGCAATCTAGGAACAGAGATGATTTCCAGATTTCTCAATTCATAGATTGATAAGGACAATTTGGAAGGTCAGCAGGAAAAGTCTGAGGCAACAGGGTTAGAGTGAAGAACAGAGCAAGACAAACTAAGTCCTAGTAGACCAGTAGTAGTTCTTGGGAGCAAGAACTTGCAACAGCAAATGCTTCTGGAGATCTCATCCTACAGATGGGTTTCAGAAGGAGATTACAGAGAGTTTGTTTGCTATCACTGAGGCAGTTCTCTGGTGCTTTGCCCCCATTTCAATCTAGGTCATGGTCTTGGGTACCAATCCCAGGACAAGGAGCGGACACATAACAGAGTTTGCTGCTGCAGGGGAGCAGGGACAGTTCTGCTAGTTTCAGAGTAGAAAGAAATTCTTGTGGTCACCTACAGACCAAAGTACTGGCCAGGTCCAAACCTCTCTTTAAGTCATAAGACTTGAGAGATTTGAAAACTTTCAGATTTTCACCCTGAAAGCAAAGGTCCACCTTAACAAAGAGTTTAAATCAAGTCATCTTCTGGGGAAACAAGCAAAGAACAGAACAAAATCTGACCTTATTTATTATAGGGTTAAGGAAGATCAAAATAGACACTGAGAAAAAGATAACATAGTCAAAGTTTCTACATTCAAAACCTTTATTGAGAATTGGTCTCTGGCCATGGAAGAGCTCAAAAATAATTTAGAAAATGAAATAAAGAAAGTAGAGGGGGAAATGGGAAGAGAAATAAGAGCGAAGTGAAAAATTATGAAAACTGAATCAGCAGTTTAGTGAAGGAGAGACCAAAAATATTGAATACAATAGAATCATAAAAACCTGTCTAGGGCTAATGGAAAATGAGCTCTAAAAAGCAAGTGAGAATGACATTCTAAAAGACAACATTGCACAAATAGAAAAGGAAATAAAAAAGTTCTCCAAAGATAATAACTTTTTAAAATATAGAGTTTAGGAGAACTGTTTTGAAAAAAGTCAATAAAGTTTATACAACTTTATTGTTGTACAAAAAGGAAGCTGATGACTTTGAGAGAAATCAAGAAATAATACCACAAAAACAAAAGAAAGGAAAATAATATGGAAATATCAAATATCTCATTAAAAACAACTGACTTGGAAAATAGTTTCAGGAGAAAACATTTAGCAATTATTCGATTACTAGAAAATCATGATCCAAAAAAGAGTTTAGGGGGTGGCTAGGTGGCGCAGTGGATAAAGCACTGGCCCTGGAGTCAGGAGTACCTGGGTTCAAATCTGGTCTCAGACACTTAATAATTACCTAGCTGCATGGCCTTGGGTAAGCCACTTCACCCCATTTGCCTTGCAAAAACCTAAAAAGAAAGAGTTTAGATATCATCCTTCAAGAGATTATCAAGGAATACTGCCCTGATATTCTAGAAGCAGAGGATAAAATAGAAATTGAAAGAATCTACCAATCACCTCCTAAAAGAGGACTTAAAAAGAAAACTTCCAGGAATACTATAGCCAAATTTTAGCACTCCCAGGTCAAGGAGAAAATATTACAAGTAGCCAGAAAGAAACAATATAATTATCATGAAGGTACAGTCAAGGTAGTACAAGATTTAGCAGCTTGTACATTAAGAATCATAATGCTTGGAAAATGTTATTCCAGAAGGCAAAAGAATCTGAATTACTACCAAGAACCTACTACTAAGAAATATTGAACAAGCACTTTCAGGAGAAATAGAAGGCCTTCAAACTTTCCTGATGAAAAGAACAGAGCTAAATAGAAAATTAGATCCTAAAATATAAGTCAAGTGAACTATACAAAAGTAAACAGGAAAGGCAAATCAAAATGTAGCCACTGATTTGTTTCTTGGATTCGCTTCTTTCCCATGAGGAATTGCAACTCAGACTCAGGAATTTAGCTTTTGGAAAGAAAATAGAAATTTATTAAAGGAAGCTACAGCATATTGAGAAAGGAGTAGAAAAATTAGGAAGAGATTAAGGGAAGACCAGGTAGATTGCTGTTTGAATTGGCCAGGCCAGCTGGCCAGGGTTCAGCAGGAGACTGGAAGGTCCAAGAGACTCAAGCCCCTCCCTCCTTCTCCTTAAATTCTCTCCTAGAGTCTATGGAAGAGGGTGGTGATCTGGGAATGACCCAAGCCCCTCATTAGAGATTTTGCCTCTTGGGGAGGGGTATCTTTTAGGTGGTCTTCCAGGACCTGTGCTTGCTGGCTGCCCCACCGAAAAATAATGTAACCCAAATTGGGTTGAAGGTCAGTCCCTCAAGTGTGGTCTAAATTAGATGATAAATAAAGGAAGATTCCCTTTAGAATGCAAACAAAAGATTTATAAAATTTGTCTCCAACTGATCTCTTCACTCCCATGCCCAGTTTTCTATGCATCAATAATGGATTTAATGATGTTGAACTGCTTATATTCCTATATGGGAAGATGATACTGATCACTCATATGAACTTTCGTATTTATTAAAATAATTAGAATTAGCATATATAGACAACACATGGGTGGACATTTAATTTGATGGGAAATATATTAAAACAGATGGAGCTAAAGGGTGAGAGAACAATGTATTGGGAAAAAAGGAAAGGGGGAAATAGAATGGATTAAGTTACTTTACATATGAGAGGTTAGAAAAAGCTTTTGCTGGGCAGTAGGAAAAGGGAGCAGTTGGGAGGAAGGAGGAAGCCTTACTCTCATTAAAATTGCCTCAGAGAGAGAGAGAATAGCAATTGGATATAGAAATCTATCTTACCCTAGAGTAAAACTAGGAAAGGAAGAGAAAGAAAGAGGTGGAGCAGGTAATAGAAGAGAGTGGAGATTGTGGAGGAAGTAGATATGGAAGGTAAGAGAAAATAGAATAAATGGGGGTTTGGGAATAGGATGGAGGAAAATATAGTTCGCAATAGTAACTGTGGGAAAATATATTGAAATAAGCTTCTATGATAAAGACCACATTTCTCAAATATAGGTAATTGAATTAAATTTATAAAAATTAAGAGCCATTGCCCAGTTGATAAATAATCAAAAGACATGAACAGTTTTCAGATGAGTTTATCAATGTTATCTATGGTAATATTTTTTTATTTAAGGCAATGGGGAAGAGCCTTGCCAAAAGTCACACAGCTAGACAATTATGAAGTGTCTGAGGTTATATTTGAACCCAGGTCCTCCTGGCTCCAGGGCTGGTGCTCTATCCACTGTGCTGCCTACCTGGCTTCCCCTTTATGGTCATATTTTTAAAAAATATCCTAACTCTTTTAATTGGAGAAATGCAAATTAGAACAATTTTGGGATACCTTCATTTTCTCAACTTTGAACTCTATGCTAAAATGAGTCTCTGTCCACAGTCATATCATTGCTCATCTACAAAGAGGAAAGGGAGATAGCTTTTGTCTTCCCTTTGCTCTTCTCTTTCTTTTCTTTCCTTTCCCACTTTTTTCATCCCCTCCCCTTCTTTCATAATCCTTCCCTCACATTCCTTTTTTTCTTCTATTCCCCTCACAATCCATTTATTTTTTCCCTTTCCTTCCCTCATTTTCCTTTCTGCTCCTATCCTTTCAAGTCCCTCATCTTCTCTTCCCACACTTCAACCCCCTCCTTTTTTTCTTTGCCTTCTAATTTTCTCTTCTTATCTTCCTCTTGTCTCTCTTCTCTACTCTTCCTTTCTCTCCTGACCTCTCCTTTTTTCTCTTCTTTTCTGTCTGCCAATGTAAAATTTGGTTATTATAATTATGGTGGATAAGCTGACACAATTCTGCCATTTCTCAAGGGTGTATGCTAGGGAAAAAACATTTCCTGTCTCTAAGTCTTAGTTTTCATAGTTTTCAAATGCAAGGATTGGACTATATTACCTTCCAACACCAAAATCCAGTCGACATCCACATCAATAGAGATCTATTAAAATTATTTATACCCATTCCTAGGAAAGCCCAAGTTGCTCCAAGGAAAAGAATATGCTGATTTCTTAGGTAAATTTCTTCTGACACCATCAAGTGAAATTGAGAACAATCCCCTTCAAAGGCTAATAATATTATTCAATCTTCACTTAGCCAGGAAAAATTATCTGAGATCGCCACCCAGTAGAACACATCGGATCCTTTTGAGTCAAAACTTTACTGTATTATATGTGGATATCAGTAGAAAAAAGCAAAAATAAAACACTAAAGAGGAAGGTAATTATGAATACAGTCCTATTGCTCACATTAATTTTGCATAATTTAACAAAATAATCAGACTTTGGGCAATTATCTCTCTCACTTTCCTTATTTTGATTCCCTAAAACATTCCAACTCTATCTGTAAATTCTATCTGTAAACAAGGAAACATTCTTCATTCATTCTGAGCCTCTGGCCAATTTCCTTGGTTGTAGGGCAAAATCACTTTATCAACAACCACTAGTACCCTTACTAAGAAGTTTTCCTATTCTTCATCCAATGATAAAAATCTTCCTCAATTGGTCTGCCTCTTTTCTGGCATAGAAGCTAAGACAAAGGTACAAGAAAAAATACTTTTATTCAGTTATTTAAGCAAAAGAAGGATCTGGGAACCCATGAAATTTCTTCTAATCTGGAAGGACTGTCATGCTGAAACCAGGAATTAGATTTGTTTTACTTGGCCACAGAGGCCAAAAGTAAAGGCAGTAAGATAATGTTGAAGAGAGGCAAATTGATACTTGAGTGAAGGAAAAAATTCTTAATTATAGGAATGTCAAAACCATTGTAAAATACTTTAATGTGGACATATAAAGGGGGCAAGTGATGAGAGATAATTGAGGAATAAAGAATACACTGGAAAAGTCTTAACTAGGAATGTCATTCTTTTCTGTCCAAGTTAAAATATTTAACATAAAAAATAAATATCACTGCCTAATGTAATTAACACTTTTTGATTGTGAAAAAATTGAGAAAAAAATGTGGAAATAAATAGAACCTAGCAATAACAACCACCTAAAAGTAGGGTATAAAAGAGGTCTATGAGGTCAGGCCAACCATACTCAAGAAACTCATTTGTCTCCAAATAAACCCCAAAATACAATAGAACAGCACTACGGTCAGCTTTCTGTTGAGCTCCCAGCTGCTGCCAGCCTTGCTGCCACCCCAGCTGCTGAATCTTTAGTTATTGCCAGCTCTGCTGCCACCCTAACTGCTGCCCTAGCTACTGCATTTCCAGCTGCTGCCATTCCAATGACTGCCAGCCCTGCTGCTGCCCCAGCTGCTGTCAGCCCTACTGCTGCCCTAGCTGCTGTATCTCTAGATGCTGTCAACCATGTTACCACCCCAGTTGCTGCCTTTCTAGCTGCTGCCAGCCTTGCACATTTCAAAGGGTCTTCAATAGCTTTTTAATTTAACCCATAACCAAAAGTATATTGGTTATCATAAACTTTGCAAGTGGTAATTAAGCCTCTGCATGTTATTATTAATTGAATATTATTTTATTTTAATTTTCATATATAAGCAAAGATAGTTTTCAACATTCATCCTTTTATAAACTTGTGAGTACCACATACTTTTCACCTCCTTCCATTTCCTCCCCCATTCCAATGACAGATAGCAATCTGATTAGGTTATACATGTATAATCTTGTTTAACTCATCTACATTTTAGCCATAGGTTATACATGTATAATCATGTTTAACACATCTCCATTAGTCCAGTGAAAGAATAAGAAGGACTACAGGGATAAAAAAAAAAACCATGAGAAGAAGGATAAAAACACATGAAACAAGTTTTAGAAAGTGACAGTATGCTTTAGTCTGCATTCAGACTCCATAGCTTTTCCTCTAGATATAGATGACATGTTCCATCGCAAGTCTTTTAGAATTGTCATTAGTCACTCAACTGAATGAGGAAGAATTAAGTCCATAATAGTTGATTATCATATATTGTTGCTTTTAATGTATACAAAATTGTCCTGGTTCTGCTTATTTCATTCAGTGTCTTTCAGTTTTTTCTGAAGTTCATCCACTTATAAGCAATAGTACTCCATAATATTCACATATCATAACTTGTCCAGTCATTCTCCAATTGATGGGTATCCCCTCTTTTCCAGTCTTCGCCACTACAAATATGAATATTTTTGTACATGTGGGTCTTTCTTCCTTTTTTTGTGATCTCATTGGGATACTGACTTAATAGTGGTATTGCTGAATCAAAGGGTGAACATAGTTTGATTGTCTTTGGACATAGTTCCAATTTGTTCTCCAAAATGGCTGGGAGCCTCTGCATATTATAAGACAGTCTTATAATTTGTACAAAGTCAATAAAGTTCATCATTTTTCTTGTTTCCTCTAGTTATTTACACAAATGTATGCTCCTAAGTAAAAGTACTTATGTAAAGAGTGAAAAATATGGAAACATGTGTATTCATTTTTATTAATGCACAAAATTTTAGTGCAACAAAATTCACTTTCCATGACATATAATTATTTGTTGGGTAATAATTCAAGCTTCTCAAACTGCCTTTGTGGTTTTATTGATAGCAATCTTCTCACAGGAACTGATAAGTGAAAGGGGAAAATGCATTATCAGAAATCCTCATTTATTGAATCTTGATCTAAAATTGAATTGATACAAAGGTTTCTGTGCATCATGCTTTCTTGTAATCAGAGATATAACTAGAGAGGGCCAGCTAGAGTTTCATCCCAGGATTTTAAAATTGCAATGGCATTGTTAGAACTAGAAACAATCGTACTTACCCAGAAAGATTCATTAAAAGCTTTGATGAATGCAATCCCAAATTCAGCTCACTGGAGAAAAATGATGAACTCTTCGAAGATCTTATGTTTCTTTACTGGTGTATGTGTTTTTTTGAGTTCTCAAGTACTCAAGCTTTGTCACCAGGAGTAAATGAATCAGATGTCCCATAATCACTCCTCAAAGAATAATTAGATCAATTGGGAATCTACCAGAAGGTAGCACCACCTCACCTACTTCCAGTGACTGCCTCCCAGATGAGTTCCTCCTATGTCCAAATCTACCTGGTTCTTATTCTCTTTACCGCTTCACTTAATCTCCTTAGAAAGAGTCTCATCACATCTGAGTTTCACTATGGGTCAATCTTTAAAGGTTTCTGCTTTCCTCCAACAGTCTTTGCATGATCTAGTTCTAAGATCTTAAAAGTTCATTTTGCATTGCTTTGGGCTGATGCACAAATATGGGAGGCTATCTCTCTATTTTTAATGTATTTTTTAACATTTGAGTGGTGGAGGGGAAAGGGGATAGGAACAATGATTGATTTAATATTGTGAGATCATATGGTGGGTAAAAAATAAGAAAATATAGCACATTGTCATGATTTAAAAAAACAACAAGCTTTCATATTTTTCTTCTGAACAGTGTCTATGTAATTCCATGTCAATTTAATTCAACAAATAATGTATATACCTCTACTTTAATACCTCAATATTAATGCCATACTGTGTGTGATGACAAATCAAAACTGAAAACAGTCTTTACGCTTACATTTTTACAGTCTGATCATGATTGATTAGTAAATATTCATCATTTTAAATATTCTTTCAACATTGACATCACCACTGATGTTTCACTGCCAATGAAGGCAATAAAAATGGGAGTGGTGATGAATGAGCATGCTTCTTTCCACTATCAAATGACGAAAAAGATCACTGCCCAAAAATTTCTTCAGGAGCCAAGAGGGGTAGACAATTAGAAATGATCATATCCACAAGAGAAACCCACTTTCTATTATGCAATAAATGAAAAAATGAGTCACATAATAGTCCCTTTTTTTTTCATAATTGAATATTTATCCTGGGTTTCCAATAACTTTAAATAACTTCTCAGTGATGAGTTTGTTCAAAACGGAAGCAAAAATCTAGTGAGGTCTTCAATTTGTCTCTACAATGGCAGAAGTGCAATGAAGATACCAAAACTAAACCAAAAAATGAGTAAGTTTGAAGTACCCATATTCCAATTAGCAATTATGCCCAGTTCTTCCTAACTTCTAATTACATCTTTATCTTTCAAGAACTATTCCCTTAGTTTATACATCTACTAATCAATCATGATCAGACTGTAATTATGTATTTGTCTAGCCTGTAATTGTGCATAAATGGCTCAATAAGGGGTATTGTGGTAAAGTGGAAAAGGAAATGAATTTAAAGACAAAGGATCCAAGGTCCAATTCAATATCAGAAATGTCATATGCGATTCTACATGAGTCACTTAACCTTCATGGACCTCAGTTATCTCATCTGTAAAATGATTGGGTGAGGGTAGAAGATTTCTAGCAGTTACATTAGTTATGAGCGTAATAAAGAACTTTGGTTCTGTTTTTGTGAGGGCTCTTCTTCATAGATACAGATGTCATTTTTACAATATAGTTGATGATCTCTGTCATAGAAAAAAAGACTGAAAGCAAAGTGGGAGAATGGATGACTGAATTTCATTTTTGAATGTCATGAAACATAACTGTGCTATAGGACATGAAGATGAAGAAGTAAGAAAAATTTGGAAAGCATGAACATAGATATACCTCAGCTAGTAGATGCAGGACACACACAATAATGAAAACAATACAAAGGAAACCAGGAACAAGACCTCATTGTAGTTCAAAGACCTATCTTGATTTCAGAGGACTCATGATGAAATATATCTCTCAGCTCTCAGGAGAAATTCTATAGACTACTGGCTCAGACTGAAAAGCATGAGCTCATAGGTGAAACTTTGTATAAGTTTGTTTTGCTTAATTATAATTTGTCACAAGAATGGGTTCTGGTAGTGAGGAGAAGATGGTATCAGGAAATAAAAAGGTGACTTTAAAGGAACAGTAAAATTTTTTTCCTCTAAATTACTGTTATTGAAAACTCTTGTAATTCTTTTATTATAGTTGACCTAGCAACACTTTTATACAGGGTATCAAACACCTGAGCTTCATTAAGTCTTAGCTCATTATTTAAATAGTTGACTTCTAAAGTCCACAGGAACTAAGCAACTTGTCCCAAGTCTCCCAAGATGGAAATAGCCAAAATTGGGTTTAAAGCCAAGTACCTGGACTTCAAATTGACCACCATTACATTGACTACTGTACCATTCCACATTTAAGATTCTAAGACACAATCTCACAGCTCAGCATTTGAGCCCATACATGAAACCTTCCCAACATGGCAGGAACTACTGGACCCCATAGTATCACCTTAGTCAATTCAATACCACATTTATTCAGTGACAACTCAGAGTAGGACTTTATGATAATTATTCACTGAGGAATGAGAATCCAGACATTGTACAACAATTTCAATGATTTTCTATCATGATGAATATCAAGTCATCAAGTTAGATGGCTTTGATTAAGAAATTTAATTTTAATAACAAGTAAGAATAAATAGTTTCCCTTATAAATTTTTGGTTTGGCAAGAAATTTTCCATTGAGAATTTAATGAATTGTGATTGAAAGATTTATTCTGAATTTTTTATAAATCCCTATCCCTAATAAAAACTGGATGTGACACTGCATATAATGTCACATTTCTGCAATGTGTTACAAATTTGCCGGACAATTTTTTACTCTCTCTATTTTATTATATGGTATTATTCTCTGGATGTTAGAAGAGAGGAATATTTTGGAAATGTAGGCAATATAAAAATAAAACATATCAATATAATTTTGAAGAATAATCCAACTGTTGAATTAATGTTAGTAGATGGTCTATTGACTGTGATTTTTTTTTGCATTCTCTACTCCTTTTCTACTATCAAAATAATAATAATAATAATAGGGAGATGAAGAAAACTGAATTGCTTTTGAGAAATTGAAAAGCTTGTTTCATGACTGCCAAATTTGTTCCTCCACCTCCTGCCTTCCTGCTCTGAGAAACCAAAGCCCATCTTTTTAAATTAAATATTTGTAAGGAACAGAGAATCTGGGTGGGGACAAAGAAGCAAAAATCTACCTTTTGAAAAGTGACTGCTTGGAATGATATAATTTCCAAATAATTAACCTCAAATTCTTGGACCATCAGGATTATTTCCATGTTCCCATGTGAGGAATATCCAATGCAATAATGGGAGTGACTATACCTTACTATTCTCTACTAAACCAATTCCATCTAAAGACTTTTTGATCTTCAGCCCAGGGATTTGATGGATTTCTGCATGTCCTCCCATATGGGAGAGATTTTGTGAACTTTGATGATGTCCCTTTTTATTTATTCTTTTCATACTATATGATATATTTTGTTTCTTTAGGTTTTCTCCATTGTTTCTTTTGGTTCATTCATTCATTCATTCATTCAATAGGGAGTATTTAACCAGGTTGTTTGTACCAGACAATGAGTTATGAATGGTGGACTCATATAGAAAAGTACTTAAATGGGACCTGTCTTCAGGTATCTTGAATTCTTTTTGGAGAAAATGGTACATCCCAGGAACAAAGGTAAGGATGAGGAAATGCACCACCTTGCCTTAAGTATTAGAGCAAATTTCTCTTCTAGTTCAACTTCTAGTCAATCCTGGGACATCTTGTACTCAGCATAGGAGTACTTATCAATCTTTGGTTACTGTGCATCATTCCACGGTTCATGGACCAGGAAGGATTGTTTATTCATAATCATTAAGAATACCTTTAGGATGGGGAATGGGTAATGGGCAAGTTCTATCATGAAAGCAACATAGTATCCATAGATTAATTGTGTAGAGCCTATGTTGTTAACCCAAATCTAGATCATAGAAAAGTAGTTATTTTCTATGAATTATGGCAGTTTATTTTCTTTCCCTAAGAGTTACTTAAGATGGGAGAGACCTATCAGTCCTGGAGATTATTACCCACTCTAGTGACTCACAGTGGGGAAATGATAAAGCCCAAGGAAACATGGATACCATAAATCTGATTAAGAGTGAGCTGAGTGAAGATGACAATTTTATAATGTTCAGGAATCCTGTGTTTATTTATATTTGATGGTACAGAACACAGCTATGAATAACTGGTTTATGATTGTCTCCAGAATACATTTGGATGAACTGATCTATCTCTTGATCAATCAACCTATCTTGAAAACTCACATTTTTTTCCACCATTGAAGAAATGAAAAATTATTCATTTGTATTTTTTATTTCATGTCCAAGGGAGTAATAATTTCTTATAAAACACCAGCATACTTTATTTTGGGCAAAAACTATGTTGGATGGATTATTGAACTTGTCCGATTGTTTTTCTCCAGTATCAAAGAGATTAGAGAATAGTTCCTGAGCAAAGGCAGAGAACACTTTGGACATGAAGCTATTTCATGTAAAGTGAGAAAGACATTCAAAACTCAATACATTCCAACTCTGGAAAGCACTAGTACAAGGTGAAGTTATGATTCTGATAAATCTAGAATGAATTTTTTTCATAGACTTTCTTGCCTTACTGTCCGAAAGAAACTTTTTTATTCTGAACTTTTCTGACAATAGTTTGCTATAACTTTGGGATGCCAAAGAGAGATACCAGAGTTGGTGGACTCTCTTCCCTTTTGAATCCTCACATTCAAAAATGATAGACAATCCATGTTTTTAAAAGAAGGGAAAATGAGGGTACCACAAGCAGATCTGAGATCTGCATACAATGGAATGTATTTCTTTATCCTTGTCTCAAAGAAGATATGTGTCACCATGTTCACTCTCAGCAGATGATGTCATAGATGAAGAGAAATTGTTGTATTTCTTAGAAAAGGCATGACCATCTGCAAAATGGATAATGGTCTGGGTGTTCAGCAGCAGGAGGAGCCACAGCAGGCTGGACGTCAACAGGTGTTTCTGCAGCAGGTGCTCTGGCAGCAGGTGGTGGGGCAGCAGCTAGACACACAGAAACTGGGGCAGCAGCAGGTGATTCTGCAGCAAGTGGTCTGGCAGCAGGCTGGATGACAGCAGGTGGGCCGGCAGCAGGGCTGGCAGCAACTGGAAACACAGCAAGTTGGCTGGCAACAAGTAGTCTGACAGCAAGCTGGACAACAGCAGGTGTGCTGACAGCAGGTTGGTTAGCAGCACACAGACTGATAGCTGCTAGGTCTGCAGCAGCTGAGGGCACAGCACACCTCTTCATGGATGCCCTGGCCATAGTTCTGCTCAGAGCAGATGGAGCTAAAACTGGCATTGACCATGATGTCAAGGGATGGAATTTCTAGCTTGTTTGCAAGGACAGGGATTGATTTAAGTTTGAAAAACTTTTGCTCCATCTACTCCCCCACTCCACTCCCCATGAACAACTGTTGTCAGTAATTCTAGAGGATTTTCTTGGTTTTGTTTTGATTTTTCGTGATGGAAAATTGAATAATCAATTAAATTACTTACTTTACTTATCAGAGAAACTACTTTGTTCATGATCACTTGGTATTCACCATGTCATTACTACTCCTCTTCTTAGTCCCAGTCAACATTTGTGCCATCATTTTGCTTTGCTCAACTTCTGGCTCATCATGTGACAGCCTGACCTCAATGTAGTATGCATTTTTGCACATCATTCCATGACTCATGGTGAGCTTCACAAAGAATGAAAATACTTTTAGTACAGCACTTCCCTAGAGCACAGCTTCCCTATAGATCACATAAGACTCCTAGATTAATTGCATAGAATCTATGATGCTGTCTAAAATTTAGATCAAAGAAAAGTTGTTGTCTCATATGATTAATGAAGAATTCGGATTTCTTCCAAGATCTCATAGCTATGATGGGACAAAATTCTTCCACAGAGCTGTCAGTCCTGGTGATCAATATCCATTCCTGGTGACTCACATGTTACTGATGACAAAACCAAAGAGAATTTAGATAACATTTCTAGAGATTACAGGATCTTTATTATGAAATACAAATGTGAAGATGCCATTTTTATTAATGATTGAAGGTGGAGACTTCAGAAGAAAAGATAAATATAATTGAGAAGTGAATACTTGAAGATGTAATATCTGAAATGAACTAGAATTTTTGAATTACAGTTTAAATTCCTCTATTTCTCCTATTTCCAAGTGCTCCTAGGGACCCTGATTCCATAAATATTATGCTAGAATGTTATAAACAATAGTAACTTCTACCATTTTGAAATGGTCTTATAGCTAGAATCTGAACTATTTATTTTTCCAAGGGACAAAAATAGGTGTGGAAGAAATTGTAGCCTAGGAGGACACCCACATCATGAAGGATTTTTCATTCATGAGACAGAAAATTCTGACTATAAACATCAAAATAGAGAAGGAAATTGTAGGTAAATGGAAAGAGGTTTCACAAATTTTCCTTAGGGAAGAAACTAAAGGAGCTGGAGGAGTCATTTGTACTATTCTCTCAAATACAATAACAAACACCATTTCATGAGATTGCAGAACTAATGAAAAGAATTTTCTGAGCAAATAATGACCACCATGAAGATTATTGCATATACCAATGTTTGCTAAATCTCTGATGTCATTGTTGTTATTTTTTATTATTTAGTCATAGGATTTATTCTATTCTTCTTTTGTTTCCAAACCTGGAATGATTTTATGAACTTTGATATTGTCATTTAAAAAAATTCAACAGGACAGTTTTTTTAAGTTTATCAGATACTGGGATATGTACTGAGAAATTATAAATAGCAACTGTTATTTTTCTTGCCTTCAAGGATTTTGCATTCTATTTGTGGAAAAATATGTACCTAGAGAACAGATATGGTACTGGGACTGTTCTATCTTGTTGCCAAAAGTCTCATAAACTATCATCTTTTTTAATGCCCTGTTCACTGTCAAATCTCATACCTGATAGCATTCTCAATCACTTTAAGTTTTTTTTTCCTCCAAAGTAATAGGGGGGAACAAAACTTCATCCACTCAAAATACAGTTCTACTTTGGTTCAAGAGTAAAAAGAGACTGAAGTATTTCAATCTTGGGCCCTGGAAATATGTTTCCAGATTTTTTGAAGGGAATAACAAGGGATAAAAAGATATATACAAGACATTCACAAATCATATACAGGTAACCATGAAGGTTACTGGCATTTGGTGGAACCAAGAAAGACTTGCTATATTGTGTTGGGCTCCATCTAAGTTTTGAAGAAAAATTTAAAAATAGAAGTCAGAGGTTATATGGGAGAACATTGTAGGTATGAAGATAGCCAGTACAAATAGAGATAAGAGACAGAAGACTGTCTGAGCATAAATGTATTATGTTATATGTATGGGAATTAATATATAAGCAATCTGAAAAAGGAGGTAGGGACTAAGTTGTGAAGAAACTTTTATGTATTACATGGGGAAATTTAAATTTGATTCTATAGTAACAAGGCTGAGGTAGATATGGGATTGTTATGGTTAGCCCTGTACTCTAGAAAAATAATCTTGGTGTTTCTGTTGAAGCTGAAGCGGGTCAAAATTTGAAGCAACAGTAACTAACTAGAAAGTCTTTACAAAAGTCTAGAAAGAAGATGTGGAGTATGGGGAGAGGAAGTATAATGATAAAAATTTAATGGTACTATAAATGGTAGTATTTGATATTTCAAAGAAAAATTTGGAGACTTCCAGGGCAGAGCTAAGATGGTGCCACAAAGTTAACATGGTCCTGAATCCTTTCCCTACCAAAGATAAATGAAGACTTTACTCTGACATTCATGCTACAGATCCTACCAAGAAAAAGAGAAGATTCAAAGAAGTTTTCAACTGTAGACATAATGGAGGATCTTCAGTGAAAGTCTGTCTCTTTGGGGGGAAAAGGGAAAGTAAAATCCAGGAGGCAGGAGAGTAGGAAAGCCATTGGGAGACTTTTAGCCACAGTACAATCCAGGTCCCCACAGTTTAATAATAACAGAGGTCCTGACAGCTAGATAGAAAGCCAGCAGGGAGGATCCCAACTCCAAACAAAGTCTGAACCCTGAAAGCACTGGGGTAAAAGACAGGATTGGTTTGGGGACAATCCTCTTTCAAGTCAGAACCCAGACATAAAGGAGGAAACAAACCACTGCAAAGTCAAGGCCTGGACTACATAGGCAATGTCTTGGACACAACAAGCCAGGGATCAGACTCCAGCCCCAGCAAAACAAAAGCTTGAATCTATACTCCATATAACCCATGAGTAGAATACAACAACAAAAATGAGCAAAACAGCTAAAAGAGTGCTCACTATAGAAAAATACTTCACAGATGAAGATGACAGCAATGCCATGTCTGAAGAAGAAAGTAGTGAAAAATTACTCACAGGAGAAATATCAAAAAAAAATCTATAAATTGTACTCAAATACAAAAACTCATTGAAGAGCTTAAGAAACCATTTTAAAAAAATCTAAAACCAAAGAAGAGAGGAAGAAGAAAAATGGAAAAAAGAAATGAAAGTCATGCTGGAAAACCTGACATGTGGACCAAAGAAATCAGCTCCATTAAAAGTAAAAATATGGACTTCTGGCCAAGATGGTGGAGAGAAGACAGGTACTGTGCTAAGGTCTCCTAATCTTCCTTCAGATATAATATGAAACAAATCTCTTAACAGAAATTTGATTGACAAAACCCAGAAAAAGAAGCAATGAGAAGAACATCTACCTTAAGGTCTGTCTTCAGGGATCATGGGTGAGCTGAGGGCATAAAGCAAAGAGCCTGGGAGGGTGGAGTGAGACCAGGAATAACCTAGGATCAGCCATGGAGGCATTCACTGTGGGAGCTGAAGTCTAAGAGCCACTTGGGGCATGGAGGCTTTGGCTATGGGATTGCAGGTCTGGGGAACTCCATCAGAGTTGGAGGGTGAGTTCCAGTGTGCAGAGTTGCAGACATAGATCTGCTGGAAGTTAATATGGAAGAAACACAGATGAGACCAATACCACACACTCTATATCCCAAGATAAGATCAAAATGCATGCAGGATTTAGACATCAAAAACAATATTATAAGCAAACTAGAAGATCAAGGAGTAGTTTACCTATCAGATCTATGGAAAGGGAAAAAGTTTATGACCAAGAAAGAGATGAAAAACATCATTAAAAACCAACTAGGTAATTTCAATTACATTAAATTAAAAAGCTTCTGCAAAGACAAAACCACTGTAACCAAGATAAAAAAAAATGTGGTAAGTTGGGAAACAATTTTTACTAGTTTTTCTGACAAAGTACTCATTTGTAAAATATATGGAGAACTGAGTCAAATTTTTTTTAAAAACAAAACATTCCCCAATTAACAAATGGTCAAAGGATATTCAAAGGCAATTTACAGATGAGGAAATCAAAATAATCTTTGGAGTCATATGAAAAATTTATCTAAATCATTACTGATTAGAGAAATGAAAATTAAAGCATCTCTGAGGTACCATCTCACACCTGTCAGACTGGTCAATATGACCAGAAAGGACAATGATTAATGTTGGAAGGGATGTGGGAAATCTGGGATCCTAATACATTGTTGATAGAGCTGTGAACTCATCCAATCTTTCTGGAGAGAAATTTGGAATTATGCTCAAAGGGCAACAAAAATGTGCATACCCTTTGATCCAGCAAGTCCACTACTGGGTCTATACCCTGAAGAGATTATTAAAAGGGGTAAATACATTACTTGTACAAAAATAAGCATAGCAGCCCCATTTGTGGTGGCAAAGAATTAGAAACTGAATGAATGTCCATTAATTGGGGAAAGCCTTAATGAATTGCAGTGTATGTATGTGATGGAATGCTATTATTAGAAACCAGGAGTGATGGGAATTCAAGGAAGCCTGGAAGGATTTGCATGAACTGATGTTGAACAAAATGAGCAGAACCAGAAGAAAACTGTACGCCCTAATAGCAACATGGGGGTGTTGAGCAAACTTAATGGACTTGCTCATTCCATCAGTGCAACAATCAGGCACAATTTTGGGGTACCTATGATGAAGAATACCATCTGTATCCAGAAACAGAATTATGACATTTTAACAAAGACCAAAGACTATTATCTTTAATTTTAAAAAAATTATCTTATTATGTAATTTTTCTATCTCTTTTACTTTGCTTTTTTTCCTTAAAGATATGATTTCTTTCTCATCACATTCAACTGAGATAAATGTATACCATGGAAACAATGTAAAGACTAACAGACTGCCTACTGTGGGGAGTGGGGGGAGAGAAGCAAGATTAGGAGAAAAATTGTAAAACTCAAAATAAATAAATTTTTTTTTAAAAAAGTAAAAATAACCAATTGGAAAAAGAAACACAGAGGATAATTAAAAAAATAAAATCCTAAAAATTAGAATTGAACAGTTAGAAACTAATGAATCCACAAGACTACAAGATTCCATCAAACAAAATAAAAAGGATGAAAAAATTGAAGAAAATGTAAAGTACCTTCTAGGAAAAATGAATGACCTGGAAAACAGTTCCAGGAGAGACTATCTATGAATCATTGGACTACTAGAAAGTCTATACCAACAGAAGAACCTGGAAAATATCATGCAGAAAATTATAAGGAAAAACTGCCCCAACCTACCAGAACAAGATAATTATAACAATTGAAAGAATCCACAGAACCCTTCCAGAAAGAGACCCCCAAGATAAAAACTCCAAGGGTTGTAATAGCCAAATTCCAGAATCCTCAAATAAGAGAGAATATTGCAAGCAGCAAAAAAAAAAACCAATTCCCACCAAACTATTCAAATACAAAAGGAACACCATCAGATAAACACACAGCCTATTAGTTTCAACACTGAAGGATCAGAAGACCTGGAATAACATATTTCAGAAAGCTAAGGACCTGGGATTGAAACCCAGAATGTATGACCCTACAAAATTTAGCATATATTGTCAGGGAAAAATATGGACATTCATTTAAATACAGTACTTCCAGAACTTCCTGACACAAGGACCAGACCTGAAAGAGCATTAAATTGCTAAAAACATGACCAAAGAGTTAAATAAAAGGTAAATGAAAAAGGGAATTGAAAAAACAAAATTGTTTTAAACAAATGTGGTCCCTACATGGGATGCTATAACAATTCTAATTCTTTAGAACTTTACTTCTCTAAGGAAAATTAGAGGGTAGAATATAATTAAAGAGAATGAACCTAAAGGATAGGGGTAGAATTGAGTCTTGTCTTTCAAATGAAGAGGTACAAGATCACATCACCACGTTTGAGACAAAAAGCCCTGAAAAAAAGCAAGAGTGTTAACTTCAACTTAAATGTCTCATTATACTGTGACTCAAGTTAATCTCAAGGTGCTAAGTACCTTGTCTAATGAAGGCATCATAAGCTGCAAGGATCTGAAACAATGTCTCTGTTATTTACAATCATTTGTAAAGTTCTCAGTGAAACTTCCAAAACTATCCAGTACATAGAGATTTTCAAGAGTCTTATAGTTAATTAGATCCTTTTTTGTCATTCTTTTATTAATTTTCTGCTTTCTACTTTTAGCCTCATCATTCAATCAAAACTATTATCCCCAAAGTTACTTGGGATCTCTGAAATGACTAATTTAAATTGACCTTTCATCAATCTCATCCTTTATGACTTCTCTGGAGTCTTTGACTCTTTCAAAAACTCTCTTCTCTTTGTTGCTCTTTTCTCCTTAGCATTTCATAACATAATTCAATCCTTGTTCTCCTCTTGTCTGTCAGACAACTCCTTGGTTTGTTGCCTGGTGATCTCTTCATGAAGCATGTATTCAATTCTAAAATATATATATATATATATATATATATATATATATTGTTGATTCTCATATATCCTTATCCATTCCTAATGTCTCTACAGATCTGCTTTCTCTTATCTCTAATAGCCTAATGAACATCTTGAAATAGATCCCCTAAAGAAATCTTAAACTTCATTTTTCAAAAACTAAACTCTATCTTTTTGAATGTTTCTCCTGGGTAAAATTTTGGTGACTGTGCCCCATGCCTGTAAGCTCACACTTTTTATATTATGCTACTCCTTATTTATGCTTTATATATCTTATATGGATATGATTTTTTCATGTCATCTCATGTTGTCAAAATATTGTTTTTACCTTGCTCTTTTTTGTGTCTTCTGTGCTTACCAGAGACCTTAATAAATCCTGATGATTCTACTTGTTGATACTTTACTAATAATTAAGAGTTTTCTGGAAAATATACACAAAGGACCATAAAACTATGTATTTTTAATCCTCATAATTACTATTACTAAATTTATACACTCAAAACAGATTAAAAAATAGAGACCTATATGTGCAAAATAGTGATAGCAAGTCTTCCAGTGATTGCAAAGAATAGGAAACTGAGAGGATGCCCACCAATTGGGGAATGCTTGACCAAGATGTGGCATAATTGGCAAAGAATCCTATTGTGTAATAAGAAATGATAAAAAGAATGGTTTCAGAAAATTCTCAAAAATTTACATGAATTTATTCAAAGTGAAGTGAGAACAATGAACACAATTAGAGCAATATAGTAATGTTCAATCATTATGAAATACCATGATTTTGATCATTACAATGATCCAGAATCATCAAAAGGTACATAAAATGAAAACTGTTCAACTCCAACTAAATGAGAATGAATAGAATTGGGATATATATATATACATATATATATATGCATATATATATATAGTTCCTTATTTTTCTTGTCATTATATTTCCTACAACATAACTAATATAGAAATGTGTTTTCCATGATCTGATGCATCTCTTGTCTTATCAAGTTTTGAGGATAATAGGTAGGACATGAGAGAATTTGGAAGTTAAAATTTAAAAATAAAAGAATTACAGAAAAAGAAAAAGAATGATGGCTTTGGCAATGACAACTTCTATCAATATTTTGTCAGCATATTTTATTATTTTATAGCAGTCAGAAGTCTGTTGCATGGATCATTGAACTTCTCTGGCTTAATTCTCTCATATCTAGGAGACTAGAGAATAACTCCTAAATGTGTGAAACAACTTCAACACTAAAACTATTTCATGAAATGGAAGAGGACACCCAGAACTCACTATGTTTCAAATCTGGAAAACAAATATTTTATTATGACATATAAAGTACATGATAAAGTATGATTTCAATAAATCTATAACAAATATTTCCTGTTTCATAGATTTTTTCCTTTGGTCCCTAATGTAGGAAATGCTGGGAAGAAACAGTCTTCCATTTTTCTGAAATTCTAATTTCTTACAGCTTTGGAAGGCCAATGAGAGATCACAGAGCTGGTGAAATCTGTTCTCTTTTGAATCATCACTTTCAAGATTGAGAGAAAAATTCATGTTTGGAAGAGGAAAGGAAAGGGTAAGTAAAATAAATAGATTCCACTCATGCAGAGAAGGAATGGGTTTTTTTTTAATCCTTATCTCAGAGTTCATTGGAGTCAAGAAGCTCTTCCACAGATGATCTCATAAATGAGGGAAAAGAGTTGTGTTTCTTAGAAAAGGCATGGCCTCATGCAAAACATTTAGTAGTCTGGGTGTTCAGCAGCAGGAAGAGCCACAGCAGACTGGGATGCAGCAGGTGGTTCTGTAGCAGGTGGTCTGGCAAAAGCTGGCGTGGAGGGGCGGCTAGGTGGTGCAGTGGATAAAGCACCCGCCCTGGAGTCAGGAGTACCTGAGTTCCAATCCGACTTCAGACACTTAATAATTACCTAGCTGTGTGGCCTTGGGCAAGCCACTTAACCCCATTGCCTTGCAAAAAAAAACTAAAATAAAGCTGGGGTGGCAGCAACTAGACAAAGAATAGCTGGGGCAGCAGCAGGGTTGGCAGCAGGAAGGATAGCAGTAAGTGGGTTGGCAATAAATGGACTGACAGTACTGTGGTCTGCAGCAGCTGAACCCACAACCGCTGGGGTGGCAGCAGGTGGTTCTGCAACAAGTAGTCTGGCAGCAGGCTAGATGACAGCAGGTGGGCTGGCAGCAACTGGACATGTAGCAAATTGGATAACAAGAGGTTTGGCAGCAGGATGGTTGGCAGCACAATAACTGGCAACAAATGGGTCTGCAGCAGCTGGGTCAGCAGAAGCTGGGGCACAACACACATCTTCACAGACATCCTGACCACAGCTCCACTCAGAGAAACAATAGGAGTTGACCATGGTGTCAATGGATGGATCTTTTAGCTTGCTTGCAAGGAGGGGAATTGACTTGTGCTTGAAAAATTTGTCCCACACACCTCCTAAATAGTCCCATTAACAACTGTTGTCAGCAATTCCAGAGGATTTCCTCCTTGTTTATTGTGATGGAGAAGTGAATATTTAATTAAATCATTTATTTTATTCATGAGAGACACACCTTTATCCTTGATCTTTTAGGATTCACCATTTTCTTAATTTCTTTTCTTCCTTCTGTTGCCATTTGTCCTTTTCTTACCCTAAGGACTTTAAGAATTTTTTCTCCTTGTTCAACTTCTGGTCAGTCCTATGATGTTCTTCACCAAGTACTCGAATTTATTGTTCAAGTTTACTGTACATCTCTTTCTGCTGTGTGTTTCTGTTACTTATGGTAGCCTTTATTTATAAGGAATAAGCACAGAGCAGCAGCAGGAGACTATCATCTAGCTTACAGACCCCATTCATTAATTGCGTAGGCCCAAAAGTTTTGTCCAACATTTAAAAAAAAATTGTGGTGTTCCAGAAAGATGACAAATTGTGCTTTTTCCAAGAACCCATAACTAGGAGAGGACAAAATGCCTCCTGAAATCTCTCAGCCCTTGTCATCAATATCCATTCCAGGTGATTCATGAGACCACATTATATCACCAAAGTTACCTTAGAAATTCTCGAATCCTAATTGAGAACTCTTATCTGTGAAGTTGCAGTTTATATAGTTTTCAGGCAACCATTTTTATTAGTGACTGATTGATGTTGGAGACTTTAAAAGTGATAAGGAGAATTGAAATTGAACACTTAAGAAGATAGTATCTGACATTGGGATCTAGAATTCTTAGATCATAACTCAAATCTCTCCATTGTCCTAGTCTGAAGCCTGGTTATGGTTTGGAGTTGATCCTGGTCACAGAAAGGGTAGACCAATGGAACATAAAACTTAATAAATTCTGCCATGTGGGAATGGCCTGGTTGGTCCTATCTAAACTTTTTCTTTTTCCCAGAAACCAAAGAACCAATGGAGGAAGAAGTTCAGTACCAGGAAACTACCCATTTAGTTTTGGATTTTTCAGTCATGACAGCCAAAACTTTCTGGCTATAAACAATATCAAAATAGGGGAATAAGATGTACTTAAATGGGAAGAGGGTTCACAGACTTTTCTGCAGGAAGCAATACCAGGAGTTGCTAAAGTGCTTTGTATTATTCTCTCAAGACAATAATAAACATCATTTCATGAGGTATTTGGCCTTCAGATTTTACAGTACTAATTAAAAGGATTTGCTGAGAAAACAATGATCTCCATGAATATAATTGCATATACCAGAATTTGCTAAATCACTGATGACATCCTTGGCAATTTTAATATTTAGTCCTAGTATTTGTTCTATTTTTCTTCTGCTTCCAAACCTGGAAAGGTTCTATGAACTTCAATATTTTCTTTTTTAAGATAAATTTGAAAGGATAGAGGAGCATTTTAAGTTTCTTTTCTTTCTTTCTTCTGGCTCAACCATTAGTTCTAAGCAATAATTGAACACAGCCTACAATGTATGAACAGATACTGGGATATATCCTGTAAAATCATAGATAGAAATTCATTTTTCTTCAAGAATTTTGCATTCTATTTATGGAAAATAACATGCACCTAGACAATAGGGATGGGACAGAGACTGCGGCAATTTGTTTCCTAAAGCCTCTTAAGTTTTAATCTTTTTAAATTCTCTGCTCAATGTCAAATCTCATCTCTGATAATATTCTCAATCACTTAAGATTCTTCCTTGAATTTTTTCCTCCAAAGTGATAGGAAAAAGCAACTTTGTTCATTCAAAATATAATTTGACTTGGTTCCATGGTTAAAAGAGACTGAAGAATTTCCATCATGGAAAATGGAAATACATTTCAGCTTTTTCAAGGGGAATAGCAAGGGATAAAAAGATATATACAATACATAGGCAAATAATATACACGATAACCATAAAGGGAAAGGTGCTAGCCTTTGGAGAGAGCAGAAAAGACTTGCTATAACGTGTTGGGCTCCATCTAAATTTTGAATAGGGATAACAGGAGACAGAGGTTATATGTGAAAACATTCTAGGAATAAAGATAGCAATTATAAAGGAATGAAAGTAAGAGAAAGAACACTGAGTATCTGAATATGAATGGATAATAGAATATATATGGAGATAAATATATAAGCAGTCTGAAAAAGGAGGCAGGAACCACATAGTGAAGAGACATATGTACTAGACAGAAATTTTAATTTGATTCTATAGTAACAAGGAAGAGATAGATGTGAGGTTGTCATGGTCAGCCCTGTATTCTAGGAAAATAATAGTGGTACTTGTGTTGAGGATGTTTTGGGGAGGGTCAAAATTTGAGGCAAAGGTAATTAATTAGGAAGTCTTTACAAAGGTCTAGAAGGTAGATGAGGAAGATGGTGTTTGAGGGTATATAATTTTAAAAATTTAGTGATGCTATAAATGGCAGTATTTCACTTCTCAAAGATAATTTCTGGGATTTCTTGTCTTGTCTTTTTGTCCCAAATACAATTATTTGCACACAATAGGTGTGTGATGCAAACTAACTAAGGGTGATTGAATTATAGGCAGTCTTGCTAAAGCAATACTTGGGACTTTTCTATCATGGTAGAACCTGACCAAGTTTATACTCACCTGGAAAATCCTTTGGAATGTCAGGGTCACCTTCAAGGCAGAATAAGGAAATAGAGAAAGTATTTTTCCGTAGGAGATAGAGTAACTTTTGCAGAAAATATTTCATTAATTTATATTTTCTTGCTCATACCTCAGTTATTCAACTCCCAGTTTATTCTATTTTCCCATTTTTTAATCTTTCCCTCATCTATGCTAACTCTATTCTTCCTTGCAAAACAGAAATACTCATGTTATTTTTGCTACTACAATTATGAAGAACTGATTTATGCTTGTCTCCAGAATACATTTGTATTTGTACTAATTGATTTGTACTAATTTGTACTAATTGATCTATCAATCTATCTATTGTCTATCTTTCTGTTTGTCTGTCTACCTAGTTGTCTATTTTTCATCTATGAAAAAGCACTTTTCATTCATGAATGTATGGGGAAACACTTATTAGATGGAATAATTTTGATATTATTGCTTATTAACAATGTTCAAACTTCTTTCAAGCTTGACTTTTGCCTTTTTTGACTAATCAAACATTTTTTAGTTTCATCATTAATATACATCAGTATTTATACTCTATATTCAGAAAGGTACTTTCAATTCTTAAAATGATATTGTTTCCATTTTCTTTTACATAATACCAAATTTGACTAGATGGCAAACAAATACAAAGTGGCATCTAGTCTTTATTCTTCTTTTCTGAGAAATACTAGTTATCAATATTTTGGATATCTTTTTATTTTAAGCCCAGAAGAATAAGTCCAAGATTTTTGCCCAAACCTTTACAGTACTCCCTAAATTTCTCAGAGCTCCCCTTATACTATTCTCCAATCTGAAAATATTTCCTTACACATAACTGAAAAAAATAACTGAGATCATTTACCAAGAACTCCCTCCTAATTTCATATTAGTCAATACTTTCCTCCACTATCTCTTTCACTTCTGTTTCACATGAAAATATGACCTTTCTAGTTAAGACTAATATGTACAAGTAACTCCATTCCATCCAATTTTCTCCAACAAATTGCCTCTTTTAACCTCCTCAATATCTTTCTTATCTCCCATATCTTCATCTCTGATGGTTGCTTCCTTGCTGTCTACAAACAGGTCCATGTCTCATATACATCACACTCTATTATTTATTTATTTATATTTTATTTAAGGCAATGGGGTTAAGAGACTTGCTAGGCAATTATTAAGTGTCTGAGTTCACATTTGAACTCAGGTCTTCCTGACTCCAGGGCTGGTGCTCTATCCACTGCACCACCTAGCTGCCCCCAACTCTATAATTACATTATATTTCCACACTATTTTTCTCCTCTCCTATTTGATTACAGAGAAGGCCATCTAAAATCAATTCTTCTCCTTTCTTTCATGTTTCTTTTATTAATTCTCTGCTCTCTAACCTCTGGTCTCAATCAAAACTATTTTCTCTAAAGTTACCAGGTATCTCTAAATTAACTAGTTTTTTGTGACTTCTCTGTAGCCTTTGACATTGTCAGTAACTCTCTACTAATTAATGCTCTCTTCTCCTTAGGATTTCATAACATTATTCTCTCTCTGTTCTCCTCTGACCTCTCAGGCAACTCCTTAGTTTCCTTTCATAGATCTTCATACCTTTCAAAGATCACTGTCATAACTACTAACAGTAAGTGACCTTCAAGAGTATCCTAGGTACTCTTCTTATAGCCCTCTATTTTTGCCAGGTGACCTCATTATCACCCATGGATTCAATTTTCATGTTTGGATTGTTGATTCTCATATCTCTTTATCTATCCCTAATGTCCCTCCAAACCTACTTTCTCTCATCTCTAATTGTCTATTGAACATCTTGAACTGGAGCCCCTGAAGAAATCTTAAACTTTATTTTTTTAGGGTTTTTTTGCAAGGCAGATGGGGTTAAGTGGCTTGCCCAAGGCCACACAGCTAAGTAATGATTAAGTGTCTGAGACCAGATTTGAACCCAAGTACTCCTGACTCCAGGGCCTGTGCTTTATCCACTATGCCACCTAGCCACCCTAAACTTTATGTTTTAAAAGCTAAACTCATTATCTTTTTCCACATCTCTCCTGGGTAAATTTTTGGTGGCTGTATCCCATGTCTTGTCCATTATATTACACCAAATTTATTCTCTATAAATCTTGTTTGGACATGATTGTTTGCATATTATCTCCTTCATTAAAATCAGAGATAATGAAGGGAAAGGATTATTTTTCTCTTGCTCTTTTGGTGATGTGTTTAGAAATGATAACTCCTCTGTGATGAGAAGAGTACTTAATAAAACCTCACAGATTCCACTTTTCTACATTTTACTAATAATTAAGAGAGCTGTGAAAAATATTCCCTATTACACTGTGCATCCCCATTAACCCAGCAATACTGTTACTAGATCTATTCAACCAAAAACAGATTAAAAAATAAATACTCATATGCACAAAAATATTGATAGCAACTGCTTTTGTGGCTACAGAGTATAGGAAACTGAGGGGATGCCCACCAGTTGGAGAAGGCTTGACCAGGTTTTGGCATAATATTGGAACAGAATACTATGGTGCATTAAGAAATGATAGAGAATGATTTCAGAAAATTCTCAGAAGATTTATATGAATTTCTTCAAAGTGAAGTGAGTAGAACCTAGAGAATAATGTATACCATTAGTAATGATCAATCACTATGAAATAATTATTTTGATCAATGTAGTGATCTAGAACAATTAAAAAGTCCATAAAATGAAAATGGTTCGACTCCAAACAAATAAGAATAAATAAAATTTGAGTATACATGCAAGCATATTGTTTCTTATTTTTCGTTTTTACTGTATTTCTTACAATATGACTAATGTAGAAATGTTTTCCTTGGCTTGATGTATTTCTCATCTTCTCGAGTTTTGAGGTTTTAGGTAGTTCAGGAGAGAATTTGAAAGTTAAAATTTAAAGTGAAAGAAATACAAACAAAGATAAACAGTGATGTGCTTAGAAATGATAACTTCTCTCCACATTTTGCTAGTATTCATTATGGCAGGCAGAAGTCTCTGTTGGATGGATAATTGAGCTATTTTGGTTTAATTTTTCCATATCAAAGAGACTAGAGAATAGCTCTTGAATGTGTGAGAAACAACTTTTACAATGAAACTGTTTCATGAAACAAAAGAAGTCATGCAGAACTCAGTTCATTTCAACTCTGAAAAGGGAATTATGACATATGCAAACAATAGTACAAAATAAAGTTATGCTTTAGACAAATCTAGAATGAATATTTTCTATTTCATAGTCATTCTCGCTTTGGTACCTGATGTAAGAAATGCTGGGAAGAAACATTCTTCCAGTCTCCTCAGACAATTGTGAAAATTTTGGGAAACCAATGAGATATCCCAGAGCTGGTGAAATCTATTTCTTTTAGAATCACCACATTCAAGATAGATAGAAAAATCCATGTTTAAAAGAACAGAAAAAAAGAGAGTAAGAGAAACTTTGTGCAGAGAAAGGAATCACTTCATCTTAAATTTCCTTAATGTCAAGATGCTCTACTTCTGCAGATGACCGCATAAATAAGAAAATAGTGGTGTATTTCTTATAAAAGGCATGATCATGTGCAAAATGGATGGTAGTCTGGGTGATCAGCAGCAGGAAGAGCCACAGCAAGCTGGGCAGCAACAGATGGTTCTGCAGTGGGTGGTCTGGTAGTAGCTGGGGTGGCAGCAGTTGGACACACAGCAGCTGGGGCAGCATCAGGGCTGGCAGCAACTAGAGATACAGCAGTTGGGGTGGCAGCATGGATGGCAGCAACTGGACAAATCACAGCTGAAGCGACAGCAGGGCTGGCAACAACTGGACACACAACAACTGTGGTGGCAACAAATTGTGTGACAACAGATGGTCTGGTAGCAGGTTGATTGGAAGAACACAGACTGGCAGCAGCAGGGGGCACAGCACATTTCTTCACAGACATCCTGGCCATAGCTCCACTCAGAGCAGATGGAACCACAACAGGAGTTGACCATAGTATTCAATAGATGGGTCTTCCTAACTTGCTTGGAAAAAATAGGAATTTGTGTTTGAAAAACTTGTACCACACACCCTTTATAGAGTTCCAGCAATTCTAGAGGATTTCCTTCTTGTTTGATAGAAAAATAAATATCCAATTAAATTATTATTTTACTTGTGAGAGAAACTACTTTTCCTTGATCTTTTATACTTTGGCATTCTCTCTCTCTCTCTCTCTCTCTCTCTCTCTCTCTCTCTCTCTCTCTCTCTCTCTCTCTCTCTGTCCTTTAGAATCATACTTCATTTTTTTCATCTTGTCTTAATTACTTTATCAAGTTTCTCTTCTTATTCAAGTTCTGGACAATCATGTGACAGCAGGAACTCAGTATTAAGTGTATTATTCATCCCTTTTTCTATGTATCATTCCATGACTCAATTCACAAGGTTTAGGATACTTTGAAAGCAGCAGTCAGAAATGCTACTTTGAAGATAATGTTGGATCCAGAGAATTTTTGCATAAATAAAGACCCTATAATGTCTTCCGAAATTTAGATATATAAAAAGGTTGTCTTGTATGAATAGCAAAGATGTCTGCTTTCTCCCCTAGTTTATAGCTGGGTGGGGCAGACTTCAAACTTGTGAGTCTGGTGATCATTATCCATTCTAAGTGACTCCTGGGAAACAGATGATAGCAATAAAGAGAATTTAGAAAGCATACACAATAATTTCAGAATCCTGATCCAGAGCTGTGTGTGTGATTTTATTATATTTAGAGGTCTTATTTTTAATTAATGCTGATAATCTCCAGAAGAGAAAAATAGAATTGAAAAGGGAACGCATAGCTATGGAGAAGGTATCTGAGACTGAAACTAGGATTTTTAGATAATAACTTAAATCTCTCCACATGTCCTACTTTCATGCCTCAACATGGTTTGGAGGTGATCTTGATTATTTTTAAGTAGTCAAGTCTTGACTCAGTGGAAGATAAAACTTGATAGTTTCTTCCATTTTTAAATGGCCTCCTTGGTCATACTTGACTTTTCATTTTTCCAACAACCAAAATAGCTGTGAAGGAAGAAGTTTAGAACCACAAGATCACCCATATAGTAATATGCCAGAAGTTTCAGGCTATAGACAACACCTAATAGGGGAGGAAATTGAAGCTAAATGGAAAGAGTGTTCACAAATTTTCCTTAGTGAAGCAATCAAAGGAGTTAGTGGAGTAATTTGTATTGTCCTCTCAAAGACAATAGCAAACATTTCATGAGATATTTACCCATCATTTATTGCAGTACTTATTAAAAGGGCAGATGGGTTGCATAGTGGTTAGAGCATTGTCCTTGGTATTGGGATAATGGGTGTTCAAATTCAGCCTCAGACATTTGACACTTATTAGCTGTGTGATCTCTTAACCTTGATTGCCTCACATCCAAGGTCATTTCCAGTCATCATGACTCATATCTGGCCACTGGACTCAGGAGGAAAAAAATGAGGCTAGTGACTTAGCACAGCACCCCCTCACTAAAATCCACTTCATGTACTTGTCATGGCATCACCTCCTTGATGTCATGGTCTTATTCAATAATGAAGACAAAAAAGTCATTAATTAAAAGCCAAAAAAAGAAAGATCAAAATGAAAATAATTGCCTAGGCTAGTTTTTCTTACAACACAAATGTCAATCTTTAGCCTTCTTCTCTTGAGCCCTGGATTTGATTAATTTTTCAGAATTTAAGAGGTTTATTTTTTTTAATTAATTTTGATAATGTCTCTGTTTTTGCCTTCAGGAGTATGTAATCTTATTCTTTTCTTTCTTTTCTTTTTCTTCTGGTTCACTAATTCATGCACTAAGCAATAATTCAAATATTCAAAGGAGTTAGAAATTATCATATTCAACTTCTTGAAGGCAATGGATTTTTTTGTCTTTTCTTTTTATTCCAAGTAAAATGCCTTGAAAAAGTAGGCATTTATTGAACAATATTAGGTGGATTAGGTGGATTTTAATAGTAGATAGTCTGTCACTACAGTCTTCTTGGAACATAGAAGAACCTCTCCAAGTTTATTCTTGGCTGACATATTTTTGGCACTCCCTCCTCCACCAAAGAAGGCTACAATTAAATGCAGTTATACCCACGTATATATACACACACAAAAACATATATGTATATATGTATTCACATTTATCACACATTCATATATACATAAATCTACACACACACACACACACACATACACACACACACATATATATATATATATATATATATATATATACACACACACACACACACACACACACACACATCTTGCGTTTATCTCCAATGGTCATCTATTTCTCTAGAGGTAGACAGCACCCTCCTTCTTAAATACAAGTCTTTCCGTGCTTTTGTAAATCAACCAAAGCATAAGCTTAGAGTAAACACTCCAACTTTTCACATGAATTATAGGTGAAGGAGTTGTGGTAAAGCATTCTGAGTTCATAACAGTCTAATCAGTCAGCAACAGATAGCCTGTTATTTTTCTCAAACATAATGACGCCCTTTTGATTTTCTTCAATAGGAAAAGAACCAACCATGCCCATCTCCTCTAAGTACAATCTCTTAAACGGTATTCAACTGAAACTATCCTAAGAGAAATACAGTTTTCAAAGAGTTACAAGTGTTATCTTCCCTTGTGGAATTTTATACAATTTAATATTCTTGACTAATAACTGTTTCATTTTTTTTCTTCTTTCTGTTCACCTTTTTATGAATCTCTTGAGTCTTGTTTTGAAGATTGAATTCTCTATTCAATTCTGGACTTTGGATCAGGAAATTTTGGAAATCCTCTATTTTATTGAACATCTATCTTTTCCCCTGACAGAATATGCTAAATTTTGCAGGGTGCTAAAATCTTGATTGTAATTACCCTCCAAAATACCATATTTCTGGACCTCTCATCCTTCAATATTGAACCTGATTAATCCTGTGTGAATCTGATTGTGTTTAATTGTATGGAAACTGTTTCTTTGTGGCTTTTAGCAATACTTTTGCCTTTATTTGAGAGCTTTTACTCTTTGGTATCATTCTAGTTTTGTGTATTATTTCAATGGCTATTTTGTCTTCTTGATCTAGCAGATTTGGAAAGTTTTCCCTGATAATGTCCTGAAATATCTTTTCCAGGCTCTTTTTCCTATCTAGACTTTCTAGGAGATAAGTAATTCCTAAATTATTTCTCCTGGGGTCTATTTTCCAAATCATTTTTTTCCTAAAAGATATTTTATATTTTCTTCAATTTTTTTAACCTTCGTATTTGTCTGATGGAATCTTGGTGCCACCATAGATTCACTGTTTTCTATTTGTCTGATTCTAATTTTTAGGGTCCTATTTTCTTCAGTTAGCTTTTGTGTTTCCTTTTGGTTGGTTAATTTTACCTTTTGTTGAGTTGCATTCCCTTTTCAGTTGATTGATTTGACTTTTAGATTAGTAACATTCCTTCTTCAGTTGGACAATTTGAATTTCTGATGAATAAATTTTATTATTTGAAGGTTACATTCTTTTTGATATTGGTTATTTTTAATTTTAAAGGAGTTGTGTTCTTTAATCAATTTTTCACAATTTTGTTCTAACGTCCAGGGTAGAGCCGAGATGGTGATGTGAAGTTGACATGTTCCCAGAGCTTTTCCCTACCAACCCAGATACTTGATAGCAAAACAGCAGCTAGGACCCCAACATCAAACAAACTCTGAACCCTGAGAACACCAGGGTAAAAGACAGGACTAGATCAGGAACAAATTACTGCTAAGTCAGAACTTGGACATAAAGGCAACATCTTGGCCAAAGACAAGTCAGGAATCAAGACTCTAGCCCCAGGGGAAAAAACTTGGATCTGTATTCCCTATAACCCAAGAACAGAGCTAAATCAACAAAGATGAGCAAAATGTTAAAAGAACACTTACTACAGAAAACTACTTTACAGACAAAGATGATAACAATACCATGTCTGAAGAAGAAAGCAGTTAAAAAATCACTTTCAGGGGAAATAGAAAAACAGTCTATAATTTCAACACAAAAACAAAAAGATCATCAAAAACCTTAAAAAAAAGAAATTAAAAGTAGAGAAGAGGAAGAAAAATAGGAAAAAGGAAATAATATTTCATGAAGGAAAATCATGAAAAATTGACCAAAGAAATCAACTCCTTTAAAAGTAAAAATAACCAACTGGAAAAGGAAACACAGAAGCAAAATGAATAAAATTAAACCTTAAACATTAGAATTGAACAAATAGAAACCATTGAATCTACAAAACTATGAGTTCCCATCAAACAAAATAAAAGGGCTGAAAAACTGAAGAAAATATAAGGTAACTTTTAGGGAACACAAATGACCTGGAAAATAGATCCAGAAGAGACAATCTATGAATCATCGAACTATCAGAAAGTTTAAAGCAAAAAAAAAAAAGAGCCTGGACAACATCATGCAGGAAATTATAAGGAAAAACTGTCTAAATCTACTAGAACAACATAACATTCAAACCACTGAATCCACAGAATCCCTCCAGAAAGAGACCCCGGGATAGAAACTCTAGAATTCTCACATAAAGAGAGAATATTACAAGCAGCAAAAAGAAAACAATTAAAATATAAAGGAAACACAATAAGACTCATATAGGATTTATCAGCCTAAAATTGAAGGATCAGAAGACCTGGAATAGTACATATTGGAGAGCAAAGGACCTGGGATTACAATACAGAATGGACTACCCTGCAAAATTCAGCATATACTATCAGGGGAAAAGATGGACATTAAACGAAATAGAGGACTTGCAGAACTTTCTGACACAAAACCCAGAACTGAACAGAGAAATCAATCACCAAATATATGCAATAATTGCATAAAAAGGTAAATGAAGAGGGGAAGAAAAGCCAAAACAAACAAAACAAATGTTGATCAGGACAATCAAATTGTATGCAATACTAAAAGGGAAGACATAACACTTCTAATTCTTTAGAACTTAACTTCTCTTAGGATAATTAAAGTGTAGAATATAATTGAATGGGATGACCCTAAAGGATATGGGTATAATTGAGTCTTATCTCTCCATTGAAAAGATCCAAAATGACATCACTATGTTTGAGACAAAAAGTCCTGAAGAAAAGCAGGGATGTTAACTTTAAAGTTAGGTGTCTCATTATCATTTGACCCAATTAAATCCTACTTTTCTTAGCAACTTGTCTATTGAGGACATCATAAACTGCAAGGTCCTGAGTCAGTGTCTTCCCTAATTTACAATTATTGTAAAGTTCTCAGGTGAGACCTTCAGAGCCTCCCAGTACTTAGAGCCCTTTAAGCTTCATAAACTCCAAGGAAACTGAGTTCATGCCTCTGTAACTAACAATCATTTGTAAAGTACTCAGGTGAGACCTCCAGAGTTTCCTAGCATTTAGAGATCTTTAATATTCTTTTTCTTTTAATATTTATTTTAGGGGCAGCTAGGTGGTGCAGTGGATAGAGCACCAGCCCTGGAGTCAGGAGGACCTGAGTTCAAATTTGACCTCAGACACTTAATAATTACCTAGCTGTGTGGCCTTGGGCAAGCCACGTAACCCCATTTGCCTTGCAAAAACCTAAGAAAATTTTTTTAATATTTATTATATTTTTGTACAAATGTTTTTTATATATTATTAAGATATTCTTGTTCAAGATACCCCCTCCCCCCCAAAAATATAGACCCTCATGAGCAATAAAGTAAAGGAAAGAGGAAAAAATAAAATTAAAAAAAAAATAATAATAATGGGGAAGCCAAGTGGCACACTGGACTGACCACCTGCTCTTGAGTCAGGAGCACTCAAGCCCAAATCTGGCTCTCGACATCCAACAACCACCCAGCTGTGCGACCCCGAGCAAGCCAACAACCCCATCTGCCCCCCCCCAAAAAAATTAACAATAACAATGATAAAAATTTTGCTTCAGTCTGTGTTCCAACACCACTAGCTCTGTCATGGGTGGATTACATTCTTTAGGATAAGTCCGTCACAAAAGCTACTTCCATATTTTTCCACTGTTGCCATTGCTGGTCGCAACTCCCTCCATTCATACTTCCCCACTACCATATACTATATTTTCTCTCTTCTTTCACTCTGTCCCTGTTCTTGAATGTGTTGTTGGGTAGCTGGATGGCACAGCAGACTAATCACTGGCCCTGGGGCCAAGAAGCCTTGAGTCCACCTACCACCCCTAAGACCCAGCAACCATCCAGCCCTGTGGTCTCAGACAGACCATCCTATCCCAGCCCCTTGCAAGAAGTAAAAAAAGAATATGTATTATATCTGATCACTCTCCACTACAGTCCACCCTCCCCTCCATCACTCACATCCACCCATCCACCTGTCCCTCTTCTCTCATTCTTATTCGAGATGTCTATACCCCATTGAGTATATATGTTGTTTCCTCTCTGAACCACCTCTGATAAGAGCGAAGGTTCTCTCATTCCCCCTCACCTTTCCCCCTTCCAGATCATTGCAATAGCTCATTGTAATAAAAAATAATCTTATTATATGAAATATCTTATCCTATTCAACCTCTCCTTTCTCTTACTCCCATTACATTTCCCTTTTAGCCATTGACTCCATTTTTACAATATATTGTATCTTCAAACTCAGCTCTCTCTTTTGCGTCATCTATACAAGTTTCTTCTACCTGCTCTATTAAATGAGAAGTTTCCTATGAGTATTATCAGTATCATTTTTCTATGAAGGAATACATGTAGTTCATCATCATTAAGTCCCTCATATTTTACCCTTCTCCTCCACTCTCTATGCTTCACCTGAATTTTGTATTTGAAGATCAAACTTTCTGTTCAGCTCTGGCCATTCCAACAGGAACATTTGGAATTCCCCCGAATCCCCCCTCATTGAAAGTCCATCTTTTTACCTGGAAGAGGACATTTAGTTTTGCTGGGTAGTTGATTCTTGGTTGCATTCTGAGTTCTTTTGTCTTCTGGAATATTATATTCCAAGCCCTACAAGCCTTTAATGTAGTTGCTGCTAAGTCCTGTGTGATCCTGACTGCAGCTCCACTATGTTTGAATTGTGTCCTTCTGGCTGCTCATAATATTTTCTCTTTGACTTGGGAGTTCTGGAACTTGGCTATAATAATCCTGGGGGTTGTTTATTTTTTGGATCTCTTTCCAGGGAAATCAGTGGATTCTCTCAATTTCTATTTTGGCCTCTACTTTTAGGATATCTGGGCAATTTTCTTGTAGGAATTCTTTTAAAATGATGCCAAGGCTCTTTCCCTGATCAGCTGTCCCAATTATTTTTAAATTATTTTTCCTGAATCTGTTTTCTAGATCAGTTGTTTTTTTCAATGAGATGTTTCACATTTTCTTCTAATTTTTCATTCTTTTGGTTTTCAAGGATTTTCCAGACTTCCCAAAAAGTCAGCAGCTTCCTTCAGCTCCATTCTAGATCTGAAGGATTTGTTTTCCTCAGAGAGCTTTCTTATCTCTTTTTCCATCGGACCAATTCTGCTTTTTAAAGCATTCTTCTCCTCAATAACTTTTTGAACTGTTTTATCCATTTGGCCTAAGCTGGTTTTTAACATGCTATTTCCTTCAGAATTTTTTTAGATCTCCTTGACTAAGCTGTTGACTTCTTTTTCATGTTTTTCCTGCATCTTTTTCATTTCTTTTCCCAATTTTTTTCTATCTCCCTCACTTGATTTTCAAAATCTTTTTTGAGCTCTGCCATAGCCTGAGTCCAGTTTCCGTTTTTCTGGGAATTATTAGATGCAGGACTGAGTATTTTTATCCTTCTTGGGATCATAGCCAAAGTATTTCTCAATGGTGTTCCTCTTTTTTCTCTTTTTACTCATTTCCCCAGCCTGTGCCTGGTCTTGGGGTTCTTTCTGAGCTTTTGAATATTATTGGGACACTACCCCACAAGGATCTCAGTGTGTATTCCCTCCTGGTCTGTGAATGACCACAAGGGCACCCCTCAGGCATGGAGTTGAGGTGTGAGGGGGGGTGTGCTGCTGTTCTATAGGGGGTCTAGACTGCCGTCAGGATCTGAATGTGGTCAGAGCCCCAGAGTCTTGTTCTAGGGACAGAGAACAGACCTTGGCAGTCTCTCCCCACTCCTCTACCTAGGCTCAGCACTCATGCCTTGGGGCTCCTGCTTACCAGCTCCACCTGCTTCTGGTTCCTGAATCTGGGCTTCCATGGCTGCTCGCTGAGTGCACTGAGGGCTGGTTTTCATGGCCTGCACTGGCAGAGGTCCTCTGCTGATCTTCCAAGTTGTGCCTGGTGCTCCCCGGGCTGTAGGTCAGGAAACTGCCCCTGCTGCCATGAGCCATGGCTCCCAAAACTCTGGGGCTGCTTCTGGAAGGCTGAAGTTCCTTCACTCTAGCGGGCCACCCCTCTAACCCCATGGAGCCAAGCCTTTCTGCTATTTTCCAGCTTAGGACTGGAAAATTGCCTCACTGGATCCCTCTGTGGGTTCTGCCTCTCTAAAATTTAGTAAGAGTTCTTATTTTATAAGTATTGAGAGAGAGCACATAAGAGAGACTCTTCTATCACCATCTTGGTTCCACCCCCCCATATCGATCTTTAATATTCTTATAGTTAATTAGATCAGAGTTTGACTTAACCCCTACTTCATTTAACAAGGGTTTAAGTACCCTGGGTGAGGAGGCAGGGTAAAGTGGGAGAGTAGATAGGCCTTACTTCACTTAATAAGGTGTCAAGTACCTTGAGTGGGGAGGAGAAGAGGTAAAGGGTGAAAGAAAATAGTCCTTGGTGGGGGAGGCTAGGTGGTGCAGTGGATGACTGGCCCTGGAGTCAGGAGTACCTGGGTTCAAATCCAGCCTCAGACATTTAATAATTACCTAGCTGTGTGGCCTTGCGTAAGCCACTGAACCCCATTTGCCTTGCAAAAAAGAAAAGATAAATAAAGAAAATAGTCCTTGCTTCACTTAACAAGGAGTTAAGTACCCTGATCCTGGATGGGGGAGAAGGGGAGGAGTAATGTGTGAGAGAAAATAGGCTTGGGGGGAAGGGCACAAATAGTTCAAGAAATGATAAGACTTTGGATAATACTTTGGCTCATGAGAAGAATTGTGTATACTTGAAAGATACTTGAAAAGGGGATAAGGTAAAAATTGATCATAATTATAATTTGATGCAATTTTAGTAAATGCTGCTTATCAAGCAATAAAGTAAAGAATCTGTGATGATATGATAACAACATGAATTTATCAAGCAATCAAATAATCAAAGTATGATTGAAGATACCTGACTATAGTATTAGAGCAATAAATAACACAAAGGGAAGAGGCACAAAGATTTATAAATTTAGAGGGAAAGAAGGGAGAATATGAATGCTGAGTAAATTCCATTCAATAGATTTAGCTCAGAGAGGGAATTCCCACATGGGTTTAAAAATCTAACCTAATCTACAGGTGGGGAAGGGACTGGGAAAGTGAAAGATAATAGAAGAAGGGACTGATCAAAGGGAAAGAGAAGGTATAAGTGAAAATAAACTGAAAGTTAGATTTTTAGAAGAAAAGTCAAAAGGGAAAGAGTAAAATTTTGGTGAGGAGAAATAAGAGAAAGGGAAAGAGAAAATATAAAGGAAAAAGATAACTTGGAGGGAAATACAGAATTAGTAATCTTAACTGAAACTGTGAATGGGATGAATTATCCCATAAAACAGAAGTGGATAGCAGAATGGATTAAAAACCATTTGTAACACATTTGAGACAGAGATACACAAAGGGTAAAGGTAAAGTTTGGAGCAAAATATATTATGCCTCAACTGAAGTAAATAAATCAGGGTAGTAATCCTAATCTTAGAAACCAAAAATCAATCTCACTAAAAGGGATAATGAAGAAAATTCCATCTTCTTAAAAAGCAGCATTGGTAATGAAGCAATATCATTACTAAACATGTATGTATCAAATGGTATAGCATCCAGATTTCTAGAGGAAAAACTGAGTGAATTACAAGGAGACATAGACAGCAAAACTTTAATAGTGGGAGACCTCAATCTCCCTCTCTCAGAACTATATAAATCTAAACAGAAAATAAACAAAGAGGAAGTTAGGGAGAATGAAATCTTGGAAAATTTAGATGTGATAGACCCCTGGAGAAAACTTAATGAGAATAGAAAAGAATATACCTTTTTCTTGGCAGTACATGGCACCTATACCAAAACCGACCACATACTAGGCCACAAAAACTTTATAATCAAATGCTGAATGGACGAAATTGTAAATACAAACTTCTCAGCCCATGATGCAATAAAAAGTACCAAAGGGTCATGGAAATAAAACAGAGAACTTTTTGGAAATTAAATAACTATCTTAAATAATGCATGGATGAAACAACAAATACTAGAAATAATCAATAATTATATCCAAGAAATAATAATAATGAGACATCATATCAAAATTTATGGAATACAGATAATGCAATTTTGAGGGGAAACTTTATACCTCTAAATGCCTACATGAATAAAATAGAGAAAGAGGAGATTAATGAATTTGGTATGCAACTAAAAAAGCTAGAACAAAAAACAAATTAAAGAGCCTGAATTAAATACCAAATTAGAAATTCTGAAAATTAAGGAAGAGATGAATAAAATTGAAAGCAATAAAATTACTGATCTCATAATTAAACTAAGAGTTGGTTTTATGAAAAACCAATAAAATAGACAAAGCTTTAGTTAATCTGATTTTTAAAAATGAAAGAAGATAACCAAATTACTAGTATCAAAAATAAAAAGGTTAAATTAACCACCAATGAGGAAGAAATTAAAGAGATAATTTGGTACTACTTTGCTGAACTATATTTCTATAAATTGGATAACTCAGTGAAGTGGATGAATATTTAGGAAAAAACAAACTACCCAGAATAACAGAAGAGGAAATAAATTACTTAAATAACCCCATATCAGAAAAAATGATCAATAAACTCCCTAAGAAAATGTCTCCAGGTCCAGATGGATTTACAAGTGAATTCTATCCAACATTTATGAAACAATTAATTTCTAGTCAACATAAACTATTTTATTTTATTTTTTGAGTTTTTTAGTTTTTGCAAGGCAAATAGGGTTAAGTGGCTTGCCCAAGGCCACACAGCTAGGTAATTATTAAGTGTCTGAGACTGGATTTGAACCCAGGTACTCCTGACTCCAGGGCTGGTGCTTTATCCACTACGCCACCTAGCCGCCCCAACTACGCTGCCTAGCTGCCCCTTGAGGTTTTTTTGAAAGGCAGTGGGGTTAAGTGACTTGCCCAAGGTCACAGACCTAGGTAATTTTTAAATGTCTGAGACAGGATTTGAACTCAGGTCCTCCTGATTCTAGGGTTGATGCTCTATCCTCTGTGCCACCTGGCTGCCCCTATATAAACTACTTTTTTTAAAAAAAGGAGAGGAAGGAGTTCTGCCAAATTCTCTTTATGATACCAACATAGTGATGATGCCTAATCCAGGAAGAACCAAAACAGGCAAAGAAAATTATAGCTCAATCTCCCTAATGAATATTGATGCAAAATTCTTAAGTAAAATTTTAGTAATGAGACTTTAGCAAGTTATTACTAGAATAATACATCAAGATCAGGTGGGTTTTATACCAGATAGATAGGGATAGTTCAACATTAGGAAAACACTCAATATAATTAAACATAGTAATAGTGAAATCAACATAAATAAAATGATTATCTCAATAGGTGATGAAAAAGTCTTTCATAAAATACAACATCCATTCCTTTTAAAAATACTAGGAAGTTTAGAAATAAATGTGGTTTCCTTAAAATAATAAATAGTATCTATCTAAAACCATAAACAAATATATGAAAAGGGAATTAACTTGGAGTATTTCCAATAAAATGAGGGGTGAAACAAGGATGCCCATTATCACCATTACTATTCAATATAGCATTAGAAATGCTAGCGATAGCAATGAGAAGGGGAAAAAAATGAAGGAATCGGAATTGGCAGTGAGGAAACAAAACTTTCATTCTTTGCAGATGATATGATGGTATAGAGAACCCAAAAAAATCCTCTAGAAACACCTTGAAACAATGAACAAATTCAGCAAAGTAGCAGGATATAAAATAAACTGACATAAATCATCATCATTTCTATAAATGAACAAAGCCCAAGAGCAAGAGATAGAAAAAGAAGTTAAATTGAAAATAACTATAGACAGCATTAAATACTTGGGATCTACCTTCCAAGACAAACCCAGAAACTGTATGAACACAATTATAAAATCCTTCTCACCAAAATAAAGTCATATCTAAATAAATGGAAAAAGTCAAATGCTCATGGTTAGGTAGAGTTAATATGATAAAAATGACAATTCTACCAAATTAAATTGCTTATTCACTGCCATACCAATCAAACTACCAATTAACTATTTTGCCAAACTAGGAAAAATGTAACAAACTTTATCTGGAGCAATAAAAGGACAATGATAACAAGGGAAGTGATGAAAAATGTAAAGGAAGGTAGCCTAGCTCTAGCAGATCTAAAACTATACTATAAAGTAGCAGTCATCAAAATTGCCTGGTACTAGCTAAGAAATAGAGTAATAGATTAGTGGATTGTGATAGATTCACAAGAAATGACATCTACCATTTGACAAAACCAAAGATATCAGTTTCTGGGATAAGAACTCACTATTTGTCAAAAATTGTTGGGAAAACTAGAATATAGTATGGCAAAAACTAGTCAAAGATCCACATCTCACACCCTACACCAAAATTAGGTCAAAAAGTGTGGTGAATTTAGACATAAAGTGTGACCCTAGATAAATTATTAGACCAAGAAATACTCTACTAGATCTATAAGAGGTTAAATTTATGACCAAACAAGAATTAGAGCACATTATAACCTGCAAAATGGATGATTTTGACTATATTAAATTAAAAAGGGTTTTACATTACTAAAATAAATGCTGCCAAAATTAGAAGGAAAGCAGAAAGCTGGGGAACAATCTTCATGAGGAGTTCTGATAAAGTTCTCATTTCTAAAATATTTTGAGAATTACATCAAATTTATAAGGTCACAAGTCATTCTCCAAGTGACAAATAGTTAAAGGATATGAACAGATAGTTTTCAAATGAAGAAATTAAAACTGTATATAATCACAAGAAAAATGTTCCAAATCACTATTGATTAGAGAAATGGCAAATTAAAACAACACTGAGTTATCATCTGACACTTATCAGATTGGCTATTATGAGAGAAAGGGAAAATGATCAATGTTGGGGAGATTTGGGAGGATTGGGACAATGATGCATTGCTGGTGGAGCTGTGAATGGATTCAACCTTTCTGGAGAGTGATATTGAACTCTGCCCAAAGAGCAATAAAACTGTTCATACCCTTTGACCCGGCAATTCCAATTCTAGGTCTATATTCAGAAGAAATTGTGAAAAAGGGAAAAGTCCTCCATGTTCCAATATATTCATAGCAGACTTTTTTGAAGTGGTAAAGAATTGGAAATTGTGGGGATGCCCATCAATTGGGGAATGGCTAAACAAGTTGTGGTACATGTATAGTATGGAATACTATTGTTCAATAAGAAATCATAGTCGGGCTCTAGAGAAGCATGGAGTGGCTTATGGTTTCTGATGCTGAGCAAAAGGAGTAGAACCAAGAGAACAATGTACACATCAACAACCACATTGTGTGATGAGCAACCTTGATGAAAGCAGCTTCTCTCAGCAGTTCAGAGAGTTAGGACAATTGTATTAGACTAGCTATGGACTACATTATCCCAATACAGAGGAAGAAAAACAAAACAAAACAAAACACAAAAAAACAACACTTTAGAATCTGATGAACACATTATAAAAATTATCTTGTATGTATCTCTTTCCTTTAATCCTAATTCCTCATACTGAAAATAGCTAATTTTTAAATAAGTTTATCAAATTATGTATGTACATTGCTAACCTGACTGTTCACCACTGAAGGTAAGGGGGTGGGAAGGAGGGTAGAAGGAAAAAAACTTAAAAAAAAACTAAAAATAAAAATTTTTCATAATTTTTTGTGCATGATTCTCATTTCTTTTTTTCCATTTTTCTTCTTCCTCTCTTCTTCAGTTTTTAAATTCTTTTTAAATTCTTCTATGAAGTTTTGAATTTGAGTCCAATTCTTAAACTGCTTTGAGACTTTCCATTAGGAAATTTTTCACTGCTTTCTTCTGATATGACATTTTATCATCTCCATCTACAAAACAGCTTTCTATAGTTAGCCCTGTTTTAAGTTTTTTTGCTCATTTTGATGGTTTGAGTTCTGTTCCTGGGGTATAGGGAGTATAGACACAAGCTTTTTGTGTTGGGGCTGGGGTCTAATTTCCTGGCTTATCACTGGCCAAAATGTTGCCTATAATCCAATCATTGCCTACGCAGAACTTTGTTTCCTCCTTTATGTCCAGGTTCTGCCTATGCAGTAGTTTGTTTGCAACCTGTTCCTGTCTTTTGTCCAGTGTTCCCAGGGTTCAGACTTTATTTCAGATTGGGATCCTCCCTGCTGTTTTGCTATCTAGCTGCTGGGACCTGGGCTGCACTATGGGTAAAAGCCTCCTTCAGGCTTTCCTGCTCTCCTACCTAGGTAGGAGAAGAGACAGACTTTCACTGAAGTTCCTCCATCATGTCTATAATTGAAAACTTGTTGCAATCTTGTCTGCCTGTGGTGGCATCTGTAGCTTTAATGTCTATGTAGGAGTAAAACATTGTTGAGGAGGAATAAAAGGAAAGGAAAAGTACAAATATGGAAAGTTAACATGGAGGGAAAGAAAGAATTAATAATCCTAATTGTAAATGTGAATGGAATGAACTCTCCCATAAAAAGCAAGTGAATAATACAAAGAATTAAAAACCATAATTCTGCAATAAGTTGTTTGCAAGAAACACATCTGAAATGGAGAGATGCTCATTGGGTAAAAGTAAAAGGCTGGAGCAAAATATATTATGCTTCAGTCAAAGCAAAAGCAAATATAGATCTCATTAAAAGTGATAAGGAGGGGTGGCTAGGTGGCGCAGTGGATAGAGAACTGGCCTTGGAGTCAGGAGTACCTGAGTTCAAATCCGGCCTCAGACACTTAATAATTACCTAGCTCTGTGGTCTTGGGCAAGCCACTTAACCCCATTGCCTTGGAAAAACTAAAAAAAAAGTGATAAGGAGGGATGGCTAGGTGGCGTAGTGGATAAAGCACCAGCCTTGGAGTCAAAAGTACCTGGGCTAAAATCCGGTCTCAGACACTTAATAATTACCTAGCTGTGTAGCCTTGGGCAAGCCACTTAACCCCATTTGCCTTGCAAAAACCTTAAAAAAGTGATAAGGAAAGAAATTACATCTTCTTAAAAGGCACCAGGGGCAATGAAGTTATATCATTATTAAACATATATGCACCTAGTGGTATAGTGCCCAATTCTTAGAGGAAAATCTGAATGAATTACAAATAGATAAAGACAGCAAAACTCTTTTTCTACTTTATTCATGAAATCATTTAGAGAAATAAAATTTCCCCTAAGTGATTTGATTGCATCCCACTAGTTTTGGTATGATGTCTCATCATTTTCATTGTCTAGGATGAAATTGTTGCTTATTTTTATGGGGTTTTTTTGCTTGATCCATTCATTCTTTAAAATTAGGTTAATTTCCAAAAGTTTTAATTTATCTTTACATGGCCCTTTATTACATGTAATTTTTATGGTATCATGATCTGAGAACTATGCATTTCAAAGTTTTGCTTTTTTGCATTTGATTGGAAGTTTTTATACCCTAATAATGGTCAGCTTTTGTGTAGGTGTCATGTGCTACAGAGAAGGTTTATTCCTTTCCATGGTCCTTCATTTTTCATCAGAGGTCAGGTCCATCATATCTAAGTTTTCTAAAGTTCTAGTTTCCTTCCTAACTTCCTTTTAACCTACATTGCAGTTAGATTTGTCCAATTCTGAGATGGAGAGGTTGAGGTTGTCCATTAGTATAGTTTTGCTGTCTATATCTTCCTATAACTCATTTAGTTTCTCTTCTAAGCAACTGTATGCTATCCTGCTTGGTTCATTTAGCTTTCAATTAGATATTACTTTATTGCTTATGGTACATTTTAGGAAAATGTAATTTCCTTCCTTATCCATTTTAATTGGATGTATTTTTTTTGCTTTTGCTTTGTCTGAGATCAGGATTGTTACCCCTGCTTTCTTTACTTCAGCTGAGGCATAATATATTCTTCTCTATCTTTTTACCCTATCTGTATCTCTCTGCTTCAAATGTGTTTGTTGTATATAACACATTGGAGGGTTTTTTTAAATTTTTACTTCATTTTGTTATCTGCTTCTTTTTGTGGATTAATTCATCCAATTCACATTTACAATTATGATTACTAACTCTGTATTTCACTCTTTTTTATATTTTATATTATATTTTTATTATATTATTATTTTTATTTTATTATTATATTTTTATATTTTATATTTTATATTTATATTTCTTCCTTCTCCCTTATCATGCCTTAGCAAGATTTTGCTTCTGACAGTTGCCTTTCTCAATCTACCTTTCCCCCTTTCCCCTCTTATTTCTGTGTAGGGTAGGATAAATTTCTACACTCAATTGGGAATGTGTGTTATTCCCTCTCTGAGTCAGTCAGTCAAGAGAAAGATTTACTCAGTGTTCAGATTCTCCCTTCCCTCTATTAAAATAGATTCTTTGAGGGGTGGCTAGGTTGCACAGTGCATAGAGCACTGACCCTGGAGTCAGGAGTATCTGAGTTCAAATGTGGCCTCAGACACTTAATAATTACCTAGCTGTATGGCCTTGGGCAAGGCACTTAACCCCATTGCCTTTCAAAAAAATTAGATTCTTTGTGTCTTTTCATGTAATTCATATATGTCCTTCATATAATTTCTTTTTTATGTCTTAATCATTTTATACCTGCTTTGTACCCATACCCTCTGTTAAAGTATATTCCTATCAGTTGTACTGATATATTCTCAAGCATCAAGTACATCATCATATCATGATCAATTTTAGCCACAACTTCTTTCCAAGTATACTCCCAACAACTGTTCCAATAAAAATAAAACCCTCATGAAATAAAGTTCCATCACATCATGATGAATTAATACCTATCCCCATTGTCTCATTATGCTCTTTTTTTCACTGTCCTAAAAGAAATACAATTCTCAAGAGTTACAGGCATTTTTTCCCATGTAGGGTTATAGAGAGTTTAGTCTAATTGACTAATTTTGATTTCTTTCATTTTATTTTTATTTTTTATATACTTTTTTATTTATATTTTTTATTTAACTCATGAGTCTTGAATTTGAAAATCACATTTTCTGCTAAGTTCGATATTTTTATCAGGTATGTTTAAAAGTCCTCTATTTCATGGAAATTTTGTCTTTTAGAGAGAGAGGAGTATTAAGATGGTGAAGTAAAGGGACTCCCCCAGCTCTCTGCAAATCACTTCAAGTACTTTTAAATAATGATTCTAAATAAATTCTAGAGAGACAGAACAAACACAAAAACTGAGTGAAATGATTTTTCAGCCCAAGACAACTGGGATGATTGAAGGGAAGAATCTGTTACACCAAGATTAGAAAGGACTTTCAGTGTAGCCTGGGACACATCAGAGAAAGCCAGCTGCTGAAATCTTAGAACAGGGATTGTCAAGGATAGCTTGGAAGGTCAGCAGGAAAGCTCTGGCCCACCAGAGTGAGAGCAGAGCACCATCCAGAACAGGTCGTAGTGTAGACCTGACCCCAGGGAACTAGAAGTAGGTATCAAGAGTCACCCAGTTTCCACAGAGCCCAGCTCACAGGTGATAAGGAGGTCAAGGGAGATCCCTGAGGCAACACTCTGTTGTTTTGCCCATAATCAGATCCAGATTTCAGGCTGGGACTCCAGTCCCAGGAAAAGGAGCAGAAGCACAATAGAGCTTAATGCCTGCAGGAACTGTCCTCAAAGTTCTAGGGCAGAAAGGAGTGCTTGTGGTCACCCACAGAACAGAGTACAGGTCAGGAGAGTCATTATAATCTCTCATAAGACCTTAGCGGGATTGAGAACTTGCAGGTCCCTGAGCATAACTTGAAAACAGCTGGCAAAACCCTCAGAAGTTAAGATGGTGTAGTCTCCACCATGGAAACAGAGTCCCACCTTAACAAAGAGTTCGAGTCAAGTCATAGGCTGGGGAAATTAGCAAACAACTGAAGAAGAAGAAATCCAACCATAGATAATTACTTTGGTCATATGTAATATACAAATTTACTTCCAGAAGAAGAAAACAAAGTCAGAGGTTCTGCATTCACCTGCATTCAAGAAAAAATATGAATAGTTATCAAGTCATGGATGAGATCAAAAATGATTTTGAAACTCAAGTAAGAGATGTAGAGAAAAAGCTGGGAAAAGAAATGGGACTGAAGTGAGAGAATCACGAAAACCAAGTCAGCAGCTTGGTGAAGGAAATTCCAAAAAAAGGAAGAAAATAACATCATAAAAACCACTTTGGATCAAATGATAAAAGTGGTACAAAAGTCAATGAAGAAAATGTCTTTAAAAGTATAATCAGGCAAATAGAAAAAGAAATACATAATCTCTCTTAAGAAAATAATTTCTTAAATTATAGAATGGAGCTAAAGGAAGCTGATGAATTGGTGAGAAATCAGGAAACAATAAAACAAAACCAAAAGGATGAAAAACTAGAAGAAAATGTGAAATATCCCAATAGAAAACAACAGATCCAATAGAAATAAATTAATTGGATTACCTGAAAGCCATGATCAAAAAAAGAGGTTGGACATCATTTTCAAGAAATTATTGAAGAAACCCTCCCTGATATCCTAGAAACAGAGGGTAAAGTAGAAATTGAAAGAATCTACCAATCACCTCTTGAAAGAAATCCTCAAATGAAAACCTCCAGGAATATTATAGTCAAATTTCAGAACTTCTAAGTCAAGAAGAAAATATTACAAGGATCAGAAAGAAAAAAATTCAAATATAATGTAGTCACATTCAGGATAAAGCAAAATTTAGCAGCTTCTACATTAAGGGGATCATAGGCCTGGGACCATGATATTCCCAAATGAAAAGAATTTGGATTACAATTAAGAATCAGCTACTTAGTAAAAGTAAACATACTGTTTCAGGGAAAAAGATTGATCTTCAATGCAGTAGGATCTTTCAAACATACCTGATGAAAACAAGTAGAGTTGAACAGAAAATGTGATTTTCAAATACAAGACTCCAGTAAAGTTTAAAAAAGAAAAGAAGGAAAGGAAAAACATAAAAGACTTAATAATGCTGAACTGTCTATATTCTTGCATGGGAAGATAATAATGATAATTCATATGAACTTTCTCATTTATTAGGGAAGTAAGAAGGAGCATTTATAGACAAGACACAGGTAGGAGTTGAATTTTAAAGGTATCATACATTAAAAGGTGGAATTAATGGGTGATAAAGAAATGTACTGTGAGGAAAGGAAAAGAGATAGAATTGGATATGTTATTTCATATAAAAGAGACAAGAAAATTTGTGAATTGGAAAGGTGAAAGAAGAGAGAGAATTAATTAGGGTTGGGGTGGGGTATAGGATGAAGGGAAATAGCAATAGCAATTATGGGGAAAATGTTGAACAAAGTTTCTCTTATGATCTCATTTTGCAAGCATAGAGAACTGAGTCAACTTTATAAAAATTAAGAACCATTCCCCAATTCATAAATGATTAAGAGATATAAATAGTTTTCATTTGAGGTCATCAAAGCAATCTATTTAAATCACTTTTTGAAAAAATGTCCTAACTCACTTATTGATAGGAGAAATGCTGGTTGGAACTATTCTGTGGCACTACCTAATATCTATTGGATTGGCTAATAGGACTGAAGGAGAAAATGACAAATATTGAAAGGGATGAAGGGAAATTGAGACACTGATGAATTTTTGAAGAATTGTGGATTAAACAATTTTAAAAAGCAATTTGGAACTGTGTTCAAAGGGCTATAAAACAATGCCTACCCTTTTGTCTAGCAGGGCCATTACTAAGTCTATATTCCAGAATAGGGAAGAAAAGTATATATATTTATGTGTTTATGTATATATGTACATATATAAGAATATTTATAGCAGCTGTTCTCTAGGGACTGGGAGTTGGAAAATGAAGGAATATCTGAACAAATTGTGATATGTGATTGAGTTGAAATGCTCTTCTGATATGGGAAATGATTAACAGGATGTTCTCAGTAAAATCTTACATGAGCATAGGCAATCGAATGCTCCTTATACAAAATAACAGCAATATTATAGGATGATCAGTTGTGAAAGACCTCTTTTCTCAACAATGCTACAAATCCAAGAGAACTCAGAAGGATTTATGATAAAGAAAGCTATTCATCCCAAAGACAGAGATGCTATGTCAGAATACACATTGAAGCTTGCTTTTTTTTCACTTTATTTTCCTTGAGATTTTTTTTTTTGTGGTTGGGGATTGTGTTTACTTTTACAACATGACTACACCAAGTAGTCATTCTTAACTATACCAAGTAACTTGTGTTTTCATTAAGTGGGTGTGAGTGGGAGGGAGAGAATGTGGAACTCAAGGTTTTGTAAGTGAATGTTGAAAACATTTTTGCATGTAAATGGGGAAAAATAAAATTGAATAAAATAAAAGAACCATCTTTTTCCTTGAAAAAATATGTTGAATTTTGCAAAATAGTTGATTCTTGATTGTAATCCACTCCATTGCTCTATGACATATCTTGGTTGATACCTCCCAATTCTTTAACGATGAAGTTGGCAAATACTATCTAATCCTGAGTGTGCTTCTCTGGTTTTTTAATTACTTCTTTTTGGCAGCTTGCAGTCATTTCTCTTTTAGATAACAATTCTGAAATTTGCTACAGCATTCCTTAGAGTTTTTAATTTGGGATCTCTTTCTGTGGTGATTGATGGATTCTTTCAAGGACTATAATATCTTCTTATTCTAGGCTATTATGGTAGTTTTCAATGATAATTTCCTACAAGGTATTGCTCAAATTTTTTCTCTGATTATGATTTTCAGGAACACCAGTAATTAGTAAATTATTACTCCTAGATCTATTTTCCAGGTCAGTCACTTTTCCTAAGAGGTACTTTACATTTTTCTTCTATTTTTTTCAGTTTGTTAATTTTGTTTGATAGAAGCTTGGTTACTTATAGAATCAGTACTTTTCATTTGTCCAATTCTAATTTTGGGGTTTTTTCTATTAGTTTTTGTGTCTCCTTTTCAAGTTGGTTGTTTTTACTTGTAGATGGATTATTTTCCTTTTCCATTTGGTTAATTTTGCTTTTAAAGATATTATTTTCTTCAGTCAATTTTTTATTATTCTCTTGTATGACTCTCAATTCTTTTCTCAATTTTGCTTCTTCCTCTCTTCAATGACTTTTAAAATTACTTTTGAGTTTTGCCAAGAAGTGTTTTTGAATTAGAAACCAATTCTTAACTCCTTGTAGGCTTTACTGGTAGATATTTTGTCACTGCTTTTCTCTTCTAAAATGGTGTTTTTATCATCCCTATAAGCATAGTACCTTCTTATGATTAGAACTCTTGTTGGTTTTTCTCCATTTTTATAGTTGAGTTCTGCTCCTGAAGAAAAGACTCCACAGTTCCAAGGTGTCACAACCCACACCTCCTTCTTACTGTTATTTTCTGAGATCTGTCACCAGGGCTCATTTCTGTGCTCTTCTTTCCTCTCCTTGGCCAGGGCTAGAGCCCCTGGTCAGTATGTCATTCAAAATGACCTTATTGCTTACAGTTCCTCCCATGGTTGCAAACTATAACTGTTCTCTCTACCCTGGAATTGAAACCAGACACTCTGTTCTCCAGTAAATACCCAGAGCCAGGATGGTCTCCATCCCTCTGCCCTGGTTCTTTATCCTCACCCAGTCCATGGGAAACCTGGTCAACACAGTTGTGCTTGATGATTCCTTGAGAGGGTAAGGTTCTTCAATCTCCTCCTGCTCAGTTGTTAGACATCATACTGTCTGGGAGATGAAAGTTTCTAAGCCTTAGATTACCGTCCAAACCCAGTTTCCCCAGAACTTCTAATTGTTAGTTATGCAGAGTTGATCAGGAAGTAGATGTTTCCTGGTATCTTAACAAATTGTCTTAGAAGAACAACTGGTGGAGCAGCTAGGTGGTACATTGAATAGAGCACTGGCCCTAGAATCAGGAGGACCTGAGCTCAAGTCCTGCCTCAGACACTCAATAATTACCTAGCTGTGTGACCTTGGGCAAGTCAATTAACCTCATTGCCTTGCCAAAAAAAGAACTGCTTTATCCATGAAGAAATGCTCTTTTTTTCTGTGGAGCAAATTTGGAGGGCTGAAAATTTTCTGACCTACTCCATCACCTTCCCAGAAACTTCTTCAACATTCCACAATTCAAATAACTGATAGATTATGTCAAGTCAATCCAGACCACTTCAAGAAACCTTTTATAAGCAGAATTCCAAGGGGCAGCTAGGTTACACATGGTGACACTAGCCCTGGAGTCATGATGATCTGAGTTCAAATCTGACCTCAGATACTTAATAATTACATAGCTATGTGACCTTGGACAAGTTATTTAACCCCATTGCCTTGCAAAATCCAAAAAATAAAATAAAATTTTTTTTAAATTATAAACAAGATTCCATGTTATTTTCTAGATAATAACTAAGAGCACATTTAAGAACTCTTTATCAAAGTTTTTAATGATCTTTTATGTTAGACCCAGAAAGATGATTCCTATTCCCATACCTCTGCATCCCTCTTTAACCTCTATATCCTTCTTTAAACCTATCATGGCTCCCCTTCCTCAAGTGCTCAGCTGAAAATCTTGCTTTATAAGCTACTGAAAGAAAATTTAAAAAAAGAAAACCTTAGGTTCATTTGCCAAGAACTCCAACTCTCTAGCTCCTTCTTATCTCATATTACTTTGATGCCTTTCCTCATTATCTCCTCTTTCACTTTTGTCTCACATGTAAAGATGACCCTTTATGTTAGTTAAGGTCATAAGGTTGACCTTATTCACAAGTGATTTCATACCATCCCATCTTCTTCAACAAATTCATCTCTGGAAACTTCCCAATTTCAATGGTAGGAGAGGAGGTGGAGAACAGAAAAGAATGTTGAAATAAATTTTGTTTTAAAAATTAACTTTTAAAATATTTCAAAGAACACTTAAAACTCAATATATTTCAACTCTCTTTAAAGGTAACATTTTTATTAGCAAACACATAAGCAGCTATATTTGACAAGGTTATGATTTGAATAAATCAAGAATGAATATTTTCTGTTTCATATATTTTCTTGCTTTAGGATCTAACAGGAAATGTTGGGAAGAAACCTTCTTATTCTGATATCCTCCAGTAGAATTCTGCTATAGTTTTGAAATACCAATAAGTAATCACAGAATGGGTGAAATCTGTTGCCTTTTGAAGCACCACTTCCAAGATGGATCCATATTTGGAAGAGAAGGGAAAAGGAAGCTAATACAAACACATTTGACTAATGCAAAGAATTGGATGGATTTTATTTATCCTTATCTCAAAGAAGATTCCTGTGAAGATGTGTTTCCTCAGCAGATGATCTCATTTTAGATGAGGAGAAAGAGGTATATTTCTAAGAAAAGGCAACAGCATGGGCAAAATGGATGGCAGTTTGGACACTCAGGAGCAAGAAGAGTTGCCCTAGGCTGGGTGGCAGCAGGTGGTTCTGCAGCAGGTGGCTTGACAACTGTCTGGACAAGAGCAATTGGGGTGCCAGCAGGTCTGGCAGCAAGTGGGGTAGCTGCAAGTGGGATAGTAGCAAGTTGGGTGACAGCAAGAGGTCTGAAAGCAGTTTGGTTGGCAGCACATAGATTGGCATTAGCTAGGAGCATAATACTTCTTAGGTTTTTAGCTAAAGTAATAAACCCTTCTCAGTTTCATCATCAGGAAATTCAATGCTTTATACTATGTCAATGCTTAGGCACCTATAATTCACTGGATGATTTCAAGATCTCTCTAGTACCAGATTACATTTTGCTTTTCTTTCTTATAAGAAACAATCCCCAATCATTCCATAACTACTTTTCAATGCTTTAGAATACCTTTTATTTTAGAAAAGGAAGGAAAGATTCAATGATTGTTTTTTTATTCCTAATCTTTGCATTCTTCCATAAATTCCTCACATCTGCAGTCTCACCATCTCCTCTGAAAATCACATCTTTTATGCTACTGAAAAAAATGAGGTCAGTCCTAAAGAACACTCTATTTATCTACTATCACTCAAATGTTTTCCCCAAACATCTCCTCTTTCACCTCAGTCTCCCAAGAAAAGATGAGCACCTTGTCAAGCCTATATGAAAAACTTCATGAAATATGAAGTTACTTGTTGTGTGGAAATAATTTACCTTCAAGATAATTTGTTTTCAATAACTGAACCAATGATTATTCCACTGAAGATTCTATTTAGAAATACACAGGAAGTTCCAACTACAGATTTACCAGAAATCCCAATGACAGATTCATGTTGGTTATCTCCAGAAAACATCTGGAAGAATTGATCTATCACTTGACCATTGTTCAATAGATTAAACTATCTGGAAAACCCCCTTATTTTGTCATTAAAGAAGGAAGGGAAAATTATCCATCTACAAAAATTACTCATCTTTTTTTTGCTTATTACTTATTATTAATGATATTCAAAATTCACCTCCATGATTTCGTGTTTTTGGTTTGAGTAATCGAATATTTTCATTTTCAGCATCAGTAAACTTGCTGATTTTAACTATACCAATGCAAAGGCACTTTAGCACTTAATGACTTCAGAATCCCTCCTAGAACCCAGATTCTGTGCTTTTTTTCTTTGACATAACTAATAACTCATAATTATTTGATAATTTATTATCAATTCTTTGGATAGACTTTGTATGGTTCTTCTTAATCTTTACATAGCTCCTTAAATTCTATTTATCTCCTCAGATGGTCTGGCAGCAAATAGACTGTCAGCATCTAGGTCTCCAGCAGCTGGACACAAAACAGCTAGAGCTACAGCATGTGGTTCTTCAGCAAGTGGTCTGGCAGCAGATTGGATGACAGCAGGTGGGCCAGTAGGAGGGCTGACAGCACCAGACAAGCAGGAAGTTGGGTGGCAACAAGTGGTCTGGAATCTGATTGGTTGGCAATACACAAACTGGCAGCATCTGAGTCTGCAGCAACTGGGATTGCAGCACTTAGGAGCATGATACAACTTTTCATTGATTTCTTGGCCACAGCTCTGCTCAGAGCAGATGGACCCACAACAGGAGTTGACCAAGGTGTCAGTGGATGGATCTTCTAGTTAGTTTGCAAGGGGAGGGATTGATTTTTGTAAAAAAAAATTATTTTCCCATAGACCAAGAGGGCAATATATGCCCCCATGGGGCAATTGCTGTGCACAGTTCTGGAGGATTTCCTTGTTCTTGTTTATCATGATGGAAGAGAGAAGACTATTGTAGTGAAGCTTAAGCAGTGGTAGATTCTACCATATGGGAACGATTTTGTTGGCCATCCTTGAACTTTTTCTTTTTCCCAGGAACCAAAGTAGCTATGGAGGAAGAAGCTCAGCACCAGGAGGCTACCTATTTAGTGATGAATTTTGGGTCATGACACCCAAAACATTCTAATTGTTTATAGAAATAAATGTTGTAATTAAATGGAAAGAAAATTTTCAGATTTTTCTTTTTTTTCTTTTTTTTAAAATCCATTTATATAATTTGAATTTTACATTTTCCCCCTAATTTTGCTTCCTTCCCCTCATCCCCATCATAAGGCAATCTGTTAGTCTTTACATTGTTTCCATGGTATACAGTGATCTAAGTTGAATATAATAGGAGAGAAACCATATCCTTAAGGCGAAAAAAAGTATAATAAATAACAAGATTACATAATAAGATAACTGTTTTTTTTAATTAAAGGTAATAGTCTTTGGTCTTTGTTTAAACTCCACAGTTCTTACTCTAGATACAGATTATATTCTCCATCATAGATACCTCAAAATTATTCCTGATTGTTGCACTGATGGAACGAGCAAGTCCATTAAGTTTGATCATCATCCGCATATTGTTGTTAGGGTGTACAATGTTCTTCTCATTCTGCTCATCTTACTCAGCATCAGTTCATGCAAATTCAGGTTTTTCTTAAGGAAATAATCAAGAGCATTGATATAAAGTTTTGTATTGTTCTCTCAAAGACAATAATAGACATCAATTCATAAAATGTTTGATCATTTATTGCAGTACTAGTTAAGATGATTTGATGAGAATATTATGATGTTCATGAATATATATATATATATATATAATTATATTTGACCATTTTAAACTTTTTTTACTTATGTCCAGTTCTGTAGTCATTTTATGAATTTTACAATGTCTTTTTTTTTGAAAGGTATGGATTTTTTTAGTTCCTCTCACTTTTTTTGGTTCATTCATTCGTTCATTAAGCAATAATTAAACACAACATAAAGTGAAAGATCAGTCACTGGTCTTTGTGCTTGGAAGTCTTCTACAAATGAACCATTGTAACTGTCTTCAAATATCTTGCATTCTATTTGAGGAAAACACTAAGCATCTATGTAATAAAGAGGGCCAGGGATTTTACTACCTTTTCATTTAAAAGCCTCATAATCTACCATGTTTTGTGTCCTCTACTCAATGTCAAATCCCATTCCTGGTATTTAGTTGTCTCAGTCATCCATCATCTTTTCTGGAGTTTTGGGGTTTTTTCCCCTTCCAAGGTTAGAGGAAAAAGTAACACTTAAAAGTGTTCCCATTCTAACCAATCTTCTTTTGTAGATTGCTCCCTCTAAATTCCAGTTTTTCCTTTATCTTCAATATTTTGCTCTCTAATATCTGCTTTCCTGCTTCAATAAACATATCTGTGCCTCACTGTCTTTAAAAGGTTTTTTTAATTTGTCCATCCCCACTATCATTTTATTTTTATCTTCCCTCAGGTGGTGAAACTCCTTGAAAAAGTTACCTACAACCAATGCTTCCTCTTCATTTATTCTCATTCTTTTTTTTTCTAAGCACTATGGCTTCTAATCTCATCATTAATTCAAAACTATTCTCCCTAATGTTACTAGTTATCTCTAAATAAATAAATCTGGTGACTTTTAAATGCAATCCTCATCCCTTGTGACTTCTCTGAAGTTTCCAACACTGATAGTCATTCTTTTCTCAATATTCCTCTTGACTATAAGTTTTCTTCTCATTTCCCTTGCTAAGTTTATTAATTGATATTTAAAATCCTAAATTTGGGGTGGCTAGGTGGTGCAGTGGATAGAGCACTGGCCCTGGAGTCAGGAGTACCTGAGTTCAAATCCGGCCTCAGACACTTAATAATTACCTAGCTATGTGGCCTTGGGCAAACCACTTAACCCCCATTGCCTTGCAAAAAACTAAAACTAAAATAAACTAAAATAAAACATAATAAAATCCTAAATTTAAGCAGTACATATTGTATAGTTTAAAAAATAGTTTTCTTTTTTTGGTTTGTTTTTTTATGTTGAGCTGGAGATTTTCTTAATTAATACTTTGATTTTTTTGTTCTTAGAATTTATAGGTAATTTTCTTGTAGTTTTTCAACCTTTTGGTTTTCAAGTATTTTAATTAGACATGCTCTCCTGGGAGATGTATGATCTTTAAATGATCTCCACACATCCTGTTTTCAAGTTCATTCACTTTGGCATATAAATAATTCATGTTTTCATTAAAAATGTTTGCCTTTTTTCTCATCTGATAATTTTTTCTCCATTTCAGTATCTTTTTTGTTCAAATCTGCTGACTTTACTTGTTTAGAGACATACTCCATCATGAATTCAAACTTTCCTTATATTTTATAATTCTTCATTTAAAGTTCTAATTTCAGATCTAAATTATTTTCTCATTTCTTGCTTTAAGAATATTATTGCTCATTGAGACATTCTGAGCATAGGATCAATTCCAACTCAAGTTCCAATCACTTTTCCCTTAGACCTTAAGCAGCCAGGTGTTCAGACTTTTTTTTAACTCACCCTCATTTCCTCTTCACATTAGTCTTTTTCATCGTCTGCCTTGTCTGAACCTGGTGTTCACTGTTTGTTGCAAGGTGACCAAGGGGTTGGTCAGCAGAAATGCTGGAGCAGAATCACTGAAGATGAGCAATTCTTTACACTAGATCTTGTTCCCATTACAAAGTAAAATATACTTCCTTTCTTTGTAGCTTTCCTTCTTTCCTACATGTCATTGTAAGCTGCTATGTCTGTTGTTTCTTGGGGTCTTCAAGTCCCCTGAAGTCCCAGAGATCCCTATCCTGAGAAACTTAGGAGTGATATTGGTGTCAGGTGGGATCCCAGTCATCTTTTCCTCACTGTACCAGTTCATTTTCAACTGGGAGTTTTTCTCCCAGAATTCTCCTCCTTTGCTTCACATTACTGGGGAGAGGCATTAGCTGTTGCTTTTTTTTTAAAAAGTGTGAATATTTTCAAGTTCTTCAGCATCATTTCAAAAGATTTCTGTCTTTCTTGCACCTGATTTGTCTTATTCTGAAACTTTAGCTCTAATCATAATTAGTTCTCCTATAAAGCAAGTCTTTGAATTCCTCAAAGACATGCAATAAAAACAAGAGGTTTTATGGTGGAAGTGAGGTTAGAGGCCCCAAACTGGAAAATAGTCTTCAGTGATACTTAAAAGGATAAGAAACTATTAAAACAAGTACAATTTGGGGTTAAATTAGGTTTATATTAATATCAACATAAGCAATATATTTTATAATATAATATATTGTATTAATAAAATTATATAAGAAATATTGATATAATAAGAATATAACAATATATTAATATTAGACTAAATAAATACAGTGTCCATAACCTTGTGTCATTTCTCAGATTACATCCTGATATGAGAAAGTCAAAGGTAAAGGCAGAAGGGGAGCCAAAATTCCAGGGACGTACTCCAGGGCAAATAGGAGGAGAGCAGATTTCATGAGAGTGTACCAAAGTGTACCAACTCTTCTCTGATTATAGTACCTACTGCACCAGAAAACAAATACATATATATATATATATATATATATATATATATATATATATATATATATATGTATATACATGCTACTAAAATTTTTAAAAGATATGAAATTTGCTTGTGGAAGTGGTCATCAAAATGGTAGCAGTTTGTCAGTTACTATGAAGTAGTACAATTTTCCCTGCTCTCAGCATTTCTCAATGAAGAGATTGTACACAAGCATATGTGATATTCAAGCCATGGTCAAATTTTTCTCAAAGAAATTAAAACAGTCAAAAAAAATCCACATTTTAAAACAACCATTATAGCAGAACTGACTATATTTTTTACCATGCACATAATTAATCTAGCACATAACAAAGGAAAAAAAGGAAGGGAAGAGAGAAAAATAAAGAAGGAAGAAAGGAAGAGAGAAGGGGCAGCTAGCTGGCACAGTGGATAGAGTACCAGTCCCAGAGTCAAGAGAACCTGAGGTGAAATCCATACTCAGACACTTAATAATTACCTAGCTGTGTGACCTTGGGCAAGTCACTTAACCCCACTGCCTTGCAATAAAAAAGAAAGGAAGAGAGAGGGGAAGAGGGGAGAAAGAAAGAAAAACAGAGAAAGAAATAAGAGATATTAAAAAAACAAATCTTAGTTTTAAAAGAATGAATAATATGTCTCCATGAAAGAGAGAAGCATATTTCCCAACTGTCTCTTATTCCCAGAATCTTCTCCTTCCTAAAATTCATCTCTCTTGAAATCCCTAGTTCCATTCAAAACATAGTTCCAAAGTCACTTTCTACAAGAGGCCTTTCATGACTGACAACAAAAATGCACACACTTAGTAAATTTTTTGCACATTTTTATTTATTTTCTATATTTTGATTAGATTTATATGTCTGTTGTTTTGCTCCAAGTAAATCATAAGCTCCTGGAGGGCAGGTACTGATGCTATCTTTTTTTCTTTTGTATTGCCAGTGCCTAGTATAGGTCATAGGAAGATTTGAGTTTGTATCTTGCCTCAACTGCTTACTAGTGTGTAACAGTGGGCAAGTCACTTAAAACCTTTGTTAAAGATGGTTAATGAGAGCACTCACCTCACAGAGTTGCTGTAAGGATCGAATAGTGAACATATGGAAAGTACTTTGCAAACTATAAAATACTATATAGATGCTAATTATTTATTATTACTATTATTATTATTATTTTCACCTTCAGACTTGATTTCTAATCTTGTACCTTTTTGCAACAATTTGTAACACAGAAATATATGCTAAGATATGAATTAATCGAATTTACCAGAGCAGCATCTCTTCATTTAGCATATTCTCAGATTGTTCAGATCTATAATGAAAAAATGAAAAAAAAATTGTGGTGAGACATTTTTACAGCCTAAGAAAACTTTAGGTTGACAGGAAAAGTCATCAACATCAGAGTAATGACTAGACTGCATGAATTTGTTAGCAGCATGAGGGATGGACCTTGTAGCAACAACAGCAGCAATAGTTTCAGGAATTCTCAGACCATAAGGGAATTAACAACTGGTCAGAAAGAGATGACAGTTCCATTGGATGTAGCTCTTTTTAACAAACATATTATCCATATACAATTTTGTGTTGCAATTGCAGGGCAAAGAGGAATGCTTTGGATGTAGGAGTTCAGGGGCCATTTTGGGGTAAAGACCACAGCATAGATTAGGAGACCAATGACTATATCTCTTTGCAGATCTCATCACCTTGGAAGAACAAAAAAAAATTGCAAATTTCCAAGAAAAGTTTTGAAAATAGCTGCATTAAAAAGCCTAAAGTGTGGAAGAGTGTTTCTCCTCCCTGATGTGAACAGATACCAATTCAGTCAAGATAAATTCAGGCAGATAAAATTCAGCCAAAAATGTGGTTGAAAAAATGAGCAAAAAACAAAAAGAAATGGATCATAAAGGGCTGCTAAAGTAGCAAGACAGATTAACTTGAAAGAAAAAAATATGAAAACAACCACAAACAAATAAACAAAAACACCAATTGCAAACAAGTCCAACAAGAATTCCTCCAAGTGTTAAAGAAAGATAAAAGGATGGTAGAAGAAAAGTAGGAAAAAAAATTATGATGGAGGAAGAAAATTATGAAGAGATATTTAACAATCTGGTGAAAGAAGCACAGAAACGCTGAAGAAAATATCACCTTATAAAAGAAAATAGGTAAAAAGAAAAAAGACACCAGGGAAAATATTTTTTTTTAAAAATTAGAATTTGGAGGCTGGCTGGCTGGCTGGGGTAGTGGGCTGCTTGGGGAGCTTGGCAGCACTAGGCACCTGGTCTGACTCCATGCTGTCGGCAAGGAAGGTGGCACCATGGGCACTGGGTAGCACGGGAAGTTGGTTGCCACTGCCTCCCGGGGATGGGGTGGAAGAAGTGTTCTAGGGGAGGGGGCAGGTAGGGGTATGGTGGGGTGTTCAGGAGAGGAGGAGGGAAGCTCTCTTGGCCCTAGAACTTTTTTCGGGGGTGCCACAGCTGCAACCCCTCCATGCAGGTGTCCCCAATTCCTGGAGTGAGGTCTACCACTTCCTAACCTGGAAAGAGGAGTGCCAGCTCTTGAGCAAGCCTCCTTGGTTGAAGAGGGGCTGTAACAAGCCAGCCAGGAAGCCTCTATAGACCCAAGCATGGAACCAGAAACCACAACTACAACTGTTCTTGCCTCAGTGAAGGAGCAGCATTGAGTTTATTTTTCACCCACATTTACTGGAACCCTTCTGTTACTAACCGCATCTCAGTTTGGACTTTCAGTTTCAGTGGCTCACCAGAGAGCTCAAAGTGAAGAGACAAATTTTTGCCAGTCAACTGGAAAGATGTAGACTTGGAGCAGAATCACCAAGCATTGCTGACACAAGCTAAACAGAAAAGTTGTTTCCTTGGAGATCAGATGTGCCAAATACTGGAGTAAGCAAACCTGGAACTTCTGATGTTGTCTATCCCAACACTTATCTCCTATTGGACAGAAACAGAACAAGGGAATCTATATTTAGCAGAACAGACATCTCTTCATGAAAGTGAGGGATCACTGGATAACTGAAGAAGTTCAACACAAATTAATTCTTATTCTGCACTGAATATCAAGAACCAGGTAGTTTCCACAACAGTCAGAAATTGGGCAAAGCAGATAAGAGACAACAGCATTCATTCTTAGGTTCAAGTAATAACCATCTGGTGAGAAATTCAAGAGGTGAAGAACAAACTTTAGTTCAGCCTTCTGTAAATATTACCAATAAAAACATAAGAAGAGTTAGCTCTGTACCATCTAGAGCACAATCTCCTTCTTATGTTATAAGTATGGGCATTTCTCCTTCAAGGAGGTCATTGAGAACATCTTAGGTGGTGGATATGGCTCTTCTTCAGTAAATGACTCCAAATCACTGAATTCAAATGTGTGTTCATCTACTACATTACCTGCCCAGTGAGCAGTATCTCCATATGCCACACAAAGACCTACTTCTCTCACAACAGTACGAAGGGTTGATTCAGTCACATCAAAGCAAACAACTAACCCCAGTGGAACAGCTTCTCAATATCAAATAGCCATCAGAGTAGATTCACCTTTAACTCTGCCGGATGCAGACTAGGGTAGCTTCTCCATCTCATGCCCAAGTTGATTCATCTTCCCCAAAATGCTCTGGAATTACCAAAGTTCAATAGCTTCTGGGATCATCACTACAAAGAATTATTCATGACATCGAACAATTTGGATAGCAGGAGTATGATATTTATGAGAGGATGGTTCCACTTTGTCCAGACAGTCTCAAAGGCTCAAGAAGTTCTTATGCTAGTCAGCATAGACAAGTTGGTCAAGAATTGCATTCTGCTGCATCTCCTGACTTGCACATAACCCCTATTTATGAAGGGAGAACTTATTATACTCTAATATATTGCAGTCAAATCAAGGAACTGTTGAACTCTCAGACAACATTATATCACACTTGATCAGATGTTGGAAATCTGCAAAGATCTTACAGACAGTGAAGCACTCTTACATGCCAAAGAAACAATTATGCTCTGAACACAACAACTACCTATGTGGAACCCTACAGGCCAATTCAGTATCGAATGTAAGCATGCAATTATAACAGACTTCAGCATGAAGTACCAACTGATGATAGAACCACCAGATCATCATCCATAGACAGTAATCAAAAATACCCTAGAGAATTTGCTTGGTGAGAACCTAAACTGCTAGAAGTCATTCACATGCTACAACATCAGTTTCCATCAGTTCAAGCAAATGCAGTGGCCTATTTACAACATCTGTTCTTTGGAGATAACAAAGTAAAAACTGAGGTATGTAGATTAGGAGGAATCAAATATCTGGTTGACCTTTTGGATCGCAGAGTTTTAGAAGTTCATAAGAATGCTTGTGGTGCACTACACAATTTAGTTTATGGAAAATCTACAGACGAAAATAAAATAGTCATGAAAAATGTTGGTGATATGCCTGCCATGTTGTGATTGTTAAGAAAATCTATTGATGTAACTTCTGGCCAATAGGGCAGAGAGAAGCCAGGTCCTGTGCTAAGATCTGCTGAACTTCCCTCATAAACAATATGAAACAAACCTCTTAATGGAAATCCTATTGACAAAACCCAGAAAGAGAAGCTAGGGAAAACAACAGGGACCTCAAGTTCTGTCTTCAGGGATTGGGGGTGTGGCAAGTGCAGAGAGACAGTGGGGGAAGGGCAAGAGCAGGAATAATCTAAGATCAGCCCCGGGGGCTTTCACTGTGGGAAACCACTTTACTCTGAGAACCACATAGCTGTGGGAACCAATCAGCTGTGGGAACCACTTTACTCTGAAAACCACTTTGCTGTGTGAGCCACTTCGCTCTGAGAAACAACCAGAGAGTGGAGGCATGGCCATGGTTTGACCTTCTGGGACTTACAGGAAGGGCTGGAGATAATGTTCCTTCCTCTAGCACCCCCTGCTGGCTGAGAGGAGATTATTACATCCAGTGAGAAAAGCCTCCAAAACTCCCTACTAGTCACTCAGTGAGCAAAGCTTACAGCACTCCCTACTGGCTTTCTGGAGATATTAAACTCAGTAAATAAAGCCTCTAGGGATCTCAGCACAAAACCTCTCTGAACCAGCCCCCTCCCACAACACAAGATCTTAGGAAAATGAAAAAAGGCTAGGGGAAAGGGGGGACCATAGAAAAATTTCTAGAAGGAAAAGACTTCAATTCAGAAAGAAGTAGAACCCCTGAGGAGAATATGATTTGGTCTCCAGCACAGAAAGATTTCCATGAAGAAATAAGGAAGGAGTTTAAAATGAATTGGAAATTTTGGGGAAAGAAACCCAAGTGAAAATTAACACCTTGCAACAAGAAAACAAAACAATTGGACAAATCCAAAAAGAAAATAAGTCTCTCAAAACCTCAAATGAACAAAGGGAAAACTCTTACAAAATTAGAATTGACCAATTGGAAAAGGAGTAACAAAAGGTAAATGAAGAAAATTCTTCCTTAAAAAAATGGAGTCTATGGAAACCAATGACTTCATGAGACAACAAGAATTGGTTAGACAAAAAAAAAAATTTGAAAAAAATAGAAGAAAATGTTAAAGACCTCGTCAGCAAAACAACTGATCTCAAGAATAGATCAAGAAGAGATAACCTAAAACTTATTGTTCTTCCTGAAAATATTGAATTGAAAAAAAAGTCTGGATTTAATACTACAGGATTTAGTGATGGAAAATTGCCCTGATATCATGGAACCAGAAAGCAAAATAATTATCAAGAAAATACATCAATCCCCTCCAGAAAGGAATCCCCAAATGAAAACACCAAGGAATATTGTAACAAAATTCTATAACTATCAGATAGAGAAAATCCTGCAAGCAGCCAGAAAGAAACAATGAAAATACCAAGGAACCACAGTAAGGATTACACAGGGGTGGGGGTGGAGCCAAGATGGCAACAGAAGAAGAGCTTCTCTTAGGTGCTCTCTATATATATATAATATTTCAAAACTTATAAAATAAGAACTCTAACTAAATTTTCAAGAGACAGAACCCACAGAAGTATCCAGTGAGGCAATTCTTGAGCCCAAGTTAAGCTGGAAAGGCTCAGATCGATGGGGTTAGAGGGGCGGCCCACCAGAGTGAAGAAACTTCAGCCTCCTGGAGGAAGCTCCAGGACACCTGGGCACCATGACTCATGGCAGCGTGGCAGTTTCCTGACCTATACCCCAGGCATCACTGTGCACAAAATGAAAGATCAGTGGGGGGACATTTGCCAGAGTGAGTGAGTGAAGCCCAGCCCTCAGGGCACTCAGCAAGAAGTCCAAATACAGGAAATGGAAGCAGGCAGAGCCATAAGCAGCAGCCCCAGGCAACTGAGCCTTGAGTGCTCAGCTGACCAAAGTTAGGGGAGTGGAGGAAAGGGTTCTGAGATTTGTCCTCTGTACCTGGAAAAGGACTCTGGGGCTCTGATCACATTCAGATCCTGATCACAGTCTAGGACCTCCATAGAACAGCAGGGCCCCCCCTCACCTCAGCCCCATGGCAGAGGGGTGATCTTGTGATAATTCACAGACCAGGAGGGAAGACAGAGCCTCACACATTGAGATCATTGTGGGGGGTGTGACACAATAATACTCAAAAGCTCAGGAAGCACCCCAAGACCAGGCAAAGGCTGGAGAAATGAGTACACAGAGAAAAAAGAGGAACACCATTGAGAAATACTTTGTCTATGATCCCAAGAAGGATCACATTACTCAATCTGAAGATAAGGAAGTACAAGCTCCTGCATCTAAAGACTCCCAGATAAACAGAAATTGGGCTCAGGCTATGACAGCTCAAAAATACTTTTGAAATTCAAGTGAGGGAGATCAAAGAAAAATTTGGATAAGAAATGAGAGAGATGCAGGAAAAACATGAAAAAGAAGTCAGCACCTTAGTCAAGGAGATCCACAAAAAAAAATGCTGAAAAAAATAACATATTAAAAACCAGCATAAGTCAAATGAATAAAACAGTTCAAAAAGTTATTGAGAAGAATGCTTTAAAAAGCAGAATTGGCCAGATAGAAAAAGAGATAAGAAAGCTCTCTGAGGAAAACAAATACTTCAGATCTAGAATGGAACTAAAGGAAGCTGCTGACTTTAAGAGAAGTCAAGACACAATACTTCAAAACCAAAAGAATGAAAAAATTAGAATATGTGAAACATCTCATTGAAAAAAAACAACTTATCTGGAAAACAGATTCAGGAAAGATAATTTAAAAATTATTGGGATACCTGAAAGTCATGACCAGAAAAATAGCATTGGCATCATTTTTAAAGAATTCCTACAAGAAAATTGCCCAGATATCCTAGAAGCAGAGGGCAAAATAGAAACTGAGAGAATCCACTGATTTCCCTCAAAAGGAGATAAAAAACCCAACCCCCAAGAATATTATAGCCAAGTTCCAGAATTCCCAAGTCAAAGAGAAAATATTACAAGCAGCAAGAAGGACACAATTCAAATATTGTGGAGCTGAAGTCAGGATCACAGAGGACATAACAGCAACTACATTAAAGGCTCATAGGGCTTGGAATATAATATTCCAGAAGGCAAAAGAGCTCAGAATGCAACCAAGAATCAACGACCCAGCAAAACTGAATGTCATCCTCCTCCAGGGAAAACGATGGACTTTCAGTGAACCAGGGGAATTTCAAATGTTCCTGTTAAAATGGCCAGAGCTGAACAGAAAATTTGATCTTCAAATACAGGACTCAAGTGAAGCATAGAGAGTGGAAGAGAAGGGTAAAATATGAGGGACTTAATGTTGATGAACTAGATGTATTCCTGAATAGAAAAATGATACTGTTAATACTCATAGGAAACTTCTCATTTGATAGAGCAGGTAGAAGCTTTTATAGATGAAGCACAGGAGAGAGCTGAATATGAAGATATAATATATTGTAAAAAATGGAGTCAATAGCTAAAAGGGAAATGTAATGAGAGTAAGAGAAAGGAGAGGTGGAATAGGCTAAGATATTTCATATAATAAATTTTTTTTATTACACTGAGCTACTGCAATGATATAGAAGAGGGGGAGGTGAGGGGGAATGAGGAATCCTTCACTCTCATCAGAGGTGACTCAGATAGGAAACAGCATACATACTCAATGGGGTATAGACATCTAGAGTAAGAAGGAGAGAAGGGGGACAGGGGGAAGGGGGGAATGTGAGTTATGGAGGAGAGGGTGGACTGTAGTGGAGAGTGATCAGATATAATACATATTCTTTTTTTACTTCTTGCAAGGGGCTGGGATAGGATGGTCTGTCTGAGACCACAGGGCTGGGTGGTTGCTGGGTCTTAGGGGTGGTAGGTGGACTCAGGGCTTCTTGGCCCCAGGGCCAGTGATTAGTCTGCTGTGCCATCCAGCTACCCTACAGCACATTTAAGAAGAAGGACAGAGCAAAAGGAGAGGAGAAAATATAGTGTATGGTAGTGGTGAAGTAAGGAATGGAGGGAGTTGCGATCAGATTATGGAAGTAGCTTTTTTGATGGACTTATCTTAAAGAATGTAATCCACCCAGGACAGAGCTGGTGGTTTTGGAACACAGACTGAAGCACAATTATTATTATCATTATTATTATTATTATTATTATTATTATTATTATTATTATTATTATTATTCCTGTTGTTATTGTTATTGTTATTTTGGGAAGGGGGTTGTGGGGCAAATGAGTTTGAGTGACTTGCCTGGGGTTGCACAGCTGGGTGATTGTTGGTCATAGGAGGGCAAACACACTGAAGGTGGTAGAATTCAGAAACAAAACACTTGGGGAATATGGATAAAAGTACAAAAGGAGGAAAGTATAAACAGAGGGAAGTTAATATAGAAGACAATAAAGAGTTAGTAATTAAAACTTTGAATGAGAGTAGGATGAACTCTCCCTTAGGATGCAAGTGAATAGCAGAGTGGATTAATAAACAGAATCCTACAATATGCTGCTTACAACAAACTCATCTGAAACAGAGAGATATATATAGGGAAAGTTAAACGTTGGAGTAAAACATATTTTGTTTCAGCTGAAGTGAAAAAAAGCTGGGGTAGCATTCCTAATCTCAGACAAAGCAGCTGCAAAAGTAGATATTATTAAAAGAGATAAGGAAGGAAACTACATCCTCCTAAAAGGTACCAGAGACAATAAAGAAATTTCAATATTAAATATGTATGTACCCAATAGTATAGCATCCAAATTCTTAGAGGAGAGTGTTGAAGGAGTTATAGGAAGACATAGACAACAAAACTCTACTAGTGGGACACCTCAAGCTCGCACTCTCAGATTTAGAAATCTAATCACAAAATAAACAAAAAGGAAATTAAGGAGGTAAATCAATTGTTAGAAAACCTAGACATGATAGACTTATGTAGGAAAATGAATGGGGATAGAAAGGAATTTACTTTCTTTTCTGCAGTACATGGCACTTACACAAAAATTGATCACATATTAGGGCATAAAAACCTAATGATCAATTGCAGAAAGGCAGAAATAGTGAATACATCTTTCTCAGATCATAATGCAATATAAATCATATACAATATTGGGCCAGGGGGTTATACATCTAAAACTAATTGGAAACTGAATAACCTCATTTTAAAGAATGAGTAGATCAAACAACAAATTATAGAAAGAATTAATTATTTTATCTGAGATAATGACAACAATGAAACAACATACCAAAACCTATGGGATTCACTCAAAGTGGCTCTCAGGGGATATATTATATCTTTAAATGCTTACATGAATAATTAGAAAAAGAGGAAATCAATGAACTAAATATGCAACTAAAAAATTAGAGAAAGAAAAAATTAAAAAGCCACAGTTAAATACCGAATTAGAAATTCTAAAAATTAAAGGAGAAATTAATAAAATCAAAAGCAAGAAAACTATTGAACTAATAAATAAATCCAAGAGCTGGTTTTATTAAAAAAATATTAAAATTGATAAACCTCTGGTCAATTTGATTAAAAAAAGAAAGAAGAAAATAAAATTACTAGTATCATAAATGAAAAAGGTGAACTCACCACCAATGAGGAGTAAATTAAAGTAATAATTCAGAATTATTTAGCCCAACTCTATGCCAATAAATTCAATAATCTAAATGAAATGGACGAATATTTTAAAAAAATATAACTTGCCCAGGTTAAATGAAAAGGAAATTAAATACCTAAATAACCCTGTCTCAGAAAAAAAAATTCAGAAAATCATTATTGAACTCCCTAAGAAAAAATCTCCAGGGCCAAATGGACACAAGCAAATTCTATCAAACATTTAAGGAACAACTGGTTCTAATTCTATATAAACTATTTGGAAAAAAAGGTGAAAACAGAACTCTGCCTGAGTCTTTATCTTGTGTTTTTTCCTTTTTATTCTGATTCTTCTTTCCAGCATAATGTGGAATATATTTAACATGATTGTATCTTGCTTACTGTCTTGGGGGGGGGGGGGAAGGGAGGGAGGGAGAAAAATTTGGAACTTAAAATCTTATAAGAATGAATGTTGAAAACTATTTTTACAGGTAATTGGAAAAAAATAAAGTACTATTTAGAAATGGCAAAGGAAAATAGTTGCAGGAAAACCTGGGAAGACCTATATGAGTGGATTTAAAGCAAAGTGATTAGAAGCAGGAGGCCCTGTAGTAACAACAATATATGGTTGGTCTACTATGATAGATTTGATTCAAGACAACTTGGCAAAATTTATGATAAATGTTAATATCCATCTCCCAGGAGAGAACTGATCAATTCTGAATACAGCTAAAAGTGTAATTTTGTCACTTTATTTTTTATTGACTTTACCTCCAACATGACTAATTCAGAAGCATGATTTTCATGTTTTCACATGTATAAGAGTCACCATACTGCTTGAATTATGAATGAGTTCCTGAAGGAAGACAGGATCTGTAACTTGATATTTTTTTAAAAATAAATATTTTAAAAGCTAAAAAAAGACCAGTGGCAATTGATAATTCTACTTGCTCTCTTCACTCTCTATTTAACCACTATAATCTGCTTTTGAGTTTATCATTCCACTGAAATTGATCTCACTTGGCAAATCCAATGACTTTTCTTTAGCCTTTGACACTATTAATCACCTTCTCCATTTTAATATTCAATTTTGCCTAAATTTTCAGGCATCTGACTACTCTTACTCTGTCTCTTCATTATTCAAATTATTTCTTTTAGCTATAAGTGTCTTTCAGGGTTCTGACCTGGACCCATGTCTCCCTCTGCATTATTTCACTAATGATCTCATCAGCTCTCATAGAGTTAATTACCATCATTATCAAATAAACCTATCTTGCCCCAATCTCTCTGCTGGCCTCCAGTCTCACATTTCTGGTTTCCTTTTAGAATTTCAAACTGAATTTCCAGTAGACATCTTAAACTCAATGTATCCAAAAGAGAACTCATTGCCCCCCTACCCTTTACCATTACTATGGTTCCTATTACTCTAAAAGGCAATATAATCCTTCCAGTCTCTCAGGTTCACAATCAAGTAGTCATTCTTGAACTCTCGACTCCTCACTCTCTCTCATTTCTCATATCCAATCTGTTATCGAGACCTGGTGATTTCACCTATACAATATCTATCATATGCTTCCCTTTCAATATTCTGATACTGACAGCCTCCAGTGGAAGCCTAACTTATCACCTTAAAATAGCCTACTTGAGGTTCTACCTGCCTCAAACCCTTCCCCACTGAAATCCATCTTTCATTTCATCAAGATGATTTTCCTAAAATATGGATCCTTCTCCTTCTCCTCCATAATTTACAGTGGTTCCCTATTTCCTCCAAAAACAAATGTAAATTGTTCTTTCACATCTAAAAATCTCCATAACTAAGTCACTCCTACCTTTCCAGTCTTCTTAGACCTTACTGATGGTCATGTGCTTTTTGATCATGTGATGTTAGCCTCATTGCTGTTTCATAAACAAGACACACTGGTTCTCAGATTTGGACATTTTCTCTGCCTCTTTCCCATAACTAGAATGCTATCTTTCCTCAACTTTGCCTACTGACTTCCCTGACTTTTTTTAAGTCTCAATTGAAATGTCATGTTCTACAAGAAGCCATTTCTAATTTCTCTTAAATGACTTCTTTCTCATAATCATTTCCTATACATCCTGTATGCAGTTTTGTTTTTATATATTTATTTGCATATTATTTCCCTTTTTAGATTGTAAGCTCCTTCAGGGCAGTGACTGTCTTTTGTTTCTTCTTGTACCCCTAGGGCTTAGCATAGTGTCTGTCATAGCAAGCAATTAATTAATATTTATTTTTGGATTGAATTATTAAGCTCTAAGCCAATTAATGGCAAGGGTGTAGAGCAGTACTAGGTAAGAAGGCACTGGGAACAGAGATCACTGGGGCAATCAAATTTAGAAATTAATAAAGTCTTATTATAGGCTCAAAGCTTGTATTTAGTATAGAAGTGCAACTCTTGGGTAATACATAAAATGCTCACATACTTTAAAAATTCCTTGACCAATTTCCTTTTAACTTTATATTATGGAGAAATGTGAAATTTGTTACTTGAAAGAATCTTTGAAAAAGCCTCAAAGCAATATGAGGTATTCTTGGATTTGGGTTTGTATATGTATTTATGAAAGAGTTTTAGTCAGATACAAAGCAAAACTCAAACTTTCTTAGAAACTATGAAAGTAAATTTTCTCAAGGCTAGATTGGATTATACTAGCCTCACTAAGGAATGACTTCATGTACCTTTCTATTGAAATAAGAAGAATGGGCTTGTGGGAAGGGGTTTAAGGATTGATGTGGTTTGCTTTGGGTGAAGAAGTCACTGGGTTGTCTGACTCAGGAGGGAAAGATATGGCTTAAATTTTAATTCACAGAAGAGAGTGAGAGTGTTTGGGTGACCACAATCCCCCAGAGTCCACAGCCTTCCAAAGAAAGGTGAGCAAGTAGGGGATAAGTAGCAGAGAAGGATTGTGAGAGATTATTTGGGGGCTCATACTTCTCCACAGTAGGCTGACCTCCCAAAGGAAGTCAAGCCACTGAACTGAAGAGTGAGTGAAGCTTTTAAGCAGGATGTAGGTAAATATAGATGGAGGCAGGTAGCTCAGTGAACAGAGAAGAGGTAATGAGAAATATGCTAATGAGGGGTAGTAGGTCAAAGATGGTGCTTTCAGGCTAAGATTTTATTGATAAAGGTTTTTTTGTGCCTTGGGGCAGGGATTTATGAGCCTTTGCCAATTAGGGGCTAGAAACTTACTAAAAGTTCATTGATCTCATCTCTTAGTTTGTTAAATGGGGTGGCAGGATGGGGGGAAGGGTCAATGTCAATGTAAGGTATAAGGTCAGTGCAAAGGGAAAAGATTAATTATGGAACATATTTCTCTTAATATCTCTCCTACTTTACAATTACTTCTTGAATCACATGTGAATTTCTCTATTTGACATTTAAAGCTTTTTTATGCTGCAACCCTTTCTCACCTTTCCAGTCTTTTTATATTTTACTCTACATGTAATCTAACACCCTTAATCTACTTGCAATTCCCTAGATATGACAGTGTTGTCCCTTATACCTGTAAATTATTCCCTTGTCACTTCTGTCTTTTAGCTCCCCTGATTTCCATCAGGATTCAGCTCAGTTCTCCTCTGCACCTTTGTCATCTCACCACCATTGCTTTTTTCCCCCATTTACTCTGAATATATACTAAAGCTATGTTAATTATTTACATGTTGTCTATATGCTAATTTTTACATGTTGAATATATATTAAAATGTAATCCCCTTAAAGACTATAGCAGCTTTTTACCTCAATTTTTATTTGTATTTTCAAGACTTGACTCATAGTATTTAACATGTAGTAAGGTTTATCTGAATAATTGATTGAAATTATGTGAGTTTTATTATTGGGCAGCCTAGATTTTCTCATAGGTGAAGTTCCAGAAAAGAAACAAGCTCTTTGAATGAAAATGAAGAATGATTCATTAAATAGATGTTTATTTCTTTGAATCAACTTATTTGGAGTGTGTATGTGTATATATAATTCTGTGCCTTTTATTGCTCTCAAGACAGAAGATTCTATCCTATAAGGTCATAGTTATTGTACTTGATCATTATCAATTATGAAACAGTGTCAATAAAAATTGACTATGCTTCTGCTTACATTTTACTACCTATCCTCATGAATATGTCTTCTTTAGATCATTGGATTATTATTTTTTTTCTTGGACATAATGGATATAAAGGTAAAAATGTTATTTGAGTAATTAAGAAATTTCATGTATTTTTTAATTTAATGATTTTTGGCAAGACCTGTGATTTTCAACTGTTAATAGATTATATGTTTATCTATATATCCTATACATATATATATATATATATAGGATTATTATATTATTATATATATAGGATATTATAATCTTTGTTTATCTATGTATCCAATGTATTTAGTATTTAATCCTATATTTGCCAGGAATATGAACTTGCCCAAGTTCATACAATAAGTGCATGTCAGACTTCAAAGTTATTATTCATATCTCCTATAATACCATGATATTATGCATTTTAATGTATTACTTAGACAGTATTAGGTTATAGTTGATATGCATTCTTTTTTTATCTTATGAAAAATACATTTCCAGAGAAATGAGGGAGAATATATAAGAAGTAAAAAGTAGTAAAACTTTCTTTTTCTATTTTAGGATATTAATTTTTTTATTAGGAAAGAGAGACAACAAAGGAATTCGCTTTAAGAGGAATTCTTCAACACAAGAATCACTTTAAGAGGAAATCAAGGACATAGAATATCATTGAAATGCACATATCCTGTCTTTAGAGTGAGATAGTTGTCTTTGACAAAGGACAATAGGAAACATTCTTTCCAATAGAAGGTCATGGTATTTGATGAATTCCAGGGCAAAGCAATGAATTTTGATGTTTGGTTTGCCTTTTGTTCTCCCCATTGCCTTCATTGTGGTAATTGTGGTAGCTGTTCATAATGAGTGGAATATTCCCTCTTAAGAGTTAACATTCAGATTTCCAGCCAAGATGGTGGAAAGAAGACAGGCACAGTTCTAAAGTCTCCTGATCTTTCCCCATCTATCATACGAAACAAGCCTCTTAACAGAAATCCGACCCACAAAACCCAGGGAAAAAAGCCAGGAGAAAGAACATCTACCACAGGATTTGTCTTTCTGCAGCCATGGGTGAGTCTAGGCAGGTGAGTCCCTGCACAGCGGGCAGATCAGCCCAGGATCAGCCAGATTAGCTGCTGAATTGGAGCCGGGGAGCCCGAGGTTCTGAGAGACAGACTTGCTTGATCAGCAATGGGGCTAGACCACAGGGGCTTGGGTCAACTAGGGAGCAGAGGCACTGGTGTTGATGCTGACCCTCTGGAGCTTGTTGACTGGGCTGGGGGGAACGTTCTTGTGCAGGAGAGCTACAGAAACCATCCCTGGGTTCCTCTGGTCTGAGGAACTCTCGTCCAAGTCCATGCCTCCATTGCAGCTGAGGCCTCTTCCAGAAGAAACAAAATCACAGACTACTTCTGTCTCAGGCACAGGTGTGTGAGCAGAGGAACCAGCCCAGATGACAATAGGGAGAGGGATGACCTCACACCCAGGGTAAAGCCCACCATTGATTGAAGGCAAAAGGATTCAATAACTTCAATCCCTCCCTTCAAGCTAAGGGAGAAGGACTCAATCAAGGTCACAGACACTCCAGATAAAGCAAGCAGCACCTCCTACTGGCCAGCCAGAGAAATTGCACTCAGTGAGTAAAGCTTCTAAGGATCCCAACACCAAACCCCTATGAACCAGCCCCTCCCCAACTCAAGGTCTTAGCAAAATGAAGAAAGGTGAGCAAAAAGGTGGATTCATAGAAAAATTCTTGGAAGGAAAACTCCTAACTCAGAGAGACCTAGAACCTCAGAGGAGAATATGATCTGGTCTCCAGCACAGAAAGACTTCCTTGAAGAAATAAGGAAGGAGGTTAAAAAGCAACTGGAAAATTTGGTAGAGACAATACCTTGCAACAAGAAAACAAATCATTACAAAATACAATTGGACAAATACAAAATGAGAATAAATCTCTGAGATCATCAATTGGGCAAATGCAAAAGGAAAATAATTGTCTCAAAGCCTCAATTGGTCAGATGGAAAGCTCTTTCAAAAGCAGAATTAACCAATTGGAAAAGGAGTTGCAAAAGGTTAATGAAGAAAACTCCTCCTTAAAAAAAATGGAGTCTGCAGAAACTAATGACTTCATGAGACAGCAAAATCCTGTTAAACAAAATCAAAAAAAAGAGAAAAAAAGAAGAAAATGTAAAATACCTCATCAGCAAAACCACTGACCCCGAGAATAGGTTGAGGAGGGGCAACCTGAGAATTATTGGACTTCCTGAAAACATTGAAGAGAAAAAAAAAAGCCCTGGGCTTAATATTACAGAATCTAGTGATGGAAAATTGCCCTGATATCATGGAACCAGAAGCCAAATTCCAGAACTATCAGATAAAAGAGAAAATCCTGCAAGCAGCCAGAAAGAAACCATTTAAATATCAAGGAGCCATGGTAAGGATTATGCAGGACCTGGCTGCATCAACATTAAAGGATCAAAGGGCCTGGAAGGAGATATTTCAAAGAGCAAGGAGCCTGGAATCCAGCCAAGAATCCACTATCCTGTAAAGTTGAGCCTTTTCTTCCAGGGAAAAAGATGGACATTTAAAGAAATTGAAGAATTACAAAAATTTTTGATGAGAAGTCCAGAACGAAATAAAAAATGTGGACATTAAACAGGAGATTCAAAAGACACATGAAAAGGAAAAAAAAGAAAAGGGGGGGGTGGGTAAAACAAAAAAAACTGCTATCCAATAAGTTGAAACTGGCTATATGGCAGCATGGGGTAAAAGATTCTCATAATTCTTGAGAACTGTAACTCTAACAGAGAGAAAATACTAGACAGAAGTGATGGATATTCATGACCTGTTCATGAGACTGCTATCCAATGGGATGAAACTGGCTTTAACCCCACTTAGGATAAAGACTCTAATAACTCTCAAGTATTTTAACTCTATTAGATAGAATGTACTTAGCTAGAAGTGATGGATACTCAGAATTTTCTATAACTAAATAGAATGATTTTAAAAACATTACCTCCTTAAAAAGGGGGTCAGGAAGGAGACGGGATGAGGGAGGGGATTGACTAGGGTAAATCTCATTACACTAAGAGGTACAAAATACCTATGGTAATAGAGGGGAAGAAGGGAGATGAGAAATACCTGAATCTTTTTCTCATCAGACTTGGCTTAAAGCCAATTTACACACATGCTCAGTTAACATAAAAAATAAAATCTAACCTTTCAGGTATTAAAAGGGGAAAAGGGGAGGGGGGACAGAGAAAGGGGGGAAGGGGAACTAACAAAAGGAAGGGAAGGAAAAAGGGAAAAAGGGAAAGGGGAAAGAAAGGGGAGGGGAGTGATATAGGAGGGCAAACACACTGAAGGGGTGGTATTCAGAAACAAAATACTGGGGAATATGGATAAGGGGGGAAAGGGGGAAAATACAAAGCGAGGGGAAGATAGCTTGGGGGGCAATAAAGAATTAGTAATCATAACTTTGAATGTGAATTGGATGAACTCTCCCTTAAAATGTAAGGAAATAGCAGAGTGGATTAAAAACCAGAATCCTACAATATGCTGCTTACAAGAAATCCATTTGTAGTAGAGAGATACATATAGAGTAAAAGTAAAAGGTTGGAGCAAATATATTTTGCTTCAGCTGAAGTGAAAAAAGCAGGGGTAGGAATCCTTATCTCAGACAAAGCAGCTGCAAAAATAGTGTTAAAAGAGATAAGGAAAGAAACTTTATCCTCCTAAAAGGTACCATAGACAATAAAGTTATTTCAATACTGAATACATACATATAAATATATATATATATATATATATATATATATATATATATATATATATATATATATATACACATATACATGTGTACAGACACAAATACACATATACACACACCCAATGGGATAGCATCCATATTCATAGAGGAGAAGCTGAAAGAACTACAGGAAGACATAGACAGCAAAACTATACTAGTGGGAGACCTCAACTGATCTAGATAAATCAAATCATAAATTAAACAAGAAAGAAATTAAGGAGGTAAATAGATTGTTAGAAAAACTAGATATGGTAGACTTATGGAGGAAATTGAATGGGGATAGAAAGGAATATACCTTTTTCTCTGCAGTACATGGAACTTATACAAAAATTGACTATGTACTAGGACATAAAAACCTAATGATCAACTGCAGAAAGGCAGAAATAGTGAATACATCTTTCTCAGATCACAATGCAATGAGTCATATGAAATATTGGGCCAAGGAGATATAGACCCAGAACCAATTGGAAACTGAATAACTTCAATTTTAAACAATGAGTGGACCAAAAAAAATTATAGAAAGAATTAATCATTTTATCCTAGATAATGACAACAATGAAACAAGATACCAAAACTTATGGGATTCACTCAAAGTGGCTATCAGGGGATATATTATATCTTCAAATGCTTACATGAATAAATTAGAGAAAGAAAAAAATCAATGAACTAAATATACAGCAAAAAAATTAGAGAAAGAACAAATTAAAAATCCCCCATTAAATTCCAAATTAGTCATTCAAAAATTAAAAGATAAATTAATAAAATTGAAAGCAAAAAACTATTGAATTAATAAATAAAACCAAAAGCCAATAAAATTGATAAACCTCTGGTCAATTTGATTAAAAAAAGGAAGGAAGAAAACCTATTTGCTATCATAAATGAAAAAGGTGAACTCAAAAAGGTGAACACCAATGAGGAGGAAATTAAAGTAATAATTCAAAATTATTTTGTCCAACTCTATGCCAATAAATTTGATAATCTAAGTGAAATGGATGACTATTTACAAAAATATAAGCTCCCCAGGTTAAATGAAGAGGAGACTAAATACCTAAACAACCCTATCTCAGAAAATGAAATTCAACAAGCCATCATTGAACTCCCTAAGAAAAAATCTCCAGGGCCTGATGGATTCACAAGTGAATTCTATTAAACATTTAAGGAAAAATTGGTTCCAATTAAATATAAACTCTTCAGAAAAATAGGGAAAGAAGGAACTCTGCCTAACTCTTTCTATGAAACCAATATGGTGCTGATACCTAAACCAGGAAGAGTGAAAACAGAGAAAGAAAATTATAGACCTATCTCCCTAATGAATATAGATGAAAAAATCTTAAATAAAATCTTAGCAAAACTATTACAACAAGTTATTACTGGGATAATACATTATGATCAAGAAAGGATTTATTCCAGAAATTCAGGGTTGGTTCAATATTAGGAAAACTGTTAATATACTCAATTATATCAACAACAAACCTATCGGAAATTATATGATCATATCAATAGACACTGAAAAAGCTCTTGACAAAATACAACACCCATTCCTATTAAAAACACTAGAGAGTGTAGGAATAAATGGACTGTTCCTTGGAATAATTAGCAGTATCTATCTGAAACCATCAACAAGCATTATATTCAATGGGGAGAGGCTAGAGGCATTCCCAATAAGATCAGGGGTGAAACAAGGGTGCCGATTACCACCACTACTGTTCAATATCATATTAGAAATGTTAACTTCAGCAATTAGAAAAGAAAAAGAAATTGAAGAAATTAGAAATGGGAAGGAAGAGACAGAATTTTCACTCTTTGCAGATGACATGATGGTCTACCTAGAGAATCCCAAGAAATCATCCAAAAAACTACTGGAAATATTAGAAATTTTAGGAAAGTTGCAGGTTATAAAATAAACCCTCACAAACCCTCAACTTTTCAATATATGTCTAGCAAGATACAGCAGGAAGAGCTATAAAGAGAAATCCCATTCAAAGTAATCTCAGACAATATAAAATAGGAATCTATTTGCCAAGACAGACTCAGAAACTTTTTGAAAACAATTATAAAACATTTCTCACACAAATTAAATCAGATTTAAATAACTTGGAAAATATCAACTCCTCATGGATAGGTAGAGCTGATATAATAAAGAAAATGACAATTCTACCAAAAATAAACTACCTATTTAGAGCCCTACCAATCAAAATTCTTAAAAATTACTTTAATGAGTTAGAAAAAATTGTGAGTAAATTCATATGGAGAAAGAAAAAGTCAAGAATTTCCAGGAATTTAATGAAAGAAGTTCAAGAGAAGGTGGCTTATCCCTACCTGATCTAAGATTATATTTTAAAGCATCAGTCATCAAAACTGTTTGGTATTGGCTAAGAAATAGAGTGGTGGACCAATGGAATAGACTAGGTGCAAAAGTAGGAGACAATTATAGTAATCTGATGTTTGATAAACCCAGAGTCCAGCTATTGGGATAAAAACTCTCTCTTTGATAAAAACTGCTGGGAAAATTGGAAGTTAATATGGAAGAAACTTAGATTAGACCAACACCTCATACCCTTTACCAAGATATGATCCAAATGGTTACAGGATTTAAACATAACAAAAACAATACTATAAGCAAATTAGAAGATCAAGGACTAGTTTACCTGTCAGATCTATGGAAAATGGAATAGTTTATGACTAAGGAAGAGATGGAGAACATCACCAAAAACAAACTAGATGATTTTGATTACATTAAATTAAAAACCTTTTGCACAGATAAAACCACTGTAACCAAGATCAAAAGAAATGTAGTAAATTGGGAAAAAATATTTACAACTAATGATTCTGACAAAGGATTCATTTCTAAAATATACAGAGAACTGAGTCATATTAAAAAAAGCCATTCCCCAGTTGACAAATGGTCAAAGGATATACAAAGGCAATTTACAGATGAGGAGATCAAAGCAATGCATAGCATATGAAAAATTGCTCTAAATCATTATTAGAGAAATGCAAATTCAAGTTTCTCTGAAGTACCACCTCACACCTCTCAGACTGGCCAATATGACCAGAAAGGATAATGATCATTGTTGGAAGGGTTGTGGGAGATCTCGGACACTATTACACTGTTGGTGGAGCTGTGAACTCATACAACCTTTCTGGAGAGAAATTTGGAACTACGCCCAAAGGGAAATAAAAATGAGCATACCCTTTGATCCAGCAATACCACTACTGGCTCTGTACCATGAAGAGATGATGAAAAAAGGTTAAAAACATCACTTGTACTAAAATATTCATAGCAGCCCTATTTGTGGTGGCAAGGAACTGAAAATCAAGTAAATGTCCTTCAATTGGGGAATGGGTTAGCAAACTGTGATATATGTATATCATGGAACACTATTGTTCTATTAGAAACCAGAAGGGACAGGAATTCAGGGAAGCCTGGGGAGATTTGCATGAACTGATGCTGAGTGAGATGAGCAGAACCAGAAACACTGTACACCCTAACAGCAACATGGGGGTGATATTCAACCTTGATGGACTTGTTCATTTCATCAGTGCAAAATTCCGGGACAATTTTGGGCTGTCTGCAATGGAGAATACCTTCTGTATCCAGATAAAGAGCCATGGAGTATGAACAAAGTTCAAGGACTATTCCCTTTAATTTAGGGGAAAACACAGATATAAAAAAACAGATATCTTATTGTCTGATCTTGTTATCTCTTATACTTTTTGTTTCTTCCTTAAGGATGTGATTTCTCTCTCATCACACTCAATTAGGATCAATTGACAACATGGAAACAAAATAAAGACTGGCAGATTGCTTTCCATGGTGGGGAACGTAAGATTGGGGGGAAAATTGTAAAACTAAAATAAAATATGTAATAAAAAGAAAAAATAATAACAAACATAACAAAATAACAAAAAAAGAGTTAACATTCCTAGTGAAGTCCTCTCAGGGTTAAAAATCATTAAAACAAAGACAATTACCCTTAGACTATTCTTAGAAGAGGGAGAAAGGCTTTGCATTTTCAATCTGACACCTTCCCGATTCTGCTAGGGAGTGAAACACTGGACTATTTCCAGAAAGACCGTGATTGATCCTGTTAAGGAGGGAAATAGTGGAAGATTTCCAGAGAAGAGACCTTACCTATTTGATAATGCATTGTGAGAACAGTAGCCTGGCTTCTCTTGTTTGACAAGTACTAAACTAAGAAGATAGTAGAGTTCCTTAAAAGACCTTGCATACTCAGACATAAATTCATTAACAGAAGGTCATTAAGAATCTTCTTCTGATACCCTTGCCACCTGGATGGTGAGGTAATGTTTTATGAAAACCCTTTATTCTTCTGTTACCAGGTAGATTTTTCGAGTAAAGATTGTAACTCTGAAAACCTTAACCAATCAGGTTGGAAGAGAAGGGGCTAGGGAGGGGGTGAATCCTGTTAGGCCGTATAATCTCTGCCATCATATGGTCATAGCACCTGCTGCCCAGGTAGCTTCTCCAGGGTCTGACCCATGTAGTTCCTCAGCCCTGCCTCCCAGTGCTGGGACTTTGCAATGACTTTCTCATTTTCCCTTCTCCCCACAGTTTAGGAGTTCAAGGGGATTAATAGCCCCACCCAGGGGATTCTCCCAGCCTGTGGGGGGGGGGGGCAGCCAGCCTGACCTTTGACCTTAAACCTGCCCCTAACTACCCATCTACTACTTCTTCCATTCCTTCAGGTGCATGTTAATGTTTTACCATAAATGTTAGAAAGATATTCTATAGGTTAAGAAAATACCATCAATTACCATTTGTCTGTAAAGGCAAATTTTGTTTTGAAAGTTTTCTGACTTGGTTTTTAAAACAAATGGAAAAAATATATGGGAACTGCTAATCAAAAAAAAAAAACACTTTCTGGGACTGAGGAATCCAGACTTTAGCTGACATTCAATGTAATTGTGTGTTCAAATATAATTGTGAACAACTAAATCCTAACCCCAGGCTGCTATATTAGCAAATTCTAGCAGTGAATTTATTTAATGAAAACCAGTTTTAAAATGAGAAACATGGAAGGATTTGCAAAAAGAATGTTAGCTTTTTATATTATTATCTCTTTATGGGTTGATCTGGGCAAGGTAATTTGAGAATGCATTTAACTACATCAAAGGTTTTTTAAAAGGTACTATTTGACCATTTAAAATTTTAAAAGACAATAAGGGCGTACCTCTAAGCAATTAAATAGATTTTAAAAGTATTTTCTGATTGCACTCAGTTAGCATGATCTTAAAGAAATTTAAATATGAGGTCTATGTATATATTGCTTCTCCCTAGAAGCTCTTCATGTCTCCTCTGACTGGAGAGCTGAGAAAAGTTTGCTAACCTTTTTTGGGGTTGAGAGCTGGCCAGATTACCCAAACTCATCACACAGTGTAGTAGTGTACTGCTTCACTGATTTAAGAAAATTTATCTTCTAAAGTGTGGTACCTTAAGACAATTTGTCTTCATTTGAAAGTATTGGTGTTTGTAACACCTTATTTTAATCTTGTTAATAAGGGTGTTGGGAGATACTTTTCAATTTTGCTCATGGTATTAAAAACACTTTATGCTACCTTAGGCCTGATAATTCCCAATTGAAAAAGAAATTATATTTTCACTTTGAGTTTGGATAAAAGATGGATAATCATCATTTATAAGTGCATATTTAGTAGTTTTAGTCCTTCACTATCAAATTGTAAAGGTTTGCTATATGAATTGTAGAAAGGTCTGAGCTTATATTTTCAATAATTTCCCTAGGTCTATTTGACCTAGAAAGTTTGTTTCTGAAAGGGAATACACACACACACACACACACACACACACACACACACACACACACACAAACATACACACACACACACACACATAATAATAATAATAATATTTTTGTCCTTCATTTTCTTTTTTTTTTTAGGTTTTCACAAGGCAGTGGGGTTAAGTGACTTGCCCAAGGCCACACTGCTAGGTAATTATTAAGTGTCTGAGGCCAGATTTGAACTCAGATATTCCTGACTCCAGGGCCAGTGCTCTATTCACTGTGCTGCCTAGCTGCCCCTGTCCTTCATTTTCAAAGATGACCACAACCTTCAGGAAAGTGATGCCATGTCAGGCATCTGAATTGGATTTGAGTAAGGGGATGCTGTACTTAGTCACAGCCTCACTTTCTCCTCCAGAATCATCTGGGTCCAATGGCTAAATATAAATCAGTGTGACTGGAGATGGCCCTAGATGTGGTACAATCAGGGTTAAGTAACTTTCCCAAGGTCACACAGCTAGAAAGGGTCAGAAGTTGAATTCGAACTCCTATCCTCCTGATTCCAAAGTCAGTGTTCTATCCACTGCACCACTGAGCTGCAGTGAATAGAGCACAGATGCTGGAGTCAGGAGAACCTGAGTTCAAATTCAGCTTCAGATGCTTAATAAATACCTAGCTGTGTGACCTTAGGCAAGTCACTTTACCTGATTGCCTTGCAAAAAAAAAAAAGATTTTAATTTTTCCTTAATAATAGATACATATTGGGGCGACTAGGTGGCATAGTGGATAAAGCACTGGCCCTGGAGTCAGGAGTACCTGGGTTCAAATCCGGTCTCAGACACTTAATAATTGCCTAGCTGTGTGGCCTTGGGCAAGCCACTTAACCCCATTTGCCTTGCAAAAAAAAAAACTAAAAAAATAATAGATACATATTGTGAGAAAGAATGAATCAGTGTTTTGTTTCCACATGTTTGAGAAGATATTGCCAGAATCTCATAGATGCCTGTGAGGATAATATATTACAAAAGTCAGGCTGTCTGGTCTTTGTGGAAAACTGAAAAATGCCAGCCTGTTTACAGGAAGGGAGGAGAGGTAGACAAAAGGAGAGATGATTAAAGAAATAACTTTTCAGAGGTTGAATTGAGGGTCTGTGATATTGTCCTTTGCACCTGCACAAGGAGGTTGCCCATTAGTATAATTAACAGGGCTCGGAAAAACATATGGAGATGATTGTATCAATTAGATTGCAACCCTGGCCAATGACTGGCACAAAGGGGGAGTAACAAGCTTTTCAAATTGCATATAAGACCCAGCCTTCCTGTGAATCGGGCTCTCTTCCCTTGAAAGAGGTGGTCCTTTTATTGTGATATTTTAGTAAAAGTTATTTTAATCACTCTGGACTAAGTATTTAAGTGCCATTGATAACAATTTGGGTGCTCGTTCAGAATATTATAATGTAAATCTTTTTTTTTTGATATTTTCCTGGAAGAAGGCAAGAAAATAGTGCACTCAAACCGCTTGATTCCTAACACATTTCTTGGCATCTTTGTGGAGAAATATCACCAGGATTTCTAGGAAGACTGACCCAGATTCAGAGCAGAGTAATTAAAATGTCTGGGGGTAAGAACTGTGGTAGATTGGGTGATCCTTAAGGTGGTAAGGCGATGGCTGGAAATACTTTAACCAGGCCAGAGAATTAGAGAAAAAGGGTACCCCAAAATGGGGAGAGGTAGTTGAGTTCCCTCTCCTGGAATTTCCCAAAAACTTAAAGCCCACCATGGGAAAATTTGCTGGTGGACTTGGGAACCTCATGACTGGAACTGAAAGGAAGGAGGCCAATTGGATCTACTATGGTGTATGAGTGAGTGTGTTCTCACAGGTGTATTTTCATATGTCCTGTCTTTGTCTAATTCATCCTAGCCTTGGGTTTTTTTCCCCTGGGTCTGAGTACTTGGCTTAAGTTGTAAATTGTAGGAGGGCTCTGAGGGGAACTGAGAAATTTCAGAAGGTGGGGGTGGGGAGGAAGTAAGATCTAGCATCTCCCTAGTGGAGCTCAGCCCCTCTCCCATTGAGCCAGCAAGTCACACTAGTAAGTGGAGTTGGAGAGAGGAAAGGGGTGGAGGGGGTGCTTTTAAAGAGGAAAAAAGCTGTGACAGTGAGAGTTTAGAAATGAAAGAACTTTTAAGGGAGATGATTAAGATTAGGAAGTTATAGGAGGGAAGATGTCATACGTTTTTGACTGTCTGGGAAATGCCTCACTCCTTTCCCTGAGTAGGGGCATTGTACATATGGTGACTTGATCTTATCCCCCCATCTTGTTAAGACTTTAAAACTAAGTTCAGGCTGAAGGAGTGTCCCTTCTGTGGAAGGGGGTAGGGCAGGAGATTTCAAGTATTTTTGCATTAAGGGAAAAAAGCAATCACAGGTGGGATGTTGCAGTAGAGAAAGAGAGAAAATATAAAAACCAGGGAATGGGAGACTTTTGAAAGGAAAAGTCCCTCCCCCTTGTGTTTAAAAGGAAAAATGCTAAATTGAAGAGTAATTAGTAAGAGAAAAAAAACTGAGACTGGCAGGTTTCCCTTCTGAAGCCAACAGACCCACTTTGAGTTCAAGAAAAAGTGATACTATGGGGAGTTGTGCAAAAGTCATGTTAAGCTCCTCTTGATAATATATTGTCAACAATTTCACAAGGCCTTTTGTTGGTGAAAGAAGTTTCTAATAACCTTGTCTCTCATCACATGTTTATGGAAGGGAATATGTATATGTGTATTAGATACTCATTTTGCTTTTGTTCTAAGGGAATAAAATGTCAGCATGAGAATCTTATGCATAATGTAAGTTAATAATTGTATGTTTAATTTTAAAGAAGTCAAGATTGTGGACTTCTCTGCTCATGGTAACTGCAGGCTGCTGATATAGATGACTGGGCAATTAGCAATTGTGTGACTGACTCCCTATTAGGTAATTTTAATTTATTGATGACTAAGATGTATTTATCAGTTATGTAATATACTTTAACTGCAGAGAAATTATTTTTACAATTATTTGGTTACCTATTGTACTGTAAAAGCCTGAAATTAACACTTGATTGCTATGAAGATGTAATAAGGGATATATAAAAAAATGACAACTCCTTCTGGGATCTCTGAAATTTTTAAACTATGTATTGAACTTGGTGTAGATCTGTGGGTTTATGTATAATGTAATAATGGAAAGATTGTTTTGTAAAATCTAGTAATTAATGTGGTATTCTCATTATTGGTTTGTTATATTGGTATTATTAACACATTAAAGTCATGTAAAATATTCTAATGGTTTGAAAGAAATCTGAAAATAATAATCTGTATTTTGTGTATGGCAGATAGTCAAACAGATTTAATGTGAATTTGACTTTATGGAAATTTTCCAGTTTATCTATCTCTATCTCTATCTCTATCTCTCTATCTCTATCTCTCTATCTCTATCTCTATCTCTATCTCTATCTATCTATCTATCTCTATCTCTATCTCTATCTCTATCTCTATCTCTATCTCTATCTATATCTATCTCTATCTACCTCTCTCTATCTATCTCTAGCTCTAATCTATCTCTAATCTATCTCTATCTCTATTTCTATCTCTATCTATCTATCTATCTATCTATCTACATTCATATATATATATATATTGAAATTATTGTGGTTATATATCCCAAAACTATGGTTGTTTTCTTTGAAGTAAAAACATCTATGTAATAAGAGAAAAAAATAATAGTAATAATTTGAGATTTCTCTGTAGCAATTTCTAACTGATTTTTATGTGAGAGTTCAGGAGATGATGGGCAATCTAGTGAAAGGAAATGTGCTTAGTTATTGTATAATGCAGTGATTGTATAATACAGGGTCTTTGGCAAGAAACATCTGGCACACCATCTTTGTATAGGAACAGAAGAGGAAGGGATAGAACAGATATGATTTCAAACAAAGGGATGTAGATCTGGAGATCAGAGGCCTCAAGGAAAGAGGTAGGAGATAAGGGCTAGTCATATTTAGAATTCCTGTTTTTAGCAAGGACCCAGGAAGGACACTCAGAGCTTTGGGTAGGAGATTCATTAATTAGGACCCCATCAAGACTATAATAGGAATTAAGTGATTTGAACTCACTTGGAGTTCCAATTGAGGTAAAATTACTATTTTAAGTCATGGGACTTTTAATTTATTTTTTTCTTTTATGTCTAATTCCAAGAATGATCAGCAAAAGGAAATGCTAGTGGATCAATATGTTCATGGAGCCAGGAAAGCCAATGGTCTGAAGATTTCAGGTGATAGGGATGAACAATTGAAAGGGTGACTTTTCAGTGTAACCTGAGATTGGACACTTTCTGACTTGGTTTCCCAAATGTGACATTTGGATAATGTCTCACCTGAGAGGTTAAATCTGGCCTAAGACATTTGACTACACACATGACCTGTACCTGTACACTGACATTCAAAAATTATGTCTATAAAAGAATTTTCCTTTGATGTCCTGGATCTTTGTAGTAAGCTAATTTAAGCAACCCTGATAAAGAAATTTTAGCTTAATTGGATTTAATAGTCAAATAGATTAATTGTGTGGCTCTGGAACCTGCTGTCAGCTATTTGTTTAGCTAAGGACTAAGATCTCTTGTCTTTTATATTAGAGGAGATATTTATGTAAGATGAATGGGAAATTTTTAGGATAATTTGAATTTCAAGGTCTAGTTTAAGAAAAGGAATGTGAGTCAGCTAAGTACACCAGGAAAAAGAAAACCTGTGGTATATTTGGAAATATTTTAGAAAAAAAATTCATTCTGGCTTAGGATGTTTGAGTCATTATTGTAATAAGAGTTAAAGGTTAAGATTGTTTTTATTTATGTCACTCTCTGGATTCTCTTTGTACTAAAATGATTGTCAAATGTGTATGTTACAAGCTTAAGTTAATTTGATAATTTCAGCAAATTCACTTATATAGTGAAACAATTATAAAAGTTTATTGTGTTAAAATGAAGTATGTATGTGAATAAGGCAAAATGTAAGTTATAATAAGCTCCAAAATGCTTTTGTCTTGTGAATAAGACATGTGTTCTTGTTTGAGTAAAGTGCTATGCTTAGCAGTTCTTTTACCAGAAGAGAAGGCCTCAACAAGTTAGCTGAACTGGAGAGGACTTTTTGGAACAGATTAAATAGATGCAAAAGGACTTCGGATGTTTCTGGTGGCGGGGGGGGGGGGGGGGGGGGGAGACAGAGAGAAAGAGAAAGACTGAACCAGTTCATGTCCACCTTCTCACACCTATGCATACATTGTTTAGTCAGGTCTGCCCCTGTTGATACCTGTAACTTCCCCTTGATTCTGTGTGTCACTCCTACTTATGCCCTTCTCCTTATAGGTAATGTACCAACTGAAGGTTAAAGGTTTTCATAGAAAGGAGAAGGAGAGATGAAGTGAAGATGTACTCCACTGAGAGAAAAGGAGGTTGGGATTATTAGATGACATGAGTACATCCTATCTGAGTCTGTATATGAAGTACAACATTAATATTCATGTAAAAGGGGTCCTTGACATTATTTTTTGGATTCTCCTTAGAAATATGAATTTGACTAAGTACCTTTAGGTCTGAAACATACTGATAAGGCACAGATGTGTGGGGGGGGGCAAAGAACCTACCTTAGACTTACAAAATGTTCTTGTTTACCTGATCCTTTTGCTGTGCCTGTAGATTCCTGACTCTTCCCAAGACTATCTCCCCTTTCCCCAGATGTAGCTGGAACTATAGAACATCATATTCCACATGTCCTAAGCCTGCAAGAGGCCTGGGAGTACATGATACTTTCTATGTTAGTAATTATTTGTCCAATAAGGAAATGTATCTAACTACTATCTCTGCTTCTGTATCCTTCTTGCTTACAATACCCCCCCCAAAAAAAAATACTATAAAAACTTTGTTCTCTGGACACTCAGTGCTATGTGATTTGAGGGAAAATGTAACTCTACAGTCAGGTAATAAATCACCAGAACTTATCAGATTTTGGTCTCCGTCTCACTATTTTGGGTATAGCATTTGGAGGCCCCAGTGAGATGAGGCATTTTGTGTCACCACAAGAGACCATGAGAGATTCAAGTTTAGGTTTGAATGGACTAGCTCTCCCTTTCCTAGGGGACCCAGTCCCTGATGATGTTCCAGGGCCTCAGGACTAGGTAGACATAATCTTAGTATGAACCTCTCCTTGACTGCAATCCTACACTTGGCCTAAGTGGAGATCTTGCTACACCTCCAGGGGTAAACTTGTTCTGGTTCTGGGTCTAGACATTTGATTGAATGGGAATTCCATATCAGATGTTATGTCTGGGTCCCCTCTTTTGGGTGCTCCTTGCGATAGCAAGGAACACATTTGGTTGGCCTTTGGGAGGGAAAGATTGTCAGACAGGATGCTGAAATATCACCTCACAGCATTCCTGAGACGTCAGGAATTTGCCATTGGCCTGTGTTTGCTGATATATGTTGAATTTTTCAGGTTGGAAAATTCTGTTGCATTTGTGTAATGTGTGCTTGTGCCTCATCTGCCTTTATGTATTTAGAATGTCTATTTACTTGTGTATTTGCTTCCTCTATTCCTTTGTTAAATGGGGAGAAGAATTCCCCTAAAGACTTCCTTGGGTTGCCTCATTTAAATTGCTGTTCTTTGTTATTTTGGTCACCTGGATTCTTAGGCAGTATTCATCTAAGGCTCTCACTGGCTCTCCCCTTGAGCCTGCTTTCTGCCTGTGTTACAATGGGTAATATGATTCCTCCCTCCTCACCCCTGCATTGTCTCTTGAGCACTTCTAAGAGAGACTTTTTAATTTTTATTTAAAAAGGAATGGATTATGGTGTTAAATTGACTGAGGCCTAACTACTCATCCTGTTATTCTACCATTAAGAGAAGGGCTCCCCTCATTCCTTGTTTATGCTCCCTTCTCTTTGCCATTCTCCATGATTCTGTGCTGCCAGAATGTTACCCCCTCCCTTTTTTAGAAAAAGGACTAACTAAGAGAGAGTTACTTCAGGAAGAATTAGTAAAGTAAGTGTTAAAAGGGACCTTATTTTGAATTTAAAAAAACAAGAAAAAGACAATGAATATTACCAAATATGTAAACAAAGAAATCATAGAAAGAAATGTTATTTTAATTTTTAGAAGTTGTGGGAAAATAAATTTCAGAAAGACAAGAGAGTCAGGTTAATCCTAAAATATATAATGTGATTACCAAGATATGCCAGTATAAGGGGAAAATAAACAGTTAATTTTTTTTCCCCCAGAATGATAGGGTAACATTAGAGCTTCAGGAGTTTAATAATATAGATTCTGATGTTAGTTATTACAGAAAATTATGGGACATGTAAGGATTTAAGAGTAGAAGATCAACCCCCCCCGCCAGAAAGGATCTAGGACTGCCCCCCTATAAAAGTTATTCAGTTTATTCTATTTGAAGAAGGGGGGGCAGGGAATATTCTAATTAGGCTAAGGGATTTTGGAATGACTGTTTGCCTTTTCCAGGGTTTTAGCAACTATAAAATGAAGGAGGGTTATATATTAAAACCTTGGAATGGAAAATATGTTGTGAAAAGTGGAATCATATCTGTGGTTTATATAGCTGTATAAGTTACGTGATTCTAGTTCAGAATAGTATGAATTAAAGTCAAGAAGAGCTAATGAAAAGGAATGGTAAAACAGTATATTGAAGAAAATGTGAATTGTATAGTCTGAGTAAGAGGTTCTGAAAGTACTGGGAAGAAAATCCAGTGGTGGAGACAATTGGGTGTTTGAACTATTTGTTAAGTATGACTACAGGGATATATATATGTGTTTATATATGATTGGGGTAATATAAAAATTGCATTAAATTGCCACTTTTTGCAATATTTGGCAGTGAATTGATTGGAAAATAATAAACTCCATATAGTGCAAAGTTTGATATGAAAGCAATTGATAGGTAAATGTTAATTTTATTATGTTATTATTGATTCTATAATGTGCTAATCTAAAGTTACATGTAAATTGAATTAAAGAGTTTGTAGAAAAAATGTCAAGGACCCCTTTTACATGAATATTAATATTGTGCTTCAGGTACACTATCAAGAGAGAGAGTCTAATATCTGATTTGGAGAACAGGGTACTAGGTAATGGTGGAAGGATTTGCTCCCCCCATAGTAGTCTTTACTGGCCTGCTGTATGTTGCATATACAGCCCTAATTCCTGCTCCCCTAAATTCAACTGACAGATGTCATTACCCAGTCTTTTAGTGTGACCACTGTTGGACTTGTAGTGATCCAAAACAGTGTGAGAACTGGTCTTGGGTACCAGTCCCCCTTGAGTCCTTCCTAGATTCTCAATTCCTGGTCAGAGGTGCACTGTGGCACAAGATTCTAACCCAGAGGAGAGAAACATCTGTGGCATTTGACTGAGTCAGTTTAGGGCAACTATTGTTTATACCAGTTTGGATAGGATATTTTCTTGGGGAGTAGCAAATGTCTGTGGACTTTTGTCTGGAAGCAGGTACACATACTCAGGACTGCACAATTTACAGGCATAAGTGGATTGAGATTCATGTGGGATGTAATGATGGTACCTGATCCCTTGTCAGGCTTCATTAAGGTAAAGAAAATTGTGATTACCAGTGCATACATTTGCCCAAGGGTTAGTCAGGGAGTTGTTATCCAGACGTATGAGCTTGTTATCTGGGCACAGGATGGAAGTTAGGGCTCTGGAACCCCAATTTATAACCTGATTATATTCTAAGCTGCAGTGAAAATAATTACCAATTAGACAGCTAGGAGCCCCTGGGTTTCCTAACTAACTAAGCCACACAAACAAAAGAGACAATATTCAAATTAGGCCATTTGTGATCAGAGAAGGAGTTTGTAGTAAATTGAATCTATCAAATTGCTGCCTAAAGATAGATGGCAATAAGCAAGTAGTAAAGGAAATACCCAGGGATTTCCAAAATTTGGCATGTGCTCCCACTCAAACCTGGAAAATAGGATGGGTTCATGCATCTGACAATGAGGAAGTAAAATCTTGATGGAAAGAGTTAGTAGTCATGTCAATAACAAGGATTATGACTTGAAGAAGGAACTACTGGGAAGGTGTGGAAAACAAAATTGATTAAAAAAAGGGGGGGCAGTAACAAGCTTTTCAAATTGCAAATAAGACCCAGCCTTGCTGTGATTTGGGCCCTCTTCCCTTGAGAGAGGTGGTCCTTTTATTGAGATATTGTATCAATTAGACTGTGTCCCTGGCCAAAGATTGGCATGAAAGTGGAGGAACAAGCTTTTCAAACTACATATAAGACCCAACCTTGCGATGATTCGGATTCCTCTTTCCTTGAGAGAGGTGGTCTTTTTATTTAAAAAGTATCTTAATAAAAGTCATTTTAATCACTCTGGACTAAGTATTTATGACCTATTTATAATACATATCCACACACCATACACAAACACGCGCGTACACACCTACACACACACACACACACACACACACACACACACACACACACACACATACACACATACAGTAACATACATTTGAATGACTCATTTAATATTTGTTATTTTGACATAACATGGAGAAAATGTATCTATTTGAAATTTTGTTAACTGGTGACGTCTATATATGTACACACACAAATATATACACATATATAATGAATTTATTTCAAGTAATATTAATTTACTTGGTTATAATATGTATATATTTGTTAACTGTTATACAAGTTAAAGTGTTGAGTCTTAAATCATATTTCTGGTAATAAAGACTGATTTCCTTTGACAATACTCAGCCTAAATGTCTTAGTCATCTTTACCAATGGGTGAGAAGTCAGGACCAGTGAGCATCTTCTCTTTTTATTACTTACTAACCCAGGAAGACAATGAGTGGGATGTTGGAAGACTGGGCCTGTACTCATAATGCTTAAAGTTCAGAAAGAGATAACAATTAATCAGCATTGTATAAGGATAATGGGATTTCAGAAACAACTAGGCAACTTAATATTGTGAAACTCTCTTAGCTAAGCCATTAAGAAGGTTAATAATTGTCCCTCTCCTTTGAGGTTTATAGTTTTATTATTTACATAAGAAAGTAAAAGAAAAAATCAGTGAAAAAATTTAATGAACTATGTTATCCTCTCTTGAAACTGCCTTAATTTTCTTTCACCTTTACCTATAGTTCAGAGGTATTGCATTTACAACTATTTGATTATCTTTTCTCAAAATGTAAGTTATTCAAAGTTAATATAATAGTGTTGAAACTTGAAATTTTTAATTGTTTACCCTCTGGGGACAAGGAGAGGGAAGTATTAAAGGTCATGACCCCTCTCTGGGATCCTTGAAATTTCTAAACAATGAACTAAACTTGCTGTAGATTCTGCAGATTAGGTCTTTATATCACGACAAATTTAAATTTAAAAAGAAAGACAAGAAAATGTATTTGTTTTGCATGTGAAATAAAATAAGATTCAATCCCTGATAAATTTCTTACTTTACAAGATTAAAGTTAAAACCCCTCTTTTTGTTTTATTTATGTTCTAAGAAATATAATTTGACTATGAAAACATTATGTTTAGTAAAGCCTAATAATTCATGTGTCATCCTATTAGAAATCTGGTTGTTCTTATGACTGTTGGATTATATTTGAAATTAATAATACCTACTGAAATGTTAAAGTCACCTAATTTGTTTTAATTTGAAGAATTCTGAAAGCAGTGATTTTTACTGATGTCTATTTTTGAGCATGGTTAATAACTGAACATATTCTATTATAAAAAATTGTTTTTATAAAAATAGGCCTGGATGTAATTTGGAATTATTATGATTTTTACATCCCAAGGTTTTGTTTATTATATTTCATTTAAAGCATAGTTCTTATTTGTTTGTGTAACATTTAATAGAATTAGTTGTAATTTTTCTCTGAATTTCTTTGCTGATATTGATTATAATCACCACATGACATACTCTTTAGAGATGAATCCACCTGAAGTTATGATTATAGAAAATTGCTATATTACAGTATGTATATTACTACTAACCCAATCTTTATTCAAATTATGGAGTATGTTGTTAATTTCTTTATTCTCCTGCATTGCTATATTTGAAGTCCCTCTTCCTGGGATTCCTAGTTTTTCCTCCTTACTGGTCCCTTTTGGCTCCTGTTAATGTACCTTCTTTGGTTTTCTTTGTTTAATATTTTTTCTGATGGTTGTTTCCTCCAGACTACAAGTAATGCATCTCCAATGGTGGTTTCACAGTCAATAGCCTTTGGATACTACTGCCCCAGTCAAGTTCCTCCTGAGTGCCCACCACCACCACCACCACAACCTGTTTCAAATGGGCCTTGATAGACAGGGCCAGCTCAGGGGCCCCCTTCAAACTGTATTCTAATTCCTAAAGGAATTTGGGCCAAATTGTCTGAGTGGGGAAACTGTTGAAGGAAGAATGTTGGAAAAATATTTGCTAGCCTTTCCTATAATATTAAGGAACTATTATCTATCCTTGTCTGATATTTTCAGTGGACTTATGACTCCTCTATTCTTCAGTTTAATCCTCTTTTCAAATGTAAATTCGCCAAGATAGAGAAAGCAATCTCAGTACATTCCCCCTACTCCACTTCTGTTTTCCTGTTTTAGCTTTAAAAGGTATATATTCCAGCCATATCCAGGTGGGTCACTCCTTGATCCCCTCCCCCAATTCCTCCCTGCAAAAGAGGATTCCTTAGACTTCTTAAAAAAATTTGGTTGACCCCCTCCTCCATGCTGGATCCATATGGGGCTAAGCTCAGTCACATCTTGTGGCTGTTTCCTTTCCCTTTCCGCTTTCCCCTTTTTAAAACATCTATGCTATTAGCTTTTGTGAATTTGCAGTAATTTGTGAAACTTTGTGTAATCTGTGAATTCAAATCTAAAGTCAGAGTGGTGAATTTTTCACCCTAAAGGAACCTGACCTTTAAGCCCTCCCCCCTTTCTTTAAGGACATTTTCCTATTATCAATCGCTGTTCAATGTGTGTGCTTGCCACATGAAATGATCAACCTATATAGCATATGATTTCAAGTTCACAGCAATCAGCTTTCAGAAATTGAGGTCAGAGGAGTTTGGTCAATACTCCACCTCTAATTCTATGGGACAAAGAAAAGAAAAGAGGAGGAGGAGGAGGAAGAAATTATTAGAATGTAAAGTTCTATCTTGTTCATCTAGAATAAAGAAATAAAGAATTATTATGATTTTACATCCCAAGGTTTTGTTTATTATATTTCATTTAAAGCACAGTTCTTATTTGTTTGTGTAACATTTAATAGAATTAGTTGTAATTTTTCTCTGAATTTCTTTGCTGATATTGATTATAATCACCACATGACATACTCTTTAGAGATGAATCCAACTGAAGTTCTGATTATAGAAAATTGCTATATTACAGTATATATATATATATATATATATATATATGTAGCTACTAACCCAATCTTTATTCAAATTATGGAGTATGATTGTTAATTTCTTTATTCTCCTGCATTGCTATATTTCAAGTCCCTCTTCCTGGGATTCCTAGTTTTTCCTCCTTACTGGCCCCCTTTGGCTCCTGTTAATGTACCTTCTTTGGTTTTCTTTGCTTAATATTTTTTCTGATGTTTGTTTCCTCCAGGCTACAAGTAATGCATCTCCAATGGTGGTTTCACAGTCAATAGCCTTTGGATACTACTGCCCCAGTCAAGTTCCTCCTGAGTGCTCTAGCTCTAATGGCTCTGTTGTAACTCTCTATCTCTAGTTTATACTAGATGGCCAATGAGATCCCTTCTAAGTCTTCAAGTTGTGGCTAACATATTATTCCTAATTTTTTTGGTGCTCAACTTGTGGTAGAGTCTTTTGAATTCATATTGGTATAATCAGCTCTATCCAACATCATTTTGGTCCTCTGAAAACAAAGGACTATAATCAACAAGTCCCATTTTGTAGTATTCTTACTTCTCCCTCTGGTTCTCTATATATACAGATACTTTTTAGAGCCAAGGTCAAGTCCCATATCATCATTGAAGCTATCCTTGACTATAGCGAACTTTGCCTAATAGGTTTTAAGTACTCCTCATTCATCTTTACCCTATTTTATGTGCATGTCACATCCAATCCACCAAGAGAATTTTGTATTAAGTAAAAGGGTATCCTAACAACTTAGGATAATTGAAAATGTTATTCAATTTCTCAAATTCAATGTGATCCCTTGCCTTTCCCTTGTTCATTCTGGTACCAAATTATAGTCCTGATTTTTAAAATAAAATAGGAACAATGAATTCATTTTAAAATGTCATTCAATCAAAAGGAAATTTCTAAATGAATACACTATTTCACAAATGAGTATACTATCACACCTGCTTTCCCCAGCAGAGTCCCGAGACTAAAATTCATCCCATTATCAATTTTTATCCTTCATATTTAGACAAAATGTGAATTACAAATAGATACATTGAGAGGATGGGGGAGAGAGAGAGAGAGAGAGAGAGAGAGATTTATTAAGTATTTACAGACCCTTGAGGAGCTTACCTTCTACTAGGGGAAGAAAACTTATTAAAGGGAGCCAAAAGTGGGGAAAGTAAAGAGATCAAAAATAAGTCTGGAACTGACTGAGTTTAGAGTGAATGTGACTGGTGTGGATACTTCCTCAGATGGAGGTTCAGGGATGAACTTAACAGAGGAGGACACTGTAGAGGTCTCACCTTGCAAGTGTGAAAGTCATGATGAAAGTGGAGTGTAAGTCAAGAAATATGGGTAGTAATGAACCACACAGGAATGAATTTTCTTAGCCTATAGTTTTCCAGGGCATCAATCCATATCACTGACAGACATCAATTTATCCTGCTCTTCTATAGTAGCCTCTTGTCCCAGGTCTATAGGCAGTTCTTGAGTCTATATTTGCTTCCTTTTCTGGTAAAACCTCATTTCATCTCCTCTTATGATTTTGTTTTTACTTTTTTCATTGCACCATTTGACTTCCATAATCTCATTCTCCAGGTAGCTAAAATCTCCAATATGAATAGGCCATTATCCTCAAGAAGTCTTCTATGTGTATTCATAACTCCAAGTTGGTAGGGTCCCCAAATTCCTGCCATTGATACCTGTTTACCATCCCACTAACAAAAGCACCCATGGAAAATTAAATTTTAGCAGAACATGTTTTTCTGTTTCAGTCTTTATCTTGTGACAGAGAGACTACTCTCTAAGTTCATAGACTGATGGCAAAGATTTTTTCTTATTTATTTATTTATCTATTTTCACATTGCTGCAATAGTCTTGTTGGAAAAGTAAACATAATCCCTCATCACCCCCCACAAAGATGGAGAAATCTCAAGAAAAATAAAGTGAGAGAGAACAAAAAGCATACTTCAGTCTGCGTTCAGATACCATCAGCTCTGTCTTTGGAATGGATAGCATTCTTTATCATAAGTCCATCAGAGAAGTTGCTTCAATATTTTTTCTACACGTGCTATTGCTATCTGAATTTGCCCTTATTCTATTACTCCCTACCCCCATTTACTGTATTCACCCTGTCCCTCTTCAAAAGTGTGTTGTATTTGACTTCTCTCTCCCATAATCTTCTCTCTCCTATCAACTACACCCATCCTTCCTTCCCCCGTACCCTATCTCCCATCTCTTTCTTCTCCTGTTTTCCCTCTAGGATAAAACAGACTTCTATAACCTATTGGCTGTGTATGTTATTTTCTCTCTGAGCCACTTCAGATAAGAATGAAGGCTCACTCATTCCTCCTCACAATCCTCCCTTCCACTTCATTGCAAAAGCCTTTTCTTGCCTCTTTTACTTGAAATATCTTAGCCCATTCTACCTCCAAGTGCATTTCTTTCTTACCAATTATATATATATATATATATATATATATATATATATATATATATATCCCTTCATATTTGGCTGTCTCCTGTGCCTTGTCTATATATATGCTACTTCTAACTGCTTTAATAAATGGGAAGGTTCATATGAGTTATCAGTTCCCATGCAGGAACAATACAAGCAGTTAAATATCATTAAATATGAGAGCAAGTATTGAGAATGTAGGGGTCACTAAAAGAACAATTTCATAGACAAGAGATATTATATTTTTTATTTTAAGTGGAGGCACAAGGAAGGTTGGCCAACTATACTTAATTTATGAAAATAGTGAGCTACATGAATAAACTAAAGAATAGATATCATTCACATGAAAGATGTTTACTATCATGCCATAAAAATATCTTTATATTTTGTGTATTTAACCTACCATGAGTCATAAGATAATTTTCAAAGTGTAGAGAATGTTGTATGATGTATTGAGGAGCTGGTGTCAGAATGTCACATGATCAACCTGAATAGGAAGGATGATAAAAGATGATTATGGGTGACATGCCTAAACAATATGAAATGTAAAGGTGATTCAAGAGAGGAAAAGATGATGGATAAATCCTAAATAACTAAGAAAATGACTTTTTCTTTCATGATTAAAGCAAATCTAATTTAATGGTCCCTTTTCAATCTTGAAAAACGATGACAAAGAAATAATCTGTAATTGCTCATGATAGACGTTCAGAACAGTATAAAAGAGGTCTAAGGGTGAAGGGGACTTTCAAACTCAAGTAATTCTCTCTCCTTGAAATCAACCCAGAATCTCAGTACATCAGCACCATGGTCAACTCCTGCTGTAGTTCCATCTGCTCTGGCCAGAACTCTGGCCAAAGTCTCTGTCAAGAGACCTGTTGTGCTCCCAATTGCTGCTCCCAGAGCACCTGCTCCCGACCCAGCTGTGGTGTGTCCAGCTGTTGCCAAACTAGTTGCTGTCTCCCCGTCTGCTGCCAAACTACCTGTCGCCCCACAACTTCCTGCCGTCCTAGTTGCTGTGTGTCCAGTTGTTGCCGCCCCACCTGTTGCCCTCCAACTTGCTGTCGCCCCACCTGCTGCCAAACTACTTGTTGCCGTCCCACCTGCCGCCCCACCTGCCGCCCCACCTGCTGCCAAACTACTTCTTGCCGTCCCACCTGCCGCCCCACCTGCTGCCAAACTACTTCTTGCCGTCCCACCTGCCGCCCCACCTGCTGCCAGACCACCTGTTGTAGAACTACTTGCTGTCGCCCAAGCTGCTGATGATCAGTATACTTCTGTTCATTATCCTCAGCACACCCTCTGTAGACAGTATCAGTTGTCCTTCTGTACATTATGATGAATAGTCCTTTTTGAAATCATCTAATCTTGAGTTGTCATATGAGTGCAATTTGAAAATATGACTTTGATTCCTATCTAAGTATTCATCTTTGTTACTCTTTACTTCCTATAGAAATTATGAACAGATCTATCAGCTAAGAAATAAACAATACCCCTCCCCATTTCCTGCCATACTCGAGTCTTTCAATTATTTTATTTGTCTGCAATTTTTCTATATCTCATCATCTTTGTTTCCTAATAAAAGTTACTGCAATAGTAATTTTGCTTTGTCTTGGAGTACTCACTAAGAGGGTCTCTTCTAATGCATTATCATAAAGGATTTTCACACATTTGTCTGAGACTTTCAGTCACACTCATTTGGGATTCAATATTGAATGTTATATTGACTCAAGGATAAACAACTTGGTCTTTTAAAGTCTCATATTCCTAAAAAATATTAACTGCATATTTTGAAGTTAAGGTCATGATACCATTGACCTATAGAGTACAATGAGAATACAGACTACCTCTACTCATTACCACTCCTATTGAACATTACAATCCAAATTGATCTTTCCCTCTGGTAGCATCCATTGTCCTTACTATTCATACTCTACTCACATACCCCCCAAGTCCCCATGGCTTTAATAATCATTCTTTTTTTTCTTATTTGGCAACAACTTACCTGTTTCTAAAACCTTTGGATACTTATGTGATTGTGCACATAACAGCATGCCATTCATTGAACTACTGCTTTTTAAAAAATCAGATCATAGATTGAGTGTTGGGAAGGATCCAAAGCTATCACTTTAGAAATTAGGTATATTCTTTCCCCTAATGTTATATCCCCAGTATTTATTCAGAGTCACACTTATTTTCTATGTGAGCCATGTTTGCTGAATTTGAAAGGATACTTGAGCTTAAAGAACTTGCTCAAAGACACACAGTCTAGTTAAGATTTGAGGTCATATCTTGTAAGTCCAACTGTAGTACTCCTCTCATCAAATCAATACACAATGCCAAGAAATAATTCAACATAGAAGTATATCTTCTATCCTTAAATAAACTACTTTGACTTAAAAGGCAAAAGTGTTGAATGCTTAATTTGTCTCCTTTCCTTGTCCAGCATATATCAATTCATCATTTCTTGATGAATGATTAAAATATTATTCCAAAACATAAGTGATTATTCAATTATGTGAGAAAGAATAAGACAATGTGCACCTTGTCTATTATATTAAGCAAGAATTTAGGAAGGAATAAGAAACCATTTGCTTACATATCCATGAAGTTCTGAAAAAATGGACACACCCAGTCCAGATCCCTTTTAACTCATTAAATCTTGAGTTTTTGCCAAATTTTTGAGTCAGTGATTTAGGGAAATGAGACATGATGCATAGCTTGGGAAGTCCTTGAGAACTTCATTTTCTCAACTCACTCAGCACTCATATCATTCAACTCTTCCTCATCACTCAGAAGTTACTAACATGAATTTTTTTTCCTTTACTCTCCCAACAACAGATTTCTATTCCCTTGAAATGTTCTGTTATAAACATAGGCCACTACAAGTAAGCTTCTCCCAAATTCATTTATCAAGTCACAACAGGATATGTTGATGAGACAGGGGGTGAGTCAATAAAATTCTAAGTTTAGTGTGTCACAGAATAAGTCACCTCTGAAGAATAAAGTCAGTTGGAAAGCTTAAGTGATATACTCAAGATAAAAAATTGACTCAGAAAGAACATAAAGGGCAATTCCAATGCAGCACAGAAATTAGTTACTTCTCATCTGAACTTTTAACTTGAAAACACAACTGCCTATTGTGATAATCACTTTTGCATCCTGGTAAACAATAATGAGAAAGATTGGCCATCTCACTCCAACTTGCTTTTTTGACTTTATCTCACACTACTTATCTTTACTTTTGTTATGTCCTTATCAAAGTGAACTACATGTTCTCACTTAACTTGTCCCATGATTCTTTCTATCCATACTTTTCCTTTTTTTGAAGCAATCAGGATTAAGTGACTTGTCCAAGGTCACATAGCTAGTAAATGTCTGAGATGGAATTTGAATTTAGATTCTCCTAATTCCAGGGCTAGTTCTCTATCCACTGTTCCACTCAGCTGATCTCATACTTTTACTTTTAACAAACAGTGTGAAGTAGTATATAAAGAGCTGGTCTCAGAACCAAGGATGTTTCATTCCAAGTTCAGTCTCTAAATATACTAGCACTGTGACTGGGCCATTCAACCATTCAACCCTACTCTAGGCAGCTCTATAAGATTACAAGTTTCCCCTAAGTTTCATAAATTTATCTGGCATCACTGTCAGCTTCTAATACCCCAATCATAAGTTCAGTGATAATATCATTATTCTTATTTCTTAATCTCATTTACTCTTACTCTCTAATTCTCTCCATTCCTATCACCATTTATTAAATAACTAAACATTCATTAAGATCTATTTCAAATGCTTCCCTTTCTATGAATATGGGGAGACAATGGAATGAAATTCAGTGGTGAAACCAGTGAGTGAATTTTTAGGTAGTGGACCAATTTGACTTTGGTCTTTCAAGACTTCATATCATCTCTAAAATGTGGAGGTTGAAGTCAGGAACTGTCTTTCACCTCTTTTTTGTATTCCTGGAACTTTTTAAGCACATTCCTGTCACATAAAAAATACATAACAAATATTTTTGAATCATTGGTAGGCATTTTCTTCACATGAATCCATTCTCTACTCATGTGAAGACTGAAAACAATAATACTAAAGTTTTCAAAGTGCTTTACAAATATTACCTTATTTTTATCCTGACAGCAACACTGAGGGGTAGATTCTTTTATTATCCCCATTTTACGATGAGAAAAGCAAAGCCAAGGGTGAGTAACATGCCCAGAGTCACACAGTTAGTAAATGTCTGCATCAGAATTTTAACTTATTTTCCTTATTCTAAATATAATATTCATTTAAGTCTAGATACTCAATTCTCATCATTCTAAAAACATAGCCCTAAGAGTATTAATTCAGTAAAAACAAAACAAAACAAAAAAGATTTAATTGAAATAAAAAAGGAATGAGAAAAAAATAGAGTCTCAATAACTACTTTATAAGGGGTGGCTAGGTGGTGCAGTGGATAAAGCACCGGCCCTGGAGTCAGGAGTACCTGGGTTCAAATCCGGTCTCAGACATTTAATAATTACCTAGCTGTGTGGCCTTGGGCAAGCCACTTAACCCCATTTGCCTTGCAAAAAAACCCTAAAAAAATAACTACTTTATAAATGAGTCCAACCTTATATTTATCTTCCTTCAGATCAGTTCAAATTGACAAGTTCTTATTTGCATTCTCCTTACTTGAAACTGAGAAAAGATGCACACTTTCCAGGTCAGTAGTCATCTAATGCCTACACATACCATTGGCCTTGCTCTCCTTGGATCTTCATCCTGCTCTTGAGATCACCCTTGGTTCCATTTCTAATCAACTGTATGACCCCTTACCCTCATCTATTATGGCTTTGATTCCATTTCCTTTACTGCATCAACAGACTTCCATAGGATATTTTTCAAGACTTTAAAAGTCCAACAAGCTTAATCTCCTATCTTCGTGAAGACCTCTTGATGCTGTCTTAATCCCACATAGCAAGGGCATCACCATTGCTACCAGTAATGTACTCTTCCATGCCAATTACAAACTCATTTCCAGGGAGTTGAATTTTCATAGTTTCCCAACTATTTTGTCTTCTTTCTCAGTCTTTGCACTATTAGTGAAAAGAACTCAAAAAATTCAGATCATTGATAAAATTTTCACAGATATAACATGTTATATTTTCAGTGTAGAAGCACCAAAATGAACAGTAAAATACACTCAGTTTTGGAAAACATATGAAATTAAACTAAGAAATAGATGGTGCCCATCTGGAAGCAATTTCCCTTCATTCCATAATTGTATCATCATCCTTGTGAATTTAACCTTTGAGTCATGGGGTGATTTGCAACCAAATGAGAATATTATATGATGTATTGAGGTGCTGGTATCATATTATTGCATAATTAACCTGAATTGGAAAGAGAATCAAAGGTCATTAAGGGTGACATGTTTAAAAATATGAAAAACAAAAGATTATTTAAAGGAAGGAAAAGAGAAGGATGAATGAATTCTAAATAATTAAGAGAATAACATTTTTCTCTCATGATAAAATCAAATTAACTAATTAAATGGTGACTTTTCAATCTTAACAACAATGACAAGAAAATAATTTATAATTAGTTATGACAGACATTCAGGGCAGTATATAAGAGACCTGTGTGACAAGGGGACTTTCAAACTCAAGTAACTTCTCTTTGAAGTCAATTCAGAATCTCAGAACATCAGCACCATGGTCAATTCCTGTAGTGATTCCATTTGCTCTGGCCAGAACTATGACCAAGGCTTCTGTCAAGAGACCTGTTATGGTCAAGATTTCTGTCAAGAGACAAGTTGTGCTCCCAGCTGTCCCCAGAATACCAGCTGTCGCCCAGCCTGCTTCCAGAGCACCTGCTGCCGCCCCACCTGCGGTTTGTCCAGTGGCTGCCGTCCAACCTGCTGCAGACCAACGTGCGGTCAGTCTATTTGCTGTCAACCAACCAGCTGCCGCCCTTCCTGCTGCCAGTCTAGTTGCTGTCGTCCTTCCTGTTGCCAAACCACTTGTTGCCGCACAACTTGCTGCCGCCCCAGCTGCTGTGTGTCCAGCTGCTGTCGCCCAACCTGCAATCGCCCAACCCGCTGTGGTCAAGCCTGCTTACAGACTACAGTCTGTGGAACCACTTCCTGCCGCCCCAGCTGCTGTGTGTCCAGCTGCTGTCGCCCAACCTGCAATCGCCCAACCTGCTGTGGTCAAGCCTGCTTACAGACTACAGTCTGTGGAACCACTTCCTGCCGCCCCAGCTGCTGTGTGTCCAGCTGCTGTCGCCCAACCTGCAATCGCCCAACCTGCTGTGGTCAAGCCTGCTTACAGACTACAGTCTGTGGAACCACTTCCTGCCGCCCCAGCTGCTGTGTGTCCAGCTGCTGTCGCCCAACTTGCTGTCGCCCAACCAGTTGCTGCCGCCCAACCTGCAGTCAGGCCACTTGCTGTAAAACCACCTGTTTCCGCCCAGCCTGCTGAAGGTCCTTCTACTGTTGACCATAAATTGTCCTTCAAAATGAAACCTTGGTCTATATTTTGTGAAGCAGTATAGAGAACGCTCATGAGAATCAACTCAGTCCGAATTGGTCAGATGAACAGCAATCCTAGGAATTGTGTTGGTCCTGGAGATAACACTAACTACATTTTCTTTCCTTTCAAATTTGAGCTAAATTAAACTTGATTACAGTTTCAAGAATCTTTTTGTTAAAGTTCCTGTTTCATGTTTTCCTTTCACCATTCTCAATACTCTTCAAATTGCGGGAGATAAAGATAGGTAAACTACACTTCTGAGTCTCAAATCTAAGTCAAGTTTCCAACTCCATTTTCTCCTGACTGCTTATTCTGCAAAAATATTGCTTTTGTGTATTAAAATAATGCCTTTTCAAAAAATGTAATCAAAAGAGATTGGTATCACTAGTCATTTTTTCCTTGCATATTCCTGAGAAGTCACTCTAAGGTTCAAAAATTATTTTACAATTGCAGTACTGTCAATGATTCAGAACAATTATTACTTCATTTAAGGTTCACTCTGACAGCAAATGTACTGAATTTTGTGTTAGGTGTTTTAATCCACTGCAATAACACTCGAGAGAGTTTATGCATATATATCAGAAAAATATCAGAAAAACCTTTAATAGGTTTCTTAGGCTATACAAATGAGAATTTGTTCCATTTAAATGCAAATTCCTTAAGATCAGGAACTGTTTCTACAATTTAATCATGCAACAAAGTTTTATGCACCCAAATAAGTGCTTAATAATTACTTTTTGTTGAGCTGACTGAAGGGGAGGAGAAGACAATGGAAAAGGGATGTGTGTGGTGTGTGTGTGTGTGTGTGTGTGTGTGTGTGTGTGTGTGTAAACACATCATACAGTATGCCAGGAAATTAACTCATTTGAATTTTAAAACAGCCCTGCTATGTAGGTACTTTTATTATTCTCAGTAAAGGAAACTGAAACAAATAGATATTAAATGCCCTGCACAGAGATACTCAGCATCTGAAACCAAATCTAAACTCAGGTCTTCCTACTCTAGGTACAGTGATCTATTCGCTGTGTCACTTAGTAGCCTTGATGAAGGAATGAATGAAGGAATGAATGAATGGATGACAACCCTGGTTTAATTTTATTTTCTGGGATTCACAATTCCAATTTATTTGTTTCTCTTTATCAGGGAATCTAAAATCATTCTGCTCATCATTTCTCATAGAATAATGATGTTCTTTCTCAATCATATACTAAAGCTTGTTCAGCTATTCCCTAATTAATGGGCATCCCTATACATATTTTGTACAAATAGATGTACTTTTCCTTTTCTTTGATCCCTCTGGGCCACACATATTGAACAAGTATTTCTAAGTCAAAGGGTATTCACAGTTTTAAAGTTCTTTGGGAATAATAACAAACTGCTCTTCAGAATGGTTAGTCCAATTCACAACTCCATCAAAAATGGACATAGTAATGTCCCTATATTTCCAAATCACCTCTAGCATTTGTCAATTTTTTTCTGTCATGTTTTGCAACTTGAGAGGTAAGAAATAGTACCTCAAAGTTGTTTTGGTATGAGTTTCTTTATTAATAATGATTTAAGGAATTTTTTTCATATAATCATAGTTTTGATTTCTTCTGAAAACTGTTCATGTTGTTTGACTATTAATTAGGGATGTCTCTTATTTCTATAAATTTAACTGTTTGCAGTCATTTAAATTATGTCTGCTTTTTGATGACATTGTTTGAGTTCTTGCCAAAGATATCAGTGTGGTTAGCCATTCTCTTCTCCAACTCATTTTATAGATGAGGGAATTGAGGCAAACAGGGCTAAGTGACTTACCAATGGTCACACAACTAATTTGAATCGGTTTCCTGTATATTTGAAAAATAAATTCCGTCAGAGAAACTTGATGCAAACAATTTCTTCCAGTTTCCTGTTTTTCTTCTAATCTTCTATCACCTACATCCCCCTCCCCTCCCCCTCTCCCCCTTCTCCCATTCCTTTTCTCTCCTTTATCCTCTAGGATAAGATTGATTTCTATACCTTATTGAGTGTGTATATTATTTCCTCTCTGAGCCATTTCTGATGAATTTCTCATTTCCTCTTATCTTCTCCCCTTCCACTCCATTGCAAAAGCTTTTACTTGACTCTTTTACATATATTATCTTTCCCCATTTTACCTCTCAGTGCATTTTCTTTTTCACTCAATGCATTTCTTTTTCACCCATTGACTCCATCTTTATACTTATATTATACCATTATATTCTGCTCCCTCCTATGCCTTGTCTATATATGTTTCTTCTAACTGTTCTTATAAGTGAGAAGGTTCATATGAGTTGTCAGTATCTTCTTCCCATGCAAGTATACACACAATTCAGCATCATTAAGTCCCTCATATTTAGCCCTTCCCACCTACCCTCTCTATGCCTCACCTGAGCCTTGTAGTTGAAGATCAAACTTTCTGATCAGCTCTGATTATTTCAACATGAAAGTCTGAAAGTCTCCTGCTTTATTTAAAGTCCATTTTTTCCCCTGAAAGAGGATGTTCAGTTTTGCTGGGTAGTCAATTCTCAGTTTGTAAGTCAAGCTCTTTTGTCTTCTGGAATATCATATTCCAAGCCCTATGAGCCCTTAATGTAGACACTGCTAAATCCTGTGTGATTCTGGCTATATTGCCATAGTAATTGAATTGTTTTTTTCTGACTGCTTCTAAGTATTTTCTCTTTGACTTGGGAGTTCTGGAATTTGCCTATAGTATTCCTAGAATTTGGGGGGGGGGGCTTTCTTTCAGGAAGTAATCAGTAAATTCTCTCAATTTCTATTGTACCCTCTGTTTCTATGATCACAGGACAATTTTGCTGGATTATTTCTTGAAAAAGGAATTCTAGGCTCTTTTCTTGGTCATGACTTTCAGGTAGCCCAATAATTTTTAAATTATCTTCCCTGGATCTGTTTTCCAGGTGAGTTGTTTTTCCAAGAGATGTTTCACATTTTCTTCTAGTTTTTCATTCTTTTGGTTTTGTTTTATTGTTTATTGATTTTTTCAAAGCCTCCTTTAGTTCCATTCTACATTTGAAGGAGTTATTTTCTACAGAGAGCTTTTATCCTCTTTTCCAACTGACCAATTCTGCTTTTTTAAGGCATTCTCTTCATTTGTCTTCTGAATTGCTTTTTCCATTTGACCTAAATTGGTTTTTAATATGTTACTTTCCTCAGGGTTTCTTTGTATCTCCTTCACCAAGTTGCTGACTTTATTTTCATAATTTTCCTGCATCATTCTCATTTCTCTTCTAATTTTTCCTCTACCTCCCTGACTTGCTTTTCAAAGTCTTTTCTGAGCTCTTCCATACCCTGAGACCATTTCCTATTTTTTCTTGGAGGTTTTGGATACAGAAGCTTGGACTTGGTTATCTTCTAAATGTGTACATTTTGATCCTCCATGGAACCAAAGTAATTTTCTATGATCATATTCTTTTTCTGCTCATTCTCTCAGCCTATGATCTGAATTACCATACTTACAAAATTTGGGGGTATTTTTAGGATACCTCCCAGGGACCTCAATTCCTTCAAGGCCTTATGAGAGGCTCTGACTGCTCTTCTAACCTGTGTTCTGGTCTATGGATGACCACAAGCACTCCTGTCTGCTCTGGAACTGTGAGGGGAGTCCTTGCTCCTCTATAGTAGTGGGGAGGCAGACTGGATCATGGATTGCAGTGTGGACAAAGTAGCAGAGTCCGGCCCCAGGAACAGCAGAGAAACCTCTGCAGTCTCTCCCTGTTCCCTTTCTGTCTGTGGACTGAGCGCTCTGGAAACAGCTGTTAGATGGTTCTGTAAGGTCCCATGGCTGCCCTGAGTCTGGTGCTGACCTGGGCTCCCTGCTCACTCTGACATGGCAGAGTTCTCCCATTGACCCTACAAATCATCCAACCAAAATGTTTCCCTAGTCAAGAGGTCTGGAAATCACTCCAGCTGCCTCAGACCCAGGCAACCCCAGGGACCTAGGTGCTCCATGGATTGTTCCAGAAAGACTGGAATTGATTTGCTCCAGTGCAGTGTGGCTGAGGCCTGGATTGCTCTGTGGTTTGTTCCCACCCATGGTCCTGGTGAAACAGATTTCCCATGGATTCACAAAGTTGTCTTAGATTGGAAATTGCTTCACTTAGTCTTTCTGTGGGTTTTGTCCCTCTAGATTTTGTCTGGAGTCATAATTTTATGGATTTAGGGTTTTATTTTGGGGGGGAGAACTGGAAATTCCTGCTTTCATGCTGTCACCTTGACTCTGCCTTCCTTGAAATACTTGGCCTAACTTTCAAGCCCTCCTACAATCTGATATTTCACTACCCATCTAATCTTTTTCCATGCTTCTCCCTTCCTCTTTTTTCTACTTCCTGACATTGGTTTTCTAACTCTTAATACTTATGCTGTTCCTGATGTCTGGAATGCCACTCTCTCCTCTTTGCCTGTTGAATTTTTTCTTCTTCTTTTTAAAAAGTTCTTATCAGATACCACCTCTTTCAGAAAGACTTTTGTGACTCCATTTTTATAAGAACTTCTCACATTCCCTCAGATTTCAAATAGCATTTGTTACCTTTTCTAATGTACCTATCATGTATGTTTAATATTAGATTATCTGTTTTTTTTATTTTAGTTCCCTAGTAGACTAAAAGCTCCTTGAGGGAAGCTTATTTAGATTTTGTGTATTTCACAGAGCCTCAAACCTGGTAGGTAATTAATAAATATTTATCAAATTAATGAAATCTTATCCATATAAAAAGCCATATGAATAGAAATTATTATGAAAAGAAGGTCTATTTGGAACTATCATTTCCCCCAAGGATTTTTCATGATACTTCATGCTTATTTTAATTTTTAATTGAATTTATTTATTTGTTCATTTATTCACTCATTCATTCATTCATTCATTCATTTATGTGAGGGTTCCAGAAAAGAGTCATTTCCCCAATCTAACCCTTGGCTCTTGGAGGGCAGGGACTGTTTTTTAACTTTGTATCTCCAGCATATGATACCTCATATATCTTTTCCTTGGGGAAGGGGAAGGAGAGTTAAGTCCTAAGATTTCATTGGTATGTAGAACTCCTTGTACCAGTGTAGTTCTGAGATTTAGGGTCTTACAAAGTTGCCTGGGAGATTGAAAGGTTCGGTCACTTGTTTTGGTTGCATAGCCATGAAGTGTCATAAGTGGGGCTAGAACCTAGGGCTTCCCAGCTCCAAGACTAGATCTCTATCTACTGTGCCATAGAAACTGTGATAGGCTCTTAATAAAATATCTGTTGAATGAATGTTGAAAGTATTTCCTCTTTTTTCTTGTTCTCATCCTCACATGACTCAAGGTCATCAACCACTTTGCAGAATATTCACAAAGTTTGGTAACTAGAGTGGGGCTGTAGGGAGGAGAAAAAAGAAAGGTGAGTGGGAATTGAGTCAAAGGAGAAGAATGGATTGGCTTCTAATCAGAATAAATACAACCCAATGAAGAACTAAGGCACAAAGATGTGGTTCTGATACAAGTTCTGAAAATGTATTTTTTACTGGTAGATAAATGATTGGTAGGTAGATGATAGAATCTCAGCATTGGAAAAGACTTTGGAAGTCAATTAGTCCAACCCCACCTAGAGTATAATTTCCCCCTCAAGATCTCAAAAAGTTTATCTTTTAATATTTATTTATTTTTACAATACTTTGCTATATCTCCCTCCTTAATTGAACAGGTAAAAATGAAATTTAAAACTTTATAAAAAGCATACATATTTCAGCATAATAAAGCCCACAATTCCATGTCTAAAAACTATATCTTTTTCTACATTTTAGTCTATCACCTCTCTACCCAGAGATGAGGAACATGCTTCTTCTTTCTCAGTTCTCTGGACTTGAGGTTATTGCACTGATCAAAGATCTAAAGTCTTCCAAAGTTGTTTTTCTTTATAATAGTATTTACATTATACAATTTGTTCTCCTAGTTCTTTTCCCTTCACTGTGATAGGTCCCTTTAAAATTGTCCACTGTCATTCATTTGATTCATCATAGTATTCCATTGCATCATATAACATAATTTTTCCCCAACAGGTGAGCATATCCTGATTTTAATTATACATTAGTTTAGACTGACTCTATTCCTCCCTATTTAGAATTCCAAATGAACAAGATTGAATTTTCTAATCTGCCACTAATTTTCTAATTTTCTGTGCAACCTTAATCAAGGCATTCTCTCTCTCTCTCTCTCTCTCTCTCTCTCTCTCTCTCTCTCTCTCTCTCTCTCTCTCTCATTTGATTTTGACATCAATCCAGCTTATAGACTCCCAGTCTAGAGCTCTATTATAGTTATTATTTTATTTCCATATTTTAATGCTTGAAATATTAAAAAAATATTTTTAAACATTAAGCTCCAACATTCAGGATAACTTTCATGGAGTTTGTTCATTTACTTGCTTTTTTCATGTGTAAGTTTATGAAGAGAAAAAAGCCCCAGATTCTATATGACTGGATTATCAATAAGGCAGGAGGTAAATCATCAAAGAAGAAAGAGTTATTTCACTAGTGAGTATTCACAGTTATTTGAGACCAATATATAACTCATATATTTAAGTCATAAGAATTTATTGATTATCTCATCAATATTGTCTAGCCCAAGACAGAACAATTAGGATAGCACTGCGGGTGGAGTTGTAAACTGATCCAACCATTCTGGAGAACATTTTGAAACTGTGCCCAAAGGGCTGCAAGAGTATGCAATAATACCACCACTATGTCTGTATCCCATTGAAATTTTTAAAAAGGAAAAGGACATATATGTATAAAAATATTTATAACAGTTCCTTTTGTGGAGGCAAAGAATTGGAAATTGAGGGGATGCCCATTAATTGAGAAATGGCTGTACAAGTCATGTAAGATAAGCAGGATACTTTCAGAATGAACTGATTGAAAATGAAGTGAGCAGAACCAAGAGAGCATTGTACACAGTACCAGCAATATTGTAAAATGATGAAATTTGAGTAACTTAGCTGTCCTTAGTACTTCAATGTTCCAAGATGATTCCGAAGGTCTTATAATGAAAATGCTCCAGAGAAAGAACTGGTAGAGTCTAAATGAAGATCAAAACATAATTTTAAAAGCTTTTTTTTTGCTTTTTGAAAGGAGAGTTGTATTTTCTTTTACAACATGATGAATATTGAAATATGTTTTTACATAATGTGCATATAGATCTTATATCAAATTGCTTCATATCTTAGGGAGAGGAATAAGAGAGAGAGAATTTTGAACTCATTTTTTAAAAAGAAATGTTAATATTTATTTTTACATGCAATTAAAAAGAAATAAAATATTTATTTTAAACTGACATTTATCATATGGATTTTTAATCACTTGACTGATTAGATTGTTTCATTACAATTATTCATTCATATTATTAGTGAATCAGTAACCCTGCTACCTAGAAACTTGATTATATGGCAGTCCAGAATGCAATTAGATCTAGTTATATAAACTTTTGTGATAGTTTTGAAGATTCTTTTTTCAAATATTGAAATATCCATTTTAGTGGTAGATTTTTTCAAACTTATTTTAAATTTTTATCTTTTAAAGAAATATTTATGATTTCACTTTAAGGTAATATTTTTAATTTTGCACTAAAGCATCAACTTTATAAATTGTTTTGGGCAATTTGAAAAGCAAAACATGAATGGACCATAGAGGTGGTGTTGTGGAATATTATTGTGACAGTAAGAGGATGTCTTGAAAAGAAAAGTAACCAATGAATGGGATCTTACTGGTATTTTAGCAGATTAAACAGTATTCCACTTTAAATTTCAGTGACTGTAGGACAGTTAGGGATATTCTAATGTTAGAAAGGTTGCATATTGGCAGTGTCACAGAAGGTAGCATTATATTCTTACTTAATAGAGTCTTAAGCCTGATCTAAAAGTGCCTAGTCTGATAGGTATAGGGGAAAAACATAGATCATGCCCACAACTAGTCTAAGGAATTATTGCAGTCATGAATTTCCAATCTAGAGTGACGACTGGATAGTGAAATAAGACTCTAAAGCAGGGTTCTTAAAGTTTTTTTTAATGCACCTTAGATTCTTACAGTAATCTGGTGAAGTGTTATGGATATCTTTTAGTATATTGTTTATAACTTTATAAAATACAATATGAATGGTCATTAGTGAAAGGAAGTAGCTTGGAAAGTCATCAAAATATTTAAAAATATATTCATAGACATCTGCAAAATATATTAATGGATCTCAGGTTAAGAACCTCTACTCTAAGGTCACCTAACTACTAGTGGAGGGTAGGAGCAACCTTGAAATAGCAGACCAGACTGGTTTATCTTTGTAGAAATAAGCTTAACTAAAATTACACAGGATGATAATGAGAAAATATAGTATCTATACTCAGTACAGTCTAATGCTATTATTTATAATTTTATTCTAACATATATGAGAAATTTTTATTGATTTGTATATTTAATTGAATTAGGTAATTTTTCTATGATCAATAAGTCATAATCTATATTGCTCTCTTTGTTCAATTTACAAAGCAACAGCAATATTGTAAAGATAACAGCAAAAAACAATAAATCTATACTACTTTGTACAATTGTTATTGAGTTTAGATTTCCCTCTCTTGTCCATGTACTTAATTATTACCATTATCTCTCTCTCTCTCTGTCTCTGTCTCTCTTCATCCTTCTCTCTTATACTTGTGTCATTAATATTCTTCTAGAGATTACTTTAACAGTTTTGATATTGTCCATTGCCTAGAAAATGAAACAGTATGAGAGGTTTCAGTTTTGAAGATTGATGAGGTGCTAGTAGAAAAATTGGGTATAGATTTTTTTAAGTGTCTCTCTCCCATCTCTGGGTACTGTGTGAAGTATCTTTCGAATGAAATGTGTAAAATACATAGGATTTGAAGACATGGAGGGAAGATTCACAATCACATCAAAAATGCTACAAATGCATTATTAATAATCTGTCAGAAAATGATGAGTAAAAACTGAATAACAAACTCTTAAGTAATGAAGTAATGATTAATCATAGTTAATAAACTGTTGGGACTTGGAATCAGTAAAACCCAAAAGAGCTGAAATCCTACATCAGACATTTACTATGTTTTCTAGACAAGTCATTCAACTTCTCTGATGCATTGATAAAGATGAGGTTTGTACAAAATAACCTAAATAGCACTAATTAGACCATGTGAACTAATATCAATTTAAACCAAAGAAAGGTGTTTTGTATTCATCCTAAATATAGGCCCAATTTACTGTAGTGGTGAAGGTAAAGTCATCCTTTCCAGGTGATAATGTATATTGAAAAAATATAAATAATTTAAAGAAGGATTTTGATTTGCAAAAAAACTTGGATAGTACAGGCAGCATGATTCATAACCTGGGTTCTGTAGATTTTTTTATGGAACCAGTATTTCAATATGCTTGGTATTCTATGTATTCCCTACATATTTTTTTCATTTATTTAAAAACATTGTTCTGAGAAGGAATCTGTGGGTCCAACAGACCAGCAAATTGTCTGTGACCCCAAAGTGGCTAAGGGGTATTTGGCACATGCAACTTCTTTTAATTAAAAAGTATGGAAAGTAGTCATTCTACCCACCAAGTAATGGTTGGTTATTGTTCTTCCTAGTCAAAGAGGACCAAAATTACATCACTATATTGGGGTCAATGTTCAGTGTATCTGACTATAGCTGATCAGACCAATATGAGCTCAGAAGTCTCTACTGTAGGTCAGGTACAGTTAATCTGTGTGAATGCTTGAAATGAAGATGTCTCTAAATTTGCACACATCTCAAATTTCTTTTGAGTTTCTGCAATTCTTATTTGCTCATGGAGCACATTGTCTTCTTTGAATCAGCCACACTATGCTGGACCATCCCTTGCCAGTATCTTCCATGTTTCACAATTGATTCCAAAAGTTCTTTAGAGAGACTTTAAAGTGTTCTTGCATCTCTTCTTCTGAACTTAATGTGAATACTTACCTTATACAAGTTCTCTATAAAATGGTCTTTCAGGAAAATGTATATTCAGCATTTTAACATGAGACCAGTTCAACAGGGTTGTGCTCTGTGCAGTATGGTTTAAATGTTTGGCAGTTCTGCTTAAGAAAGAACTTCAGGGTTGGTAATTACCTTGCCAGTTAATCCTTAGAATCTTCCTAAAACAATTCAAATAGTAATAATTCATTTTTCTGACATGGCACTGGTACACCATTCAGCTTTTCACTGTCCAGCTCTGCAGATCTTCAAGTTGGTAGGTAACCTAGTAAAGTCTATTCTCCCTCACATTTTGTTTAAGAGTCTCCCAAATATTGAGTTAGCTCTGGAAATGTGTTCATCAACCTCATAATCTATGTATAAATTCCTGGAAAGTATGTGCTAAGATAAGTGAACTTATCCATGGCTTTCAAAATTTCTCCATTTGCTGTAACTGATGGTTTCATGTACAGATAGTGCAATGTTGGCCCTTGAAGGACCTCTGCTTTCTTAATGTTAATTATTAGGTCAAAATTAATACAAGTTGCATAGATTCAATTCATAGTCTATTCCATCTCAGTCTCAGAAGATACATTTTGGGCACAATCATGTGCAAACAAAAAGTTGCTCACCAAGCTTCAGGTTAATAATTTACCTCAGTTCAATAGTTGACCTTGAAGTCATTTTTGACTACATTGAAGGCATCCATTAACAGCACTGAAAACATCATGCTAGAAAGCATGTGAGTAAGCACATAGTTTTGTTTCACTCTAATGGTGACCTGAAAATGTCAGAGCATCATACATTATTAGGACCTGTATAAGAAGAAAATTGCCAGATTTCATATTCTGGGCTGAATGCCTGGAAGATAAGGACTGGACTGGAAGAATGAAGTGTAGTCTGGAGGGGTAGGGACTGCTATTCTCAGTGTTCTTGGGCTCAGGGTCTGACAGAGGGTATTAGTTGAAGTGAGGGCAGTGATCATCTTACATGTCTGGTACATCCACCTCTTGACTTTCCACAGAGTGATTTTTATGCTCAATTGGCTTGCCTGCCCTATGGGTGGTATCTGTTCACCTACTAACTACATACCCCCCCACACACACACATGCAAAACAATCAAACATGCTTACTCACCAACCATACTAAGTCAACAAATATAGCTATTTCCCCAACCTTTGCAACCTCAATTCAGGATTTTCTGCAAGGCCACTCTTTAAAAGAATGATGGCTTCGCTGGATTATTGTTCTGGTTCTGTATATCATTTAAAAATATTAGTATTATAGAAGTACATATGAGATCTGTTATTTGAAGCTCACAACTTAAAAAATCAAATGCTAAAATTATTTTAATGTGTAATTGTGGAAATAAATATAAATATTTAAATAAATAAATAAAAATAAATATATTATTGAATAAAAAGCAACCTTTAAGGCAGGGATGGGGGATATCTAGCCCATGGGTTATATTTGGTCTGGCACTGCCAAGACATCCATAGGTGGGATTCAAAACTCAATAAATCTAGAAACTTTTTAAGCTGAATTAATTAAATGTTTTTCCAAATATAGCAGGCTAATTTTTAAATTGAAAATTTTCTATGGCCTGTGAATGATGTTATAAATATTCAAATGGCCCTTGGCAGAATAAAAGGTTCGCCACCTCTGCTTTCAGAATACTCAAGAAATGGTTCATAGTGTCCATGATTTTCTGTTTAAAAAAATGAAGTTTTATTAAGAACATACAAGTAATAAGATATTATAAAAATATAAATGAGCTATCAGAGATGAAAACATGACTATTCTAAGGATTTGATGACTTGGAAATTCTACTTTGGAATTACTTTTCTTTTTTGAATAACATTCTACTATGGCTCAGAATGGAAGATAAAAAAAGACATCAAATTGATGGACCCTTATAGTTAACATTATTAACATTAAAAATTTCATGCTTATGAGGCTAGAGAAAATGGAAGCTAGTAGTTTAGTCAGAGTATAAAAGGAATTATGATTTCCATACTGGCTGCAGGTGTAAGAGCTCATAGATATCATTAACAATATTGGCATTTTAATTAGGACACCTGAGGAAATTATAATTCTCTAGAGAAGAATGAGGATAGTGATAAAACATGGATATGAAGAACTAGGCAATCAGCAGCAGCTGGACACACAGCAGCTAGGGTGACAGCAGGGCTGGCAATGGTTGGACACATAGCAAGTGGGGCTGCAGCAGGGCTGGCAGCAGCTAGAGATTCAACAGGTGGGGCGGCAGCAGGGTTGGCAGCAGCTGGACACACAGCAAGTGAGGTAGCAACAAGGTTGGCAGCAGGTGGGGCAGCAGCAGGGTTGGCAGAAGCTGGACACACAGCAAGTGGGGTGGCAACAAGGTTGGCAGCAGCTGGGGTGGCAGCAAGTGGACACAATGCAGGTGGGCCTATAACAGTTAGTCCTACAACAAGTGCTCTGGTAGCAGGCAGGTTGGAAGCAGCAGGGGGCAAAGCAGCCAGAGCCACAACTCTGGCCACAGCAGGTGGAGCCACAACAGGAGCTGATCATAGTGTTCGTGGGTTGAGATTCTTTCAAGTTGAGTGAGATACTTGAGTTTGATAGTCTTTTAGCTTCTTGAGCTCTTATATACTTTTTCTGAATGACAACCATTACCATGAACAACTTATTTCCTTGTTATTGTTTAGCAAGATAGAAAATAAACATGCTCCTTAAATTATATAATTTGTGTTGATGATGGAAAAGAAATTATTTCCTTAACTCTCTAGGATTTTTCAAATTTGCTGCATTTGCCATTAAATTCACATTTCTGAAACACAGAGAATAACAAATTAGGAAGGCCTAAATAAGACCTCCCCCTTTACAATATACTTATAATAATATTTTCTAAATAGCACATTCATAGTGTTTTAGCTCTGGTTACTATTTCCCTCTTTTCTTCAGCTTCTAGTTCTACTGTGATTGAGAATCCCACAGTTTTTAAAGTTACACTCTCCTGCCTATGTATCATCTTATGACTCTTGATGAAGTATTTTAAGAAGTGCTCAGGAGAGTAAGAAGGTTGGTAAGTGACTCACTGATTCCATAACTAAATTGAATCCAGAAACAAATAAATCATTGGTTGATGACAAGCAAACAACAAAAAAAGAACCTGAGCATACAATCTATATAACAAAAAATTCAGATACAAATTTAGAGGAAGACAATGATTTAAAAGAATCTCTAAATAACATCTCAAAGTAAAAATTCAAATTGGACACAATGCCAATAAGAATTCCTAAAAGTCCTTAATAAAGAGCTTTAAACATACTAAAATGATTTTTAAAAATTAAATAAGTGGCAGTAGAAAAATTAGGAAAAGAAATGAGAGTGATGCAAGAAAATTATGAAAGGTGAATTAATAGTTTGATATAAGAGGTACAAAGATAATAAATAATTTCTCCTTAATCATAATTGTCCAAATAGCAAAAATTATTGAATAAAATAATTTCTTTGAATAAAATAAATTGAATATTGAATAAAATTTGATATGGAATAAAATAAAACTTATTGAATAAAATAATTTCTTAAAAATTGGAATTAGTCAAGTAGATGGTAATGAGGTTCTGAGAAATCAAGAAATAAAGATAAATTCAAAATGCTCAAAAATAGAGAAAATTGTGAAAAATCTCATAGAAAAACAGAATGAGCTAGAAAAATAGATGGAGAAATAATTTAAGAATTATTGGACTACTTGAAAACCATGATCAAAAAAAAGAGATTATACATCATATTTCAAGAAAATAAAAGGGAAAATTTCCCAGATATCTTAGAACCAGAAGGCAAAGTAGATGTTCAAAGTATCTACTGATTACCTCCTGAAAAAGAATTCAAAATAAATAACTATTAATTCTTAGTTGTAGACCTTTAACTGGGGGTTAGATAAGGTGCCCTTTCCAAGGACACAATACTAATAATATAAGTAATAGAAAATTGGGAATGAAGAGGGCCTAGCAGACCCTATACTAAAAAGCAGGAACCCTCAAAATGATTTGGCATCTATAACAATCTATAGTTATACCAAGGCATAGTATAACTACTTATATACATATATATATTAGATTCAAATTAATATGAATATAATTCACTAATTGATGAACAATTAAAGGGTATAAATATAGACTTTTCAAAAGAGAAAATCCAAAGTATCAATAATCATAGGGAAAATTGTTCTAAATATTCTGCTTACAATTTTGAATTTCTATCTCAAATTGAATTTCAGCAAATTGACAAAATTTAAGAAAAGGAAAAATATAAAATTGGAGATGCTATAGGAAAAGAGATGCATAATACACTGTTAGTAGAGTTATAAATTGATCCAGCTATTTTGGGAAGAAATCAAAAGTATAGCCCCAGAGTTGCTAACCTATTATTAACTATTTCACCAAAAATATAAAAATATGGAATATTCTTGTATCATGAGAAATGTTATTGTTTCAGAGGAACCTGGGAAGACTCCTTCTAGGCTTAAGTACAGTGACTTGTTGAAGTGAGAGAAGGGACTCACATTTGAATGAACTTAAGGTAAGTGAATGTTTTCTCAAAAGTTTCTTTTTTCTTTCTCCAACATCAGCTTTGTGAAATGAACTCCAAATGATAGTTATAGGATTCTCAGAGCTAAGTCTCATTACCTTTAGATAAAAGGTTTTGGAGGAGCATTTCTACTTATACAAGTGCTTCCTGTTCTCCTTTCTGGTTTTCCTCCAGGAAGATAGACAATGATGTTTAATGGTTAATTTGTTGATGATTAATGGTCTTGAATCCAAAAAGACCTCTTAGAAAAGCTCAAAACGAATTTCAAAAACCAAAGAGGAGACAAAGAAAAAGGGTGAAAAGAAATGAGAGTCATGCAGGAAAAGTATGGAAAATGGCCTGAAGAAATCAGCTCCTTTAAAAGTAAAACCACGGGGTGGCTAGGTGACACAATGGATAGAGCACTGGCCTTGGAGTCAGGAGTACCTGGGTTCAAATCCGACCTCAGACACTTAATAATTACCTAGCCATGTGGCCTTGGGCAAGCCACTTAATCTCATTGCCTTGAGAAATCTAAAATAAATTTAAAAAAAGTAAAACAGCTCATTTAAAAATAAAATTAACTGGAAAATGATGGTAAAATTAAAGTAAAAATTAAAAAGAAAAGTAAAAGGGGGAAGGAAAGGGAAAAGGACAAATAGAAAGAAGGACTGATCCAGAGGCAATAGTCAGAAGCAAAACATTGTGAAGGATAAGGGAAAAGGAAAGAAAATGGGGGAAGATAACATGGAAGGGAAAATAACAGTTAGTAATTATAATTGAAAATGGAAAAGAGATGAACTCTCCCATAAAATAGAAGTGGATAGTGGAGTGAATTAAAAACCAGATACCCACAATATGTTATTTACAAGAAACACATTTGAGGCAGAGACATACACACAGGGTAAGGGTAAAAGGCTGGATTAGAATATATTATGCTTCAGCTGAAATAATAAAAAGAGGGGTAACACTCCTGGTCTCAAACAAAGCAAAAGCAAAAATTGATCTCTTTAAAAGAGATAAGGAAGGAAACTTCTTAAAAGATACCATAGAGGTAATATCATTTTTAAACATATACACCAAGTGGTATAGCATATAAATTCTTAGAGGAGAAACAAAATGAATTATAGGGAAACAGAGACAACAAAACTATAATAGTGGGGAACCTCAATCTCTCTCTTTCAGAATTAAATAAATTTAACCACAGAATAAAAAAAAAGGAATAAAGATAGTAAATAGAATTTTAGAAAATTAGATATGATAGAACATATGAAGAAAATGGAATGGGCATAGAAAGGAATATTACTTTTTCTCTGCAGTAAGTGGCCACAGACAAAAACCTCACAATCAAATACAGAAAGTCAGAAGTGTTAAATTAATTCTTTTTAGATTATGATACAATAAAAATTTCATGAATTAAAGTACCATGAAAAATCAACTAAAATTAATTGGAAACTAAATAACTCAATTTTACAGAATGAGTGGATCAAACAGCAAATCATAGAAATAATCAACAATTTAATCCTAGACAACGACAATGATGAGATATTATACCTTGTGAGATGTAGTCAAGGTAGTTTTTAGGGGAAATTTATATCTCCAAAAGGCTTATATAAATAAAATAGAGAAATAGCAGAGCATATTAATGAATTGGGGATGCAACTAAAGAAAAGCTAAAAAATAGAATAAATTAAAAATCGCCAACTAAATACCAAATTAGAAATTATGAAAATCAAAGGAGATTAATAAAATCAGAAATAAGAAAACTATTGAACTAATAAATAAAACTCAAAGTTGTTTATCTAAAAAACCAATAAAATGGATAAATCTTTGATAAATCTGATTTAAAAAAAGGAAGAAGGAAAATAAATAACTGGTATAAAAAATGAGAAGGGTGAACTCATCACCAATGAGGAGGAAATTAAAGTAATAATTTTTACCTATTTTGCCCAGCTGTGTGCCAACAAATTTGACAATCTAAGTAGAATGGATGAAATAAAATACTTAACCCATTTCCGAAAAAGAAATTGAAGAAATCATCAATAAATTCTCTAAGAAAAAATCTCTAAGGTCAGATGTATTTACAAGTAAATTCTACCAAATATTTAACAATTAATTCAAATGCTATATAAGCTATTTTTTGGAGAAGAAGTTCTGTCAAACCATTTTATGACTTCAATAGTGTAATGAAACCTAAGAAGAGCCAAAATAGACAAAGAAAATTATAAACCAATTTCCCTAATGAATACTGATGCAAAGCTGTTATTAGAATAAGAAAAAAAGTGCTTGAAAAGCATAGGATTAACACAGATAAAGAACTGGAAGGATCTTTAGAGTATCTGATCCAATTTCCTCATTGAATATCTGTTACCCAGATATAGGTGATTTATTCAAGAGCTCACATCTGGTAATAATGTTATATAAGGAGAATCTGGGGGATACCAAAACACCTTAGGAGAATCATGAATAGAAACAATGGGAGGAAAAGCTCCATATGAAAAAGTACCATTTTTGAGGTGCATTTCCCATCATCTTAATATATCCTTTTCCTGTAATGAATTGAAATATATTTTCCATCTAAATAACAACAGTGGCAAAGATAACTCCAATGTGAAATCAAACAATACATAGTGTCCCAATTTATTTTTGTCAGATGATTAATGAAATGAAGTTTGATTAATTGAACTGAAATTCATTCTGTTATTCTTGATTTTAAGAGCTTAAAAGTGGAATTCCTTTTTTTTAAAGGTTTTTGCAAGGCAATGGTGTTAAGTGGCTTACCCAGGGCTACACAGCTAGATAATTATTAAGTGTCTGAGGTTGCATTTGAACTCAGGTACTCCTGACTCCAGGGCTGGTGCTCTGTCCATTGCTGTACCTAGCCACCCCAAAAATGGAATTCCTAAAAGGAAATTGATCCCCATGTAAAGCTTCATTGTGTTGTTTTAGGAGATTAATATTCTGTTTTGATATGTATATATGTATATATATATATATATATATATATATATATAATTAAAACAAGACAAGAATTTCATTGCATAATACTGAAAGGATATAGTCTCTTGACAGAGATTATGGATTCTTTTTACCTTTGAGTTTAAATTGTGAAATTTGTTGACTGAGAGGTACATGAATTAAACATAATTTTTCCCAAAAATAGAATTATCCAACTGGTTTCAAGAGATGCTTGGGCTTTCTAATTCTCAAGAATGAGGCAATTTTTAAGTAAAATAATGGGGTAACTGATAAATTAAGAGGTTAATTAATGTGAGCTTTTGGGCAAATGTAAATAGACTATAATACATTTTTGTTTTCAATAGATACTTTGAAACCATGTGATAGAAACTAACTTGGCCTATGCTCTCCTGCATTGATGAATAAGTTGGAGAATACAAAAGGAATGAGATAAGGATGGTGAAGGATCTTAAACTCATAACATGAGGATAGATTGCAATAACCCAGGATGTTTAATTTGAAGAAAATATAACTCATGAGGAATATAGTGGCTGTCTTTAAGCATTTAAAATGCTCTCCTATGGAAGGGGAATTTGACTTGTTCTGCTTATATGCAGAGGGCAGAACCAGTAATACATGGTTAGAAATAACATTTTGGGGACAGCTACATGATGCAGTGGATAGAGCACCTGCCCTGGAGTCAGGGGGGACCAGAGTTCAAAGTCGACCTCAGACACTTAATAATTGCCTAGCTGTGTGACCTTGGGCAAGTCACTTAATCCCATTGCCTTGTCAAACCCCACCACCACCACCAAAAAAATAGCATTTTGATGTCAAGAAAAACCTCAAAGTATCAGAGCTGTACAAAGTGGAATGAAAGTAATATATCTCCACTTCATGGAGGCTAAAGGTTGGATTTGATTAATGTTTAGTATCTTTTGAAATCTTTGACATTATGACAAGTATTGTGAAAGAATAAAAAAGGAAAACGATTGCTAGATTTTTTCCAAATTCAAGAATATAATTTTTATTTGCAAATTGACAATCACTAAGACAAAGGAAAGAAAATGTGTGAGGTTATCTGGGAAGGAACTGTCTTTTGAATCTTAGTTCTTCTACCTTGGAGTAATGAAGAAACTTGGAAAACATGTCTTGTCAAACTGTCCAAATCTATGACTGGAAGTCAAGAAAGAGTACATGAAGATTGGGTGATTCAGAGAGGGTTTTAAGTGTGTGGATTTAAATTCAATTAAAAATTGGCATCGTTGTAAGAAGAAAAGAAAAAGAATAAAATAATAGTTTGAAATGAGGGAGAAACCTGGACACTCAATTCCTGATTGAGGTAGCCAAAGGGTTCTTGCAAAGATTAGCTTTAACTGAGTCACGTGTACAGTTTCTACTTCTTCTGAGGCACAGAAGGAAGGAAGTCGAAGCTGATGAGATTGGGATGATGAACAGGAGCACTCAGAAGTGAGTGCTCAGAAGCAGCCTGGGTGACAATAGGTGGTTTAGTAGCAAGTGGTCTTGCAACAGCTAAAAACACATTATCTGGTATGTCAGCAGGGCTGGCAATATCTGGACATTCAGCAGCTGCAGTAGTGGCAAGGTATTTGGCAGCAAACAGACTGACAGCACCTTGGTCTGCAGAAGTTTGACTGGACACACAGTAGGTAGGGCAGCACTAGAACTGGCAGCAGCTAAAATCACAAAAGCTGGGGGTGGCAGTAGGTAGAGACAATGTAGGTGGACCTATAATAGTTGATCCTTTATCAAGCAGGCTGGCAACAGCTGAGGATACCACAATCAGAGTCACAATAAGAGTTGATCATGGTGCTACTGAATTGAGTTTCTAATTTTCTCTCAAGGTTCATGAAAAACTTGCAATCTGAAAATTTTAGCCAGCATTCTTTTATATACCTTTATATCCAGCTAGTCTGGGCAATTTTTTTGCTGCCTTCTAAGATAGAAAACATGATAATCAATTTTTTTTATTTTCAAATTAGCAACCCTTTTCAAGTTAAATATGGATGGGAAAATTAATTCCTTTTCCAGTTGGAGTTAATATTCACATAATCTGCTCTTTGCTTTTTCTTTTAGTTTTTGCTAGGCAATGGGGTTAAGTGACTTGCCCAAGGTCAAACAGCTAGGTAATTATTAAGTGTCTGAGGCAGGATTTGAATTCAGATACTCCTGACTCTAGGGGCCACTGCTCTATTCACTGCAACACCTAGCTGCCCCTGCCCTTTGCTTTTGAACTGCTTCTTGTCTTTCTTCACTTTCTGATCTCTATGCAACCATTATTCAGAGAGTTTTACATGTGACCTCACAAACTTAGAGCTCCATTTGGTCATATCCTTTTGGTTTTTTGTCAAATAATGGTTAGAGTAAGTGAATGACCATCATGATGAGATTCTTAATTATGGTAAATGAGAAGACATTTCAGAAAGGTGGAATGCTGATGTGGGAATACAATGAAAGGGCACAAAATTGTAGGTAACTTGGAGGAATGTGGAAGACAACAGCTTCATATATATAATTTTCATGGAGGGATATTCAAGGAAATGAAAATTCATAGAATGCTTCAATCTGAGTTTCATGTGCTGTTTACTCCAATTCTTAATTTGGATATACTACTTTAGGAAAAAAGATATCAATTCCAAGGGACATAAATCTCACTTAGGATGGACAAGCTGTGAATTATGAAGCACAAAATATGAAATAATAATAATAATAATAATAATAGAATAAAAGGTGGGAAGGAAGATGGGCTAGTTGTTATTGTTTAGTCATTCAATCATGTCTGATTCTTCATGAATCTTTGAACTATTTATTGACAGACTCTTCTGTTCTTCACTATTTCTCAAGTTAACGTTCAATTAATGTCCAAGTTAATATTCATTGCTTCCATGACTCTATCAGTTCATCTCATCTTGTCATCTTTTTTTGTCATTTGCCTTCAATCTCTCCCAACTTCAGGCCCTTTTCCAGTTAGTCCCATCTTCTCATTATATGGTCAGTCTTTAAGCTTCAACTTTAGTACTTAACCTTCCAGTGGACAGCCTGAATTAGCTTCTTTAAATATTAACTAATTTGACCTTGCTAACCAAAGAACTTTCAAAAGTCTTCTCCAGCCTCACAAATTTAAAAGTATCAATTCTGTGATGCTCAGCCTTTCTGATAGCCCAGCTCTGACAATCATACATTGTTATATGCATATTCAAAGCTTTGCCTACAAAGATCTTTGTGGCAAGCTGATGTGTGATTATTAGTATAAATATATTTACAAGCATACACACATATGGATATATATATAATATTCACCCTTATATCCATTTCTGTTAGCTAAATACAAATATATAAGAATAGGAGTCTTTATCTAATTGATAAATGATCAAAAAGACACAATTTTCAAATGAAGAAATCTAAAGGATAATATCTATGTGGAAAAATGCTCCAAATCACTAGTGATCAGAAAGGCACACACATTTTTATAGAAAGCTTTTAGTTGATGAAATGGAAACTAAAGGGATCTTCATCAGCTGGAGAATGGCAGAACAAATAATGATATATGACTATAATGAAATATTATTGTGTCATAAGAAATTACGCAAAAAGATGGTTTCAACAAACCTTGGGAATATATGTATGAAATGCTGTAGAGTTACATAAGCAGAACAAAATGAATAATTTTTACAATAAAATATTTTTAAGAAAAAAAATCCTTTTGCAGGGGGGCAGAGATAAGATAATGGTGAAAAGGCTGGTACTCCAACTGTCTCAAGTCACTCCTCCAAATACCTTTAAAATAATGCCTCAAAACAAATTCTGGAGTAGAGGACAGGGTGAAACATTTTTTTTCATCCTAAGAAATTTAGTAAATTGGCAGTAAGCATCTGTCACCACCATAGCCTGGGCCCCAGCAAATTGGAAGCAGGTCTTGGGAATGACTGAGCCTGTAATGACAATAGCTGCCTTTGGAACTCTCAGTTAATAGATGGTAAGAAAGTTAGACATCTGTTCCAAGGAAATTACCAAGGTCTCTTTGCTGATGCTTTATTGCCTATACTTAGATTCAAGCTGCTGTCCTGGGAGGCAGTTCTTTTTTAAGGACAAGCATTAGTACACTAGCATTTGAAGTCACAGGGGAGTAGGGACCCTTATCATAGTTCTAGTCCAGAAAAGATCACCCATAGACCAGATTACAGTTCAGAAGAATACTAAACACTTATCTCTCTAGATAACACTAGGTTGAAAGAACTTACAGAAAGAAAACTTGCAGATCCACCAAACTAGCTCTGAAAAAAAAATTGCACAAAAAACCCCAAAATTTGAGAAATTGTACCTTCTATCCCAGAAGCAGAACCTCACTTTAGCATAGAGTGAGTTAAAAGTCAAGAAATATTCAGGAAAATAGTGTCAGAAAAAGATAGAAACATACACTCAGAAGAAAACACTAAGGTCAAAATTGCTACATACAAAGCCTCACAAAAATATAAGAATTGGTCTTTGGACATGGAATAGTTCAAAAATGATTTTAAAAATCAGTAAGAGAAATAGAGGGAAAATTGGAAATAAAAATGAGAGTGATGTAAGAAAATCATGAGTAAAGGATCAACAACTTGGTAAAAGAGGCACAAAAAATACAAAAGAACATAACACCTTAACAAGCAGAAAAGGTCAAATTGTAAAAGAGGTACAAAAATCCAATGTCTTGAAAAGTAGAATTAAGCAAATAAGAAAAGGAAATGGAAAATGAACTAAAAAGAACTTAAAAAGCAAAACTGGTCACAAGGGGAGGGGGGTGAGGGAAGGGAAGGTGTAAAAATTCACTAAAGAAAAAAATCTTTCAAAAACTAGAATTGATCAAATGGAAATAGATGAAAAAGCTCACTGAAGAATAATAATTCTTAAAAATTAGAATTTGGCAAGTGGAAGCTTTTGACCCCAGGGGACAACAAGAAGAAATAAAAACAAAGTCAAAAAGATTAGAAAAAAGAAGACAATGTGAAATATCTCAGTGGCAAGCCACTTGACCTGGAACTTAGATCCGGAAGAGATAATTTTAAAATTATTGAACTTCTTGAAAGTCATGACAAAAAAAGAACCTAGACATAATCTTTTAAAAAATTATCAGGGAAAAGTGTCCTGATGTTCTACAACCAAAGGGTAAAATAGAAAATGAAAGAACCTATCAACTGTTTCCTGAAAGTGGTACCAAAATGAAGATTCCCAGGAGTATTATAATTAAATTCCAGAACTCTCAGGTCATGGAGAAAGTATTACAAGCAGACAGATTGGGGGGGGGGGGGGAATGTTATGTATCTGGAACCACAGGCAGAATTACACAAGATTTAGCAGATTATATATTAAAGGATCATAGAGCTTTAGATATAATATTCCAGAAGGCTAAAAAGATAGGATTACAACCAAGAATCACCAACCCAGCAAAACTGAGTATAATTTTTCAGGGGAAAAAAATGGAAATTCAATAAAATATTAAACTTTCAAGCATTCCTGATGAAAATACCAGAATGAATAGAAATTTTGACTTTCAAATAAAATTCAAGAAAAGCATTAAAAAGAATCATAATAGGAAAGAGAAATAAGTATTTCAATAAAGTTAAACTATTTAAATTCCTTCATGCAAGTATGATTCTTAAACTGAAAAACTTTCTCATTATGAGAGCAGTTAGAATGAGTATGCATAGCAGAGGGCACAAATATCAATTGAATATGATGAGATGATTGTCTAAAAATTAAGATAAAGGGTAAGAAAAAGGAGAAAACTGGAAGAGGAAAGGGAGCAATAGAATAGAATAAATTATCTCATATAAAATAATTACAAAAGAGCTTCTATAAAAGAAATGGAAGATGGGGCAAAGAAAAGGAAAAAAAATGAATTTTATTCTCATTGGAATTGACTCCAATTGAGAATAACATACATATTCAGTTGGTTTTAGAACTCTATTTTAGCCTAAAGGAAATTGGAAGGGGGAAAAAATGAAAGAAGCAATTTTCAGACAAAATAATCAAAGCTATATAAAGTATATGAAAAAATACTCTAAATCTCAATTTATTAAACATGCAAATTAAAATACCTCTAAGCTATTACATCACAGCAATTGATTGGCTAATAGGACAGAAAAGAAAAATGACAAATATTGGAGTGGATGTGGGAAAATTGAGATACTAATACACTGTTGGTAAAATTGTATACTAATTCAATCATTCTGTATAGATCAGTTTGAAACTATGCCCAACATGCTATATAATGATGCATATCCTTTGAATAGGCAAGAGAAGATCTAAATGTATCCCAAAAAGATCAAAAACTGAAGAGAAAAAGGACCTATATGTTCAAAAACATTAAAAGCAAAGAATTGAAAATTAAGATGAAAGCTATTCATTATCAAGTGGCTAAACAAGTTGATGTATATGTATTGTTTTTCTACTGTAAGACATGATGAGCAGAATGGTCTCAGAAAAACATGGAAAGATAACTCTATAAAAAAGCATAATTGTCCAAATAAAAAAGAAGGTACAAAAACTGAATGAGGAAAGCACCTCCTTAAAGTTATAGCTGGGCAAGTAAAAGCTAATGACTCTATGAGACAACAAGAATCTATCGAACAAATTCAAAAGAAAGAAAAAAGAGAAGGAAAATATAAAATACCTCATGGTGGGGGGACTGACCTTGGTAATAGATCCAGTATCAGAATCATTATACTCCCTGAAAGTCATAAGTAAAAGGAGGAGCTGAATGCTACCTTTCAGGGAATTATCCTGGACCCAGAGGGCAAAAAAGGTACTGAAGGAATACCCCTTAGGAAAGAGATCCCAAGATAAAAACTCCAAGGGACATTATAGCTAAATTTCAGAACTATCAGGTCAAGGGGAAAAAATACTGCAAGTGTCCAAAAAGAAACAATTCAAATATCAGGGAGTCACAATTAGAATTACAAAGGACTTAGTATTTGCAAAATTAAAAGATCAGAGATGATGGAAGAGGATTTTCCAGAAAGAAAAGGAGGTAGGACTATAATCAAGAATCACTTACCCAGTGAAATTAAATATAACACAACAAAAGAATAGCACATTCAATGAAATAAAAGAATTTCAGGTATTTATAAGGAGATCATAATTAAACAAAAAAATTGATCCCTAATATCATGACCTTAGAGAAGTAGAAAGAGGTAAAAATGGTAAAGGAAACATGAGGATTCAATAGAGCTAACTTGTTTGCATCTCTACATAAGAAAATGATACTTATATTTCTTAAAAATTATATCACTAATAGTACAGTTACATGGAATATACATAGGGAACAGGTATAAGATGAATTTGAGGGAATGATATAAAAATTATTAAGGGATGAGAAAAAGGTGTACATTGAAGGAAGAAGTAGAATAGAGTAAAATATTTGAAATAAAGATGCCCATAGGACCTACTGCAATGTAGGAGAAGATGGGAAGGTTTACAAGGTATATAATTTAAATCTGAATTCTCACCAGTATTGTCTGAAAGAGGAAATAATATGCACAATCAGTTAAATATAGAACTCTATCTTACTTGACAGGGAAGTAAAAGGGGGAGGACTGACACAAGGGAGGGCATTTCAATGATGGTGAGGAGGGAAAGGTAAAAGGAGAAAGAGGATAAACCAGGAGGTTAAATAGGATAATGGTAAATATATAGTTATAATATACAATAATCATAACTGTGAACGTGAATGGAAGGGACTCTCCCATAAAATGGAATCGAACAGTACTGAGTCAAATGAATAAAAATAAGAGAAATTTCTCATTTGATATAAGGTCAGAAGATAGGAAAATCTGTATCCTACCATATGTAGCAGAGAGATTTACACAGGATAAAGGTAAAAACCTATGGAGTGGAAAAAAATACCCAGGGTAAAAGTAAAAGACTAGAGCAGACTATATGATGCTTCAGGTAAAGTAAGAAAAGGAGGGGTGGCAATCTTGATATCAATTAAAATAAAAGAAAAAATAGACTAATTAAATGAGATGAGGAAGAAAGTTTTATCTTATTAAAAAGGTACCATTGACAATGAATGTCAGTCCTAAAGATATACACCAAATGGTATAGCATCCAAATTCTTAAAGAAAAAATTGAGTTATTGGCATTATAAAATGTAAAATAGATAATTTTGTTGATATTAAAAAACAAAGCTTTTATACAAAAAGACCCCTAATGCAATCAAGATTAGAAAGAACATAGAAAGCTAAGAAACAACCTTTAGAGTGAGCATTTCTGCTAAAGGCTTCATTTCTCAAATACACGGAGAACTGAGTCAAATTTATAAGAATATAAACCAATTCTCAATTGATAATTGGTCAAAGGATATGAATAGGCTGTTTTCAGATTAATAAATCAAATCCATCTATAGGCAAATGAAAAAGAGCTCTAAATAACTTTTTATTTGAGAAATAAAAATTATAGCAATTCTGAAGTATCACCTCACACATATCAGATTGGCTAATATGACAAAAAAGGATAATGATAACTTTTAGGAAATTGGGACACTGATACACTCTTTTAAAAGTATTTTTTAAATTTGTTTTTCCAACTACATGCTGTGGAAGTTTTTGCCAATCATTTTAACATGGTTTTGAGTTTTACATTTTTCTCCCTCCCTCCCTCCCTCCCTTCTCTCCCCACTTCCCCCGACAGAAAACAATCTGTTAAAGACTCTATATTTATAACCATGATAAACATGAACCATATTGATGATGCTGTGAGAGAAGAATCAGATTCAAATGGAAGAAAGAAAACATTACTGAGAAAAAAAGAAACATATTGCATAAGACAACTTTTAGAAATAGGAGATAATAAACTTTGGTCTTCATTTAAACTCCACAATTCCTTTTCTGGATATGGATGGTATTTTCCATCACAAGCCTTTTAAAAATAGTCTTTGATTAGCTGAAAGAAACAAGTTAATCATGGTTAATTATCACTCCATGTTGTTGTTTTGTATAATGTTCTTCTGGTTCTGCTCAGCTCACTCAATATCAATTCATGCAAATCTTTTCAGGCTTTTCTGAAATCCTGTTGCTTGTGATTTCTTTTTGTTTTTATTTTTGCAAGGCAATGGGGTTAAGTGACCTGTCCAAGGTCACAGGTAATTATTAAATGTCTGAGGTCACATTTGAACTCAGGTCCTCCTGACTCCAGGGCTGGTGCTCTATCCACTGTGCCACCTAGCTGTTCTTTCTTATAGAACAATAGTGTTCCATCACATACATATACCACAATTTGTTTAGCCATTCCCCAATTGATGGGCATTCCTTCATTTTCCAATTTTTTGCCACTACAAAAAAAGCTGCTGTAAATACTTTTATACATGTGGGATTTTTACCCTTTTTCATGAGCTCTTCAGAATACAAACTCAGTAGAGGTATTGTTGAATCAAAGGGTATATACATTTTTATTGCCCATAATTTCAATTTGCTCTCCAGAGAGATTGAATCAGTTCACAATTCCACTAACAAAATACACTACTGAACTCTTGGTGGAGTTACAAAATGATTCAACTATTCTGGAGTATAGTTTGGAACTATGCCCAAAAGGCAATCAAACTGCATACCCTTTAATCCAGCAATACCACTGCTAAATCTGGATCCCAAAGAGATCATTAAAAAAGGGGAACGGATCCATATGTGCAAAAATATTTAGAGATGCCCTTTTCATGGTGGCAAGATATTAGAAACTGAGAGATACTCCTCAAATGGGGAGTGGTTGAAGAGGCTGTTGGTATATTCTATTATGCAGTAATAAATATGAACTGTCAGATTTCAGAAAACCTAGAAAGACTTGTATAAACTGATGCAAATGGAAATGAGAACTAGGACAACATTGTACATAAGATCAGCAGCATTATGAGATAATCATCTGTGAATGATAGGTTTTCTCATCAATATAATGATCCAAGTATAAAGAACTGATGGATTAGGAATGCAGATTGAATCATATTTTTCAATTATTTTATTTTTACAAGAGTTTTTTTTCCCTTTTGATCTGCTTCTTCTTTCACAAGTATGACTAATAGGAAAATGCTTTTCATGATAGCACACATATAACCTATATCAAATTTCTTAGAGTTTCAGCAAAAATGAAAAAGAAGAGGGAGGAAGAAAAATTTGGAACTCACTATCTTGTGAAAAAGGAATGCTAAAAACTGTCTTGACATGTAATTGGGAAAAAATAAAATATTGTTTTAAAAATGAAACACTTAAAAATGCTATCCATTTCCAGAGGAAAAACTGATTTTTCTTGGAGGTTTTTGGCTTGTGTTTTCTTTTTCAACTTAGCTAATGTGGAAATAGATTTTAGAGGACTGCACATGTATAAGCTATATCAACTTTCTTGTCTTCTCATTGCGGGAGAGGGAAAGAGGGGGAAGAACAGAATGTGGAACTTTAAAATGAATTTTAAAAGATCGTTTGCATTTCATTAGGAGGAAATAAAATATTAAATCATTTTTAAAAGAAAAAATACTTTGAAAAATTAAGGGCATAGAAAGAATCACATTTCCAAGCAATAATATAAAATATTCTACCACTTTCTGGAATTTTTGCCAGAAATTATATTTAGACCAACTATATATAATCTTCAAATGAAAATTATATTTAAGCACAGGTCAGTACAAGTGAATTATAGGATCAAGTAAGAAACTAACTTTCCATTCTATGAAAAGGGGAAAAGTTCATTGAATAAAAAAATAGAGAGAGGTTTATAAAAGCTAGAATGAAAATTGAAGTTTCATAAAATTAAAAAGTTTTGCACAAATAAAACCAATGCAGTTAAAATTAGAGCTTAAGTAGGAGAAAAGTATATGTAAGAAAGCTTCTCTGATAAATATATCCTCAAATGATACATAGTCAAAGAAAATAAAGACAGTTCTTAGAGAATGAAATTTCAGTTATCAAAAGTCATATATAAAATGCTCCAAATCACTAACGATTAGAGAAATATCAATTAAAGCAAATCTGAGATTTACCTTACAACTATTAGATTAGCAAAGTTGGCAAAATAAGGGAAATTATAAATTTTAGAGCAACTGCTAAAATATAGGCATATTAATTCCCTGATGGAGCTGTGAACTAGGCTAATCATTCTTGGAAAGCAATTCGTAACTTGACTCAAAAATTACCAAACTTGACCTATATACTGACACAGTGATGCCACTATTGGACCTGTATGCCCAAAGGACTGATAAAGGAAAAGGACCAATTTATACAAAGATATATAGATAGTAGGACTATTTTTAGTGATGAAGAAATAAAAATTAAGGGAGTGAGTATCACCTGGGGAATGATTGAAGAAATTATGGTATATAAATATGGGAAAATGCAACTGTGTCATAAGAAATTATGGAAGAAATGTTTTCAAAGAATCTTGAGAGTTCTTGAATGAATTAATGCAGACTTAAGAAGGCAGAACCAGATAAATTATATAGTAAAAAAATTATATAACATACAACTTTGAAATACATAAGACTCTGATTTATCAAGCATCATTACAGAGGACTGATGATGAAGATTTCAACCTGCCTTTCATATGCATAATTTTATGTTATATAATTTCCTTCCACTCTCTCTTGGTTCTTCTCCCTTCACTCAAAATTGGTTCCTGCAATTCATTCTATGCTATGCTTCTCTAGTGTCTGACCATTCATGGTTTCTTATAGAGCAATAGTACTCCATAACATTCATAAACATAACTTGTTCAGCCATTCCCCAATTGATGGTTCAATTACTTATTCTTTGCCACTATGAAAAGAGCCACTATGAATATTTTAGAACATGTGGAACTTTTCCCATTTCTTATGATTTCTTCTGGATATAGGCCTAGTATTTGGTAATGCTGGGTCAAAGGGTATGATCAGTTTTATTGCTCTTTGGGTATAGTTCCATTTTGTTCTCCAGAGTGGTTAGATCAGTTCACAACTCCACCAACAATGCATGATGTCACAATCTTCCCACAACCTCTCCAACAATGATTGTTTTTCCTTTTTTGTCATCTTAGTCAATCTGATAGATGTGAGGTGGTATCAACTATAAGTATTTCTTATGAGGGTTTTGTTTTATTTTTCCAATAATGGATGAGTTAAAAGAAGTGAAAATATATTTTAATTGAAAAATATAAGTTAAATAACAACATAAAAACCATTTATCTGTGGTTTGACAATGTGGGATCCTTTGGCCCTTTTAGTCCATACAAAAGATGGAGTGAGGAAAGGTAAAAAGATCATTTGTTCCTGTCTCTCTCTCTCTGTTGACTACTGATTTGTTGGCCTTTTCTGACTCACATGATATGAATGAACATAATGAAAATTTTGCATACTTTAGAAGCAGCAAAATTATCACTAAAATTGGGAAAGGGTACACTTTTTACAAGGTACAAGCTATGTCAAAAGGGAACATAGTCTTAAATTGGCATTGACACAGCAAGATATAATTTCAATGTAATTGACAATTTAAAATTAGAAATCACAGAACACAAGAATATTATTGAATTCTATATTGATAAAACTCAATATCAAAACAAAATGGAAGTCTTCAAACACTAGTTTTTGTTTTAAATATAAATGCTAATACAATTTGGACACATTGCATGTTTCATAGTAACAGCAACTTAAATGGAGAAATATGAGTGGAGTTGCAATGAATTTTGCTATATGAATAACTAATTTTATTAAAAGAAACTCTATTAAAAGGAAAGGTCTTAGTAAAATTGTGGAGAATGTATAGGATACTTTATTATTATTATGAAACACAGTCTTTCTATGCCAAAATGTTTTAAAGAATATTTAACTTAAAAGAAGAAATTTCATTTCTCTTTATTGATACCTAATAATGAGTATATAATTTAACAATAAGTATATTCTATGTTATTATAAATTTAATTTTATAATAAACATTTTCTATTTAAACATGTGTTTGGTGAATTTTTTAAAAGTTGGTAACTCTAAGCAAAGTCAATTCATGTTGCCCAAATTCATACTCTAAATTTGACAGATAAGTTGATTGCATTTATGAAAGTGTTTTAAACAATAAATTTATAATAAGATTTTTTAATGTTTCCTAATTTTGCTCAGTTACCACACTATTAATAATTTTAATGATGATTTTTATTTTTTAAATTTTACATATAAAACTTCAAAATTGCAAGAACTGATTGAGTTCTTAATTATCTTTAATGTATTATATATATATAAGATTTCTTTGTGTCATTAAATAAATGCAAAAATTCAATGAATTCCCAATTTTATATGAATAAAATGTATGATTAAATTATTGTGTAGATTGTTTTATAAAAATTTTAGGAAAGGACATAACAGGATTTTGTTAAAAAAAAATAGAAACATCATCGCTCAAGGTCACACATTTATCAAGGAGAACAACCAGGATTTAAATTCTGATTTGAACTTCAACCATGAGTTAAGGATCATATAGACTTTGATTCATTTTAATACTTCATGCATCTATGAAAGAAAAATAACTCAAAGAATAAAATAGGTTGAGGGAAGAGAGATAGAAAGAGAAAGGCCAATATGTATTTTCCTTCAAGTCTTGATTCTTGACAACATTTTTTCATCTTAGACTGATTTCATACCCAACTCAGCAAGACTCTCACTGAATAACACAAATTGTCACCCCTTTGCCATACAACTACAGGAAATTTTAACTTTGTTTTACTTTTTCACCTGTTCGTCAGCCAATATGTTCCAACTCTCAATCCCTGAGTAAAATCTGAAGTCCTGCCTACCAAATGCCAGAATTCTTACCAATTTCTATATATGTTCACTTGATTCTAACTAGCCCAGACCCCATGAATGCTCCCATCAGCTTCCTCTCCTAAGACATACTTAAAACACACACATACACACAATAATTAAGTTTCTCTTACATTATGCTTAGTGTTTATTCTTTTCTGTCAGACAGTTTTCATAAAGTATTGAGTTGATTGATTTATGGTATTCCTTTATGATTGAAGAAGACCTTGACCTCAAGCTGAATGATGAAATGACATGCACATTATGTTGATTAAAGGGGGGAGTGCTGTGCCAAGATATCTCTTCTAAACTCATCTTAACCTAGTGGCCTGATAATAAAGGAAACAGAACTTATAGTGTTGGTCTAGATTCAATGGCTTTTAGATGTAGGTCTTGCATATTATCAAGGCACCATAGAATTATCATAATGTAAGGCAGAACAACAGTATGGTACTTTTATGATGACAAACTTATAGTGAAGCTAAGCTATCTCTTGATGGTCTAATTTTAATATGGTAATTTTATGGTAATAATCTTTTGACAGTAGGATAAAGATAACCTGTCTCATGATGGCTCATTTACTCTACATCTTTCATGTCTTTTCATCAAGGTAGAGAAGAGACAAGATCAATAGTATCTTATTTCCCTGCTGATTCTGTCAAATCTGGACCCTCTACTGTGGTTTTGCTAGATAGTAGTTAGGGACACTGGGAATCTCAGTCATCCTTTCATCTGCATCAATATTTAAATGACAAGGTATTTAGCTACCTTAGAACTTTGTGGTAGTCCAGGGCCTGTGTCTTAATAACTAGAACTCTGACTTCTGCTTAGGGTGTCTCTTAGGGTGTTGATTTGGATTTAAAAAAAATTTTAAAAATTACATTTATTTGATAAGCACTTTAGTTATTGAGAATACAAAGATAAAAATAGCTTTTTGGAAAGAAACTGATTGCCATGGGATAAATATTATAACTTTTTTCTTACTCTAAACAAGGGAGCAAGGACTAAGGGAACTTATACTTATCTTTTTATAATGTGTTAAAACAAGGGCTTGAGTAGGGGGTGGAGAATACAAGAACTGAGGGAAAATACAACATGCACAACACTGAGCCAATGTAAAGTAAATACAAAAACACAAGAAAGCATAAATAACTGATGAGAACAGGAAAAGTTCCTGTAGGATATTTCATTTGAACTGAGCCTTGAAAGACATAAGGGTTTCCTAAGATGAAGAGAGGAGAAGTGAGTGCTTTTGGGCATAAGATCCACTAAATGAGCAAAGTCATGGAAATCTAAGGTGAGAAATTGAGTTTGAGGATAAGATGATATATCAGATTGGCTATAACATAGTCAGTGTCAGAGGGAAATAAGAAAATCGGAAAAGATAGATGTTATCCTGACTGAGAATAGTATAAAATTTCAGATTAGTTACTTTATTCTCAAAAACCTTAGGATTATTGGATCCTGGATTTAGAGTTTTGTTGTTGTTCAGTCATTTCATTCATGTATGACTCTTCATGACCCCATCTGGGTTTTCCTTGGGAAAAAAAAAAAGATATTGGAGTGGTTTGTCATTTCTTTTCCAGCTCATTTTATAAATGAGGAAATTGAGGTAAATAGTGTTAAATAACTTGCCCAGGGTCACACAGTTGGTAAATGTCTGAGGCCTGATTTGAACTCAGAAAGATGAGTCTTCCTGACTGCAAACCAGGTACTCTAGCCACTGTACCACCCAGATGCTCCTTCTTTTTCATATTGCTTTTCCAAATCCTAACTCTGAGCTACTCACAGTTTCTGTTCAAGAAGAGTATCTCTGTGGAGGGTTGATTGAATAAAGGTGAGATTTGCAGTGAAAGAAGCAAATGAAGGAGGTGTTCCTTCAAATTCAAGTGATGGGTAGTAGTTGTATAAATGAAAAAAAGGTGAGTGATACAAAAATTGATGTGAAAGTAAATTCAATAAGATTCTTCAACTAATAATAATGATAGGTGGATTGATGGAGGGGGAAGACTCAAAGATAGTTTGGTTACTAAAAGGAATTACACATTTCTTCCAGATCAAACAATTTCTTAAAAAAATAGAAAAAAATTCACAAGTAAAACACAATGCATCTGCCATGTTATCACTGTTTAAATTTGATTGATGAAAAAACAAATAATTTGGTTTAAAAAGGAAAGTTAGACAAATAGTAAATGTCAGTATTTTCGAAAACTTTATGGATATAGATGAAATTAAGTAAGAGGGCAAATGCAGAACCCAATCTGGATGTTTCTTTCTTAAAGTCTATGGGAAACTAACCTTAGTACAAGTCATAAAACCCCAGAGTTGGATGGGGTCTCAAAGGTCATCTAAATGATTCTGTATAGTTGGGACAGGAATTATGGGATACAGCTCACAAAACAAGGAGAGTGAATTAGGAAAAATCTAGTGTCAGGTTGTCACACAATTGCCATAATGTCAAAGGCAAAAAGAAAAGAGGAAATGGTAAATATTCCATAGGAAGAGATGATACATAGAAGGTCATTTTTGGAAGGAAAACAAATGGATGAATTCTAAATAATAGGGGGGGGGGGGGGAAACAACAACATTCCTCTCATCAGAAAAACTAATTTTATAATTTTATAATTGCTATTTCATGAAGGTAAACAATAATAAATTATCTGGACCAAGTGACAAAGCCATGGAAAAGATTATATTAAAAAAAAAAACCCATGGCAAATCATTTAGAATACAAGTATCTCACTCACCTTGAAAGAAACCCAAAAGCTCAAATCACCACACCATGGTCAGCTCTTGCTGTGAATCCACCTACTCTTGTCAGAGCCATGGTTCTGGCTGCTGCTGTCCCAGCTGCTTCCAGCCCTGCTGCTTCCCCAGGTACTGTGTGTCCAGTTGTTGCCAGCCCTGTTGCCACCCTAACTGCTGCTGCCCCAGCTGCTGTGTGTCCAGTTGCTGCCAGGCCTGCTGCCGCCCCAGCTGCTGTGTGTCCAGTTGCTGCCAGCCTTGCTGCCAGCCCTGTTGCCATCCCAGCTGCTGTGTGTCCAATTGCTGCCAGCCCAACTGCTGTGTGTCTAACTGTGGTTGCCCAGTTGGCTGCAGGTCATCCTACTGCTGAGTATCCTGACTTGTTTGCATTCAAAACATAAAAACAAGCTCATCATTTCCCCTCCTTTGATGAATTGTGAAATTATGCTCATTAATGCCAATCAACTTTAAGATGAGTCATAGAAGGCTGATGTTTCTGGTCAAGGAGTCTACATAGTCCAATCTTTTTTTTTAAACTTGTCCCAGGGGCGGCTAGGTGGCCTAGTGGATAAAGCACCGGCCTTGGAGTCAGGAGTACCTGGGTTCAAATCCGGTCTCAAGACACTTAATAATTACCTAGCCGTGTGGCCTTGGGCAAGCCACTTAACTCCATTTGCCTTGCAAAAAAAAACCTAAAAAAAAACTTGTCTCAGTCATAAATTGCTATTAATCTTGAATCTGCCAATTAACAAAATAAACCTCCATGCCTTTTTCTGTAGCATTCAGAAACCACTGGATAGAAAAATCTAGTGAACATTGAGTTCAACTCATATGGAAGAATCGTTTTTTACCTGACAGGTTCACATTCAATGTTGAATTTAGAACTCAAAGCAATGACGTTTCCATCCCATGTTTATTTTCATCACTTCCTCATGTTATATTACTTGTATGTGTTGAAATAAAGTTCTGGAAAACATTAAAATAGCTCATCATTCCATTAGGTATTTTTCATCAATAATTTTTGGCCATTTGTCATTTCTATGTAGGCACTCAAAGTCAGACTCAGTATGTAGAGGATGATAATGGATCATAGAATATGTATAACACCTGACTTAGGGTCATTGTGGTAATCAAATAAGGTAAGATACACAATAAACTTTACAAATTTTAAAATGCTACATAAATGCTATCTATTATAACAGTTATATTAACAACAATAATAATCCATTTATAGAATCTGTTTTGGTTATAAAGTAGTTTACACATACTCTCATATTATCATTTTTGATACAGAGCTCTATGAAACCTTAAGAAATATTTAGTCTAACACCTTCATTTTATTTTTTTCAGTCTTTTTTAAGGTATTTTTTTGCAAGGCAAATGGGGTTAAGTGGCTTGCCCAAGGCCACACGGCTAGGTAATTATTAAGTGTCTGAGGTTGGATTTGAACTCAGGTACTCCTGACTCCAGGGCTGGTGCTCTACCCACTGCGCCAACTAGCTGCCCACACCTTCATTTTTTTTTTTAGTTTTTTGCAAGGCAAATGGGGTTTAGTGACTTGCCCAAGGCCACACGGCTAGGTAATTATTAAGTGTCTGAGGTTGGATTTGAACCCAGGTACTCCTGACTCCAGGGCCAGTGCTTTATTCACTACGCCACCTAGCTGCCCTGTCCCACACCCTCATTTTAAAGATGAGAAAATACACAGGAAGTAAATAGCAGAAATAAGATTTGAATTCAGTTTTTCTGACCTAAAATGAAATATTCTTTCCAATTGTATCACATTGCCTTCTTAGTTCAAGCAATTCTCCCAATAACCCTATAAAATTGTTATTGCATTCCTATTTTATAGATGAGGAAACTAAGGATTGCAGACATGAAATGACTTGCCCAAGGTCACACATCTAAGTATTGTCAGAGCTAGAACTTTGCTTTTCAGAATCTTATCATAAAAACGATCATTCTATTACAATATATTGCTGAGTGGGAGTAGCTACTCAGCATAAAAGATTTGGACAAGGTGCAATTGCATATATATATATATATGTGTGTGTGTGTGTGTGTGTGTGTATATATACAGATATATATATATATATGTATATGGAAGAATCAGATAAGGAAATTTCCTAAAACAATGCTTGTTAGCATATTGTTAGTAACTTATGGTAATCTACAGCACTGATAAGTTAAATCATTTACAACAAGGTCACACAACCAGTACAGGGCAGCTAGATGCTGCAGTGGATAAAATTCTGGACCTGGAATAGGAAGATCTGAGTCTAAATCTGGCTCAGCTACTAGCTCTGTGACCCTGGGAAAGTCATTGAACCCTGTTTGCTTCAGTTTCTGTAAAATGAGTTGGAGAAGGAAATGAAAAACCATTCTAATATCTTTGCCAAGAAAACCCAAAATATGGTCATAAAGAGTTGAACATAATTAAAACTGTACAACAAAAAATGTCAAAATAGATTTTTATCCATTCAGTGAATTGGATCATTAAGATTGTGAAAAAGCAGAATTTTGATCAAAGAAGATCAATTTTCCCCCTTTAAATAAAAGTGCTAAAGATAAGAACAGATTTGACTCATCACAAAATATTTATTAGGCTATATTACATACATAACAAGTATTTCAGTCCAATAAAGACATCTGACAGATATACATAACTATTGTAAATTGGGTGACCTCATCATTGGATGTCTATATAATACAATGTAAGGAGGGGTTCTATCACAAAATAGTATCCATTCTACCAGGCTAACAAAAACTAACAGAAAAACATGCAAAGCTATTGATGACTCTCCATGCTGTTACTTCTCATTTTATATAGTAACTGTATTCTTAAAATTATATATATAAATTGAATCTTAGTATGTTGAAATATAGAGAAAATCTGTTGTTTGGTGAAATCCTGGTATGAATCTTTCTGCTATGCAAAGAATGATCCCCTCATATATCTGCCTTTTGTTTTAGAAATTTGTAGTGCTTTATGCATATATATACATGTGTGCATATACAAATTATTCATCATGAATATGTAGTATGCACCTGTATACATATATACACATCTGTGTGTATTTTATATTGGGTTGTTGTTCAGTGATTCAGTCTTGTCAAACTTTTCTTCATCCATCCCATGGACTACTATTCAAGGAGTTGTCTTGGCAAAGACACGAAATGGTATGCCACTTCCTTTCCAGTAGATTAAAACAAACAGAGGCTAAATGACTTGTCCAGGGTCACTGCAGGTAGTGAGTATCTAAAACCACATTTGAACTCAGTTCTTGCTGACTCCAGGTCTAGTGCTCTATCCAGTGAGCCACCTAACTACCTTCATGGATTTTATAAAGGAATCTATATCCAGGATGAGGGAGTTAGGTGACTCACTGAATAGATCTCACAACCTGGAATCAGGAAGACCTGAGTTCAAATGTGCCCTCAGACATTTACTAGCAGTGTGACCCTGAGTAAGACACTTGACCTTTATTTGCCTTGATTTCCTCCTCTGTAAATGGTTATCATAATAGAACCTACCTCTCAGGGTTGAGTATTTGTAAAGTGTTTTCAAACTTTAAAAACCCTATATGAATGCTAATTAGTATTATTGTTATGTATATATTGACAATGGAAGGGAAGGACATGAATGAAGCTCATAAGTAACTTAGTGGCATTTAAATGTCAAACTCTAGATAACTTCAGGAACATATAATATCACAAATTGTCCCTTGGACCTGGTATCTCAAGAAACTTGACTGCAGGCTCACACTAAGTTTTTATTGAATAGTATACAAAACACAAGAGGCAGCATAGTATACAGAATAATATACTGAAATGGGAGTCAGAAAAAGGTGGGTTCACATCTTGCCTCAGATACTCTATCTGTGTGAAAATGAATAAGTGACTGTTTCTCTAGGCTTATTTTCCTAGTTACAAAACATGGAGATTGGACTTGATGACCTCTAAGGTCCATTCTTGTTCTAAATCCAGGACAGACATAGTTCTATATGGGAAGTTTACAAACAGTTATGAGCCCATCCACTTCTCCATTTACTGAATTCCCATTTTTGTCTGACCTAGAGAAATGAAGTTGTACTACATGAGCTTCAAAGAAGTTAATTATATTCATATTTTTAAAAACTGATATTTAATTGACCTATAGACATTAGGAGTGGCCTGATTTTATGCTGAGGTAGATAAAGGGAACTGTATATTCAATCTATGGAGATCAAATCCAGTTATATTTTAATACACTTGTCAAATACAACTATACAAAAATGATTAATTCCTTATAGATTCATAAACCACACTAATGGATAGGCAACAATCAATTTAATTTTTTTTAACTTCCATATACCACAACTCCCAGACTAATCTAACCACACTACACCAGAAATTTCATATATGTAGAGGATTCCAAACTCCTCTCAGCATGAAATCAAACTGACAAACAATTATCAACAAACAAATCTATATACTAGGTTTTAGATTAACATTTTTGTCATCCAGATACTTCAAATCTAGTTGGGAAAATACTCCAATATACTAATGAATTTGAAATAGCATCAATATGCATACCCCTTCTAAGTATTTAGATTATAAATTCCAATTCTGACCCTTCTTATATCATGTCACATTTGGCTTTGTCTTCCCATAGATCTTCCACAGACAATCTACCCAAATTGTGAGGTGCCTTCCTCTTAATATTGTTCAGTCATTCAGTTCTGTCTGACTCTTCATGACTCCATCATATGTAGCACACTAGGTCCTTCCATCCTCCACTATCTCTCTCAAAGTCTATCCAAGTTTATATTCATTGTCTTCATGACACTTTTATCCATCCCATCCTTTTCCTTTTGACTTTGTTTTTCCGATGAGTCCTGATATAACCAAAGTATTTAATCTTCAGTTTCAGCATATGACTTTCCAGTAAATAGACTGAATTAATTGCTTCAAATATCAAATGATTTGATCTTCATGCTGTCAAAGGGATTTGTAAAAGTTTTTTCCAACACCACAATTCAAAAATATTGATTTTGTGACTCAGATTTTCTTATAATCCAGCTGTCACAGATACACATTGCAACTGAGAAAAATCATAGCTTTGATAATGTTTCATTGTCAACAAGGTGATACTTTTTAGTATGCTATCCAGATTCCCATAACTTTGCTACCAAGGATCAAATATCTTTTAATTTCATGACTTCAATTGCCATCTGCAGTATCTTTGAGTCCAAGAATATGAAATCTGACCCTATTTCCATTTCTTATTTCTTTATTTGCCAGGAAGTGATGGAACCAGTTGCCAAGATTTAATTTTTTTATATCAAGCCTTAAGTCAGTATTTATACTCTCCTTTTTCATCTTCACAAGACTTCTTCATTCTTTACTTCATTCTTTCTGCCATCAGAGACTTGCTCTAACTCTCATCCACTCTTGATGAATTGATAGCCAGCTCCTTTCACATTCTTTTCCTCTCCCTCTTTAGATAAGTTAGTAATTCATCAATTATTTAATATGTTTGCCATTAGCTCACAACAAGTATAACATATTTTTACTAGATCTATGATTTCATTGGTTATAGGGAATTTCTGATTAGTAAATTCTTCCAAGGCAGAGGGGCATCTGCTTTGCAACTTTTATCTGGGACATTGAGAGATTAAGTAATTTGCCTACTCTGCTACAGTCAATACATACATATATATATATATATATATATATATATATGTATGTATATATATATATATATATATATATATATATATATATATATATTTGAGGAAAAACCTGAACCAATTATAGTTGATTCCAAGATAAGCTATCTCTCCATTGTTGTAGGGTACACTCACATATCCTCAAGAAAAATGATAAGTTTAAATAAGAGTTTAGAAGAATAGCAGAAAAGGTGCCAAAAGGCAATAAATAATGCATAGATATATAAACTGTAAAGACAAAAACTATTACAGGAGTTCAGGAGATTAAGAGATCAAATGAGACTGAAGTGAGCAAGCAAGGTTAAAGAAAGGAAATAGCATTGGAGGTGGACTTTACAGGAGAGGGAGGATTTCCATAGGCTTGGCAGGGGTTATATTATTCCAGCTTGGCCAAAGGTTGTGATTAAAAACAACATCAATTCAGAGGCATGCCAAAAGTGTCCAGAGAAAGAAACTGAATGATTTTTGATGTTTGATATTTGATGATTATGTCACTGGAAAAGAAAGTTCATGTAATGATATAGACATCAAAGATGAAAAGGTATTTCAAATGATACTTGCTTTGCAAATAAGTCCAAGTAAATGACCATCTAGGAGACATATGACTCTAGGTTATTTCTAGACTATTAGATATGAATAATGCTGATTAATGTTTGGATGTTAATTAGGGAGCACTTTGAAGTCAGAGCACAATATTATGGCTTCAGGGTAAATGGACAAAGGAGAGAATTTAATTTCAGTAAGGAAATAAGTTAGTTTTTGTTGTTTTTGCTTTTTAATGAGTTTGGGAATGCTTCAATGATAACCTCACAACTATCTAACCAATCCAGAGGTCTCATTTCAAAAGGCATAATCAAAAACAAGGAAAAGGTCCACATTCTGGGGGACCGACAGCACTTGGTCAAAGGTATATAAAGGGTCCAGAACAGGACAGAGTATCCAGACCTGAAAAACCAACTCTTCTTTCTTACCCAACCCAAACCAAAACTAACTAACACCATGGTCAGCTCCTGCTGTGGTTCTGTCTCTTCTGGCTGTTGTCAACCCAGCTGCTGTCAGTCCAGCTGTTGTCGTCAGCCCAGCTGTTGCCAGCCTTGCTTTAGCCAGTCCAGCTGCTGCCAGCCCTGCTGTCCACCCAGGTGCTGCGTGCCCTCCTCCTTCCAAACTACTGTGATCCGCCCAGTGAGCTGTGTGCCCAGGTGCAGCCGCCCCATCTGTGACACCTGCTGCCGCCCACCCTGCTGTAACCCCTGCTGCCTGCAGGAGGGTTGCTGCCGCCCCATCACCTGCTGCCCCAGCTCCTGCACAGCTGTGGTCTGCAGACCCTGCTGCTGGGCTTCCACCAGCTGTCAGCCCATTAATGTGCAGTCCCCTTGCTGCAGACCCCCCTGCTGCCAGCCAGCCCCCTGCCGCACCACCTGCCGCACCACCTGCTGCCCCACCTGCTGCTCTACCTGCTGATGAGCATCTATACTCCTTTTGAGTCATTCAAATCAGATTGAAAATAATCAGATTGAGATGCCAATGTTCATCATTGCATTCTTCCATTTGGACAGCACCTAGCCTACTCAGGTCTTTTTTGCTTATCAAATGATCAATTCTCAGTTCTCCATGCATTAACAATAATCCATTTCTAGTGGCAAATGATTCATTGGTAATTCTTCACAAGTTTGATGTTTCTCATTTGTTTTTAATAAACATTTTCTTGGCATAACAAACACTCTGTACTCAGAATTCTTCATTAGCATGTGTTTTATTCACTTTGCCTTAGTTAGAGTACCATTTGAAAGAAGGTGAAAGATGATACCTTTTAAAGATGGAAAGGATCTCAGGCATCATCTTGTCTAACATACTCATTTTATAGGTGAGAAGACTGATGCTCATAAAGGAGAACAAACTTGCCCAAAGTTATGCAGAGGAAGAACTTGAACTTAGGTCTTCTGACTCCAATTGGAGTGTTCTTTCTTCTATACTATATTTACTTTAAGATTCAAAGAATCATAATCTTAGAATAGAGGTATGGCACTATGACATTGAGTATTTTGTTACTCAGTCATTTTTCAGTCAGGGCTGACTTTACATGGCCTTGTTTGAGGTTTTCTTGGCAAAGATACTAGAGTGCTTTGATATTTCCTTCTCTAATGCATTTTATAGAAGAGGAAACTGAGGCAAATAAGGTTACATGACTTGCTGGGGTCAACAGCTAGTGTCTGAGAACAAATTTGGGCTTAGGAAGGTGTCTTCCTGACTGCAGATCCAGTTCTCAGTCCACTGTACCACCTAGATGCCCCAATATCTAGTATATTTCCAAAAATTTTCTTAATGGTGTGACCCCAGCAATTCACTTTTTTAGGTTTTTGCAAGGCAAACCTGGTTAAGTGGCTTGCCCAAGGCCACACAGCTAGGTAATTATTAAGTGTCTGAGACCGGATTTGAACCCAGGTACTCCTGACTCCAGGGCTGGTGTTTTATCTACTATGTCACCTAGCTGCCTGACCCCAGAAATTCTTTAGGGATTGTTAAATCATCATTCCTTTTCATTCTCCTCATTAACTGGAAGAAAATCTGGAAACAAGACCAGAATGCAGTTAGCTGGTATAACACTAACAATATCCAAAAGCTAAAAAGTATATATTAGTTAATATTCAAACTACTTTGATAAGGATGGGGAAAGGAAGAGAATGGCAAATTAGAAGAGTGCTAGTCAAGTTAGGATAATAAAGAGACAATTGGAAGACTTGGAAGGGAATCTAAAAAAGCAGGTTGACTTGGGCTCTTGTGGTGCTACTGATTAAGGAAATACTCCAATCAATATAACATAACTGTGAGGAAGAGTCAAAGAAATAGATGGAGTAGTATAGTGTTGCAGACTACTTGAAACTATCATGGTGATCAGCTTGATTGAGAAGAAAAAAAATGGAGAACTTCAAGTTCTGGTAGCACAAGAAATTAAGCTATATGAGAACAAATCAGAAAAATCAAGATCCCCACCTTCTGGAAATGATTCAGGGGAAATGGTACAATCTATCAAAGTTGATATCTCTAGGAATAAAAGCAAGCTTAAAGATTAAACTCTTTGCCTCAATTTTATGTTCTAAAAGGAAAGATAGACTATACATAAAAGGGAATCAAAAAGCTTAATCAAGATGTTTCTGGGAAGCAGTATGGAGGGCTGGATATATACAAGATAAATTTCATGGCCAATCAGTCATGGGAATAGTCTAAGATATCAGAAAGAAGAACATGAGTGTAATTTCTGGTGTAAGAGCCTAGTGATGTGAAGATAACCAAAAAGAAAGGATCTGGTTCTTAAATTAAGATGCAGGTTCGCTTCTCAGAGCCTCTTTTACCAGGTTAAGATCCATTTCCATTGAAGTATGAGAGTATAGCAAAATTAACAAATAGATAATACAATAGATAGGAAAGGACTAATATGCTTTGTAACAATAATTCCATCAGCTTCAAGTCCTTCAACAATATATTGTCAGGGTAGAGCAAAGATATGTAGCATACAAGCAACAACACAGTTGAACTCTCCCAACATTGGCCTACAAACAAGTTTAAAATAATTTTTCGAATCAAATGTTGAAGTGACAGAGCCAGCAAAAGGTCAGAGTGAGACTTTTTTACAACTTAAGCTAAGAGGTTGGCAGGAGATGTTTGTAATACCAAGGAAAAGATCAACCCAGAGACTGGCAGCAGCAACTTCAGATACTCTAAACCCAGAGATATAAGGGGAAGGCCATAAAAGTGGTCAGAAAAAGATTGTAAAGACCAGAGCTAAGAGGGCAGAGTAAAGGCAGGGACTATCTAGAGTTCTCCCCTAACCTATTCCAAATACCTTTAAATAAGAACTAAACAAATTCAAGAATGAGCAAAACAATTTTCCAGTCCAAGGCAATTTGGAAGATTGGCAGGACGGATCTGTTGCCCTGGGGTGAGAGGAATACAGTATAGTGCAAGTCCTGGCCCCAGTAATTCAGGAACAGACAGTGAAGTGACTGGATCAATGGCAGTGGTGGTTTTCAGACCTTTCAGCCCAAAGACTGCCAAGTACAACTTGGAAGGTAGCAGGAAAAAATTGCTGCATTGGGGTGAGAACAGAGTACAGTCCAGCACAGTCTTCAGCAATGCAAATCCAAACTTAGAAGACCAGGAACAGTCCTTGGGGACCACTAAATTGGCAGAGGTCACTGCTTCCAGATCTCTTGGTCCACAGATATTAAGGTGCCCAGAAGAAGATACAGGACTCTATATCTTTGTCCATACTCAGATCTGGGTTACAAACTTGGATCCCAGTCCCAAGAAGAAGAGGTACAATAGCACAACAGAGATTGTTGCCACAGGGGAGCAGGTACACTCCTCATAGTTACAGAGTAAAAAAGAGTGGTTATAATCATCCATAAAAGAGAGCAAAGTGATAATCATTCAGTAGAGCATACTACCTTGGAAGAATTGAAAACTTGCAAGTTCCTAAGGGTATTTCTGAAAACATCTGCAAAAACCCTAAAAGCTTAGAACAGTGTGCTCTCTACCTGGAAGCAGAGCCATATTTTAACAAAGAGTTAAACATCAAATCATAGGCTAGGGAAATGAGCAAACAACTGAAGAAAAAATGAATCTGATCATAGACAGTTACTTTGATGATAAGTAAGATAAAAATATATACTCAAAATAGATAACAAAGTCAAAGCTTCTATGTCCAAGAAAAATATAAATTGGTCTCAGGCCACAGAAAAGCCCAAAAAAGGATTCTGAAAATCAAGTAAGGGAAGTAGAAGAAAAATTGGGAAAAGTAATGAGAGTAATACAGGAAGATCGTGAAAATCAAGTCAGTAGCTTAGTGGAGATGCAAAATTTGAAGAAAATAACGTCTTAAAAACTAGACTAGGTCAAATGGGAAAAAGAAGTCTAGAAAGTCAATGAGGAGAAAAATGCCTTAAAAAGCAGAATTGATTGAATGGAAAAGAAGATATAAAAACTCTGTAGAAAATAATTGCTTAAAATATACAATTGAATATAGGGAAGCTCATGACTTTGTGAGAAAGCAACCATAAATTAATTGATAAATAATGAATCAATATAATGAAAAACTAGAAGAAAATGTGAAATATTTCAGAGGAAAAACAACTTACATGGAAAATAGAACCAAAAATTAATTTAAAATTATTGGACTATTTGAAAATCATAATAAAAAAAGAGCTTAGACATCATCTTTCAAGAAATTCTCAAGGAATACTACCATGCTATTTTAGAAGCAGAAGGTAAACTATAAATTGAAAGAATTTCCCAATCACCTCCTGAATGAGATTCTAAAATGAAAATTGCAGGAATATCATAGCCAAATTTCAGAGCTCCCAGGTCAAGGAGAAAATTATGTAGGCAATCAGAAAGATACAATTCAATTATCGTGGAGCCACAGTCAGGATAACACAATATTTAGCAGCTTCCAAATTAAAGGATAGTAGGGTTTGGAATATAATATTCTAAAAGACAAAAAAATTTAGATTGCAAGCAAGAATCAATTACTCAGCAAAATTGACCATACTATCCAGCAAAATTGAACATACTCTTTCAGGGGAAAGTAGGAACATTCACTGAAATAGAGTACTTTCAAACTTTCCTGACAGAAGTACCATAGCTGAACAGAAAATTTGACCTTCAAATATAAGACAAATGAAATGAAGCATAAAAAGATAAAAAGAAAAGCAAGTCACAAGGGACTTATTGTTTAATTGTTTATATTCCTGCATGGAAAATGATACTGATAACTCAAATGAACTTTCTTATGTATTAGGGGAGGTAGAATGAGCACATATAGACAAGGCACAAGTGGAAGTTGAATATGAAGAGATAATATATTAAAAAGATGAAGTTAGGGGGTGAGAAAGGAAGGTTAGTGAGAAAGAAGAGGTAGAATGAACTAAGTTATTTCATATAAAAGAGACAAGGAAAAAAACCTTTGCAGCAGAGTAGGAGAGCCTTACTCTCATCAAAATTGGTTCAGAGAGGTAAATATATATATATATATATATACATATATATATATATATATATATATATATATATATATAAACACACACACACACACACACACACACACACACACACACACACACACACACTCAACTGGTTAAAGAAATCTATCTTACCCTAGAGGAGGAGAGAAAGGGGATGGGAGAAAGGGGCAGGGTGGATGTGATCAAAGGATCAAAGGAAGGAAATGTTGTGAGGGGGGGTAGTCAGATGCATAATATTTTTCAGGAGGGATAGGGTGGAAGGAGATAGAGAGAATAGATTAAATGGGGGTGGGGGAATAGGATGGAAGAAAATACAGTTAACAATAAAAACTGTGGGGGAACTTTGGAAATAAGTTTCTCTGATAAAGATCTCAGACCTCTATTGAGGTCTAAAGAGAGTAAAATTAAAACAAAAATACAAGCCATTCCCCAATTGATAAATGATCAAAAGTTAGAACAGTTTATGGATGAGATTATCAATTCTATCTAGGCCATGTTAAAAAAAAGTCCTAACTCACTAATAAATGGAGAAATGAAAATTAGAACAATTCAAAAACAGAATATAGGGATGAGAAAAAGGAATGCATCAGAAGAAGGGGGAAGGGTGAGATAGAATGGGACATGCAAGGAAGAGGTATTTTTTTTAATAGTGGAGGTGAAAAATGAAGAAAGTGGCAGGCAAAACTTGAACATCTCTTCAAAGAGGAAAGAATTCAATTGGGTATAGAAATTTATCTAACTCAATAGGGAGACAGGAGAAGGTAATAAAGGAGGGAATGATAAGAGAAAGTTCTTAATGGGGAAAGTAATGATCAGAAACATGGCAGACTTTTGAAGAGAAAAGGAATAAAAGAGAAAAAGATAAATGGAGGAAAATAGAACAGAGAAAAATGTACGAGTGATCATAACTGTGACTGTGAATTTGAATGTTAACCCATAAAACAGAAGTAAATAACAATGGATTACAAACAAGAATCCAACAATAAGTTGCATACAAGAAACACACTTGAAACAGAAAGACACACATAGAGTTGAAATTAAAAGGTCGGGCAAAAGTTTCAATTAGTTTCAGCTGACATTAAAGATGGCAAAGGTAACAATCATAATTTCAGACAAAATGAAAGCAAAATTAGACCTAATTGAAAGAGATAAGGGAAACAGTATTTCTCTAAAAAGTATCATAGATGATGAAGTAATATCAATAAAAAAATATTTGTTGCCAGTTACTTGGTCACAAGATATGAGCTTGAAATTTTCGGAAGAAATCAGTTATTTTTAGTCAAATAAAAATGGTTTAAATTACTATTGATTAAAGAACTGGACATTGAAACAGCATGAGCTACCTCACAACTATTGAAAATGACAAATGCTGAAGAGACTGGGGAAAATAGGTTCATTAATGAACTGTTCATGAAATTGTGAACTGGTCCAACCATTCTGGAGAACAATATGAAATTAAGTCAAAAAGGCTATAAAACTATACACACTCTTTTATACAACAATACCATTATTTGGTTCAAACCCCAGAGGGATAAAAGAAAAAGGAAAAGGATATATATATATATATATATATATATATATATATATATATATATATATATAGCAGTTCTTTGTGTGATGGGAAAGAATTGGACATTGAGGGAATGTTCATCATTTGGGGAATGGCAGAGCAAGTTGTGGCATATGTTAGACTACTATTATGCTTTAAGAAACAATGAAAGGGGTGGTTTCAGAAAAAAAATCTTGACAAGCTCTATATGAACTGATTCAAAATGAAGTGAGAAAAATGGGGAGATCATTGTGCAAAGTAATAGCAATGTTATAAAAATAAGCAACTGTGAAAGACTTGGCTTCATTATTTAAGGCAAAAGTTCAAGACAATTCTAAAGGACTTATTGAGGAAAAAGTGCTATCCATCTCCAGAGTGAGAACTGGTAAAATTTAAGTGTATATTGAAGTATAATTTTCTCCTTTTTCTGTGATATAACTAATATGGAAATATGTTTTGCATAACTGCACATGTATAATTGATATTTTATGTCTTCTCAGTGAATAGAGAAGGATAGGAGGGACGGAAAGAATCTGGAACTCAAAATTTAGAATAAATTGGTAAATAAAGGCTATATATAGCATGATTTTATACATATATATACACATACACACATATTCTTTGGTGAAGGGGAGAAGGAAGAAAAAATGGGGGAAAAAGAAAAGTTATATGATCATCTTATCATATATTTAAAAGGAATAGAAAATTGTACACAATAATTTGTAGTTTCATGTATAATCATCATTTTTTCTATTCTACTGTGCTTTATAAAGGCTTTATTATCTCTTAAGATCAGAATAAAAGATGAAATTTTAAAAAAGAAAAGAATGTTCAAATAAATAATACAAATTTATTTTATTTTTTAAAAAAAGAAGCTATTGAAATTCTTCAGAAAAGCATGAATAACTTTTACATTAAAGAAAACTTAAATGCCCCTTTTGTTCAATTAAACAAAACTATCCCAAAAAAGAATGAAGTAAATCTAGAAAAGAAAAGCACATAAGAAATTCTAGATTCTCTTATTTAGAAATTGAAGTCAAAAGTATAAAATCAAGGTCATAGGAGTCAAAGCAACATGACGTGTGAAATACCATGTCAGTTATTGCTATTCTTATTTTATAGGTGAGTCAAATAAGGTTTCACACAGCTTTTTAAGAATCAGAAACATGATCCACCCTAATAGAAACATTGTACTACAGAGTAATATATACAAGTTTCTGAGTCAGAAGACATAAGTTCAAATTCTGGCTCTCACATTTATGAGCTATGTGAATTTGGGTGTGTTTCATATCCTCTCTGAGCCTCTCTAAAATAAAGGGATTGTACTAGATGGCTTCTAATGTTCTTTCTCAATCTTAGTCAGCAGATATCAGCATTTTTCATTCTCTGTACTCCTTTACATTCTTAAAGATTATTGAGGTTGGGGCGGCTAGGTGGTGTAGTGGATAAAGCACCGGCCCTGAAGTCAGGAGTACCTGGGTTCAAATCCGGTCTCAAACATTTAATAATTACCTAGCTGTGTGGCCTTGGACAAGCCACTTAACCCCATTTGCCTTACAAAAACCTAAAAAAAAATTATTAAGGTCCTCCAAGAGCTTTTGCTTATGTGGATCATATTTGTCTTTATCTCCTACTTTAGATATCAATATGCCTTAGTATTATGAAAATAATTTTAGCCTCATGGATTTCCTAAAAGAATCTTAGGGGGCAACTAGATGATGTGGTGTATAGAATACTTACTGGGCTTGTGGTCAGGAGGAAATGAGTTCAAATCCTCAGACCCTTAATAATTACCTAGCTATAGGATTGTGGGCAAGTCACTTAATCCCATTGCCTTGCGAAAGAAAGAAAGAAAAAAGAAAGAAAGAAAAAAGAAAGAAAGAAAGAAAGAAAGAAAGAAAGAAAGAAAGAAAGAAAGAAAGAAAGAATCTTAGTAGCCACCAGACTGTACTTTATGCACTCTAAATCAATGACTCAAAGATTTCAGGTACTCAATCAATTATTTTGGTGTACTTAGGTGGCAGAGTGGATAAAATGTTAGACATGGAACTCCAAAGCCAGCCTCAAGCTCTACTAGCTGGGTAAGTCACTCAACTGTATTTGCCTCAGTTTCCTCATCTTTAATATGAGCTGGAGAAGAAAATGTCAAACCATTCCCAGTACTCTTTCCCTAAATGGGTGAAAAAAGTCAGACATGACTGAAAAAGTTTATTTTGAATTATTTCTATACATGGTGGTAAAGGGAAAAAAAGTAAAAGCACAAAGACTTTGAACTTTTCTTCCCTACCATCAGCTTTCCAGAAGTCGTTTACATGCATTGGTTTTATGATTGAATTTCTTCTCTTGCTTGCTTGCTCAAGTTAATATTTTTAAAGTATTTTTTTAATTTCTTTCACCTAAAAACAACCCCTAAATAAAGAAACTCACGTAGTGAAAAATTTGTACCAAATGTTTGTCATGGTTGGATACAAAAGGAAAATGTAAGATGACTGTTCCTATGAAATACATGATGCTACCATTAGATGGTCACATGATCCATCCAATCTGGAATAGTGTGGTCCCAAGTTTGGCAATGATGAACAATCTTTCTGATTGTTTGAAACATGAATTTCTAATATCTAATATTCATAAGGAAAAAGCATATTGGATGAGCCATCCTACAAGGGGAAAACAGAATTGTTTAATGATACTGGGAGTATTTTGTGAGCAATGGACTTGATCTGTCCATACTCTCATTTCTGAAGACATAAACAAAAACAAGGAAAATTTCCTGTATTCTGGGGGACTGACATCACCTAGTCAGGGCATATATATAGTCAGGGACCAGGAAAGAACAGAGCAGAACATCCAGAACTGAAAAACCAACTTGTCCTTCTTACCTACTCCAAACTAGCATCCACCAACACCATGGTCCATTCCTGCTGTGGCTCTGTCTCCTCTGGCTGCTGTCAGCCCAGCTGCTGCCAGCCCAGCTGCTGTCAGCCCAGCTGTCAGATCACCTGCTGCCAGCCTAGTTGTGGCCAGTCCAACTGTTGCCAGCCCTGCTGCCCACCCAGGTGCTGCCTGCCAGTATCTTGCCAAACTACTGTGATCCGCCCAGTGACCTGTGTGCCCAGGTGTAGCCGCCCCATCTGTGACACCTGTTGCCGCCCTCCCTGCTGCCTGCAGGAGGGCTGCTGTTGCCCCATCACCTGCTGCCCCAGCTCCTGCACAGCTGTGGTCTGCAGGCCCTGCTGCTGGGCTTCCACCTGCTGCCAGCCCATTAATGTGCAGTCCCCTTGTTGTAGACCTCCCTGCTGCCAGCCAGCCCCCTGTCGCACCACCTGCCATACCACCTGCTGCCCCACCTGCTGCTCCACCTGCTGCTGAACAGCCTTGCTAAGATCCAACAGCTAAGAACCAGGACTATCCACCATTCAAAGGAGGAAACTATGCAATCTCTTTGGAAGCCAGTTATCAAACTGTTATAAACTACTTCTCTTCTCCTTCCCCCTCTCCTTTAACATAACTCTTTTATTGAACTTACCTAGTACTTTAATGCCAATTACAAAAACGTTCCAAATTTCTTCATTTGAATCTCTGAACTTGGAAATGAGAATAAATAGAATCCCACCTTACTATTATTTTTAAGCATATCAGATTGAATGCCTTTCAAATACTGTGTTTGTTCTCTTGTAAAATAAAAAAAAATTGTCAAAACATTTGCAGTTCTAATGTTTTTCATCAATCAGGAAATTTAGAGGTAGAAAATATTCTTAGAGATTATCTGGTGACTTAACCTGGGATAGGTGAAGTCATTTAAAAATATTTTGAAAATCATATGCCAATATAATTGATTTCATTTGAAATCTATATATTCATTATACCTTTAAATTATTCTGAGAGAGGTCCATAGACTTCACTTGACTTTCAAGAAGATTCATGATTGCCACCCCCTCCCCAATTCTAGTCCAAGTTCCTCATTTTACAGAACTCTAAAGAAAGCAAATAATGTAACCAAAGTCAAAGAGGTTGAAAATGGCAGAGCTAGAATTCAAACCAGTATTTCTGTTGGCTCACATCGCATGCCCTCTTGACCATTCCATACAATCTCATCTCTTAATTTTTACAGATTAATAAAATGAGGTTAATTGACATGAACCAAGCTGTTCAAGGATATATTGGAGGGAAAGAGTAAAGGTATCATTTGAAACCATTCCATTTTCTGAATTCATTCATCATTCTATGTTGAATCCATATTGAATTCACAAACTTAATGATCTTGTAGAATCATAGACAATCAGAGAATCAGAGAAACAAATGAAGCAAAAGGTTGTCCAATACCATTTTAGAAAGTATGAACAATTTAAGTTTTGACTATGACCTGTAAGATTACTGGTTTAGGGAACTCTTTTCACCAACACAAACCAGCAATCATTATTTAGCTTAGAGTCAAAAGCACTTCCTTGGATTTAAGGATCCAAGGGGATTTAAGTAATTTGCTGAGGTTACATAAGCATCATGTTTCAGATCTTGTTGACTCCCATACCAAGAGGTTCATTCCTTCCTTGCTTGCTTACTTCCATGCTTCCTTCCTTCCTTCTTTCCTTCCTCCTCCTCCTCTTCCTCTTCTTCTTCTTCTATTCTTCAATTCTTTTATTTTCCTTCTATTCTTTTTTCTTCTTCTCTTCCTCCTCCTCCTTTCCCTCCTATTTTCCCCTTTACTTCTCAATATGCTTTTAGTCAAATAACTAAACATTCGTAAGGACTTATTTAGGTAGAGCATTGTACTGAGTACTAAAGATTCAAAGATATCAAGATGAAACAATCACTTGCTCTTAAGAACATGAGGGCTGAATTTGTTGTACATGAACCATTTTATGCTACAATTGTAGCTTAATTAGATGTAGCTACTTGAAGACAAGAAAATTTCCCTCTGCCACAGTTGAATTCTCTTTCTCACCTGAGTTAAAGTCTTTTGTTAAAAAATAAGTATCTCACAAAAACAATATGTATTCTCAGAAGTTCATAAAAATAAAAATAAAAGAGACTCAAAATTCAAAATAGCAGCTTGAATCCTTTGCAGTAAAACTACACTTAATATCTAGAGAAACAAATGAAAATCATATTGATTTGTCAAGGCAAGGATAAAGTAACTGGAACTTTGCCCAGGGGAATTGAAATTTAGATAATATTTACAGCACTTTGTTTCTCCAGCAGTACATAAACAATTGAACCTAGTGCCTAATAATCAAGAATAATTAGTGAAACTAGGAAGCTATAAGATGGAATGAGTTTCCTCCTCCTCTTCCAAACACCATCATAATTATACTTTAACCCTGGAGGCAGCCTTACCCAGCACTGTCCTAATAATGTCCTGGTATCTTTATTCATCTTCATTTCGACTCATTTTTTTCTTTTAAAAAATTATTTGTGTCTTTTGCCTTCACACTATCATCATTTCTTGAAATGGAGAAGCTTATTGTGAACATATCTTAAAATGTAAATGCAATTTTGTCTTAGAACCATCTCTTTTTCTCACATATATATCTCTATATGAGAAGGAATATTTGTTTCATTATCTGTTCCTCAGTACAATCATTAATTTTTCAATTACTTAGATTTCAGATTCCTTTAGTGATATTTTCTAAACCAAAGGAAACAGTATGGTTAGATCAACCTCTGAGCAATAGAGTTTCTGGAAACCTGATCCTGAGCCTTAATACAAGTGACTTCTGTTTAGCCAGTCAACAAAAGTTCTGTCATCCCATCACATTTTAGAAACATCCTTATTAGAACAGCTCTCATTCATCCAAGTAAATGTTTGGGTAAACCATCTTATAAGTGTGCTTTATCTTTGAAACTTTTGTGCTTTTTGGCATCCTAGTATCAGGCAAAAAACATCATAGAACACTAGTCTTTTGGAACTACTTGTAAGAATCTTTGAGCTGCATCAGGGCCATCTCCACCATGCCAACCTGCTCTCTGTGCCATTGTCTCTATTGACCTTAGATTCAAAGATGGTGAAGGCAGCTACTTCTGAGTTTCAATTTTATTTAAACTGACATTTTGTGTCTCTTGATTGATGTGGCACTTGTGGTAAAGCCATTCTTTTCACAGAAGCTTTAAATGAATTTGTTATTGAGTTACTCTCTTCTTTATTCTTCCCCTACTGTTATAAGCATAAAATAGGATAATATTTGAAAATCACTTAGCATTGCATCTGACTTATGATAAAATTTTTTCCTGCCCTGTTTGCCCTCCTCCCTCTGTTCTTTCCTTCCTTCTTTCTTTTCTTCCTTCCTTCTTTCCTTCCTTTCTCCATCCCTCCTTCTTCCTTGTTCACCACTTGACCTTCTTCAATCCACAGAATTTCTTAATTTCTTGTCTTTTGTTTGCTCATATTTACAGTTTAGTTTCTGGATAGGGATTTGAATAGTGTGCACAAACACTATTTGGTCCTTAATTTTGCGACTAAGACCTCCAATTCTCTGCAAATTTTTTTAGATTTTTAATTGTCACCTAGTGACTCAATTTAGATTTCGTTTTAACTCCTATCTCCCTTTCTTCTTACACAGTCTTGAACCAAGAATCTTGCTGTGACAGATGAATCAATAATAAATTTCTTGTAAGATCTCAGGTGACTTTGCTGCCAAGAGTCTGTGTTGACTCCTTTTGTGGCTCCTGATATAGCTTAACTATGGGCTACATAGGTGCTGAGGTGCCAGTGTTCTGCTCTGTCTCTCTCTTCTACTGTGACTCAGGAGCGGGCTGCCTGATCAAGTCATATTCCTTACTGTGTACAATAAACCTTCTGGTCCTAGTCTATTCTCATCTTCATTTAAGGCTCAGGATCAGGTTTCCAGAAACTCTATTGCCCAGAGGCTGATCTAACCCTACTGTTTCCTTTGGTTTGACTGATCAGTGCTTCCTGAGTTCTGGGCAACCTGTTTACCTGTTTGGACCTTTTTCTTCCATGAGCACCTGGCAGAGAGCATACTGTGTCTTTCATCTACCTTGGCTAGTCTGCTTCTAAGATACACAGACTTTCAGCAGTCCTCTTACACAGTCCTGGACTGGATGGGGGCATTTGTTGCCATTTATTTTTGTTTTTTCTTTATCATTGGTAATTTTTGTGCATTTTTAGAACTTAACTACAGTCAGGATTTGGAGGGCTATAGGAAGGGGAATCTTGCTTCCTCTAATATATCATCATCTTAGAGGTGGCTAGGTGGTACAGTGGATAGAGCACAAGTCCTGGAATCAGGAGTACCTGAGTTCAAATTTGACCTCAGACAATAATTACCTAGTTGTGTGGCCATGGGCAAGCCACTTAACGCCATTTGCCTTGCAAAAAAACAGACAAAAAAAAGAGACTTGTGATTTTCATAGGTACAGGGAACTCACAGATGAAAAAACAGCCTTTATGAATAGCAAATCATCACCCTCTCTGCAACTTAAAGATCTGCCTACAACACTGAGAGGTCAAATGTTTTTACTTAGGATCACACAGTCAGTCTGTCTGAGGCAGGATCTGAACCCAAGTGCTGGTGGTTTTAAATCCAGTTGTCTACCATGCCATATTTTACTCTCAAAATAAATCAAACAGAACCATCCCAAATTCTCTTGTTTAGTCCCTGGAACACAGTTAAAATGATTCTAGTTACTGGCAAAAATTCTTTGTTAAGGACCATGACAAATCCAAATCACTCTGGCTTTCATTGATAGGTCAATAATACGGCCTAAGCCTTATTTGTTTGGGTCCTGAAGGTTCAAAATGACTGTAAATAGCTTTTTTTTTCTATTTTGACCAAAAACCCTGAGATTCTTCCTCTTGCAGATTGCTTGGATTTTGTTTTGTCTTTTTGAATAGGTAAAAGAGGCCATTTTTTTGCCGCACTTCTCACCTGGTGACCCAATTGATAGAGTCAGCCCTGGAGTCAGGAGGATCTGAACTCAAATCCAACCTTAGACCTTGACACTGACTAGCTGTTTTGACCTAGGCAAGTCATTTAATCCTGATTGCCTTGCATACAGGGCTATCTCCAGTCATTCTGATTCATATCTAGCTTCTGGAATCAGATGGCTCCCAAGGAGGAAGTGAGGCTTGTGACTTTGCACAGTACCACCCCCTCTAACTCAAATCCAGCTCACTTTCATGTCATGGCATCCTTCCTGGTGTCATGGTCCTATTCCACAACAAAAGACCAAAAAACCCCAGCAAATAAGACAGTCAAAAATAGATCCCATACATACCAAAATATTTATAGTTGCATTTTTTTGTAATTTAAAGAATTAGAAATAAAATAAATGTCCATTGATGAAGAATAGTTTTAAAATGTGGTATATGGATATAATGAAATTTTCCTAGATCATAAGAAACAATGAATAAAAGTTATATAGAGAAACACAGGAAGTTATGCATTGATGCAAATTAAAGTAAATAGAGCCAGGGAGACAATATACAGTGTGCTCCTAAAGTTTAAAACTGAACTAAGAATTTTAGAATGCCCTGAACACATTGCTGAATGAATTCAGCAATGTGAATGGAAAAAATAAGCCATAACAATATAAAATTGAATGTGGGAGAAGAAAAGAGCAACTGGGCTGAATCTACCTTGCATACTTATTACTTGCATTAACTTGGGTAAATCATTTAATCTCTCTGGATCTCAGTTTCCTCATTTATAGTTATTTAGTTGTTTTCTACATTTATTAGTTGTCCTTTGTTATCAAAGAAGATCACTACAGCATCACTATGTTAGAAACAACTTGCAATGTATTCAACTGTGGTTGATCAAACCAGTATGAGTTCACAAACAGTTAATGTGAATAACTGGGATGAATACTCTATTTTTATGCTTCTCATATTGTCCCTGAACTGCTTCCATTCTCCCTTACTCATAGAGCACAGCACCCTCTCTGATGAGAGCACGCCATGCTGGGCAGTCCTGTGCCAGTGTCTCCCATGTCATACAATCAATTCCAAAGTTAAGAGAAATCTTGAGAGTGTCCTTTTATCACTATTTCTTATAGCCCCTTCTCCACACCCACCCACCCCTACCCTCCTGCTCTGCCATGAGCTCTTACCCTGTGTGAGTTCTTCATAAAATAGTCTTTTTGGTTACTGTGCATTTCCATTTCACATTCGAACAATGTGGCTAGCCTATCGAAATTGCCCCTTCCCTAGGTCTATTTCCTCATCTATAAAATAAAAGGATTAAATTATGTGACCTTACGGGTTCCTTTCTTAATTCTAAGATGTTAAAAGTATCGAAGATTTGTAGTTTTTTAATTAAGTATCAAGTTTTGATGTAAAGAAAAAAAGGAAATAGACCTCTCTTGCTTCCTTGCAGAGGTGAGAGTCTATGGATGTAAACAGTTTAACAGTGCGTATGCTATTAGACTTGATTGATAATGGCTATTTTTTTTTACTAACCTGCTCTTTTTTCCTTTTTTTTTTTTAACAAAGGCTGATTCACTGGGGAGAGGAACAGTGGAATGTGTATTGAAACAAAAATGACATTTAAAAAAATCAATAAGTTTTTAAAAATGCAAATACTTTTCATATTATGTGCATTCAATAATACTTATCGAGTTGAGCAGTGTTTCTCTTATGCCTCACTACCTGATATTTTAGAAGACAGTGTCAATAGAACATGAGCTCAGATAGGCTTGCTTATTCTATAAAGATGTTGAGTATGGTCCAGGCCAAAGGGTGAGTTCCTTGTTTTACTTCCAGCCAAATACAACAAGACTTAGAAGTCACAGACCATCTACTGGGTAATAGATTATTTTAAGTTAGAGTTTACTTATCTCTTTGAATTTTTATTGTCTAGATTTCTTCTTGAATCCCTCCCTTTACATTCCTGAAGTACCATCACTTATATCAATTTTTCCCAAAAAATAGAATGAGAGGGGAAAAAATAGCAAAATCAAACATTGTATGCATGTGTAATGAATTATTTTTTTCATGGCATCCACATTCTATACTCAATTAGCAAGATCATTGAACTGCACTGTTTCCAAGTCTCCAAAGCAAATTCTAATTCAATTCCCTAATGTCAGAGGAAAAGTAGATTTATTAAGGAAATTTTTCCTTTTTCTGTTTTTCCAAGGGAAAAAGTAAAAAAGGAATGCAATTAACTTTTTCAAAGAAAGGGATTGAAAGATATAAATAGAATTTCATACTTGATTTTTGCCTTAGAAAACAGAGCAAGAGTAGTATGAAGGAAACAACTCAGTACAAAAGAATGCCCTCATGGAAGTTAGTATCAACAGCATGTCCTACTTTTTTAAAGAATTAATTCATTTTTTACTCATAGCAGACCTGTTTGTGGTGTCAAAGAATTGGAAATTAAGTGAATATCCTTCAGTTCAGGAATGGTTTAACAAACTGTGGTATATGTATCTCATGGAATGCTATTGTCCTTTTAGAAACCAGAAGGGATGGGAATTCAGAGCAGCCTAGGGGGATTTGCATGAACTGATGCTGAATGAGATAAACAGAATTAGAAAAACACTGTACAACCTAACAGCAACATGGGGGGCAATGATCATCCTTGATGGACTTGTTCATTCCATCAGTGCAACAACCAGGGACAATTTTGGGATATCTGCAATGAAGAATACCATCTGTATTCAGAGAAAGAATTATGGAGTTTGAACAAAGACCAAAGACTATTACCTTCAAATTACAAAAAAAAAAGTTATCTTGCTATGCAATTTTGCTATCTCTTTTACTTTATTTTTCTTCCTTAAGGATATTATTTCTCTCTCATCACATTCAACTAAGATCAATGTATACCATGGAAAAAGTGTTAAGACTAATAGAATACCTTCTGTGGGGGTGGGGAGGGAAGCAAGAATGGGGGGGGGGGGGAATTGTAAAACAAAATAAATAAAATCTTTCTTAGAAAAGAATTAATTCATTTTTAACATTATTTTCAAAAATATTTTCAGTTCTAAATTTTTTCTTCCCTCCTAACCCTTCCCCACCCATTGTGAGGAGAAGAAATGGGATATCAATTATATATGAATAATCATTTAAAATATCTTTCCACATTAGTTATACTGGAAAAAATAAGAAAAATAAAGTGAAAACATTATGCTTCAATTTGCATTCAGACTCCAACAGTTCTTTCTCCAGAGGTATATATAACTTTTCATCATAAGTCGCTCAAAATTGTCTTGGATCATTAAATTGTTGAGTCATTAATAGTTGTTCATCATAAAAATATTGTTGTTCATGTATATAATGTTATTCTGGTTTTGCTCACTTCACTTTACATCTCTTCATTTAAGTCTTTCCTGGTTTTTCTAAAAGCATTCCTATTCATCTATTCTTAATATAAAACTATTCTTTTACAATCATATAACCTCAGCTTGTTCAGTCATTTCCCATTTGACTTTTCAATTGTTTGCTACCACAGAAAGAGCTACTATAAATATTTTTATACGTATAATTCCTTTCCTTTAAAAAAATCTCTTTGGAAAATAGACTTGGTAGTATATTACTGGGTCAAAAGTTATATTTTGGGGGTGGAGCCAAGGTGGTGGAAAGGAGGCAGTAATTCCCAGAAGCTGTCCCCCAGGCCACTCCAAATACTTTAAAATCATGTCTCTCTAAACAAATTCTATAGTGGTGGAACCCACAAAAAGATTGAGTGAATCAATTTTTCAGCCCAAGACAACATGGAAGATCTGTGGGAAGTATCTGTTTCACCAAGTTAGAGAAAGTCACAGTGTAGCTGGGACCTTACCTGAGCAAACCTAAGTCCTGGGGGCTCCTGAGTCTGGGGCAACTGGGGTAGTTTCCAGACCTCTCAGCCCTGGGATTGCCAAGGACAACTTGGAAGGTCAGTAGCACTCACCAAAGTGAGTGTTGAATCCAGACCAGCCCAGGCCTTAGTGCAGTCCCTGGCCTGGGAATTTATAGAACCACCCAGCAGCTGCTTCTACAGTGCTCAGGTCACTGATGATAAGAGAGTCAAGAGAAAATGTAGAGGTCTCTCCACTATCCCATACTCAAGTCCAGGTTGCAGACTGGGGCCCCATACTCTCATAGTGAAGGAGGGACTCTCCTCACTGTTCCATGGCAGAGGGGAGTGCTTGTGGTCATCCACAGACCAGAGCACAGGCAAGAAAGCAATCAGAGACTCTCATAAGTCCTTGAAGAAATTGAGGTCTCTGGTGGGGGGATGTCCCTAAAATCCTCAAAAACTTGGGAAAGTACGTACTCCACCATAGAAACAGAACTGCACCTTAACAAAGAGTTAAATCAAGTCATAGACTGGGGAAATGAGCAAACAACAGAAGAAAAAGAATCTGACCATAGACAACTACTTTGTTCCCATAGAGGATCAAAATGCACACTCAGAAAATGATGAAGTCAAAGTATCTCTATCTAAAGCGTCCAAGAAAAATGAGAATTGGTCTCAGGATATGGAAAAGCTCAAAAAAGATTTTGAAAATAAAGTAAGGGAAGTAGAGGAAAAATTGAGAAGACAAATGAGAGCGATGTGGGAAAATCATGAAAACTAATTCATCAGCTTGTTGAAGGAGATACAAAAAATTATTGAAGGAAATAACATCTTAAAAACCAGTGTAGGTCAAATGGAAAAAGAGGTTCAAAAGGTCAGTGAGGAGAATACCTTAAAAAACAGAATTGGTTAGATGGAAAAGGAGATAAAAAATTTCTCTGAAGAAAATAATTCCTTCAAATGGAGAATGGAGCTAAGGGAAGCTAATGACTTTGTAATAAATCAAGAAACAATAGAACAAAACCAAAAGAATGAAAAACTAGAAGAAAATGTGAAATATCTCTTTGGAAAAACAACTGATCTGAAAAAAAACAGATCCAAAAGAGATAATTTAAAAATTGTTGGACTACCTGAAATCCATGACCAGAAAAGGAAATTAGACTTCATTTTTCAAGAAGTTCTCCAGGAAAATTGCCCTGATATCCTAGAAGCAAAGAGTAAAATAGAAAATGAGGGGATCCACAAATCACCTGAAAGAGATTCCAAAATAAAAACAGGAATATTATAGCCAAATTCTAGAACTCCCAATTCAAAGATAAAATATTATAAGCAGCCAGAAAGAAGCAATTCAAATATTGTGACACTATAGTTAGTATTACACAGGCCTTAGCAGCTTCTATATTAAGAGCTTATAGGACTTGGAATATGATATTCCAGAATGCAAAAGAGCTTGAATTACAGACAAGAATCAAACCCAGCAAAACTGAACATATTCTTTCAGGAGAATAGATGGACATTCAATGAAATAGAGATTTCCAAATTTTCCTGTTGAAATGACCAGAGCTGAACAGAAATTTTGATATTCAAGTATTGAATTTAGATGAACTGTTTGAACTGCTTGTATCCTTGCATGGAAAAATGATACTGATAACTCATAAGAACTTTCTCATTTATTAGAGCAGTTAGAAGAAGCATATGTAGATAAGGCACAGGAAAGAATTGAATATGAACCTAAAATAAATGGAGTTAATGGATGAGAAAGGAATGTACTTGGAGAAAAGGGAAAAGAGAGGTAGAATGAACTGAGATATTTCATTTAAAAGAGTCAAGAAAAAGCTATTGCAGTGGAGTCGAAAGGAGAAAGGTGAGGGGGAATGAGTGAACCTTCATTCTCATCAGAAGTGGTTCAGGGAGGAAATAACATGCACACTCAACAGGGTATAAAAATCTATCTTATCCTAGAGAATGAAAGGAAAGAAACGGAATGGGAAAAGGGGGACAGGGAGGGCAGGAATAGTCAACTACAACACATGTTTTTGAAGAGGGTCAGGGTGAAAGGGGAGAAGGAATAGAATTAATGGGAGTGCAGAGAAATGAGATGGAGGGCAAAATAAGCAGCAATAGCATCTGTGGGAAAAATTATTGAAGCAATTTCTCTGATGGGCTTATGATAAAGAAAGCAATCCATCCCAGAATCAGAGCTGATGATATCTGAACATAGACTAAGTACACTTTTTTCTCTCTCTCAGTTATTTTTCTTGAGGTTTCTCTAACTTTGTGGGGGAGGGGAGATTATCATTATTTTTACAACAAGACTATTGTGGCAATGTAAAAATGAATTAATTAAATGTAAAAGAAAAAGTTATAAGCAATTTTATAGCATTTTGAGAATACTTCCCAATTGACCTTCAGACTAGTTGGATTAGTTCACAACTCTACCAACAGTGTATTGGTGTCTCAATTTCCTCATGTCACTTCCAACAATGTCATTTTCCCTTTCGGTCATATAAGCCAATCTGGTAATTGTGAGATGGTACTTCAGAGTTGTTTTCAGTTTTATTTCTCTAATCAATAGTGATTTAGAACATTTTTCATGTGATTATAGTTAGTTTTGATTTTTTCATCTGTAAACTACCTTTTTGTATACTTTGACCATTTATCAATTGAGGAATGACTTATATTTTTGTAAATTTGACTCAGTTCTCTGTATTTTTGAGAAATTAAAATTTTATTAGAAAAATTTTCTGTAAAATGTTTCCCAGTTTTCTGTCTTTCTTCAAATTTTGGTTGCATTGGTTTTGCTTGTGCAAAAGCTTTTTAATTTAATAAAATCAAAATTATCCATTTTCTATCCCATAATACTCTATACCACATTTTGATCATTAATTCTTCCTTTATCCATAGATCTTACATGGAAAATTATTCCATGCTCTCTAAATTTCCTTATGAAATCTCCCTTTATGTCTAAATCATATTGACCTTATTTTGGTATATAATGTGAGATGTAGGTTTCTACCTAGTTTCTGCCAAACTACTTTTGAATTTTCAAAGCAGTTTTTGTGAAATAGTGAGCTTTTGTAACAAAAAGTTAGAACTTTGGAATTATCAAATACTAGATTATTATAATTATTTACTGCTATGTATTGTGTACCTAAACTATTCCCCTGGTCCAACAGTCAATTTCTTAGCCAATACCACATTATTTTTATGATTACTGTTTACTAATATACTTTGACATCTGATAACTAAGCCACCTTCACATCTTTTTCATTAATTTTCTTGATATTGTTGACTTTCAGAAGAATTTGGTTATTATTTTTCCTAGCTCTATGAAATAAATTTTGGTACTTTGGTATGGAACTGAATAAATAAATTAATTTGGGTAGAACTTATATTTTTTGTTTTATTGATTTGACCTATCCATGGGTAATTAATACTTTTTGCAATTGTTGGTATCTGATTTTATTTGTTGGAAAAGTGTTTATATAGTTCATGGGTGTAATTTAACAGGTAGACTCACCAGTATTTTAAATTATCCTCACTTATTTTAAGTGGAATTTCTCTTTTCATCTCTTGCTGCTAAACTTTGTTGATAATATACAGAATGATTCAATTATTTCAAATAATTTTTAGTTGATTCTTTAGGATTCTCCAAGTATACCATATCACATTCAAAAGGTGAGTTTTATTTCCTCATGGCCTATTCTAATTCTTTCAATTTCTTTTTTCTTCTCTTATGTCTTGTATTTATTTATTTGGGGACAGTTTGGGGGAGTCTTAACTGATTATAAATTTCTTGAGGGTGAGGAATTTTTCATGTTTATGGTTTGAATCACTAGTATTGAGCATGAGGTTTGGTACATATTAGACATTTATATAGTCTTACAAAATTAAACTGAATTGATTCATAAATCATGTACAATAGAAATTGACTACCAAGGTACCTGAGTAAAACAAGAATCATACAATTTGGGAGTACTAAGGTCAAAGATATATAGCTAAATGATATAGATGTAGATATAGATATAGATGTAGATGTAGATGTAGAAGTAGATGTAGATAGATATACATCTACATCTATGTCTACATCTACAACTACAGATACAGATACAGATATACATATATACATATATGTATGTGTGTGTGCCATAGTAGGCACTACATCATATTTCAGTCTTAATATTACATTTTCTCTGATTGTGATGTAAAAATACTGTGCTATAAAAAATAATAAACAGGTTGATTTTAGGAAAAACATGGAAACACTTGAAAGAAATAATGAAGAGTTACATGAGAAGAGCCAAGAAAATATTGTATTCCATTAACAACAATATTTTTTGAAGAATAACTGTGAATGACTAAGATATTCTGAATATTATAAATGTTCATTCAACTACAAAGATCCTGTGAATGGAGATGCTATTCACCTCCAGAAGAAAAAAAAACCTTTTAAACAAAAGTATGGTTTTATAGAATATTCATACATACACACATATAATTGCATGTATGTATGTATATATGAAATTGTAATCCTCTTTAGTGTGGGGTAGGAAGGGAAGGTGAGAGGCAGTTCAGAACTTGAATTTTCTTAGCTGCTTATACAGTTCTTAAGGCATTTCTTCTGTATAGAACCAAAAAAAAAATGTAAAAAATGCTCATCTAAAAGTTTTGTGAAGTTCATAAGATAGATATGCCAAAAAAGGACAAGTAGAACTAAATAATATATAGAAAGCTCACTTTGGATTTAAATTCTCCCTAGAAATTGTTTCATCTGGGTTGCTCTATAGATGGATGAATCATATAGGGTCAGCAGAGGAACAGAGGACAATAAAGGAGGTGGGCCTCCAAAGAATATGGACTTACTGGACAGACAAAAAATATTATGGTCACAGGATCTTGGGAGATTAGACTAGGCAAGGTAACAGGATTGCATTTCACAGAACAGATTGGAAAAGGTTTCTGAATCATGTTGAGGAGGTAGTAACCACCCTGGTTAACAGCAACCTGAGACAGAGCTCCAAACTGCTTCCAATATGCAGCACTCTATCTCCCAAATCTAAATATTTCCATATTGTCTCCCATAGCTGGGATTCCATCTCTACCTCCTAACTTCCTTGGCTTCCTTTAAATCTCAGATAAAGGGGGCAGCTAGGTGGTGCAGTGGATAAAGCACTGGCCCTGAAGTCAGGAGTACCTGAGATCAAATTTGGCCTCAGACTCTTAATAATTTCCTAGCTGTGTGGCCTTGGGCAAGCCACTTAACCTCATTGCCTTGCAAAAATGTAAAAAAAAAAAGATTTGAATCTCAGATAAAGTCTCACTTTGAGCAAGAAGTTTTTTCTACACCTCCTTAGCAAGTGCCTTCCTTAGGAGATGGCTCCCAAAGTATCCTGATTATATCTCCTTTGTACACAGTCGTTTACATATTGTCTTCTTCCTTACATTGTGAGCTTCTTGACCACAGTGACTAATTTGGTCCTTGCTTTGTACTGTCAGCACTTAATATAGTACCTGAAATATAATAAGTAGCTATTTGTTTTTTCTTTTTATTTCTGTCTTTGTGACTTCATGGACCACAGTACACCAATCCTTTTTATCTTCCACTGTCTGCAGAAGTATATCTAAGTATCTAAGTTCATAATATAGTAAGCATTTAATATTAGTTGATTGATACACAGTGAATTTAATAGATATAATTATTCACTGATCATTGGTAAGTCCCTAAGCTCTGAAAGCCTCCAGTCAACTCTTAAAAATGTAAGTCATAGTATGCCTAAAGGCTAAAAATATCTGTGTATATCCCTTTGTTCCAGCAATTCTACCACTGGAAAAAGGGCCTATTTGTACAAAAATATTTATAGCAGCTCTTTTTATGATGACTAAGAATTGGAAATTAAGAGATGACCATTAATTGGGGAATGGCTAAACAAGATGTGGAATATGATTGCAATGGAATATTGTTGTTTTATAAGGAATGACAAGCAGGGTGGTTTCAGAAAAACCTGGAAAGATTTTACATGAACTGATGAAAAGTGAAATGAATAGAACAAGAGAATATCATACACAACAACAGTCTTATTGTTCAATGAAGAAATGACTTAGTTATTCTCAGTAATACTATGATCCAAGATAATTCCAAAGGCTAATGATGAAGTAAGAATAGTAAGAACTAATATTGTTTGAATTTTTTGAATATAGATTGAAATATAGCATACTATATTTCACTTACTTTCTTTCATTTTTTTTCTTTTATGCAAGTCTTCCAGTATAAAATGACTAACATAGAAATGTTTTTCATGGAAAAAATTACATTATAGACAAGTTGCCAATCTAGACCCACAGAGGGGTACCCAAACTTTGAGTCCACTACACCAATAAAATAACAGAACTACTGCCAAAAAAAAAGAAAGAAAAGACAATCATTCCAGCTCAAAAACTGTGATCCAGTCATCCTAACCTGAAATCACTAATCCAAAAAGAGGGCTTGAAAATTGGCCTTTTAATGACAGGACTCAATGTATGAAAAACTTCAAAAATATTCCACAGAGTAAAGAACAGATTTAATTGGACTTAATTAAACCAAGGTGATTTTTTTAAATGCTATTTATAATTTTCATAATACCTTAGTATTAACCAATCAGAGATTCACCATGCAGTTGGCAACAAGGAAAAAATGCTAAATATTTGGTAAATACAGCTGGTGGAAGTATAAAAAGGGCTGGTGGGACAAAGGACAATCACATTTCAGAAACTTCTCTTCTGTAGAATACAAGACACTGAACTTCAAACACCATGGCCTGCTGCAACACCTGCTCCACCAGTTTCTGTGGCTTCCCTAGCTGCTCTATTGAGGGGAACTGTGGATCTAGCTGCTGCCAAGAGAGCTGTGGGTCCAGCTGCTGCCAACAGGGTGGCTGTGGTCTCAGCAGTGGGATTGGCTATGGGTTTGGCTCAGGGATCGGCTCTGGAATCAGCTGTGGACCCAATTGTGAGACCACCTGCAGGACCAGGTGTTACCAACCCGTGTGCAGTGGAGGTGAAAGCTGCCGCACCAGGTGGTGCCGCCCAGACTGCAGGGTTGAGGGTACTTGCCTGCCACCTTGCTGTGTGGTTAGCTGCACTCCTCCATCTTGCTGCCAGCTCCACCATGCCCAGGCTTCTTGCTGCCGCCCATCCTACTGTGGTCAATCTTGTTGCCGTCCAGCCTGCTGCTGCCACTGTTGTGAGCCCACTTGCTAAGAACCAGGATTCTTGACTTATGAAGAAATCGATATTTATGAGAAATTGATATGAGATGAATGGACTGTCTGTAGAGTCACGAAGATTATGAAGAAAGTTCAAAGACAGTTGTTGGTGTACTTCAGTCTTTCATGCTTTTGAAGATGCATTTAAAAAAAATCAAATGCATTCTTCTAGGATGTCCATAAGCTGAGACAGTCCAGAAACTGAAGATGGATTTCCCCCCAGAATCTTGATATTTGGAAAAAAATCAAATATGGCACAAAACATTTTTCCAGTTCTGCTTTATAGGAACAATTTTTCCTATCCCCTTAATTTTTCTCCTATTTCATTTATTCTTGAGTATCCTCTATTAATTTCAAATAAATTATGTTAGCCTGCAAAGGAAATTTGATCGTACTCTTTATTTCATTTTTTTAAATGTAATTCTATTTGGAGCTTATGCTGCTAGGTGCTGTAGTGAATAGAAAGCTGGGTTTAGATTCCAGAAGACTTGAGTTCGAATATTACCTTAAAAAATTACTAGCTGTATGACTCTGAGCAAGTCACTTAACCTATCTGTTCCTCACCTGTAAAATGAAAGTGTTGAACTTGATGATCTCTAGGCAACTAGAAGATGGAGTAGATAGAGTGTCATAAATGGAGTCAGGAAGACTTGATTCAAATCCTTCCTCAGATATTTATTAATTGTGCCAATACTGTATTTCCCCGGGGGGGGGGAGAAAACTAATCAGAAAATAAGGCCTAGTATGATTTCTTTCAGGATACCCCTAATATAAACCCTACTCCCAAAATAAACCCCACTTAAGTTTGTCAGCCAATGGATACATTTAGTATGTCCATTGCAATACACAATGGACATATTGAATTATGAAATAATAATATTAATATATAAATATAAATAAATAATATTATTGACATAAATACTTAAAATAAATGATAATATGAACTATAATTAAGAATTTGTAAATACCCAAGTGGGTGCCTTTGGACAAGAGGTAAACACCTATGACCTATGTAAACAGATGAACTCAAAACTTATTGTTGAATAACCAATCGGAGTACATACATAAAGTGTGAATAACTTGCACACTTGATAAGGTCTGGACAAAAATAAAGCCCCACCTCTAATCATCACTAAGGACAAAAAAGATGACATTGAATGTATTTAGGCATTTATATTTCTTGAAAATGAAAATGCCTGGCACATACAAACAGTGACAAGGAAGTGGGTCAATTTAATATTGCCACTTGTTTTGTGAGGTCAAGCTAAAGATGTGAAGAACTTTCTTGGAGAGAGCAAAATAGATCAAATAATGATTCCCACAGGAATGATTGTCCAGATATACCCTGAACATAAAACCTAATATAACTTTTGTAGCAAAAATTAATATGACTCAGTCTTATTTTTCAGAGAAATGTGATATGTTAGCATATCATTTAATCTCTCAGTTTCAACTGTAAAATGGAGACAGTAATAGGGCCTCCCTTTCAGAATTGTTACGACATTGCTACCTTTTCAGTACAGGCCCTCATTATCTCAAAACCGACTTATTTCAATAGCCTCCTGGAGAAGGGAAATGTCTCTCCCCACTCTTGACCTTCCTCCATTCAGTCACTAAAGTGACACAGACACAATCATATCACCCTTTTACTAAATAAATTCTGTTGGCTTCCATTTGTTTCCAGGATCAAATACAAAATGTCTACTCCTATTTTTCCAGTCTTCTCAGATCTTGCTCTTTGATCCAGTGACATTGATCTTCTGGCTGTTCCACCAATAAGATGTTCCATCTTTCATCTCTGAGCATTTTCTCTGGTGACTGGGCTTTTCCTCCTCTGCCTCAACTATATTGATCTTCCTGGCTTCCTTAAGTCCCAACTAAAATTCCACCTTATACAGGAAGCCTTCTCAATCCTTCTTAATTCCAATGCCTTCCCTCTGTTATTTCCTATGCACAGAAACACACACAACATATATACATATGTGTGCACATATTATACAGTGAGAGAGAGAAAGAGAGAGAGAGAGAGAGCTTGCTTGCAAAGTTTTGCTTTCATGTTGTCTCCTCCATTAGACTGCTAGCTCCTTGAGGGCTGTCTTACTTCTTTTTGTGTCCCCAATATTTAGTACAGTTTCTGGAAAGTAGCAGGTACTTAATAAATATTCATTGATTGATTAAACATTTATTATAGTTCTTAGCATGTAATAGACATTAAATACCCTGGCAGGCTAAAGAGAACATTAAGTTGAATCTAATAAGAATGAACTAGAGATCATAGAATCATATATTTAGATATGGATGAGAGCTTAGCTATTATTTGATCTGATTACATCCTTCTACAGATAAGGACAGTGAGGTTTAGAGTTGATGAGTAACATGACCACAGTCAGAGTGGCAGTGAGGATTTCTAGTTATTCTGACCTCAAATCATACATTCTTTTCATTTTACCATCCCACTAGCAGTGCACTGTAACTTAGATGGAAAGTGCTGAGACTGCAGACATGAGAGATTTGGATTCAAATAGCTGTAGTCACCCTCCCAGGGGTGTTGTGAGGATCAAAGGAAATCGATATATATAGTCCTTAAAACAATGTTTAAGTACCAAGTATAATAATTATTATTTATTTAGTCAAAACAGTAACTAAAAATATTGCTTTGATCCAGAAGAAAGAATTTAAAATTTCCCCAATATCCAAAACTGTTTTCAAGGGAGCACTCCAAAGTTTTGGGCTGGCTATATCTACATTTGAAAAGTCTAGGGATTCTAAATGATAGGAAAGACTATAAACTTGTTTCCCTGAGCTGTATTCATTTTCTTTATTCACTACATATGGAAGAATAGGAAAAATTCAGTCTGAAAATTTGAAGTAAAAATTCCAGAGTAGTTTGATAGTTTTTCTGCAAATAATTACTACATGGTTTATAGTCTAGTTATCAAAAATTAAATATGCAGAATATGGAATGATCACCATAAGTGAAAGGTGACATCTCTGAGAGACTTTTATAGAAAGTTATCCAAAAACAAACAAAAATAAAGGCAGAGATAAAGAAAAAGAGAAAAATAGAGTCTCAAACTTCTGAGTTGAAAAGAGTCCAAAAAAAGGACTAAGTTTATAGATAATACTTATTGAGACAACCCATGGCTTTGTTCTTTTTTTTTCATTTAGTGAAGGCAATGGGGTTAAGTGACTTACCCAAGGACACACAGCTAGGCAATTATTAAGTGTCTAAGGCCACATTTGAACTCAGGTCCTCCTGACTCCAGAGCTGGTGCTCTATCCACTGCACCACCTAGCCAGAAACTGGGTCAATATCTGGTAAAAATGTAAGCATCTTGGCAGTGTAAGAGTTTTTACTGTTTGTTATAGTCCAGAAAGTAGAGTGCATCTTCTAGGGACTAGAAGAAAGAAAAGACCTGGGGGATAGGTGGGTAGTATGATGACAATGCCTAAAGGCATCAGTAGCCCTGTGGCATCTGAGACATAAGATGCCCTTCCAACCATGTTGCCCACATTGGTACCACACCATATGTGTCTCCCATATGAATCAGAGGGTACAAAAGCAGAGTAGTGAATGGAACACTAAGCTTGGAGTCAGGAAAAGTCATCTTCATGAGTTCACATCTATCCTCAAGACATTTATTAGCTATGTGGCCCTGGGCAAATCACTTAACACTGTCTCAAAATTCTGCATCTGTAAAATGAGCTGGAGAAAGAAATGACAAAGCACTCTAGTATCTTTGCCAAAAAAAAATGGTTCAAGAAGAGTCACACATGACTGAAATGATTAAACAACCAAAAAACAAATTAATTCATGTTACCCACTAATGCTATATATATTTATGGGAGAACATACCTCAAATTTATGGGGCAAATGTGTTATTAATACTTTCCTTCTAATTTCATTATAGGCCTTTGTTTTGTACTAGTTGAATCGTCTGACTGACTTTTCAAAATAAATACACAAGTGGAACTATGGTTTAGAGGTATGACCCATAGAATACCATCCACTGAGGGGGACCTATCCTGGCAGTTGGAGAGAGCTCACAAGCACCCAATAAATAACAAAGAATGTTAAATACAACAATTTAAAATTGTATTTACTTACTGTGAATCATAGCTTTTACTCATTCCTTAATGAGAGTTCCTTGTCCCTAAGCAGAATGTTTTCATATATTTAGAACCAATTGATAGGAAAACAACATACTTTATTGAAATATAAGCTCTTTGGAGAAGTTTTTTTAATTTTCTTTTAATCCCTAGAACTTAGCACAGTATCTTCACACAACAGGCTTTAATAATTATTTGTTGGATTTGAATGTTGTGCTAACCCGATTTTAGAATAGGAAGTTGTCTACTTGAGTATCAACTGAGAAAATTATGAATCTGGGTAAATTTGACTTACTCATCCAAGAAAGAAATGTTGCAGTTATGAATAGAGAACAACATGGATAGAGTCTTGAGAGGCCCCAGCAGATGAACACATGACATCCTTTCAGATAGAAAATAAGGGTGTTGTCTTGGACAAAAATACCAGAACTCTTTGATCTTAAAAAAAACCACAAAAGTTTTCTAAGGGGAAAAGAATTGATATGATGAGTCCTAATGGAACCATCAAAGTTCATGAGTATCTCAGTGACAGGCCAATCAGAGGGTGAAAAAGAAGTTGTTTTACATAAAATAAGGAAGAGCTTTTGGATCTCATGTAAACAGTATCTAGCCATCGAATATATAAAAGGTGAAGCAAGGAAGGTGAGAACAATACTTCAATAACTTCTTGTAGTTAAACTCAAAGTCCAGTTCCCAACACAATGGCCTGCTGCAACACCTGCTCCACCAGCTTCTGTGGCTTCCCCAGCTGCTCTACTGGGGGGAACTGTGGATCTAGTTGCTGCCAAGAGAGTTGTGGGTCCAACTGCTGCCAACAAGGAGGCTGTGGAACCAGCTGCTGCCAACAGGGCAGCTGTGGGATAGGCTCTGGGATTAGTGCTGGAATCGGCAGTGGATGCAACTGTGAGACTACCTGCAGAACCAGATGCTACCAACCCGTGTGCTGTGGAGGTGAAAGCTGCCGTACAAGGTGGTGCCGCCCAGACTGTAGGATTGAGGGCACTTGCCTGCCACCTTGCTGTGTGGTTAGCTGCACTCCTCCATCTTGCTGCCAGCTCCATCATGCCCAGGCTTCTTGCTGCCGTCCATCCTACTGTGGTCAGTCTTGTTGCCGTCCAGCCTGCTGCTGCCACTGCTGTGAGCCCACTACCTGCTGCGAGCCTACCTGCTAAAGACCATGATATTGCCTGAAAGTGTTCAGAGAACACAACATCTCTAAATTGCGTTTGAGAGATGTAACATTGTACCACTAATAAATTTGTGAAATTCATATTTTGTGGCAAGCTATCATCCTTATTTTTGCCTATTTCTTTTTTTCCTGCCTATTTCTTAACTGACTAACTGAATTCCCCAATTCTCACGAATAGTTTCAAATATCAAATGAACCATAGTAACTAAGGAACTGAGAGTTATCAAATGCCATGAATGAGAATCTGCTTTAACAGTCTGCTAAACTATGTTCCATCTTACAGCAATGGCCTTGTTGGTGTTTTCCAAGTCTACCCAAAACAAAATATCTTTTTCTTCTTTGTCTACTCAGTGTTATCTATGATATGGTCTCCTCTGCCAGTGGTCTAATAAGTTCTATAAACTAGATAAAATACAGTCTTTGCTTCTATTTATTCTCTAAAATTTTTGTTTTAGGTTTTTGCAAGGCAACTGGGGTTAAGTGGCTTGCCCAAGGCCACACAACTAGGTAATTATTAAGTGTCTGAGACCAGATTTGAACCCAGGTACTCCTGACTCCAGGGCCGGTGCTTTATCTACTACACCACCTAGCTGCCCCTATTCTCTAAAATATTATTGGCATCATGGTATTGTACAAAGACTACTAAAATTGAGATCTAAAGAGTTAGGTTTGGACATCATCTTCATAATTTACTAGTTACAACATCTTGTGCAAGGCAATTCAAGTTTCATAATCTCAATTACTTCATTTGTCAAATGAAAGTAACACAAAATAACACATTTACCAAAAGAAGTAACCAGCAGAAGGAGCTCAGAGCTTTACAAATGGCTGGAAGTAGGTAGAATCTGATGCCAGGTCTCTTGTCAGCACAGTGAGTCCTGAGATTCTTTCACTGAGCTGATGAAAAATATCTCAGGATTTCTGGCTCATTGAAAATTCTTTGCAAGTCTTTATCCCTGTGGATCTGCCACACCTCAGACCCAAGTAGGATTTGTTATATCCACTCTGATAGGGCAGGTTGCAAACTGGACTAGCTTCTAGCTCTCAAGACCTAGCTCCTATTGGATGACATAAAAGAGTAGTGCTTTTTATTAATTTCAGAACATCAAGGAATTTTAATGCCCTCCTTTCCATCAAACTGAAACTGTCAAATAAAATGCTTTTCTAATTCAGGTAGGTTAGTGTAGTGAGCAGAGCACTGGACTTGAAATTTAAAAGGTCTGGGTTCACATCCTGCCTCAGACACTAATTAGCTATCTGACTCTAGATAATGATGGTAATAATGATAATGATAATAATAATAATAATAATAATAATAATAATAATAGAAGAGGGATAGTATATATATATATTCCTTCAGAAGACTGTCTCAGCTGAAGATGTGCTATGAGACAGTTGGTCACTTTGTCAATGCTCAATACTGCTCTTGTAGACAGTTTTCTCCTATCATATTCCTTGCAGATTTTACCTACTATCAATTTAACAGCTTTAGAACAGAAATATGACTGCCTGGAATCAAGAACACTGAAGTTCAAATCTAGCCTTAGACACATACCAGCTGTGTGACCCTGGGCAAGTCACTGAACACTTTTGCCTTAATTTCCTCATTTGTAAAATGAGCTAGGAAAGGAAATGACAAACCTCTTCAGTATATTTGCCAAGAAAACCCAAACAGGGTCATAAAGAATCAGATACAACTGAAACAACTCAACAACAACAATATGAATGCTTTAAGAAATCTTTCTTAACCCTTTGGGTTTGTTTATCAGGTCAAATTTTATTTGACTTTGCATGGCCTTCATGGGTCAGCTTCTCAAATAATAACCTGGGGACATGCCCTTGTTCACTTGCAGGGTTCTTTTCCCTTGGGCTTTATTAATTTCCCTTTAATTCACCTGGTCCCATCTCTGCAGGGGACTGGGATCTTACAAGAAGAACAATGAGAGTTAGAATTATTATAAGAAGACAAAAACCAAGAGACCTCTTTAGAATCTTGCTGAACTTAATTTGGAATGGAAAGGATTCATTCAAATGGTCACCATGAATCCTGAGGCCAAAGTATATACTGCCGGACAAGTTCATAAAGCAACCTCCTGCACTGAGTTTTTGAGGTCTTAGGCATCATGAAAATAATATATAATTTCATTTCCAAAATTTTACAAACTTTTTAAAAGATTTTTTCTGTGCACATGGAACAATCATAGGTGGCAAAATCCAGTTTTTGTGGAATCACATTTCAAGTCATTTGTCTCACAGTTAAATAATAATAATTAGCATTTATAGAAGATGCTTTAAGTTTCACAATATACATATATATATACATATATATATATGCCTTAATTTTATTCTCACAGTCCTGTAAGTTGGATATTATTATTATTATTATTATTATTATTATTATTATTATTATTATTATTATTATTATTATTATCCTTACTTTACAGATGAGAAAACTGAGTTCAAATCTGGTCTCAGATACTTTCTAGCTCTTTTATCCTGGGCAAATCATTTAACCCTTTTGCCTCAGTTTCCTCATCTGTAAAATGAACTGGAGAAGGAATGGCAAACCATTCTACTATCTTTGACAAGAAAAATCCAAATGTATCACAAAGGGCTCTCAGAGATCCTCTACTATAGCCTAATTCCTTCATCTTTTTTTCTTCCAAGGCCCAGTTTAATTGGAATAGAGATCTGCCAGTAAGAAAGCTTCCTCTTTCAATGCAGATCAGTGCCTGCTCTCTATCTTGATGTCATAGAAAGTTTACTTTGGAACATTGAGAGATTATTTATGACTTATCTGGGGTCACTGAGCCACAAAATGGCAGAGGAGGAATGTGAATCCAGTTCTTCCTAACTCCAATTCCAAGTCATTAACCTGTTGAAACTCAGAGAATTTAAGTGACTTGCTTAAGATTTCAACAAAGTTTGATTTGAACCCAGGTGCTCTGATATCTAACCAAGCATAAAATTATTGCTATTGTTTTGTCATTTCAGTCATTTCCAATTCTTTAGATCCACTTGGACCTATCTTGGCAAAAATATGGGAATGGTTGCCATTTCTTTCTTCAGATCAGATTATAGAGGAGGAAACTGAGACAAATAGGATTGAGGGCCTTGCCTAGCCTCACACAGTTAGTGCTTGAGGCCAGATGTAAACTCAGGAAGATTCATCTTCCTGACTCTAGGTCTAACTCTCCAAATACTTTGCCACCTTGCTGCTCAACCCAAGTTGGGATTTAGCCCACTGTAAATAAAGATAGTTTTGTTCTTGAATCAAGGGATAAATCTGGAGGTCAGACCACAAGGGCATTACTTCCTTTTTTTAAAACTAGTGACCAGAAGAGCTATTGATAGAAGGTATCTTAGGCCTAGAAGAATAAGAATGGCTAAGCTAGGAAGTAGAATTGGAGACACTGTGAACCTCTGATTTGACTGAGCTACATTACTATGAGTGAACAACCTGCTGAGTGGGACATGGTGGGTAATTCCCACCATACCCCAGTTTGTGATCATTATAAAATAGATTTTGTACTTCCAGCAACTGACTGTGAATATACTATATACATATCAAATACCACAGGGAAGAAAGAAGCCAGAAACAGGAAGGGAAAAAGTCCATGTTACCTGTGAATGCCTCTAGGAGGAAAAATATTGGATCTCCTTGAGTAGTATCCAGTTATTCTTAATTCCTTTGCTTCCCCTACAAAAAGTAAGAAGTATTCATTTGAGTCCTGCCTAGGCTTCAGTTGTCTAACTTCTCCTTTTTAAAGCTCATATTTTCTCATCAAAGCCATAAACAAGGTTAGTCAACTAGGACATTTTCCAAGGGCATCAAATTTATCAAATGCAGTAGGGGAACATTGGAGCTTGATATTCTATTAGTAAGAAAAGATTAGCAAGAATGATTAGTTAAAATAGGAAGCTGGCAGATGGAAGATTGGGATGAACTCCCTTCCCACTTTAATGGACTTTTCTCCTCTTTCATTTTTATTTGTGCAGGATGGGCAAGTTGCTAAATCTCATTGGGTTTCATTTTCTTCAAGTTAAAAATAAGGAAGTTTGGTTAGATGACTTCTAAAGTCCTTTGAAACTTTAAATCTATGATGCCAGCATCCTACTAGTCCATATTCCCTATGCAAGGGTCACCCCAGATATAGCTTTATATCATCTTTACAGTATCTCTATTCTTCAATTATCCCCATTTTAAAATGAGGGTACACCTTTTGGTCTTGCTTCTTGTATGGTTAGTGGTAGTTGCCCCAAATACAGTCCTTCCTACCTGCAGTTCTAGAAACTATCTAATCTTTAACATTTCTTGGAATCTTTTCTTATTATCTGTTGAGTCTCCTCACTACCTTTTTCCCTCCTGAGATTCCTTTGTTTTGAAGAAAATCCATATCCAATGAAGTGCCAATTGTCATGGCATCTAGGTGGTATAAAGAACTGAATCAAATCAATCTCAGAAACTTCCTAGCTGTAAGATTCTCAACAAGTAATTGCCTCAGTTTCCTTATCTGTTATCTGTAAAATGACCTGAAGAAGAAAAGGAAAAGCATCCTAGTATCTTTGCCAAGAAAATCCTAAATGAGGTCATGAGGAGTTAGACACAACTGAAGCAACAATAACAATACTTAATATATGGAACTTTTCAACTTTTTGGCTTCCCATTTTCCTTTTTTTTTTTGCAAAATGTGGGAATTAGACTAGATGAACTCTGAGATACCTTTCAGTCCCAAAACTATGATCATGATGGGCCTAAAGGTTGGTGCTATGTTGTCCCAGGAAACTCCCTTCTCTAGGTAAGACCCTCTCATATCTCACTATGTTCAAGAAATCTTAAAACTTAATCATGTTACCATAATGGCAAAAGCTCTGGACTTGGAGTCAAAAGATCTGATTTGAATCCCTCTGCCTCTGTGACTTTGGGCATGTCACTTCCCATCAATAGGCCTAAGTTTCATCTATAAAATGAGAATATTAGACTAGATGCCCTATAATTTTGCTTCCAGATCTAAATTTATGATCTGTATTACACAAAGAAGAAAAATACAAAAAGCCTGCTACATGTTCATCTCTGAGTAATGACTACTACAATGTGAACCAAAGTGATTATCTCAGCAAAAAAGCCAACATGAAGCTCTTACTCAGATTGGCAATGAATGCTGCCAAACTTAACTGTAAGCAGATTTATTTCTGGATTCTAAAAGGCAGAATGATAAGTTGTCTTCTATGGAAACTGGTAACAGAGTAACATAGAAACTATATTGTGTTGCTCATTTTACAGTTTAAGCAACTGAAGCAAATAGGATTAAGAGGCTTATCCAGGGTCAAACAGATAATCAATGTCTGAGGTTAGATTTGACTACAAGTCCAACATTCTTCACTGCAACACCTACAATGATCTATTTGCAATTCCTTGACACAACACTCCATCTCTACTGGTTCATCATACTCTGAATGCTCTCTCCCCTCCCTCCCAACTCTTAGGTTCTTCAGCTTTCTTCAAGACAAAGCTCCTAAAACACCTACTATCAAAAGATATTGTCTTTCTAAGGTTCTTGGCTTTATTTTATAGGCATCTTTTTCAGGTACGTGTGCATTTATAGATGTATATCCATACATGTATATTGCTTTTATGAATGTATATGTGTGTAGATAGATAGATATATGTGTGTGTGTGTATATACACATATATATACATATATATGTGTGTGTGTGTGTGTGTGTGTACATCTCCTCCCCATTATAATTTGAGTATCTTAAGAATAGAGATTGCTGGGGGCAGCTAGGTGGCAGCTAGGTGGCACAGTGGATAAAACACCAGCCCTGGAGTCAGGAGTACCTGGGTTCAAATCCATTCTCAGACACTTAATAATTACCTAGCTGTGTGGCCTTGGGCAAGCCACTTAACCCCCATTGCCTTGAAAATCTAAAAAAAAAAAAGGAAGAATAGGGATTGCTTTTGCCTTTCTTTGTATCCTCGATGCTTAGCACAGTACCTGTTCTAGTGACTTTTAAGAGTGAAAAGGGTCCTATGTCAAAAAAAAGTTTGAGAGCTGTTGACCTCAAGCACAATGAGGTTAAATGATTCTGTCAGGCTGACAACCAGTATTATGAGGCTTATCTTGAACTCTGATTGTTCTGTCTTTTAGGTTAACTCTCTGTCCTCTACTAGGGGATCTAAACTTTCAATCTGTGAATTTACTTTCTTTTATTTGAATATTCTAATAATTACATTTCAGGAAATTGGTTTCCTTTGTATTCATTTAAAAACATTCTTTTAAGAAGGGGTATGACCATAGACTTCTCTAGACTGCCAAAGGAGTCCTACAAGAGTGGACCAGTAAATGTTTAACAACTGAGTCTTTGAAAATTCAGGATATATTCAGAAATCTAAAATTCAGAATTTAAGTTTAATATTCACAGTGTAAGTATCCACATTGAAAATTTAACAATAAGTTCTCTTGTACAAGTTACATCCCTGGTCCTTCCATGTACTCTAGATCATTGTGTCTTTCTTATATTCAAGATAAGGAAACAAAACCAAAGTGATAGGGAAAAAATTGAGGAAGTTATCCTTTTAATGTGTGATTGTGTGATATTTGACAAACATTTTCTCACTGTAATCACATTTGCCAAAAACACTGAACTGTTGAAAACTATGAACATAAACCAATAAACTTTCATTATCTTTTAAAATGACATCATTCTGCAGATACATATTTGTTTTGAAATTAACCTTTACACAATCTTCAATAAAAATATCATGTTGCATCCAGATCAATGAGAACCAGGATTAGTATGACAGGGTCTTAGTTTATTGGCCAATTGGTTAAAATCTTATTAGAGAATGCAAAAGATTGGGAAACAGCAGAGATCACAAGCAAAATGGAGCACACCTAGAAGGGAGAAATATGTTGGGCTGTTTGTTTATAAATACTTTCATTGTATTTTTAAGAGTGAATATCATTATCTTTACAAGGATCATCTATAGGTGGGAGTCATTTATTTCTGTTCTTAGTTATGGGTCATATCTGAGCACCTGCCCACCCATCAATTCATCATGAAGGTGAACATCATGCAGTTGTCAGAAGTTCTTGTGTCAAGACTCCACACCTCACATATCACATAAGGAACATATATTTGAATAAAAATTTTTCCATTCACTCAAGCACATCTATACATTTTTTGCCTTATATCAACTATCCTTACATGACCACACTACCCAAATTAGGTCAGAGAAACTCCTAGTCTCAGAATTATTTTCAGGGCAAATTTGAAAATCAATAAGGGTTATTCCAGTTTGCCTGTTATACTACTGGTGTAAGTTTCTGGTATGAACAGTAGGAGAAGGAGGAGAAGAAAGAAGAAGGGGAAGGAGGAAGAGGAGGAGGAAGAAGAAGAAGAAGGAGGAGGAGGGGGAGGAGGAGGAGGAGGAGGAGGAGGAGAAGGAAAAGGAGAAGGAGAAGGAAAAAGAAGAAAGGAAGAAGTTCCTATTTTAAAATGAAACCAACAAAGAATTTTTGAGCAATCTAATATTAATTGATAACAAGATCAGAGATATAGATTCTATCTAGACCTACCCATTTATTTTCAGAGAAAAGCCCAGGACCAAAGAGTTCAAACTACTTACCCCAGATCAGCCAGTCATAATACTAATGTCACAAAAATTTCCCCCAGTCTATTTTATTAAGGACTCTCCTGAAATTATAAAGCAAAACAAGCAAACCCAAATCCTCAACTCAAGAAATTAATCCCAATTATTTTTACTTACTGACATTTTTATTAGAGTGACAAACAGGAAGGTACCCTACATCATGCTTCTAGGAAGAGCTGGAATGGTGTCCCAAGTTTAAGAACATGAACTACCACAGAAGGATATATGGTTTTGAATTCTGCCTCTACCACTGACTCATAGGGTGCTCTCAGTAAAGCCATAAGCCTTTGCGTGAGAGACCTTACCAGTTTGATATGGGAGGAGGGTAGGTAAAGCATAAAGGGGCCCTCTTTAAAAAAAAAGGTGACTAATGATTATTTAATAGTCTTTGCTCTCACTGCACATAACTTCATAGAACCTATAAAGCAAGAGCTTGACCTAGAATATCATCAATTTTTATTTTATGAACTACACCCTATAATGCTTAAAGCAGTTTAAATTTTAGTTATTAAGTAGGGGAAATTTTTTTCTTGGAAGAAAGGTTAAGATTATCACATGTTCAGCACAAAAGTGACATTTCATAGGGAATCATTGCAGTCAGTACAGAAATTGAAAATATAATAATGATGGAGATAATAACCAATGTTTGTATAATTTTTCAAAATTTGTAGAGCACTTTGCACATTCTGTATTAGCTCATGTAAGTCTCCCAAAACAGGAGAGATCTCTTTCAATCTCCACAGATTGATCCTCCCACCCCCACCCCCAAAATTGCCTTTGTTTTGCATGCTTTATATATGTTTAAAATCTGATGTGGCTGACTGACTAGGCAACAAATATATCTATGTATTGCTTCTCCTGATAGAACATAAGCTCCTTGAGGGCAGGAACTGTTTTGTTTTGGTCTTTATATCCTCAATATCTAGCATAATACCTGGCGTGCAATAGGGTTAGAGTGACAACCCTGAAGTCAGGAAGACCTAAGTTCAAACCTGTTCTCAGACATTTACGAGCTGTGTAACCTTGGGAAAGTCACTTAAGTCAATTGTCTCACATTCAGTCATTCTAATTCATATTTGGCCACTGGATCCAAGTAGCTCTGAAGGAGCACCCCCTCACTCAAATCTAATCTACGTGTTTAGTATGGCTTCACTTCCCCAATGTCAAAGTCTTTTTTTCAAAAAATGAAGGCATACACAATGTGCTTAATAATTTCTTATTGACTGAATGATTGATTGATAGGGAACATGATATATTGTACTGGAATGAATGTTGAGTTCAAAAAGAACCTGTTTTCAAATCCTGACTTCCTACCTAATTAACCTTGGCAAGTCACTGGGTCTCAATATCCTGATCTGTAAAATGAGATGGCTGTTTTAGATGGTCTCTGAGATCTTCTCCAATCCTTTATCTGTGATTCTAAGCTAATATTCTACCAGAAGGGATAGCAGTCCTTGAAGAAATGAATGACTGAATTAAAAATCCTATGGGAAATTGATACTCAGGGATTCCATGACATTTTTGGAATGCAGAATATAATAAATCTCAGTATGATCACATAGCTCCAGAAATGTATTATCAGGTGAATGGACAAACCAACCACCATCAACTCAGTTCAATTCAACAAATATTTCCAAAAAACCTGTTATTTAATAGCTTCTTTTATTTATTTAATAAATACCAAGGGGATACAAAGACAAAATGAAACAGTGACTGTCCTCAAAGAATTTTCATTCTATTAAGCATCGAGTCTAATGACTACTTTTTCTGCTTCTTCCAGTTTATACATTCACATACACTTGACTTCAGTCCCCTTTCCTAATTAGGGAATTATATGCGTATGTGTGTACATATGGACTGACATGTATATGTCTATACTAAATTCTGAAATGGGAAATAGCATACATGCCTTCTTTAAAAACTCTCAAAATAAGTTTCCCCATATAGAAAGAAAGTACTATTTTTTCAATGATTTCTCAGGATATTTTTCTCTTTTTAAAATAATTCCACAAACATCTATTATAAACTTCTTGTCTTTTATACTCATACAAATAAGTGATCTTCTAATTAACTCTTTAATGGAAGGGGGGAAAGATTTTGAAAATCTGCTTTCCTCAATGAAACAGTTTTATTCTCTAAATACAGATTTCTGATGTGGGATCCAGGAAGATACTACCATGTTAGCAACTTATTTATTACTTATTATTAATTATGGAATAGGTACTAGTATGATTATTTATAGTTATAGAAGTATATATATATATATTCATTTTATATATACATATATATAAAACTATATGTGATATAGAATTTTCCCACACTAATATTCCCCAAAAACTCATTGGATTTTTTGTTTTGTTTTGTTTGTTTTTAATTATTTGATTTTTTAACTATTTTTTAAATCTTATTTTCATCCTAAACTTAGCAAACATTAAATAAAATGGACATTTTCATACACATAGTAGAACAGAAAAGAGAAATGGTACATGAAAATTCATATTTCTATTATGTACAATTTGCTTTTCTTTTTAAGTACATAAGTTCAAGCAATAGCTTTCAAAGCTGTTTTGTTTTTCCTTTACTTCTTTCTGACTTTCTGTTCTCTAATATAGCTTCAATGACACCTTTCTATGGTATAGATTGTCTAGCCCTTCTCTTAAGAACCTATTCCTACAAACCAAATTATTTACTTCTCCAAAGATCAAATAAACCTTTCCCCCACATAAATAACTCTTTCTAAAATTCTACCATTTATTTAACTAAAAATGAGAAAAAAAAAGTCACAGGGAATGTGTTGCCTCCTGATAGAATAGTAAGTCAGAAGACATGATGATTGTTGCAAGGTACCACACATACCAAGTCATCTTTAATGATGGATGATGATTTGATGATAATGACTTTTGCCTTTGAACATGAAAATGAGTTCCTCTTTGTAGTGACAAAAAGCTATTAGAAAAAATTCTAATCTGACAACCAAACAAGCCAATCACCTTTTTATGAGGTGAGGAGCACTTCCTATGAAATAAACATCTAAGCAATGAGGTGTTTTTTTCTATGGAAAATGACATAAACTGTCATGTGACAACACCCATCGGGCTGAGTATATATAAAGGTGGCAGAGTGACAGTAAGACATCAGATTTGAAAAATCCTCCTCTTTCTACATTGACTAGAAAGCCAAACTAAATCTATTCAAATCATGTCTTGCTGTGGAGGTTACCGCCAGGACTGCTGCAGTGTCCCCACTGGTCCAGCTACCACCATCTGCTCTTCAGACAAATGCTGTAGGTGTGGAGTCTGCCTGCCCAGCACCTGCCCCCATGAGATCAGCCTTCTCCAGCCTACTTGCTGTGACTGCTGCCCTCCCCCTTGCTGCATGCCCGATCCCTATGTGCCATCTTGCTGGCTGCTGAACTCCTCCCATCCCACCCCTGGTCTATATGGAATCAACCTGACCACCTACACTAAGCCTTGCTGTGAGCGGGAGCGAGTGTGTGAACCATGCTGCTAAGATTTCTCTAACCAGTGACCAAGCTGTCCAAATGCCAAAGTATTTCGTGGCTCCCAACATTACCCCCTGCCAACTCAATGCTTCCTGTGGAAGGATTTGAGAAGAATCATCTTCTAAGTCCTTGGATAATTTTTCTATGAAGTTGTCTAATTCCTTCACTCTACAGATGGAAGACTGAGAGATCTGCCTCTTTCTAATGCTATCTTACTGCTTTGGGATGGGATATGAACAAAATTTTGCTGTTCATGGGTTAATAAACTTCAATTTCCTGGCTTAGCAAATATGACTATTGTGACTTTTTAATTTAGTTCAATTTTTCCAATTTCAAAATATGGAATATTTAACTCATATGCTGGATGTCTCTTTTCTTGACTTCCATAGCTTTATGGTGTAGTGTAGTTTCACATGTCTAAATTCACATGTCTAGATGTTTCACAGGGTAGCAAGAAGGCATACTTAATAAAAGTTTGATCAATTGAAATAACTGAATCAAATTGAATTTAGCTCAATTGCACCAAACAGACTGATGGTTTTAGAATTCCATTTGTCAAGTCAAATCAGCAAGCATTTGTAAGTGCCTACTATTACCTAGGTACTGTGAGAGCAAAAGACGATCCCCATCCTCAAAGACTTATAAGATAATGGGGGAGAAAATATGCCAACCACCAAATACAAATTACATATAAACAGTATAAGCTGAAGATAGTGTAGAGGGAAGATAATAAGATTAGGGAGGACTGAGTAAGGTTTATTTCAGAAGACAGGACATTAGTTGAAACCTGAGGAAGTCAAGAAAGCCAGAAGGAGAGAGAGGATTCCAGTCCAGGGGAGAGTCATTAAAAGACTCAGAGTCTAGACATGGCTTGTAATTGTGAGAAATAACAGGAAGGCCAGTGTCTCTGAATCTCAGAGTATCATGATGATGGTAGTGGGGTAGGGGGGAAGCATAAAAGTTTAAAAAGACTGAAAATGTAGGAAGGGGGCAGGTTATGAAGGGCATTAAAAGCCAAATTCATGATTATATTTTTGATCCCTGAAGGTAATGAAAGCCACTAGAGTTTACTAAATAAGAGGGTGACATGGTCAGACCTGTGCTTTAAAAAAAAAACAATTTGTCAAATGAATGGAGGATGGATTGGAGTGGGAGAGACTTGAAGCAAGGTGATCAACCAGTGCAAGCTATTGCAATAATCCAAGAATAAAATGATGAGGCCTACACCAAGGTGATAGCAGGCAAAAAGTATAATTAGCTGCTTGGTTGGTTGGTTGATTGATTGGTTTCCTGGCTGTTGTCCTTCATTCTTGAAGAAGACCAAATGTCATCACTATTTTGAAGTCAATGTACAGTATGTCCAACTGTGGCTGATCATAACAATACTAATTCAGGAGGCTCTACCACAGGCACAAATTAGTCCACATGAATATTTGAAGTAGAGATGTTTCTAACTTTGCAGATCTCATATTTCCTTGGAGTTACTATAATTCTATTTGCTCATAGAATACTGCATCTCCTTTGAGTAGAGCACACCATGCTAGGAGGTCCTTGTGTCAGTCTCACATGTCATTGATTCCAAAGTTCTTCAGAGAAACTTTGAGAGTGTCCTTCTGACCTCCATGTAAGCACTTGCCCTGTGTGAGTACTCCATTAACTTGTCTTTTGGGCAAATGAGTTTTTAGCATTCAAACAACATGGCTATCCCATCAGAGTTGCCCTCAAACAATAGAGTTTGAATGTTTGCAGTTCAAAAGGCATACTATAATCAAAGAAAAAGAGATAGGAAACGTGAAGTGTGTATTATCTCATTTGGTTGAATCATAGGTTAATGAAGGAGGGTATTATGGGATAATAATAGAAAGGTAGAAGGGAGATAGATGATAGAGGTTCTTGAATATCAAACTAAGGCATTTAAACTTTATTCTGTAGGACACTCAAAAGTCCTGCATAATAGATCTGGAATCTTAGAAACTAATCAGTCCAATTTTTTCATTTTATTAATAAGGAAATGGAGATCCAGACATGTTGTCTTATCTACTAAACAGTAATTAGTAGTGGAATTTGAATTTGAATGCAAATCTTTTGACTCCAAGTCAAAGCTCTTTCCATTGTACCATGTTAAAGGTGCAGTTGAAATATGTGAGTTATATGTGTGTGTTGGGGGGGTGGGGGGAGACAATAAATCAATTATATATTAAGTACCTATTAAGTGCCTGAATAGTTATGTGACCCTGAGCAAGTAATTCAACCTCTCTAATAGTTTCTTCTATAAAAGGAAGAAATTAGATGGAACGATTGATACAATTCCTTCCAGTTCTTATCCATGATATAAATTAACATTTATTTTCTTTCCATCCTATATCTCCCTCCCCAATGAAAAAACAGAAAAATAAAAATAGAATACTTATAAGACATATCCATAGCTCAGCAAAACAAATTCCCATATGTGCTAGATATGTCTAAATCTGAAATATAACTTTTTTTTACTTTTAGAAAGATTTTATTTATTTTGAATTTTACAATTTTTCCCCTAATCTTGCTTCCCCCCCCCCCCACAGAAGGTAGTCTGTTAGTCTTTACATTATTTCCATGGTATATATTGATCTAAGTTGAATGTGATAAGAGAGAGAGAGATCATATACTTAAGGAAGAAAAATAAAGTATAAGAGATAGCAAAACCACATGATAACTTTTTTAAATTAAAGGTAATAGTTTTTGGTCTTTTGAACCATAACTTTTCTTTCTTTTTTTAAGAAAGATTTTATTTATTCTGAGTTTTGCAATTTTCCCCCATTCTTGCTTCCCTCCCCCCCCCCCTTACAGAAGGCAGTCTGTTAGTCTTTACATTGTTTCCATGGTATACATTGATCTCAGTTGAATGTGATGAGAGAGAAATCATAACCTTAAGGAAGAAAAATAAAGTATAAGAGATAGCAAAATTAAATGATAAGATAACTTTTTTTCATTGAAAGTAATAGTCTTTGGTCTTTGTTCAAACTCCACACTTCTTTCTCTGGATACAGATAGTATTCTCCATCTCAGATACCCCAAAATTGTCCCCAATTTTTGCACTGATGGAATGAACAAGTCCATCAAGGTTCAGCATCACCCCCATGTTGCTGTTAGGGTGTACAGTCTTTTTCTGGTTCTACTCATCTTGCTCAGCATCAGTTCATACAGATCCTTCCAGGCTTCCCTGAATTCCCATCCCTCCTGGTTTCTAATAGAACAACAGTTGAACCATAACTTTTCAAAAGGTGAGTAACAGTCTTTATCACTGGTCTTCTAGAATAAGGCTTTGTCATTGCATTAATCAAACTTGTCTATCAAAGTTGTCTTTACCATATTGTTAATGTATACATTGTTCTCCCAATATTGCCAAATTTGATCTTTATGAGTTTGTACAACTCTTCTAAGGTTTTGCTGAAAACATTCCTTTATTATATCTTGCACCATAGGAGTATTCCTTTGCATTTATATACCATAATGCATCCACTACATGCTGATAATTGATGGGTACCTCCACCCCATTACTTTTCAGTTCTCCACCACCAAAAGAAGTAGCTCTGTGATTCTAGGTTCTATGATCATAGAGGCATTGCAGAATGGTGATTAGCATAATGAATTTAAAATTTTAAAATCAGAAAAGCATTTTTAGCTATTATTGTTCAGTTGTGTTCAATTCTTCAGGACACAATAGATCATAGCACACCAATATTATACAAGGGGTTTCCTTGGCAGAGATACTGGAGTGCTTTGCCTATTTCCTTCTCCAGTAGATTGAGATAAACAGAAGTTAAGTGACTTGTCTAGAATCACACAGCTAGTATGTGTCTGAAGTGGAGTTTTTAACTCAGATCATCCTGACTCCAGATTCAGTACTCTATCCACCCTATCCACAGTATACTTAGTTGCCTCCATTAACTGTGTCACTATGAACAAATCATAATCTCTTTGAGTCTTGGCTTCCTCATCTGAAAAGAAGGAACAATGATTCCCGAAGTATGTACTTCAGAGGCTTACATGAGATGTATACTAAGTGAGACAGTCAATTCCTACTATCAGACTTGTGCTTCAGGAAAAATAATTTGTCCAAAGTGCATGCAGCATAGATTATAAAGAGGAGACACTAGAAGCAACATGACCTGTTAAAAGCCTGTCACAATTATTCATTGTGATAATAATATTGGCTTAAAAGGTGCTTTATAAATATTATCTCTGTTGATACAACAACCCCGGGAGAGAGGTGTTAGTACTGTAGCCATTTTACAAGTGAAGAAACTGAGGTTAAGTGTGGTAAAGTAATTCCCCCCTGTATCTCATAGGCAGGATATGAGCCCAGTCAGTTCTTCCTGATTTCTAATGTGATTCTCTAACTACTATACTTCCTCACTGTTTATGGATACTGGAACCCAAGTACCATAATAGAGACTATAAATCAAAACAGGGATAGAATGAAGAAATGTCATTAGTATATTTTCCTTCCTTACTTAAGGACAGTTTTACGTCATTTAATAACATTTCTAAATATTCTTCTACTTTATACTTCGGTATTTACCTATCAGTCCTCAATCTAGCCTTGACAAACTAATTCTCAGTCATTTAATCTAAGTGCTCTAGCCAAAAACCAAACAAATGTTCAGAAGGGGAAAGAGAAATATATAAATTCATGAATCAGACTTCTGTTTTGACTTCAATTATTTTTTTAAAAAATGTTTGTTTGCTACTTTGTGTTCATTACAGTGAATAGAACAGGCTGGGAATATATTTAATTGATAGGTCTTTTAAATGCTGAGGGTCCTGATGCAAAATTACCTAGATTAATTAAAGAATTGCAATAATTCTAAATATTAAATGGAAAGACTTAAAAATTTTTGAATTTTTTTAAATTTGTAAATTTCATTGATAACTTTGGTTCTTATTTCATATTTTCCCCAAATGCCTTCCTCCTCATTTTACTACCCCAAGTTCCATCTTCTGTAAGCAAATAATCTTAAAAAAATTTTTAAGGAATTTGGCAAAAACTAGCACATTCATCAATGGAGCCTCATATGTGATATTACATGTGATAAACAAAATATATTTTTCCAATTTAAATATTTTTATTTACTTGTTTTTCCAATCTCATGCAATGGTAGTTTTCACCAATGATTTTTTTTGGTAAGATTTATGAGTTTTAAATTTTTCACCCTCCCTCCCTTCTTTCCCCTCCCCCTGACAGAAAATAATTTAATATATGCTCTATGTGTAACTATACTAAACATAGATCTATATTAATTGCATTGTGAAAGAAGAATCAAATTCAAAAGGATGAAAACAAAATATTAGAGAAAAACAACATAATACATAAGACAACCTTTAACTATTGAAGATAATAAGCTTTGATCTGCATTGAAACTCCACATAGTTCTTTCTTAGGATATGGATAGTATTTTCCACCACAAGCCTTTTAAAATTGTCTTTGATTATTGTACTGCTGAAATGAACAAATCCATCATAATTGATCACCACAGAATGTTGCCATTAGTATGTATAATAAATATACTTTTGATTTTCCTCATTTTGCTCAGCATCTGTTCTTGCAAGTCTTTCCAGGATTTTCTGAAGTCCCACCCCTCATGATTTCTTATAGAACAATAGTGTTACACTCATATACCACAATTTATTCAACTATTCCCCAATTGATGGGCGTTCCTTCAATTTGCAATTCTTGGTCATCATGAAAAGGAAAGTTTTTAAGGGAAAACATCCCATAAGTTTTGGAAACTCAGTTTCTGTATAAAAAGTTTAAAATTTTTTCATATTAAATTAAGGCATAAGATGATGCCATAAGCATATTTCTTTTCATAACAAAACAAGTTGCATAATGATTAAACAATGAGAACTTTTCAAGTCTTTGTAAGTCTTTCCTAACTTCCATTTTCTCAAGATGGCCTAGAATATTTGTTACTCTATTACATCTTTGCTTCAAGTAGTTTTATGAGGGTAAACTATGAAAACTATTTTTGTTTTGGTCTAGATCAATGATTTCATAAGCATGAGGGATCTCCCTAGTGTATAAACACTCCACTGAAGGATATCAACAACTCCTCTGAAACTTAAGAGTGTTAGAGAATGGCCTAGGGCCCTGCCTGTTCTATGAAAACCTTTCAGAGATTAGAGGACTTCATTCTCCAACTTTCTCGTTCTCCAGAAGAAGCTAAGGACAAGAAGGATAATGCTTTTCCAACATCACAGAACAAATGAGTGACAAGGTCTTAAAAAGAGGTGAGGAAGCCTGTACCATGCTCTCTCTAGAATTCAATTTGTGTGAAAGGTCTACTATTATGGCTACTAATGGCTGTTATTGTTCAGTTCTGTTGTTTCAGTTATATCCGAAACTTGGTGACCCCATTTGGGGTTTTCCTTGGCAAAAATATTAGTGCAATTTGTCATTTACATCTCCAGTTCATTCTCCAGATAAAGAAAAAGTATTCAGGGTTAAGTAACTTGTCCAGGATCACATAAGTAGTAAGTGCTCAAGGCTGGATTTGAATTCAGATCTTCCTTAAAACCTAAAAACTCATTAATAGTTAGAATATAAGGTCTGGGATAGAAGAGAATGTTTCACTTTTCACATTGTTTTCCCAGGGCAAATTATAGTGTCTGGTACATAATTATCACCTATTCAATACTTTTTTCATCATTCCCTGGGCTAGGAATTCATACACTTGGGTTCTAGACACAAATGAAATCACTGGCTAGTTCAATTAAAAAAACTTTTTTTTTAATTTTAAATCAAAAAAGTCTTTTGCCACAGACTTTAAAGTTCTAAGAATCTTTGGAGACTGTCTTGTCCAATTATCTACTTCGAGATGAGAAAACTGATATTGGAGGTCATCAGGTCTCTTCATGTGATATCAGAGCCAGAAGAGACCTTAGAGATCATCTGGTTTCAATGTCTCTTAACCTTTTTGGTCATGGACCCTTAGGAAACCTGGCAAAACCTTAAGAGTATTTCTCAGATAATTTTTAAAGGCATAAAATAAATAGAATTACAAGGAAAAGCAATTATAACAAAAATAATGTATTTTTTTTCTTCATCCAAGTTCACAAAACCCTTGAAATCTCTCCATAGGAATTTGATGGACCTTGGGTTAAGAACCTCTAATCTTAACCTTAACCTGTGTGAATCTAAGCAAGTTGTTTCACCTCTCAAAATCAGTTTCCCCATCTATAAAATGGATTTTCACTATACATGTTACACATGATAGAGAAATAAAGCAAAAAGTCCAAATTCACATAATTTACTCCCTGTGTGTAAAGTCAATGTTGATTTCAGTCTCTGAACCTGTTGCCCCATCTGTTGTGCTTTATTGAGACCTACTTGTAGCAACATGACCCTACTTTTAACCCTCCTGGAAAAAAAAATAAACTAGCAAGTTATGCACGTGGGGAAGACACAAAACAACAACAGGGAAGAATCCTTAAGTTTTGAGGAAATGCTCAGTAGGGGAGGAAAGTATATATAAAAGACCTGAAGGCCACTTCAACACAGGAGTCCCTGGCCAAGCCTGCTGACCTTATTCTCTAGCCATCATTTTCCTTTGCCATCAAAAAGAAGCTCTATCTACTGACACTATGTCTTGTGGTGGAACCTGCCTCCAAGACTGTAGCTGCAGCATCCCCATGGGTCCAGCCACCACCATCTGCTCTTCAGAAAAATGCTGTCGATGTGGCATCTGCCTGCCCAGCACCTGCCTCCATGAGATCAGTCTTCTCCAGCCCACCCGCTGTGACTGCTGCCCTTCCCCATGTTGTGTGCCCGATTCCTATGTGCCAACATGTTGGTTGCTCGACTCCTGCCATCCTACCCCCAACCTTTGTGGCATCTCAGTGACCACATATCTTCAGCCTTGTGCCTGTGAACCATCTTGCTGCTAGGTAGCCATTTTTAAGGGATACTTTGGCCTTTGTCAGCTTACCAACATGAATCTGGGGATCTTTGGTATGTGTCAAGGGCAATTTAACAAATGATTGAATCCTCTCCAAGAAACCACTCAGTACCTGGACTGTTTATGGAACTTATGAAAAGTTTTCTGACCATGTTTTAAAATATCTGAAAAGATAAATGGAAAGTATCACTAAAACTAAGACTAAGCATAGTTGTTACATGTATTTTTTTTCTTTTGGGAGGACAAAGAAAAGATAAATGCTTTATTGAAAAAATAAAAATAAAAAAAATAGAAAATGTTAACAAGCCCTCCCATGTTTAAAAAAGCAAATAAATACACATGCTTCCCAAACTATGTGCTGCCTCATCATTCCGAGTCATAATTATCTAAAGCCTATTAACCTGGGCATCATACTTCCATAAATATACTCAACAGAATTATACTTTCTGATGACATCAGAAGAAATCTTGTAGCTTAAAGCAACACCTTAACACCTTCAGATTTTGAAATCTGAAGAAAATGACCTAAAAAAGGCTGCTTCAGAATTAAGAATTATTTAAAATTGCAAATTCAACAACACTCTGCATAACTTTCCAGTTCAAGCTTTTAATGTTTACTTTTCCTACCATGTCCAACAACCAAGTTATTTCTATCATTTAAGATCTGAAGAATTTTCTAGCACTCAAAAGAGAGGTTCTTTTGACCTTTATCAATCATGCTATTCAAAAGAAGAAACAAAAGGAAGATGATACCTGTGAATTGAATTATTTTCAGAAGAAATCATTGTGTACATGTATCATTGACTTGAGGAGGGGGAGGGAGGAAAAAATTTTGGAACTCAAAATATTACAAAAATTAATGTTAAAAACTGATTTTACAAATAATTGAAAAAATACAATTAAGATTAAAAAAGAAGGAAAAAGAAATCATTGTCTCTTCAGAACTCCAAAAGACTAAAAGTAAAGCATATTTCCCTCTCCTCAGCAAAAACATAGTGGAGTACACTTATAGAAGAAATCATACAATGTTAAAGAGTCAATGCTTTGGTTTGGTTTGTTTAGCAATACTTTGTTAAAAGTTTGGTGGTTCTATTGGGAAGGTAGAGGAAAAGTATTATTTGCAAGTTAGACTAAAATAACAATGAATGTATAATCTCATTAATGTAGATATTCCTTCCAATGATGAATCTAGTGTTGCTCTGATCATGTTCTTCCTTAAGTTCATTACCTCTGGGGATTTTTCTTTAGTTCTTTTGACATCGTGAGGATCACAATGGACTATTCAAGCTATTCATTAGTATTCGTAACTTGCTATATGAACATCCTATCTTCTCCATTCATTGGGAAGTAATAACAGTTTAAGGGGGGGAAAGCATGATTAAATATTTTAAAAGAAAGTGAGAAGGAACAAAAGAATAAATGATTGAAACAATGAACAAATAAGGGGGAGGAAGGGAAGAAGGAAAGAAATGAGAGAGGGAGGAAAGAGGAATAAAAGGAAAGAGGAATAGAAGAAATAAAGGAAGGAAGGAAGGAAGGAAGGAAGGAAGGAAGGAAGGAAGGAAGGAAGGAAGGAAGGAAGGAAGGAAAGTAAAAAGAAAAAGGAATGAGAAAAGGAAGAAGGGGAAAAAGTAAGAAAGAAAGGAAGAAAAGAATGAATGAATAAAAAGAGGTATAGGAGAGAGAAGAGTCAGAGAGAAGAAAAGAGGGAGGGAGAAATGGAGAGGAAAAAGAAGGGAAGGAATCATCATCTCTAATTTTCAGTTTTGATTTTAAATTCTCTGAATCAAAAAATGATAAATAGGAATATTTAAATCTATAACAGGAAAACTATTCTAAAGATTTGTAAAATAAAAATTACTTGAGCTTGTTGATGATGTTTTTGAAGTTGAGAATGCAACTTTCTTCATAATTGATTCCATCACCCTTGTCTGCATATGATCAGGTTAGCTTATCTTATTTCCCCTGAGTTCTCATAAAACTACTAACAAGGACTCAGTAAACTTGGAATACTTGAAAGACCACTATTTGTTACAGTAGATAGAGTTTTATTATCAGGAAGAACTGAGTTCAAATGTGGTCCCAGATACTTAGTACCTTATTGACTGTGGGCAAATCACTTAAAGTGTCTGCCTAGTTTCCTCATCTGTAAAATGCAGTATAATGTGTCATCTACTTCAGAGGTTTACTATGAGAGTCAAATATGGTAATATTTGTAAAGTACTTCGCAAATCTTAAAGCATAATATAAATGACAGAGCTTTAGCAAAAAAATCATTCATCTAATTTTTATTGAGGTATTTCTATGCGTACTATAACACTGTGGGGCATTTAGAAATGAATTTATCCTAAAGAAATGTATAATCTAGGGAAGATATACATCTGAAACTAAAAACTTACCATTTGGACCCTAGATAGATAGTAAAGGCACAAAGGGATACATGTTACAATTAACATTTCTCATTGACTCACATCTTTTCCATTTTCCAACTGGAATTCATAGTTTGAAGTCATAGTTACCAAGCTTCTTTCATTTATACCTTGATCCGATATTTCCAGATGCTTTTTTTTAAGTGAGTTGTTATCCTTAAAAATAACAGAACTACAGAACCTCAGACCAGAGAGGGACTTCAGAAAATATCTCATAAGTGATAGCCAAGATTCAAATTCGGATCTGAGACATAAAGTCTAAAACTCAGCTCAAAGGGTAACAATTACTGTAGGGAAGATTAACTAATATTGATAATTTACCTCTCCATTGTGTTTATGTGTCATATCCTTACTTAATAGACAGATTTTAAGAGCAAAGACCTTGTCTATGCATTTTTTTTTCAGTTTTTGCAAGGCAATGGGATTAGGTGGCTTACCCAAGGCCATACAGCTAGGTAATTATTAAGTGTCTGAGGCCTGATTTGAACTCAAGTACTCCTGACTCCAGGGCCGGTGCTCTATCCACTGCACCAACTACCTGCCCCCTTATCTATGCATTTTTGGTGGACACTTTCTTAAACTTTGTCATGAATTGATATATTCAGCCTCAGGATCACAAAATGTCTTGCAGAAGACTCCACAGAGGTCATCTAGACCATTCCATGCCAGGGAGGAAGAAACACCTCTTTTGTCAACATTCAATGAGGTGGTGAGAAAAAGAGAAACAGAAAAAGAGACAAAGTAACAGATACAGAGAGGGACAGAGTTGTAAGTTGCTGTGCTATGGGATCCAAATATAAGAAGAAAGAGCTCCTGCCCTCAAGGAGCTTACATTCTAGTTTTTTGGTATTGTTCAGTCAGTTTTCAGATATGTTCAAATCTTCATGACCCCTTTTTGTATTTTTTTAGCAAAGATACTGTAGTGGTTTCCATTTTCTTCTCCAATTCATTTGACAGATAAAAAATACAGAGGAAAGCAGTATTAAGTGACTTTCCCAGGTCACAAAGCTAGGTAGTGTCTGAGGCCAGATTTGTACACAGGAAAATGAGTCTTTGACTCCAGACCTGTCACTTTATCCACTGTACCCACCTACTTACTCACTGTATTCTAGTAAGAGAGTGAAAATACATAAGGGAGGAGCTAGAAAGGGATGTTTGGAAATGGTGTCCAGGAAATGAAAAACATTCTAATTCCAGGCAAGATAAGGTAAAAGCTCATCTACCAGAGTTGAGGGAGACTTCAGGGTGAGAATCCAATCTTCTTGGGCCAGAAGAGGATGATGGAGGGACTGCAGGATGAAAATGGTTTGAAAGTGATGGATAGGAAATAACATGGAAGACTGGTTCCAAGTAAAATCATTCAAAAATTCAAGTAAAATCACTGAACTACCAGAAATGAGAGTAGTTTCAGGGTCAGAGACCAAAGTTCTGAAACTTAGCAACCTATAACCCTTTTAGAGAACACAAATGGTAAAATAAAGCTTCCCAAAGCACAACCTGGGCAGTCAACTTTAACCTGGTCTACAGGAAATTTACATTTCTGTTGACAGGTCCATCTACTAGAGTAGGGATAGGTAGACTTTTCAAGAGACAAACTGCTTCCTATCTTTGATGCATTTAGAGGAAAAAATACATGTAAAACATCTTGCAAAATAAAGAACTACATAAGTACTAACTATTCTTATTGCTGTTGTTGTTGTTACATTCCTAATAGATAAATGAGTCATGAAGGTTATGATCTCACCAGTCATATATCATATATAGAACAAAGAGGAAAAGACAAAAAACATTATTTAGTCTCATAGATTTTGCTGAATTGTCATTTCAACCAATGACCAATCGTTGGTGATGAGGACTATGATGAGAAATCACTTTGAAGATGAGCTCCATAGGCAAACTTCCTTGACAATGAATCTGAGTATTGCAAAGCATATATGACTAACTTAATAGGACCCAGAAATCTTCATGGATAACTAAATACCTAACTGATTAGAAGATCTCACAGAAAGAAGGTGACATAGACAGAAAATTGGGGACAGGAAGTCATACCCTGGTCAACACCCACTGGGGAGAATATATAAGAGAGAAGACATTCAAACCATCAAAATACCCATCTTTCTTTCCTACTAAGCAGGAAAACAAATTCCCAACACCATGTCTTTTTGTCATGGCTACTGCTGCAGTGTCCCCACTGGACCTGCCACCACCATCTGCTCTTCTGACAAGTGCTGCCGATGTGGAGTCTGCCTGCCCAGTACCTGCCCACACACCACTTGGCTGCTGGAGCCCACCTGCTGTGACAGCTCCCCACCCCCCTGCCACATCCCTCAGCCCTGTGTGCCCACATGCTTCCTGCTCAATTCTGCCCATCCCAGTCCAAGCCTGGAGAACATTGACCTGACCACACACACCCAGCCTTGTCCTGGTGAGCCCTGCATCCCCCCATGCTGCTGAGTGATGTCTACCTTTGCCTAGAGTCTGACACTTATAAGTCATACATTGGGCTGCTTTAGTAACCCCAATGAACTTCAACAGATATTAGAATGCCAGATGTGGCAAAGAACATTTTTATCATCAATAAAAAGGAAAACAAGATACCTCCTTTGGCAACTTGGAGGAATGTGAATGATAAGCTATTGCACTGGCTGGTTGAATCCAAATATTGTTGAAATTTTTAATGTTTCAGATTGTTTCTTTGTCAATTTGTTCCTTGGGTTGTCTTTCCTGTCCTGAATGCTTTTGTCAAAGGTTGGGGTTTCTTTGTGAATTTCCAAATAAATTTGATTTCTCAAGCATTTATTTTCAGATTTTCTGTATTTCTTTTATAAAGATTTAGAAACAAGATAGACTTCCATTACTAGAGCAGTGTAGATTAGAATAATTGATCAAATCTATATAACATTCATTAAGCATCTGCTAGGTACAAGATGCTGTGCTAGACTCTGAGTCTATGAAGACAAACCAAAGATCAGGCCCTGACCTTGTGCATCTTATATTTATTTGGGGAATCATACAAAAAAACAGATAGAATATAGAACAAAACTTCAGATAAGCCTATATACAATAATTTGAAGGACAGAACATAAATAGCAACAAAATAGAGTCAGAAAATTCTTCCCAAAGTGACACCTGAGTACATTTAATGAAGCTAGAAATTTTAATAGGTGATGTGGCCAGGGGGGTTGGGGGGGATGCATGTTAGGTATGAAGGACAGCCTATGAAAAGATTTGAAGGTGACAACATGTATAAAACTGAGTCAGGAAGATCTAACTTCAAAGATAGTCCCAGATACTTCCTAGCTATGTGACTGTGGGCAAGTCACTTAATCCTGTAAGCCTCAGTTCCTCATTGGTTAAATGAGCTGAAGAAAGAAATGGCAAACCATTCCAATATCTTTGCCAAGAAGCTCCCAAAAGGGGTCACAAAGAGTTGGACATAACTAAAAATGATAACAACAACAAAAGATTTAAGCTCCTTAAGGGCAAGAACTGACTTTTGTCTCTTTTTTTATATTCTCAGAGATTAGTGCATAGTAGGAACTTAATAAATGTTTAATGATTGAAGTAGGTGATTTAAATGGACTACAGAAAGTATGAAGGACAGTAATGTGAAATAAGTGTGAAAAGATAGTTTGGAGTCTGACAGTGAAGTACATTAATTTATCAAAGAGGATATTCATAGGCTAGTTATAGCAGCTAGATGGTGGCACAGTGGATGGGGGTAGCAAGGTGACATAATGGATAGAACACTGGCCTTGGAATCAAGAAGATGGTAGTCCAAATACGGCCTCAGATTTTTGACTCTTACTAGCGTGTGACCTTGAGCAAGTCACTTGATTTCCTTCATATCCAGGACCATCTCCAACCATCCTGATTCATATCTCACCACTGGATTCCGATGGTTCTGGAGGAGAAAATGAAGTTGTGACTTAATACAGTACCCACTCACTCAAATCCAATAAATTTGCTTGTCATGACATCACCTCCCTGATGAAGATGGTCTTCGAAAATGAAGGACAAACATTATTATGGCAGCTAGATGGTGCAATGAATAGAGCACTGAGCATAAACTATCAAAGTTCAGATCTAGCTTCAGATGTTTATTAATTGTGTAACACTATGTGAGTCATTTAGCCTCTATCTGCCTCAGTTTCCCCAACTGTAAAATGAGGATAATGACATCTACCATCTGTAGTTATTGTGAAGAACAGATGAGATATTACTGAAAAATATTTAACATAGTTGATACTATGTAAATAATCATTAATATTATTATCATCATTACTATTTGAAGTACGTTAAAATGATAATAACAAATTCCTAAGATCATAAGGTGATATTTAGGTTTCTTTAGATACTTCAAAGATCAGAAATGTGATAAAGTATGCTGGAATAAAGTGTCAGAAGACTTGGTTTCTTCATCTGAGTTGAATCCCTAACTCACTTCAATTAGTCAATCAAAAGCTGGTTTTTAGAATGCAAACTATGAACCAGGTACTAGAAAGTCAAGGAAAAGTCCTTGCTCTCAAGGAGTTCACAGTCTCTGCAATTAACTATATGCAAACAAGCCATAGACAGAGTAAACTGGAAATAATTGACTTTAGGTCACAGAACATAGATGCTTCATAAATTAATGATAGTACATGCTTGCTAAATCCCCGGTTTAGAGCAAGGTATATAACCTATTTCTGAATATGAGTTGTTTGTTTAAGCATCGATCACTCTTATTCATCCATCATACACTTATAAAATAATCTTGAAACATTCATTCTGGCTCTAATATTCATTGATTTTTCATCATGTATAAAAACACAAAACCATATACTTTATGGAATTGAATAAAATCTTTGTGAGTGGAATCAATTTTAGTCTTAGGTAATTAAGACCTGGAAAATGGAATAATATTACATTTTTATAGTGCAACACCAAGTTCCCTTCTTTAATATATCATAGATATAGATGTAGAGCTGGAAAAGTCATCAGTGGTCATTTCATCCAACCCCTTCATTACACAGATGAGAAACTAAAACTGTGGGAGAGGAAGTGATTTATCTAAAGTCATACAAAGAGCAAAGGGAAGGGCTGGGAGCTTAACCCATATCTTCTGACTTCAAATGCAGCCCTCTTTCCACAGCAGTATAGTTAATCAAGGACTATAGATATGAAATCAATACTTAACTAGGATAAGAATACATTGACTCTTGCAGAAATTTTCTTTCTATTTTAACCCATCATTGCCTGGTAACACAGGTGACCCTGGCAAGATACTTAACCCTGAGTGCCTCAATTTCTTCTTCTATAAAATTAGTGAAAGAAGGGAATGGCAAATCTCTCCAGTATCTTTGCCAAGAAAATCCCAGATGGAGTCACAAAAAGTGAGGTATGATTGAAAACTACTGAACAAACCCTATACTTTCTAATCAAATCATAGGAAACATTTTAGGATATCATTCACCCCAAGATCACTGTGATGGCACAACTTTCCTTGAACCCTCAATGCAGGAGAGAGGACCTCTCTATATACAATGTAAAAAATTCTTGTGGGTCCCAGAGGACAGGCCAAATGGGGAATGAAACTCTGACTGCTGTGCTAATAGTGATTCATGCCAAAAAATATTCTCTGTATCTCAAACACCTGCTTCAACTACCAAATGTGCCATCCTGAAGGCCCTCTACTGGCAATGTTTGCAAACATTCCACTCAGCTAAGTCTTAGGTCATAGACAAAGACATAATCAAGAAGACACTAGGACTAAATTTATGATGAGTCACCATGAAGCAGAAAAGGATGAATGTGGAGAGACTGAGAAAGCATGCTCAGAGATGCTCTATACCATTCTCAAGTTGAGTTGTTCTGATTGTTGAATTTCAGTCATGTCTGACGCTTTATGATCCCATTTTTGGGCTTTCTTGGAAAAGATATCAGAATGGTTTGTCATTTGCTCTTCTTTTTCATTTTATAGGGCAAAAGGGTTAATTAACTTACCTGGGGTTATAGAACTAGTAAATGTCTCAGGCCAAATTTGAACTCATGAAGATAAAACTTCCTAATTCCAAGCCCAATACTCTATCCCCTATACCACCTAACTGCCCTCAAGTTGTGCCTCAAGGTACCATTTCCCAGAATGGTATCATAAAAAGAACACTGAATTTGAATTGAAACCCGGATTCAAATATTGGCTCTGCTTTCTTGGTGATCTTGGGCAAACTACCACATTTCAGTTCTTTACCTGAAAAATAGGAGAATTGAACTAAGTCACTGTTAACATGGGAAGAATGATAGATCTGGAGCTAGAGGATTTAGTTCAAATTTTGTCTCTGCTACATCTTAATTATGTCATTTTAGGTAAAAAAAAAACCTAAGTTCCAGACCATAAATTTACTCATCTGTAATTAGAGGAAGTTAAGCTAGATGTCTGAGACTATGATCCTATGGTCCTATGACCTCAAAACTTCCTTCTGGTTCTATGATCCAAAAAGCATGAAAATTATATCTCTTGGAAAGGGAAGGAAATAAGAATTTACTAATACCTACCATTCATCAGACACTCTCCTATATTCTTTCTAAATGTGTTATGCTTATTTCATGAACCTTAATAGTATATCTCCTTGGAAGTGAATAAATATAATAATAAGGGTGGGGTTTACACATAAATTAGGATATATTCTACTGTTAGCAAGTGTGTCTGCTTCTACTTCTTTCTTCCTATGCTTGGAAATTAGTCCATGCCTTTTCAGGTCTTCCCTATTCTTGTAACTCAATCCTCAAAGACTATGAAATGAGAGAACTAATGATCATTAGACAAGTCCAAGATGATAATTAGACTTCTAATTCCTTTGATACAGAAACAATATCTCCAGGGCTTGAAATTTATCCTTTTGTCCAGAATTGATCCATCATACAAATAAACATAGATTTGAAAGAGAAAGCAGAAAGGTTTTTTTTTCCTTTTAAGTTTGTTTATAAAAATATATAATCTTGCTTCCCATCAGTGATGCAGACTTTTTGCTTACCTTTCACACCACAACAGAGGGGAGTTTGGTCTTGTGAATTCTATTCTTAGTTTTCAAACCATGAGTCATTGGGTCACCTCAGGCAAGGTATTTTGCCTCTTGAGGCCTCAATCTCCTCTTTTATGAATAAAGAGAGTAATACTCAACTCTAAGTTAGTATATTACATATGAGAAATAATTATTATTTATAAACACTCCCAGAGAATTCAATGAAAACTGATAGGAATATATAAAACCATGATTATATATTTACATTTTATTTTGTGCCTTAAGGCCTACAGCAAGTGATAATAAGCATAATTCTTCTACAATTTAAATGTGGACAATTGCATATCTTGACATAGCTGTTTGAAAGGCAATGTGCCATTCTAGAGAGAGAAAATAATGTTATTTCTGCCATGAGGTTACTGTGTTACTGTGTTACTTGCTAAAATTTCTCTTCTAAAGAGTATCTTGTATGTGAAAACAGATGAGCCTAACTGATTTGATCACCCAGCACATTACACAGTAGGTGTTGAAAAAAATGTTTATTACATAGCAGGAAAAATCAAACACATGAAAGGGAAAGTGATCTGGTATACAATGCACTGAGAAAATCCAGAGCTTTGTATATATCATGAATCCTAGGTATAAATCCCTAGCTAACTAGCTGTTCAGAAGTTAGTTTAAAAGTCACACCCTTCTCCTGATTCTCACCTACCCCCAAAATGTTCGTGCTCTCTCCTCTCCTGAAATTACTTTGAATATTTACTATGTATATATTTTATTTTATTCATCTGTGTCCATGCTATCCCATGCCATCACCACCAAGACCATACTTCCTTGAGGGTAGGAAAAGTTTCATTTTTGCATTGCATCTCCAGCAGTTAGGAAAGTATATGGCTCAGAGTAGGTATTTTATAAATTAATCATAAAAATGCTTGCTGGGGTGCCTGTCCAAGGAAGGACTCAAACATCTGGCTTCTTCCCTCTAAGTTATTTATTTAGGCATTACCCATTTTACTTCATTCAATCTAGGTCACCAAACATTTATTCAGTGAGTATTTCCTAAATTCAAACTGGGTTTTTGGGAAGAAGATAGGTAAATTTATAGATTTCCATTCACTTAATTTTGTTCCATGTTTGTCTTTGCATCTTTAGACATTTCCTCTTTGTCAAGAAGTTGCAGGTGCACAACTCTAAGCACTCAAAGATTTTAAGAAATGATTTGAAGGTCAATTTGACAGTACCTAAAATTCCCATTTATTCCTTACTTCCTCCCCCAGCCTACCCAAGAAACACAGTAAATAACAAAAACAAAAAAAAATCTTGCTTATATTCTCACATCTCCAGCATTACCAAAGTGTCTATTTTTCTTTCACCTCTCTTCAATGACATATATACTGAACTGAAGCAACTGGACAGATCAAGTCTAGAGAGAACAGATTTCCATAGGCAAAAGAAAGTCACCAAAAATCATCCTTGCTCTTAAGAAAGTAGGCAAAGTTTGTTGAGATTTGTTCATTTCAAAATGATAATATTTAAAAGAAAATTCTATGAAAACAACACAAGTTCATTCCCTACCACTCAATAGTCAAAGTTAAATTGAAAAAGAAGATACAAATAGCACCTTAGGGAACATTCTCTAGGTATGAGTCACTTGCAATGTTTCTCATCAGGACTGTTGGGTAAATTGCTGTAATGGCAAATTCTTTGATGTATCTCATAAAACTTTACTCCCAATGACAAATGGCAAGAGTAACAAGTTAAGATTTAGCAATGAACTCAAATAAAATGTAATTACCAAGAATGAAGACTCTTCACTGGCATCTAAATGTCAAATCAGTCAAGAGATAATAGATCTATGAAAACAAACAGGAACAAGGAAAGAAGCCTTGGGATTGGACTATCCCCTCCTGGGGAGGGTATATAAGAGCCCCACAAAGAGAGGAGAAATTCAAACCATCAGAAATACTCATCTTTCCTACTAAGCAAGAAAACAAACTCCCAATACCATGTCTTTCCGCCACGACTGCTGCTGCAGTGTCCCCACTGGACCCGCCACCACCATCTGCTCTTCTGACAAGTGCTGCCGATGTGGAGTCTGCCTGCCCAGCACCTGCCCACATACCACTTGGCTGCTGGAGCCCACCTGCTGTGACAATTGCCCACCTCCCTGCCACATCCCTCAGCCTTGTGTGCCCACATGCTTCCTGCTCAATTCTTCCCATCCCAGTCCAAGCCTGGAGAACATTGACCTGACCACATACACCCAGCCTTGTCCTGGTGAACCCTGCGTCCCCCCATGCTGCTGAGTTTTGTCTACTTCTGCCCAGGCAACACCTACAATATGCCTATCCTTCATTGACCTGCTTCAGTAACCACAACCAATTTCATCAGATGTTCAGATGGGGACCAGATGTGGCAGAACCACTTTCACCATCAATGCAAAGGAATTTCAAAGACCCAAATGACAACCTGGAAAATGGAGAGGTGAATATCACCTATCCTTCTAAGGCCATTCAGTTCTCTCAGATTGATGTGTTTGATTCTTCATTTGGGATGCTTTGGGGGATTCATTTACAGTCTTTTGTGTCTTCCTAGATACTAAGAATTTCCTTGTGAATTTCCTAATAAACTTTATTTTCCATTCTGGCATAGCACAAATGTCTATGAGTTTTAAAAAATTATTTTTGTATTTTTATTGTATGTATTCCCTATTTTCCAACAGTATCATTTAATATATATATATGTGTGTGTGTGTGTGTGTGTGTGTGTGTGTGTTTGTATGTATGTATATATGTATATATACATACATATATATATATATATAATGGTTCTAAATTTGTAGGAGTGGAAATCAATAAATAAGTATTTATTAGGGTTCTATTACCAATAGTTGTTATCAACACTGAGGAGATAAAAGCAAAAAGAAATATCCCTTGTCTCCAATAGAGTTTGCATTCTAATAAGACAGAAAATATGCAAACATCTAAATATATTCAAAATCTAGGAATCAGGCTATACCATAATTTCATTAGTATGATTACTGGGTTTACTTCTGTAAGTTGACATCTCTTTTCCCCAATTTACAGTCATATAATTTGCCTAGACAATTGAGAAATTAAGTGACTTGCTCAGGACCACAAAGTCTGTGTGTGTCAAAGATAAAACTTGAATCCAGGTCTTTCTGGCTTTAAAATCCAGGTTTCTATCAACTAAGCCCTAGTGTATTGCTTTCTATGTAACATATATAGGGGAGTTAGCAAATGAGAGATTTGGAAAGGTCTCACATAAGACCTTTGGGAGTTGAACTTTTAAAAAAAAGGAAGGAAAAATGAAGGAAGCACATATTCCAGCCCTGAAAAGAAAGAGATAGGAGATGGATCAAAGTTATTGAAGAAAAGGAATAAGTCCCTCTTAGCTTTTTAGATCAGAAAATGGGTAGAGGAGTAATTTATTAAGCCTGGAAAAGTAGATTGAAGCTAAGTCGTGTAGGCTTTTAAATGTCTAAGAGTGTCATTTAAAGGAAAATGACATGAAAAGGAAAAAGAAATGAAAAAACCCAAGCTCTGTGACCCTGGGCAAGTCATTATCCCTGTTTGCCTCAGTTTCCTCAATTATAAAAATGAGTTAGAGAAGGAAATAGCAAACTACTCCAGTATCTTTGTCAAAAAAGCTTCAAATAGGATCACAAAGAGTCAAACACAATTTGAAAAATGACTGAAGTTTATATTTGATCCTGGAAGCAAAAAGTAATTGTTTTTATTTATTGGACAAAAGAGTGATGTGGTTAGACCTATTCTTTAGAAAAAATCTCTTTGGCAGCTGAATGGATATTAACTTAGAAAAGGAGAAACTTGAGAGAGGGGAGACAATTATAACAGGAGATTATTACAACTGTCTAGACAAGAAATAATGACTAGTTATCAAAAAAACTGAAAAAGTGAAGATCTGTCATATTTGAAATAAAATAGAAAAACTAGATTTGTTGTTTCAAGCTAAAAAACTTTATATGTTCTATCCAATGCATTTCTCTAATAAGAGTAATTGAATTGACTAGGATTTATCATAATCCAATAAATCAAATATGGTTTGTCAATTCAACTGCTCTAGATAAATCTGCAAGTTTTACAAAAGAGCAGTTATAACTTACATTTGTGTACTAATTTATACTTTCCAAAATACTTTAACATAGAGTAAGTAATTCTCACCACAGTGTTTTAAGTTTTACAAAGATTAGAATTTAAATGATTTTCCTACAGATGGTAGATGACAGAGTAAGGATTCAAACCCAGCTTTTCCTAGCTCAAATTTCAGCACTACCTCTACTGTATAACATAGCCTTCCAATATCATGTTTGATTCTTAAATAATATTTTCATGCAATATATAAAGCAGGAAAACTTCCCCCAATTTACAGATAAGGAATATGAAGACCATAAAAATTAAATGATTAAATATATTCATTTTAGAAAAATTTGAATAAATGGATATGGCTTTGCCTATTAGCAAGACTTTTGATGAGATATATTTTATGCTCCTCAATACTCCTAGAAAGGGCTCTTCATTTTTAATTAGAAGGCTTGGATTCAAATATCACTTCGGCAAGATAACTTATTTGACTATATATGTTGCTTCTCCTTGTGCCTCAGTTTCCCTTTATGCAAAATGTGGAGTTTGGACTGTATGTTTCCCAGGGACCCTTCAAGATCTAAGTCCTATTGTCTTTCCCTTGTCCTGATACTCTCATTAATTTACTATACTAAAGACAGCAAAACTTAAACATTGCTGGACTATTTCCATGCATAAGCCGAGGTTCTTAACCTTATCATCCATTAATCAATCTAAGCTCAAATGAATACTTCTTAACATAGGGGAAAAGACCTTGTAGGGCAGTAGGAAAAGCAAATGGATTTAGTGTCAGATAACATAGATTCAAATACTGACTTTGCTAATGTGACATGTGAACGATGAAAAAACCAAAGAAACAGAGGTTCCAGATTTCAAGCTAATTGACTTAATAAGCAGTGCATGCCAATTGCACACAAAATTGGTTCCAAGTCTTCCTTAATTTTGGCACTGACCCCGACTGCAGGGGGACTGATTTTTATGCATTAGAAACAATCGAATAAGACCAAATAATTAAAAGAAAACAATTAACCAGGATACAAAATTAGGTAATGTGTTTTCGAACTGGAAGAAAAATTAGGGGCTTTCCAAATTAGGAGGGGGAAAGCAAACAAGAGCAATTCCCTGAAATCAGAAAAAGATATATCACTCTTCCCCCAAATGTCTATATTCAATCAAAGGAACATGAAAACAGTAACTGATTAACCAGAACAGATTCAATTTTCAGATAAGTCATATGGGTTGCTTGAGATGTATTAACTGTAAGAAAAATCTTTGCATCAATCAAAATAAAGTGACCTGCCTGAGATAACACAAATAAATCACTAGTGAAGGAATAAAGAACAATGACCACATTGACTCCTCAGGATCATAAGGCCATTATACATGAGAAAATAATCTTAGCTATCATTAATATAGTGTTTTGTTTTTGCTCTTTTTTTGTCTTCTTTTATCCTCAGAAGCACTCTAGGAGACTTGTTCTTTATCCATTATGTGGATGCCTCTTTCTTTTTAATGCAGATGCTTAATAATTATGTGCAATCCCCTTATGACTTCCTAAGTGTTGGTAGCAGAACAGTGGACAGGGAATCTGAAGGTGCTGAGGATCATATGGTTTTTAGACCATCTATTAATTTAATTGCACACTATGCTAAATGGCAAGTCCTTGTCCAATAGTTAAAAAGCTGAGACATTGTTAGAGAAACTGAACTATATGACATCATGATCCATGTCAATATTGACATTCTTACTATAAACTGCATGGATATAAACATTGTGTTACACATCTAATCATTACTGTCTTATAAACAGAAATTAGTTCAAAGGAAAGATATATTTATTATTAATAATTAGTTTTAAAGATGTATTCTTTGTATTTTTTGAAGAAAAAACATTTTTTTCACTTGTTAGACCACTTACTCAAGAGTCCAGTATGAATTTTCTTTAAAATCTTGGGTTACTGACTCACTGGATCATTTGGGGCATATTTTCTAGACTTGTATTCTGTAACATGGGCAGGTCTTAAACCTGCAGTAAAGTCTTTTGCATCATTAGTAAGCATAAAACTAATTCACATTAAGATTTTTATACATGTATATGTTCTAACAAAATCCATAGAAAGAGAATAGCATTTATATAATGCCTACTATGTACCAAAAATTGTGCTGGGTTGTTATTGTTACAAATATTATCTCATTTGATCCTCACAACAACTCTGGGAGCAACTAGATAGGACAGTAGACAGAATGCTAGGCCTGGAGTCAGGAAATCCTAAATTCAGATTTTGCCTCAGATATTTGCCAATCACTTAACTTCATTTGCCTAAATTTCTCATCTATAAAATGAACTAGAAAAGGAAATTAGAAGCCCCTCCAGTATCTTTGTCAAGAAAATCCCATATGGGGTCATGAAGAGTCAGACATGACTGAATAATAACAATAAACAACTCTCTGAGATAGGTATGGTCATTAATCTCCGTTTTACAGTTGAGGAAACTCTTACAAACAGAAATTAAATGACTTGTCCAGCTAGGGTCACAGAACTGGTTTCTGAGAATGGATTTGAACTCAGGTCTTCCTAACCATAGTCATAGTGCTCTATACACTGAACTACTTCAGAAGATAAAAATTTTAAGCTAAAAATGTACTTAGAAGTATCAAATACAAATACTGTAATGGAGAGATTATAGGCATAGAGTCAAAAAGACCTGTGTTTGAATTTCTCGTCAAACATATTAATTCTACAGCCCTAGGAAAATCACTTAACCTTGATTTTATAGACTATCAGATCCCTTCAATCTCTAAATCAATCATCTCTAAGAATTCCTTGTTTTGCAGATAAGAGAAATGAAGTCTAGAGAAATTAACAAATTTTTCAAAGGTCACACAGATCATAAGAGGAAAAACCAGAATTTAAACCCATCTGACTCCAGAATCATATTTCTTTTAAAACACTGCCAATATGAAGAAAGAATTTTTACAAAAACAACATGGTCCATCAGCTTATGATAAATAATAAATAACAAACAGAATTAAGCTAGCATATGTTAACTATCAGAGTTTGCCCTAATAAGGAACAAAAGGAATTAAGCTAACATATGTTAACTTCCAGAGTTTTGTCCTAAGAAAGAACAAATGGAATTAGGTTAACTTAAGTGTTTATTAGTTCTCTAGGCTTGTGGTCATGCATGCATGGGGAGCCCAGTTAGAAACCAAACCCTAAGTGAGATTTGGGAAAAGGGCATTATTGATAGAAGTGAGACAAAAGACATAAAATTATTGGTGGGTCCAAAAAATAACTTAATGCCATAAAACTCATTCAAGATGTCTTGATATTTACCGCAGTTCTGTTAGAGAAGTACCCCTCTTCTCAGGGTGCTTCAAGTCACAGTCTTATTAGGGGAGAACGAGTGCTCCATTCTGACTTAATATATTTATGCCTTCTTTGTGCCTTATCAGCAGACTTTACAATCTTCCATAAAACATGGGAATACTCCTCTTCTTCCAGGATGTCTGTACTATCTTTTAATGGTACAATAGGGAGATTTATAGTTGTTATAAGTAAACAAAATTTATAGAAAACATTGTGAGGACCTGTCAAAAGAACCTTAAAGCCAAGACTAATTTTAAATATCAGTATTTAACAAGTCAATAAGCATTAATGTGCTTACAATATGCTAGGCATTCCTGAGATCTGCCAATCAAAATTTAAGCAGAACAATCCCTATCCTCAAGGAGCTTACACCTTCTTTTTTTGTTTGCTTTTTGCAAGGCAAATGGGGTTAAGTGGCTTGCCCAAGGCCATACAGCTAGCTAGGTGTCTGAGGATTTCAACTCAGGTACTCCTGACTCTAGGGCCAGTGCTCTATGCACTGCACCACCTAGCTGCCCCTGAGCTTATACCTTCTTAACTTTGCTTTTATGTTTTTAAAATCACAAAAGGACTTACTTGGAAGTTGGACACCTGGGTTTTAATCATCTGAGCTTTGTAAAAAGTTAAACCTTATCACTATTCATTGAGTTGGTTTCTTTTTTGTTTTTATTCAGAGCCATAACTAGATATTCTTGAAATCGGGTCAATTCAGCTGAGATGGTAGAAGAGGACAATTAACTTGGGTCATGAGAAATTGTCCTGAAAGAGGTGGTGGCTAATCACTTTACAAAAACCAAACATATCTTCCACCCCCCCGAAACTCCAGAAGGAGGTGGCAAGGGGGCAGGTAGTAGGAAGGGTAGTGTGATGGTCGAGGAAGACAAGCCTTGAAAGGGAGAGTTCCTAGATGGCAGGACCCTTTGGGGACTAAGGGGACATTCATGAGGAAGCAAAGATAGTCAGACTTCAAGCTAAAGGACCACTAGCTAAAGGATAATAAACCAGAGGAAATACTTCTTTAGATGTTGACTACCTGAAACAAAGTTAAAGTTGCCTTGCCCTTGTTAAAATTTTGATTTTTATTCTAAATGTAATGACAGAAATTGTATATATGTATATGTAAGCGTATGGGTATGTTTGTGTATGTTTTAATGGATGCAAAATCAGAGTCAGCAAAGGTCATGTCACAAATCTCTCAAGCACTATGAAGTCAATTTTATGTGGCAACTATTAGACATAATCTCAAACTGCAGAATTTCTTTTCCATAGTCAAAATTCTAAGTGTTATGTTTTAATAAAATGAAACAAAGACTATTATAATCCTCTCTTGTTGGATTCCAAAGAAAATCCTCTCAGATAACATAGAAAAGAATTTAGAATATTGGATTCATGCTAGAGAGAAAATAAATATAAAACAGAGCTAGAATTAGATACTCTCTAAGGGGTCTTCCAATTCTTCAGTCTATAATCTCAGGAATAATCATATAATAGGTTCCTAATAAATGCTTTTTTAAGTCATTGATTGATTGCTGATTCTAAAACAATAGGGAAAGTGCTTACTTGGTACTGGTATTTCAACTCTTTTGAAGAATGTGTCTAACCCCTATGGGATTTAAAAACCTCCATGGTTTTTAAAATAGCCTGCGTGTCTTTATCGCAATTCCCACTTACATTGACCAGTCCTATTTCCAGAAGACTGGCTATATCTCCTTCTCAGGATTCTAGGAGTTCCCCCAAGGGACAGTGACCTTCTTGTCTAATACTAACAGCTTGAGTTTCCATTCCACTGTTCTCTCCTATCAAGTTCCACTGATTATTGATTTGATATCATATACTCAATCTTATTTTTAAAAAATGATATTTATCAAGAAGATTGGAGGGGGGAGAAGAACCACATTTCTCCTCAAAATCCAAGAGCATATTCATACCCAAACCACCTTGGTCTCTGGGAGGGGTGGGTTTATACTTTGAGAAGTTTTTACAAAGCATCCTTCACACCAGGAAGCATCCAAAGCTTCCAAATAGGGATGCAGAAAACAGAGTAATATAAAAGCTAAAGAAGTAGAACTTCCACTGGTCATTTCTGTCCCCTTTACCCACACTAAATTGCACAATATTTATCCTCATTTTATCAGTATCTACTGTGGACATCAACCAATAAGATTATATAAATACCAGAAAAACAGATTCAGCCATTAATGGTCCTGATGGCATTTTGGAATGACTCCAAATATAAGACTAAATCCTACTTGAGTTTAGAAGACTCTTAAGAAGGAATTCATTTTCTGAGCTGACTCAGAAACAACCCAATGAACATTAAGTGTCTTTGTGTGCAAAGATCTAGGAAAACAAAAACAAAAACAACATAGCCCCTGCCCTGCTCCATAATAAAGAACACTAGAATAAGACTGCAGTGTGCTACACTGAATTGACTTCCAACTATAATATCCTTCTGTGAAACAATAGGAATGTGGAGAATTAAAGCAAATTGCTCAGTTTGGGCAAATCAGCAGACTGAAGCAAAATTCCTGACCATCTGTTTGTGTTTTGATCTATATATAAACTTAGCTGTCATCAGCTTAGGAGGTAGCCATCAGTGATGTAATTTGACCTTCTGATCAGGTACAGAGCATGATAGGACAATCATGCAGAGATGCCTCCTAAGCTAAGCACACTTCAACACACCTCATTCCTTTAGTAAGCCTGCTCTTCCCCAGGAAGACAGGAGGCTAGTAAAAGGATTTCTAATCTCATTAAAAATTTATTTTTATAGTTGGTGAGATGGAACAGCTCAGCAAAAATGGTAATAATCTGAAAGATTCTTCTGCCAATCTTCATTAACATGAATGTTTGACATTGCATTGTCATTTAAGACAATCACAAAAGATTATAAAGTATATAACTATGTTCTCCATTTCCTATTTGAATCAAATTAGACCCTATTTATTTGTTGATCAAGATTTTTCTCTTCCTTTAAGCTCTAGAATTCCTGAGGTGATTATATAAAATGGACCTATCATTCATTCAGTCATTAATCAGTCAACAGGAATTTATTAAGTGACCACTAAAAATATAAAGGCAAAACCTAAAACAGACCCTCCCTTCAAGGACATTATATTAAAGGGAAGAATGGGGAGGGGGTATGTACATAAAAATTAATACAAAGTAACATCAAGAAAAGAGGGTACTGCCAACTCAGAATGAAAAGAATCAGGAAAGGCCACATAGAGGTGGCACAGTAGGGATGAGGGGCACTATGTAAAAAGACATGACAATGGGAGATGGAGTGACATATTTAGACAACACCAAATTGACCAAATATCTCTGGGCTATAGAATACATGAAGAGGAGTAATATGAAAATAAATCTGAAAAGGTAGACTAGAGCAAAGTTATGAAGGGCCTTAAATACTAGGGTAAATATTTTATATTTTTATCCTAGAGAAAATAACTAATTTCTGCTACTTTACTTACAAAACCTTATAGTTCAAACCTAGATGCCAATGACAAAGATACCTCAATATAAAACATTTCTTTCTCACATACCCGAGTTCAATTTTATCGGCCCACTGGCACAGAGACACTTTGATAGGCCCTACTTCACTAATGTGAATTTGACCTTTTTAATGAGACAAGGAACTCTTCCATTGTAAATACACAACAAACTAATGAAATGTTCTTTTGAAAGCTAGTAGTATAAACAGAGCTTAAGCAAACATCCTGAGCATTCTGTCAACAGCCCTGGAGAGGCTATATAAAAATCTCAAGGAGGAAGGAAAAGACCAAGTGAGGGTACCTTGAGTCTAGCAGTCAATCCTAGCCCTTTCTTCTGATACTATGACTTCTGAATGCCCCCCCAAAAGTGATACTCCTGAGTCCTGTTCTGGTGCATCAGACTGTCCCTCAGTTTCAACCTGTTCTACTGAGATTCTCTGCCTCCCCACTTCCAGATGCCAAACCCCAACATTCTTCTCCAGGTCCAGTCAGCCCACAAGTCGCCTAGCAACTTGCTACATACCTGGAAGCTGTAGCATCCCTTACTTTGTGGGCAGCTATGGTTGGAGTGAGGAAGGAGCCTTCAATAGCAATGAGAAGGAAACCATGCAATTCCTGAATGACCGACTGGCCTGCTACCTGGAGAGGGTCCGAGGCCTGGAACAAGAGAATGCAGCCCTGGAGTGCAAAATCCAAGAGCAGTGTGAGCTAGAAGTCCCTCTTGTGTGTCCAGACTACCAGTGTTACTTTAACATGATTGAAAATTTGCAACAAAAGGTTTGTTGTTCAATTATTCTTCCCTTCTCCCTAGGCTCAATCTGTTTTGATATTTTGATTCAGTTAAAGGAGACTAGGACGGCTTTATCAATGAATAGAGAAAAGGATAGTGGGGGAGAGAGCTCTAAAAACATTTCCTAATAGTGAAATCTGGAATATTATCAATATATTTTATGAAAGATCAAATGAGATGACATGGTAAAGTGATTTGCAAACCTTAAAACACTACATAAATTATGCTACTAGTATTACTGTTGTTGCTGCTGCTTCTTCTGCTACTACTACTTGGACTTGGAGTCAGAAAAAAGCTGAGTTAATTGCCCACCTCAGACATGTGACCCTTGGTAAATCAATGAACTTCTCTGTGTCTCAATTTCTTCATCTTTAAAATGACAGGTTGGACTTGATAGCCTCTTAAAGCTCATTCCTGCTCTAAATCTAGAATTTTAGGAACACTATTCCTTTCTCAGAGGGATAAAATTTGTAGTAATGGAAATTATAGGAGAATGTCATTCTTTAAAGACTTGAATGATAACATTTTTAAAATCCCTTTTAAAACTCCTAGAAAGAAAATATTTCTGTTTTACTGCTGTAGGGTTTTTAGAGACATGGGTATTTACATAGGAGAGACAATGGGTTTTTATATATTAGAGACAATGGATTTATAAATATAGTGAATTAGTTAAATGAATAAAATGTTTTCTACTTCCTACTTCCTTAGTTCAGCTCCAGATTCTTAGTTCTTTCTTTTTTTCAGAGAAAAAGAATAAAGTGAATTTAAAAATGAAAATAAAAGTGAAACTATGCAGTTTCCTAATTTTTTCCTAGATTTTTTGTTATTTTTTACAATATATTTCCCAAGAAACACAAAGAATCACCATCCCTATCCCCCTTCCACACCCCACTACTACCAAATATCATAAGTTTATAGAGGAATAGATGTAGGAATTCCCTTCAAATGCTTGATACTATTTAATCTCCTGTTTTTCAGATCTTGTGTACCAAGGCAGAGAATTCTAGGTTGGCTGTTCAGATTGACAACTTCAAATTGGCAGCAGATGACTTTAGATCAAAGTAAGTCTGGTGGCATGGCATAGGCAAGGGGGAGGAATAAACATTTATATATGTTCCAGTTATTGGGCTAATTATTTATATATATTTTATTCAATCCCCATAATGACCCTCCCAAGTCATTATTCACATCTTATTTTTACTCCCATCTTACAGTATGAAGAAACTGTACACAGATATCTCTTTTTGTGACTTTGTTTGAGTTGCCCAGAGTCGAGAAGTTAGGAACTTAGAAAACTCTATACAATGCTCCACCTAATCCCCTGCTTGGAAAGGGGGACCAGGCTTGAAGAACCTACTCCTACCTCCAACATACATAACTTGTGTATCTATATACTAAGTTATCCATTCCCTGATTTTACCTTTGGAGTCAAAAAACCCTAAAGTTCATTCCTATCTGAGTCTATATTTGGAGTCAGAGGACCTGAGGTTTGTTCCTATCTCAGCCCCCTCAACTAAATGATTTTGAGTAGGTTACTTCATAAAGAATAATAATAGAATGAAATTAAATTTTTCTCTCCTGATTAAAGGTATGAAACTGAACTGTCTCTTCGCCAGCTAGTAGAAGCAGACATCAATGGCCTCCAAAAAATCTTAGATGACTTGACCCTATGCAAATGTGACCTAGAAGCTCATGCAGAATCTCTGAAGGAGGATCTGCTCTGTCTTAAGAAAAATCATAATGAAGTAAGAAGGGGAACATGCGAAGGGAGAGGAGGAGAAGGAGGAACAGTGAAATGAGTAGCCAAATTAAAATGATAGATTTAATGTCACAAAATGTATAATGAGCATGTGAGGAAACTAACTGATCAAGAATAAAATGGGGAAAGCACTTTCAATATCCAGTTGATTTCTGACATTTCTGGTCTTTAGCTATAATGGCATACCCTTTGTAGACACAGAGGAGATACAACACATGCCTGTCCATGGCTACGTCTCTCTATGGCAGCTAACATTTACATGGTATTCCAACATGTGCCAAGTGTTTTAAATGCATTTGTTCATCTGATCCTCGCAACATCCTGAGAGACACGTACCTATTTTATGGATGAGGAAAATGAGGTTCAAAAAAATTTCATGTCTTGTTTAGTGTTCATTCAAGTGTTGGAGACTAGATTTGAACCCAGATCTTCTCTGTCTTCAAGACCAACCTTTACCTTCTGCTCAGGACTTGAAATTGGGAAGACCTAGATTTTTATCCTACTTCCGACAAAGTATAGCTGTAGGACCCTGGGCAGGCCATTTAACCACTCTAAACCTCAACTTCCTCACCCATAAAGATGGGGATAATACCAGCATTCATTTTTCAGGGTTGTTACACAGATCAACTAAGATAATGGTTAAGAAGTACTTTAAAAACTTCAAAGTGCTTTATAAATTTGAGGTACTATTAGAATAATTTTTTTCTCATTCTGCTTGATGGAATTAAGAAAGTAAAATCAGGAATTAATACTACTAGATAGTGTGAAAGAAAATTACCTATTTCTGAACATATGGAACTGGAACACATGCTGTATTAACACCAGCAGCTATTTTAATTACAAGTTTTGCTGTGTTGGGATAACTGCTAAACAATGATCTTTGATCCCACTGTCACCTTTCTAACTTCCTTTATTTTAGGAAGTCAGTGTATTAAGGGAACAGCTTGGGGACCGCCTCAGTATAGAGCTGGACACTACCCCACCTGTTGATCTGAACAGAGTCCTGGATGATATGCGGTGCCAATATGAAGCAGTGGTTGCTGACAACCGCAGAGATGTTGAGCAATGGTTCACCCTTCAGGTCAGTACATGAGGTCAGAAGCTAAGCAAAGGTTACAGGACATGCTTTAATATTCTTCGCCCTTTGGGAGCATTTGTCCTCCCTTTTAAATCATTACTGTATTTCAGACAGAGGAATTGAATCAGCAGCAGTTGTCCAGTTCTGAGGAGCTCCAATGCTGTCAATCAGAGATTCTTGAGCTGAAGAGGACAGCAAATGCTCTGGATATTGAACTCCAAGCTCAGCATGGCCTGGTATGGGACATATAAACACTGATACCCCATAGAAGGATGAATGAGATCAATGGAATTGCCTAGGTTAACAGAGGACCTAAATCACTGCAGTCCCTAGAAACCATATTCTACAACATTGGTGGATGATAGTCTACAGAGTAAATACCAGGTCTGAAATTAGACAGATATCAAAGGAACTGAATAACCCCAGTAGGGCTAATTCCTAAACCTATAACTTCATTTTGATGACAAATTGTATTGTGACAGATTGGGAGATTTTACTCAAAGTCCTAATGCAATAGGATTTGACTAAGGGTGCCAGACACTTGTTATCTCTAGTTTCAAGTTATTGTTCAGTCATGTTCAACTCTTCATTGCCTCGTTTGGGGTTTTCCTGTCAACCAGAGAGGTTTCTGGCACATTTACAAATGATGGAACTGAGGCAAACAGGGTCAAAGGACTAGCCCAGGGTCATATAGCTAGTTAAGTGGCAGGATTTGATCTCAGGAAAATGAGTTTTTCTGACTCTAAGAAGCAAGAGGAATCTTCAAAGATTTTTTGCAGAAGGTGAAACTTGAAGCCAGGAAAACTCAAAAGTATAGATGAGGAGAAGTGTTCCAGGGATGAAATACCACCAATGAGTTTCTAAAACTTCTTAATTTATTAGATTTTTTATCTTTGTATCTTCATTAGCATCTAATACAGAGTTCTGCATAAAGGAAATGCTTCATTTATTTATTTATTCATTAATGCAACAAATTTTGATCAAGGATATCAAGGGTTCTAGACTCTAGGAAAAGTACAAATTATAAATAAGGCAAGGATTTTATTCTTGTGAAGTTTAAAAATATTTGCCTAATTATTTGATTGAATTTGAATCATGAAATTCTGAAAATTTTTGAAATTCAGAAAACTTAGGTATCACTTAAATTTGGCCTTTCCCACAAACAAAAAAGAAATAGTAGTCTATGTAATTTTAAAAAGATAGTAGAATGTATGTCTTTCTCCCAAATAATAGAATACTAGTCCATCCTGATCATGGAGTCAAGAAGACCCAGGTCTGAATTTTGTCTCTGGCACTCATAAGTTATAGATAACCCATGAGGAAAGAAAATGTCACCTCTTTGAGGTTCAGTTCTTCTATAAATATGTGTTACCTCACAAAATTATTATGAGACTTAAATGATATGAAGCACATAAACTGCTTTGCAAACTTCAAATGTGTTGTATAAGTATCAGTTAATATTAAGCAGAATAACCTAACAGGCTTCAAAAATACTATAGAACATAAAGATTCTTGAATCAATGAATGGATGGGTGAATGAATGAATGAATGAATGAATGAATGAAAAGGACATTTATTAAGCATGTACCTTGTACCGAACACTGTTCTAAGTATTGGGTGTATAAATACAAAGAGGGAAATTATGGCAATCCCTGCTGACAAAGAGCTCACAGTTTTAAAAGGAGAGATAATATATATTGATGGTTTCCATTATAAATCTACATGACCAGCATCATAGAACCATAAGGTGCCTTAGAGTTCATCTAGCTCAATCATCATATTTTACTGAAAAGGAAACTGAAATCCAAAGAGGGGAGATGAGTCCAAATTACTTGACCTTTCAGCTAACTAGCTCACTTTTCCTGCTCTCTCTTCTCCCATACAGATAGAATCTCTGGAATGCACCAAGGCAGAAACAGAGGCACAATATAACACTCAGTTGGCCCAGATGCAATGTCTGATTGATAACGTGGAGACCCAGATAGCTGATATACGCTGTGACCTGGAGCGGCAGAACCAAGAATATGAGGTCCTCTTGGACATGAAGGCGCTGCTTGAGTGTGAGATTGCCACCTACCAAAACCTGCTGGAAAGTGAAGACTGCAAGTAGGTGTAATCAGATCAGCAAGAAGCCAGTTTCTGAATAATTTCAATGAGATTGAAAAGACATGAATCCTATCAAAGAGCTTTGTCTAAGCTGACCATTTACCCACATCCATGAGGAGAAAGCTACTGGTTGTCTCATAGGATATATGTCTATAGATACACAAGAGAGAAAGAGAGACAGAGAAAGAGAATGAGTCAGAGACAGAGACAGAAAGAGGAGAAATGACAGAGAATGGTCAAAACAGAGAGACAAAGAGAGAGAGAGAGAGAGAGAGAGAGAGAGAGAGAGAGAGAGAGGAGATCTATAAAACATTTGCTAGGGACATAGTATATCCAGACACTGTCCTAAGAAATGAATATATAAATGCAAGTAAAAAATTTTAAACAAAACCCCTCATGTTGTGATTGTTAGTAATTTTACAGGTCACATCACATTTTTATAATTAATTAATTGATATGAAGAGTGTCTGCTTTTAACTTTGATAGTATATTGGATGGAGCACTGGTCTGGGAGTCAGGAAGACCTGAGATCAAATCCAGCCTCAGGCACTTAATAATTACCTAACTATATGACCTTGGGCAAGTCACTTAACCCCACTGCCTTACAAAAAACAAACAAAAAAAACTTTGATAGTATGATACTAATATTATTCACTGCATTTAATCAGTTTTGTTACCTCTGTGTTCATTTATAATGTTATACATTATTCTTTTTCTTTGCTTTTTATCACTCATTTAGGTCTTCACATATTTTTTTCTGAATTCCTCATATTCATTCTTCTTTACCAAATACTAAATTCTCATGACACAATTCATTCACTTTTCTCCATTTGATGAGAATATATTTTGTCTCAGTTTCAGTCATAACTCTTCATTTTCCCCATTTTGGGTTTTCTTGGCAAAGATACTGGAATGGTTTGTCATTTCCTTCTCTAGTTCATTTTACAGATAAGAAACTGAAGTAAACAGGATTAAGTGACTTGCCCATGGTCACATAACTAATGTCTGAAGTCAGTTTTGAGCTAATGTTCTCCTGATTGCTGGGCCCAGCACCCTCTCTAGTTTAAATCCAGTAATGGCATCACTGAGTCAAAGGAAATTTTCAAACCTATTCCTATTCTAAATGTATTTTCTATGCCTAAAATTTCTACTGTGAAATTCAATACCATCTTTCTCATTTAGGTATTTCCCTTCATTTATGCAAATTTCTACTGACCTCCTTCCCTTTAAATATAATTTAAAATCATTTGTCTACAGACTTCCCTGCAATCCATGTTCCTCATCCTCAATCCCTGACAATAGCTGTGAACCCTGCACAACCTGCTTGATTTGTACAGTTGAAGGATGCCAAGTCTGAGTATCCAGTACAGACATCTCTCATCAAGGAAGCAAACATTCTGGTGCAAACCACTGAAACAAGAACCTTGATTTGGTCCATGGACTTCAAAACAAACAGTCCTTCTCATGAGAGCTACAAAGCCCCCAAACGCCCACATCCCCACTGGTCACCCTTCAAGCATCCTTCTCTTGTTTCTTGTTTTGGTGTTTTCTTTCCTTAATGCTTTCCTGTGTTCTTTGACTCTCATTAATTTTCAAAACAAACTCATTTCACTTCCTTGGCATGGCTAATACAGTTTTTTGGTGCTGTTCATTCAAGAGTATTCATGTGTATTTTTATAAAATTCCATTGGGTCTCAGGCAAATTTTCCCAATGGCTTCCCAGAATTCTAAAATCATGATTTGCTAAATGACCAAAAATGCTGTTTCTGAAAGAGAGCAAACAAGAGAGAAAAATTCAACAATAAGCACGTATTAAGAATTTATACTACTCTTTCAAGATACTTTGATAAATATAGAAATGCTTAGCAAAATACAGAGGCAAAAATGAAGCAGGCTTGTTCTCAAGAAGTTTCACCTTCTATTAGAGAGAAAGCTCTCTCTATCTCTCTCTCTCTCTCTCCTTTTCTTTCCCTATCTTTATCTTCCTCTCTGTGTCTGGACTGTCTCTCTCTTTTTTCTTTTTTTCTTTGTGTCTCTCTGTATTTCTCTTTCTCTATGTCTATCTCCTTCTATTGCTGTCTCTGTCTCTGAGTTTCTGTCTCTACGTCTTTCTGTAGGTCCCTATCTCTGACTCCCTCTGTATCTCTCTTTCTCTCTATCTCTGTGTCTCTGTCTTTGTCTCTCTGTCTGTTTTAATCAATATGAGAAATTCTTGATGTGGAAAATACTTCTACTGGTATAGATTAGTAATTCATATATAACATAATCATAGTGTGACCCCTGGAGCATTGACAAGACAAATGATATGCCCATGCCCATATAGCTTGTATGTTTTAGAGATAAGACTTCATGTTTTCTTGACTTCAAGATTGGGACTCTTTTCATAGTCAACATGTTAATACTTTTCTGAAACTACCCATTGAAAGCAGCCTGTTCCCTTTTATCTTCTGAATGAGTTTCAGAGTTGAACAGTTCCTTATAGTTGCTGACATTGGCCATATTAGAAATATCCATTTGTTCAGTGAAAGATATTATTCCTCCCCTCTCAGAAGTCACCCTGTGATGCATTGTTAGAACTTGGAGGTTTCTACTACCATTGAGTTTGGGGTTCTTTTTCAGCCTGGATACCTAAGTAATAAAATAGTCTTTAAACAAACAAAAAAAAATGTGCTCCAATGACTCCAAGTACTTAAAGCCAAAGTGAACAAAAAAAATCATTATCAATATTATTAATTTTATGATTTGAAATACTAGTATGTGCTTTGAAAGACTTTAAATAATATCACAATGTAGAATGAATGAATGATTGAATTTATGCATGCATGAATAACAAGCTATTAATAAACATCTGCAATGGACCAGGTACCATGTTAAGCACAGGGGTTACAAAAATAAAAAACCAAAAAAAGTTCTCTACCCTTAAAGAATTTATATTTTGAAAAGGGAAGACAACACATTTGTGAATGATAGCCAGAAAGGAATGATTTTGCCTGGGATATCACAGGAATGGTGAGATTGATAGATCTTTTCTAGGAATAGTAGTATTGATTTGACTGATATTGATTAATGTTCCAAGAGATTAGAGAGGGGAAGGAAAAGGTTTCATGGCTGGAGAGCCATGGGTCTGGACCAGGCCAGTTATGGAGAACTCTTATTAATCAGGAGCTTAGGGAATCAGGGTAGGACCTGGAATGGAGAACTTGGTCAAAGACAAGGTGGCAAAGTCATAAAGATGATTAGCAACTCTATAACAGATTAGCAGGAGAGAAAACCTTTTCATACCAATATATTAAATTTTTGAGTATAACTAGATAATAAATATCCCAGTGAAATTGCTCATAACTTCTTGATTCAAATACAGGTCTTCCTGACTCAAAGTCCACTATGCTATTTTGTCTACCATCTTTATAAAAAAAAGATAAAATAGGATAACATTCAGTTTCAATGATTAGTTCTTTTAAAAACATCAGCTTTGGGGAGCTTATTTTCATTGAAAGCTACTGAGTTCAGTCATAATCATGCTATTAGTTAAGAAAATTCTTAGCATTCAGATACAGATCAAGCACTTTGTTTAACTTTACATTTAAATGCATTTCTAGTTAAACGAGCTTCTTTGGGGTTGAGACAGAATCAAATTGACTGGAAATGTTTGGGTAGTGAAACAATAGAATACATTACAGTATGTAAATGGATGAGCACTGAGAAGTGATGTTGGAGAGTCAACCTTTTTTCTTGGTACTTTTTTCTTGGTAATCCCTCTTTTGATCCTCCTCTCTATTCTCTTTTGGATACAGATCTTATAATGATATTGCTGGATCAAAGGGTATACACAGTTTAATAGAGTTTTAGGTCTTCTTTGAAATAGTTGGACCAGTTCACAACTCTACCAATAAAGCTTTAATGGCCCTACTTTTCCAAAACCCCTCCAGTACTTATCTTTTTCTGTCATGTAAGTCAATCTTATAGGTGTGTCTTAATTTGTTATTTAATTTGTTGTTATAATTTCCACTTCTTTAATCAATTTTTTCACATGACTATTGATAGTTTTGATTTATTCTACTGAAAATTTCTTGATGATATCCTTTGTTCAGTCTTTAATTGCAGAATTTGACTGTTTTCTATGTATTTGAGAAAAGAGAACTTTCTCAGAAAAACTTGCTGTAAAACAATTTTTCCACTATAGCACTTTCCTTCTAATTTTTTGCTGCATTAATTTTGTTAGTGAAAAATCTTTTTAATTTCATATAATCAAAATTGTCCATTTTACTTCTTATGATCCTCTATATCTCTTGTTTGTGTGTAAATTCTTCCCTTATTCAATGATTTGATAGGTAATTTTTTTCGTGATCCCCTGATTTACTTATGATACTACTTGTCTAAATAATTTATGTTGAGTGTATTTTGAATTGTGCTGAGAGTTGTTAACTCTGTTAAGCTTCTTCTAACAGTTTTCCAGTTTTCCTGGAAATTTTTATCAAATGTTGAGATTTTCTGCAAAACTTGAATCTTTGAATTTACTCAGTACTAGATTACTATAATCATTTTAAGTATATTGTATACTTAATCTATACCATTGATCCACTACTCTATTTCTTAGTGAGTACCAGATTATTTGCTTTGTAATTGAGTTTGAAATCTAATATTGTTACTTTCCTCCTATGCTTCTTTTATTTTGAGATGATTTTCCACTATTCTTCCTCTCCTTCCCTCACGCCAAGTAAATTCTTTTTTCCACCCCTTCTTTTTTTAATATCATCCCCACATAATCAACTTTTCTAAATTTCCCAATAATGATAAAGTTCTTAGGAGTTACATACATCACCTTCTCAAATAGAAATAGAAACAATTTGAGTCTCTAAGGATTTCTCTTTCATGTTTACCATGCTATACTTCTCTTTAGTCTTGTACTTGGTCTTTTCACCAAAAATGCTTGAAAGACCACTATTTCATTAAATACCCATTATTTTTACCTGAAAGATTAGACTTCATTGTGATAGATTTGTATTCAAGGTTGTAATCCTAGTTATTTTGCCTTCCAGAATATTATATCCCTAGTCCTCCGTTCCTTTAATATCGTAACTGCTAAACTTGTGTGATCCCAACTGTGGTTCTATGATATTTGAATGGGTTCTTTCTGACTGATTGAAATATTTTCTCTTTGGGGGTGGGGGGAGGTGGAGCCAAGATGGCAGCATGAAGGCAGCATTCCCCACAAATCCAACCCCCCAAATCCCCCCAAAACAAAGGATGACTCTAGCCAAAATTTAGAGAGGCAAAACCCACAGAAAGATTGAGTGATACATTTTCCCAGTCCAAGATAACTTAGAACTTCCGTGGGAAAGGTGTGCTTCACGAGGACCAGGGGTTGGAAAAAAGCCATGGCGCAGCCCAGCCCAGTGAAGCCCAGCACAGTACAGCCCAGAGATCACCTGCAACAGCTGGAAGGGGCAGTGAGAGAACTCTGCTGCACCTGGGTGAGTGTGGAGTAAGGAGCTCAGCAGAACCTGCAGTGAGAATTGGGAGAAAGCAGCCTGCACCTCCAGAGACAGTAAGGGAAGTCTGAAGAGATTTCTCTGCTCTCCCTGGGGTAGGAGTCTTCTGTTTGCCTACACTCATATATTGCAATTTGAGCTTCCATACTAAGATAGCTGGATCCCGCCTTATAGCCCCAGGGCAGAGGGCAGTGCTGTGGTCATCTACGTATCAAAGCAAAGGCAAGGGAGCATAAGACCTTGGAGGAATAAAGGTCCCAGTAGGGTGTCCCAAAAGAAAAACAACCCCAAAGCCTTGGAAATACTGTAAATTAGTCTTGGATTGAGGAAATGAGTAAACAACAGAAAAAGAAGGATCTGACCATAGAGAATTACTTTGGTCCCATAGAAAATCAAAACATATACTCAGATGATAACAAAATTGAAGCTTCCATATCCAAAACCTCTAAGAGAAATAGAAAATGGGCTCAAACTGTGGATGAGCTCAAAAAAGACTTTGAAAAGCAATTAAGGGAGGTGGAGGAAAAACTGGGAGGAGAAATGAGAGCAATGCAGAAAAATCATGAAAACCAAATCAAAAGCTTGGTGAAAGATATACCAAAAATACTGAAGAAAATAATGTTAAAAACCAGTTTAGGCCTAATGGAAAAAGCAAAACAAAAGGCAAATGAGGAGAAGAATGACTTCAAAAGCAAAATTGGCCAGCTGGAAAAGAAGATAAAAAAAAGCTCTTTGAAGAAAATAACTCCTTCAAATGCAAAATGGAACTAAAGAAAGCTGATGACTTTGCAAGAAAGCAGTAAGAAATAAAACTCTTCCAAAAATGCCAAAAATTAGAAGAAAATGTGAAATATCTCATTGGAAAAACAACTGACCTTGAAAACAGATCTAGAAGAAATAATTTGAAAATTATTGGGCTATCTGAAAGCCAAGACCAGAAGAGCCTAGACTTCATTTTTTCAAGAAATAATAATACAGCAAAACTGCCTGAGATCCTAGAAGCTGAGGGTAAAATAGAATTTGAGAGAATTCACTGGTCACCCCCTGAAAGGGATCTCAAAATAAAAACTTCCAGGAATATTATAGCCAAATTCCAAAACTCCCAAATCAAAGAGAAAATTCTAAAAGCTACCAAAAACAGACAATTCAACTACCAAGGCTCCATAGTCAGGGTTACACAGGATCTGGCAGCATCTACATTAAGGGTACGTAGGGATTGGAATATGATATTCAGGAAGGTAAAAGATCTTGGTTTACAACCGAGAATCAACTAACCAGCAAAACTGAACATTCTCTTTCAGGGGAAAAGATGAATTTTCAATGAAACAAGGGTCTTTCAAACTTTCCTAATGAGACAACCAGAGCTGAACAGAAAGTTTGATCTCCAGGTACAGGACTCTGGTGTACCATAGAGGGAGTGGAAGAGAGGAACTAACTATGAGGAACTTAATGATGTTGAACTGTTTGTATTCCTGCATGGGAAGAAGATACTGATAACTTACATGAACTTTCTCATTTATAAGAGCTGTTAGAAGGAGCATATATAGACATGACATAGGAAAGAGTGGAATATAATGGTATGATGTGTTAAAGGGATGGCGTCAATGGGTGATGGGGGAAAGTGCTGGGAGGAAGGAAAAGGAGATGAAGAAGAAGCTGAGACATTTCACATAAGAGTAAAAAAAAAGCTTTTTCAATGGGGGAGGGTAAGGCAAGGGGGGGATGAGTGAGCCTTCATTCTCATGTGAAATGGCTCAGGGAGAAAATGATATGCACACTTAATGGGTGAGAAAATCTGTCTTGCCCTGGAGAAGAATGGGAGGAAAGGGACAGGATAAGGGGGAATAGGGGGAGGGAAGGGGAGAATAGGTGATAGAAGAGAGGGAAGATAGAGGGAAAGCATACTCAGATTCAACACACTTTTGGACAGGGCCAAGATGAAAGTAGAGAGAGAATAGAATAAATGAGAGTGGGGAGAAATAGAGTGGAGGTACAGCTAGTAATAGCAACTGAGGGAAAAATATTGAAGCAACTTCTCTGGTGGACTTATGATAGGGAAAACAACTCACCCCAGAGACAGAGCCATTGAAATCTGAACACAGACTAAAGTACATTTTCTTTCTCTCTCTCTCTCTGTTCTTGAGGTTTCTCATCTTCTTGGCGGGGAGGGAGTTTATGTTTATTCTTATGTTTACTCTTATAACATTCAATTTACATCAATGTATGGCATAGGAACAATGTAGAAACTGTCAGACAGCCTTGGGGCAGGGGGAATTGTAGAATTCAGAGCCTTGCAAAGAATGATGGGTACATATTACTATTGTATATAATTGGAAGACAAATAAAATGGTAGAAACAAAAAAAAAAAGAAATATTTTCTCTTTGACCTTGGAACTGTGGTATTTGACTCTAATATTCCTGGGTGTTTTCATTTTGGGATCTTGTTCAGGTGGTGATCAGTAAGAGAGTCTTTCAAATTCTATTTTCCCTTATGGTTCTAGTAAATTAGGGAGGATTTCCTTGATAATTTCTTAAAATGTGATATCTAGGCTTTTTCTTTGATCATGTCCAATAATTCTGAAATTGTTTCCCCCAATCTGCTTTCCTTGCTAAATGTTTTTCCAGTGAAATGTTTCATATTTTCTATTTTTCATTCTTTGGCCTTTGTTTTATTATTTTCTTAATGTCTCATGAAGTCTTTAGCTTCCATTTGCCCAATTCTATTTTTTAAGGAATCATTTTCTTCAGTACACTTTTGTACCTCTTTTTACATATAGTTTTTGTTTTTGAGGTCTTAATTTTTTTTAGGTTTCTTGTGCTTCTTTTACTCAGTTACTAGTTGGTTTTTTTATAAATTTCTTCACTCACTTTCATTTCTTTACCTTCTTTTATCTCTGTCACTCATTTAATTTTGAAAGTATTTTTTGCTATTCCATGATTTTTTGTTGGTCATGAATCCAATTCATGGTGTAATTTTCTTTACCTTTGAGATTTTGCTTGTAGCTGTTTTAACATCATTATCTTTTTTTTTTTTTTAGTTTGGGTAACTACTGCAGTAGTTCTTTATGGTTATTGTACTTTTAGTTGTTTACTCATTTTCCAGTCTGTTTCTTGACTTTGAACTTTATGTTAAGTTGGGCTCTATTCCTGATTCCATTGGTTTATTTTGGGTTATCCCTCCACCACTTCAGCTTCCTTACTTCAGCATGATTTTTCTTGAGACAAAGTAGATCCTCCTTCAAAGATTCTATCTAAGTATACAATTCAGATTTGCATAGGGTTCCTGCTCCTTTGGAGCTAGAAATGATACCCTTCTCAGGGTCTCTATTCATTTGGAATCATAAGGAATATTGTTCCATAAGGTCCCTGGTACCCTGTGAAGTTAGGATATTGGGTCCATTCTGATAATACCTGACTGAATTGATCAACAGAGTTTGTTCCCAATTCTTGCTCCTAGAAAAAGATGTTATATAAAGCAATGGTCATTCATAACTGGGGCAATGAGATACTATTTAGCCCCAGATGGGGGGAGCTCCAGGAGCAAAGGTCAGGTATATAAAGGGAATTAACATCTGCAGTAGGAAATATCCTGTCTATGAGGAAGAAATTGGATACTGAGTTTGGACAGATAGAACAAAGTTCAGATTTGACATACATGACATGGTTTTACAATATGATTCTCTCAAATCTTTTAATATTTGTTTAAAATTCCTATTGACAAATAACAATAGGATTATCTCTCCTCATTCAAGATACCTCTTGTTGAAAAGGTAAGGAATTTAGTGGTGCTCTCATTGAGAGACCAGATAGTATTGACACCGGCCAAGTCAACATTGTAAGAGAAAGATCTTAACATAGCAGATTGACATTTTATAACTATTTATTAAAGTTAGGAGACTAATTTCTGATCAGAGATAGATAGATAGATAGATAGATAGATAGATAGATAGATAGATAGATAGACAGACAGATAGATCAGAAGTATTCATTCCAATTTAAAGAATATCGAATTAAACACTGTGGACAATTCAAAGGAAACTTGTTATCTGTAAGCTGTCAACCTAAAGATATAACTGCCTAGAAAGTCTCATGGCCATATTAATTGATCATAATTCCTTCTTACTTCTTTTTGTTTTTGCCTCTAAAACCAACCACTCTGCCCAATTATAGTTTCACAAATGTATGTGTCCAACTGGGTCCTATCTGTTCTACTACTTCTTAGGATCATATCCATATCCATATCCATATCATATCCATATTCCATATCCCCTAATCTTGAGTAAATTGGAAAGCATTTCAAGTCCATATTCTCACTAACTTAAACCAAACATTAGACTGAAAAATTACAAAGCAAAGAACTGGAAGGATAGTAACATATAAGACTTCTCTCTCTACCACTCACTGACCTGAAATATCTAGAAATAGAAAACAACCCTAACATATGTCACAGATAGCATTCTTTATTTACAAAAAGGAAGATGGCTGGAAAACCATTTTGGAGCTCCACTCCATTTTAAATTCAAATTTGGGAGACCTCCAATCTCATTTCAACCTTCCTGAAACTGGTAGAATATCTTCTGATAAATCTCTTTTAATAAATAAATAAGCTTTATTTATGAATTTCATTCTTTTTTCTCTCCCTAATGCGGACACTGTTACATAAAAATGGCTCATTTCTAGATGATTTTGCTGTCATATGTGGCCCCTCATGTAGACTCCTTAGTTGTAATAAGTGGTCTAATTTATCATACTAAATGCTCTTCATAGTAAATGTCTTTGTCTTAGTGTTTAGACTAACCTATCTTTTGACATGATCTGATTAGGGAACCTAATCAGACTCAAAGTTCCTAAAGGAAAGTGAATATGGTAGCAAATTGTAGAATGGATTGGAGGAGGATAAGACTGGAGGAAGAAAGGCTAATTTAAAGACCTTTTTAATAATGTAGACATAAGATAAACTTAAAAATTTAGGTTTGAAATAAAATAACAGAAAACAAAGTTTTAGAACTGTGATAATGAAAAATTTATAGGAAAGATAACTGAAGATAAAATTGTTGGAAAGTAATGGGAGGGGACAGGTGGTGAAGAGAAGAGAATCTAGTAGAGATCAAAAGAGATAAGACTACCATGTGAAAACTGTAATAAAAGACAAACAAGGAGTGAGCTTTAAGATGAAAGGGTTGATCAAATGTCAAATTCTTAGGAAGTACCAAGGGAAAAAAAGATTGAAAGAAAATTTATTTGAGGTCTTTGGTTACACTGTACAGAATAGTTTCAGTAGAATGCAGTAGAAAGTAGCAGAATCTCAAATACAAGGGCTGAGTGGTAGTAGAGAGGTCTAGGCTGAAAGAAAAAACTTTTAAAACATTGGACAGTGAAAGAGGTTAGGCAAGATATTAAGTCAGAGAAAAGATTTTTTTTTTAAGGATGAAAACTCATGGGCATTACTATTAGCACAGAGGAAGGAGCTGATGAAAATAAAGATTACAAATGCAAGAAGGGAATGGGAGAGCTATTTTTTCAGGAAATTGTCTTCTTTTCTTGGTAGCATGTTTTAATTCTGCTGTTCTTCCTTTGTTTTTGACACTTGGAGACAACTCCTTACCCTATACATATATCGAATCGAAGTGAGAAAGAGCTGCTCAAAATCAGCTGCCTCACTCTCGTCATTGAAGTTCAGTGGAAAAACAAAAGTAAAGATGACTGGCCATGGTCAAGGATGCAGTGGATGATATTAGCTGATGAATTTGTCTCAATTCAAAAGATGGTCTAGTTTGCCATTACAAAAATTATTGGAATATTCTCAAAATTTCTGACCAGAACAGAAAACATTTGCTGTTCTATCAAAACCTAAACAATGAGTCCTGGAGGCTTAGGCTGGGGTTATAATTAGCCATTCAATGAAAGCCAGAATTTGGATTTAAAGAATTGGTGAATTAGTTCCATTTGAAACACAATAAGCTAGTCTAGAGAATCAATGAATTCCTTTAAAACTACTATTTTTCAAAAGCCAGGGTTTTTTTCCCCCAGAGCTATTATTTCAAGAAATCATAAGTGAAAACTACACAGAAGAAAAAGTAAACTGTCCCATTTTTTAGAAAGAAATCTAGACCTTAAACCCCAAAATATCTTTACAAAATATAAGCAATTAAAATTATATTCCTGCTAATGTAGCCCCCAAATGTAAAGAAATGACACCTCAAATTGAGAGAGGAACCACAAGTAATGAGGGACTGTAGTTGTCTATGGCTACAAGGGAAGCAAAACAGACCTCTTTAGCCTCATCATCCCCCACTCCAAGATAGACTTTAATTCTTACCAGGTGCTTTTGTTTTTTTAGGAATTTGCAAGTCCTCTGTTCTAAGGTAGAGTGATCCAAGGTATGGCCACCACTATCTTCATCTGTGTTCTGGTCTGTGAGTGACTACAAATACTCTTCTCTATCCTAGAACCATGACCTTGTATCCACCTATAAAATTTGTCTATTAATTCTACCTAACTCCCAGAAAGACTGAATTGGTTGAGGCACAAATGAACTGAAAGAAAGGTCCTTGCCTGATGAGTCTCAGATGTTCTAAGTATAAATGCTGTCTCCTTTCCATGTTACCAAGGAGAATCTCTGATTTGAAGTAGAAGCAATTTTAAAGGTCAGCTGATTGTACAGATGAAGTAACTGAGACTCAGAGGGATAGAGTGACTTCCCTATGTTCACACAGGCAGTCCCTTCACTTGTGAGTCAGGCTTCCAGAGAGTAATTTCCCACTCTTTAATTATGAATGAAACAGTGCCAACATGTGCTTTTTCACTAGTAGTAAGAGTTAGATATCATGAAAGGTGAATCTTGTTTTAATCAAATCATGCCTCTAGTTTACTTCTGACAAAGAAACAGACTCTTCCTGGAGTTCATCGCTATGCCAGAAACAGGCAAGACCAAGCTCCTTGAATCCAATCCCCTTAAGAGAAAACTTTGAGGGAGGCAGAGCCAAGATGGGAGAGAAAAGGCAGCAATTGATCTCTCCCTAAAACCCTCCTAACACATTTAAATAATATGATAAAGTAATTCCTGTATTGCCAGAACTCAGAAAAGGAAAGGGTGAAATAATTTTTCAGCTAAAGATGGAAGGTCAGTAGTAAGGGTCTGTCTCACTGGGGTGATTGTTGAGTACAATCCAGCATAAGTCACATCAGTGCAGACCAGGTGAGCATGGTCCTGGCCCCAGAAAACCAGGAGCAGATCTTGGGAGCTACTAAATTTGCAGTGGCAACAGCTGCTTCTGGAGCTCTCAACCCATAGACTTTAAAGATTTTGAACAACTGATCAGAAGACTACAGAGGTCTCTTTGCTAGCACTGAGGTAGCACTCTATTGCTTTACTGGTCCTTGGATCCTGGGTAGCAGTCCCAGGATAAGGAGAGGTAGCACAAAGAGTTTATAGCTACAGTGGAGCAGGAATCCTCATCTTAATGATGAGAACTTGTGGACACTCACAGATCAGAACATGTGGGAACACAGGCTATTCTAACAGCCCCACCACCTGGACAGTCTCAGGAGCTAGCATGCGGCCCTGAGATATAAGGTGCGCTGGAGTCCTTGGGAGCTGGTCATTCTGCCCCACAGCCCAAGGGCACAGGACACAGCTGTGTTTTACCACCTCCCCCTAACATACCCCCTTATCCTGTAATGCAAGATGCTGCACATACACTGATTGTGTATCCCCCCCATTCCTTCATTTTCTTTGTTCTACCTCAGAAGACCTAACAGTATATAGGTAGAAGCTAAGCAGTAATAAATTTGAGCTGGAGACATAAGGCAGTGTGGCTTGACTCCTTATTCTCAGCTCCCCTCCAAGAGGGAGGTCATCCTATTAGGGACCCAAGGTGAAGCAAGCTGCAACAAGAACACAGGCCAAGAGAGTAGGCAATACCTCTCCTTAGATTAAAGCACATTGGAAGAATTGAGAGCTTACAGGTCTCTGGAAGAAACTGAAAACAGCTGCACAAAATCCTGAAGTTTGGGACAGTGCACCCTCCATTCACCTTAACAAAGAATTAGAGTAGAACAAAAAATCAAGAAAATGAGTAAAGATTCTGACCATAAAAATTTATTATGGTAAAATGAAAGATCAAAATGCATACTAAGAAGATAGTAAAGTCAAAACTTCAACACCCAAAGCCTTGAAGAAAAATATGAATTGGTCTCAGGCCATAGAGCAACTCAGAAAAGATTTTGAAAAGCCAAGAAGAGAAATAGAGGAAAAATTAGAACAAGAGATGAGAGTGATGCAAGAAAACAGTCAACAGCTTATAAAGGAGACACAAAAAATACTGAAGAAAATAATATTTAAAAACAGACTAGGTCAAATGATAAAAGAGATACCAAAAACTAATAAGGAGAAGAATGCTTGAAAAGTAAAATTGGCCAAACAGAAAAAGAGAGGGGTAAAATCCCTGAAGGGAAAACTCTTTAAATAATAAAATTGGGGGCAGAGCCAAGATGGCAACATTAAGGTAGGAATTCCTGGAAACTCATTCCCCAAAAAGCTCCAAAAGCAGGCAAATTATGATTCTAGTCAAAATTTAGAGGGGGAGGACACACAAAAAGACTTAGTGATACAATTCCTCAGTTCAAGACAACTTAGAAGTTCCTCAAAAAAGGTCTATTCCACTGGGAATAGGGGGTTGGAAAAAGCCACAGAACAGCATAGCACAGAGTTCCTGGGTCTGTGACAGAGGGTATGATTTCCAGACCTCTTGGCCCAAGGATCATCAGGGACAGCCTAAAGGGGTGGTGAGAGAATTCTGCTGCACCAGAATAAGTTCAGAGCAGAGCGTCAGCCTCAAAGCAGCCCTGTAGTGAGAACCTGCAGTGGTAGTTAGCAGAGCCAACCAGCATGCCCAGAGCTCTTAACCCATAGAGGGTAAGTGGGTAGGGGGAGACTGCAGAGGTCTCTGTTCTCCCTGGGGCAGGACTCAGTTGTTTGCCCACACTCAGATCCAGGTTACAGTTTGGGCCCCCACACTACCATACCCAAGCAAGGACCAACCCCACAGTTCTAGGACAGAGGGGAGGCCTTGAACACAGGCAAGAGAGCAGTCAGAGCCTCACATAAGACCTTGGAGGTATTAAGGTCTCTGTGGGTTCTCTCAAAAACACTCCAAAGCCTTGGAAGTGCAGTAAATCAGTCATAGGCTGAGGAAATTAGAATCTGACCATAGAAAATTACTTTGGTTCCACAGAGGATCAAAATATATACTCAGATGATGACAGAATTGAAGCTTCTGTATCCAAAACCTCCAAGAGAAATAGAAAATGGGCTCAGGCTATGGATGAGCTGAAAAAAAAAAAAGACTTTGAAAAGCAATTAAAGGGAGGTAGAGGAAACATTGGGATGAGAAGTGAGAACAATTCAGATAAATCATATAAACCAAAGTCAGCAAGTTGGTGAAAGAAATACAAAAATATGAAGAAAATAACATATTAAAAACCAGGTTAGGCCAAATGGAAAAAAAAAAGCAACACAAAAGTAAATGAGGAGAAGAATGCCTTAAAAAGCAGAATTGGGGGCGGAGCCAAGATGGCGACAAGAAGGGATCAAGTCTTAGGAGCTCTCTGATAAAACTCATAAGCTAAGGACTCTAACTAAATTTTCAAGAGACAGAACCCACAAAGAGACCCAGAGAGGCAGTTCTCCTACTCAAGGTAACTTGGAAAAGAGCAGAAAGGCTCTGCCCCCCCAGGTCGGAGGGGCGGCTGCCAGAGGGGTGGCCCGCCAGAGCCAAAGAACTTCAGCCTCCCGGAGGCAGCCCCAGGGTGCTGGGGGTCACAGCTCACAGCAGCGGGGGAGTCTCCTGAGCTGCACCCCGAGGAGCACCGGGCACAAAGTGGGGGAACAGCGGGGGACCTCTGCCAGAGAGAGCACATGGAGCACAGCCCTCAGGGCACACAGATAGCAGCTTGGTCTTTTGGCAGCCCAGACCCAGAAACAGAAGCAGGTGCCAGTAAGCAGGAGCCCCCAGGGCATGAGCCCATTGAGCTGAGGGAGGAGAGTGAAGAGAGACTGCCAAGCTCTGTCCTCTGCCCCTGGAACAGGACTCTGGGGCTCTGACCACATTCAGATCCTGATCGCAGTCTAGGCCCCCCCATAAAACAACAGCCCCCCCCACCTCAGCCCTATGCAGAGGGGAGTGCTTATAGTCATTCACAGACCAGGAGGGAGGACAGAGCCTCACACACTGAGACCCTTGTGGGAGTGTCCCAAAAGCTCAGGAAACACCCCAAAACTAGGCCCAGGCTGGGAAAATGAGCAAGCAGAGAAATAAGAGGAAGACTATTGAGAAATATTTTGCAAATGAGCCCAAGAAGGATCAAAATATTCAGTCTGAAGATGAGGAAGCACAAGCTCCTGCATCTAAAGACTCCAAGAAAAACAGAAATTGGGCTCAGGATATGACAGCTCAAAAAAGACTTTGAAAATCGAATGAGGGAGTTGGAAGAAAAACTGGGAAAAGAAAGGAGAGAGATGCAGGAAAAACATGAAAATGAAGTCAGCAGCTTAGTCAAGGAAATCCAAAAAAATGCTGAAGGAAATAGCATGCTAAAAACCAGCTTAGGTCAAATGGATAAAACAGTTCAAAAAAGTTATTGAGGAGAAGAATGCTTTAAAAAGCAAAATTGGCCAGATGGAAAAAGAGGTAAGAAAACTCTCTGAGGAGAACAAATCCTTCAGACAAAGAATAGAATTTAGGGAGATTGATGAATTTACCAGAAATCAGGAATCAATACTTCAAAACCAAAAAAAATGAAAAATTAGAAGAAAATGTGAAATATCTCATTGAAAAAACAACTGATATGGAAAACAGACTTAGGAAAGATAATTTAAAAATTATTGGAATACCTGAAAGTCATGATCAGGAAAAGAGCCTTGACATCATTTTCAAAGAATTACTACAGGAAAATTGCCCTGATATTCTAGAAGCAGAGGGCAAAATAGAAATGGAGAGAATCTGCCGATCCCCCCGAGAAAGAGATCCCAAAAAACCAACCCCTAGGAATATTATAGCCAAGTTCCAGAACTCCCAAGTCAAAGAGAAAATATTACAAGCAGCCAGAAGGACACAGTTCAAATATCGTGGAGCTGCAGTCAGGATCACACAGGACTTAGCAGCAACTCCATTGGAAGCTCGTAGGGCTTGGAATACAATATACCAGAAAGCAAAAGAGCTTAGAATGCTGCCAAGAATGAACTACCCAGCAAGGCTGAATGTCCTCTTCCAGGGAAAAAGAGGGACTTTCAATGAACCAGGGGAATTTCAAATGTTCCTTTTGGAATGGCCAGAGCTGAACAGAAGGTTTGATCTTCAGATACAAGACTCAGGTGAAGCATGGAGATTGGAGGAGAGGGGGGAAATATGAGTGACTTAATGGGGATGAACTGCATGTATAGAAAAATGATACTGATAATATTCATATGAACCTTCTCAGTTAATAGAGCAGGTAGAGGGAGCTTTTATAGTTGAAGCACAGGAGAAAGCTGAATTCGAAGATAAAATATGGTGTAAAAATGGAGTCAATAGAAAAAAGGGAAATGGAATGGGAGAAAGAAAAAGGAGAGGGGGAATAGTCCAAGATATTTCACATAATAAGATTTTTTTATTACAATGAGCTATTGCAATGATATGGAAGGGGGGAGGCAAGGGGAAATGAGGGAACCTTTGCTCTCATCAGAGATGGCTAGGAGAGGAAACAGCAAATATACTCAATGGGGTATAGACATCTGGAGTAAGAAGGAGGGGGGAGCAGGGGGAAGGGGTAGGGATGTGAATAAAGGAGGAGAGGATGGACCATGCGGGGAGAGTGGTCAGATATAACACATTTTCTTTTTTACTTCTTGCAAGGGGCTGGGATTGGAAGGCCTGCCCAGGACCATAGGACCAGGTGGATTCTGGGCCTAAGGGATGGTATGGGGGCTCAGGGATTCTTGGCCCCAGGACCAGGCATCTGTCAGTTGTGCCACTCAGTGACCCTACAGCGGAGTCAGAGTGAAAGGAGAGAGAAAATATAGTATATGTTAGTGGAGAAATAAGAAAGGAGGGAGTTGCAATCAGCAATGGCAACATTGGAAAAATATGGAAGTAACTTTTGTGATGGACTTATCATAAAGAATGTGATCCACCCATGACAGAGTTGTTGGTGTTGGAACAAAGACTGAAGCACATTTTTTGTTATTATTATTTGGGGAAGGGTGCAGGGCAAGTGGGGCTGGGTGGCCTGCCTGGGGCCACATAGCAGGGTGATCTCTGGGTGTCTGGGGCTGGATTTGGACTCAGGTGCTCCTGACTCAAGGGCCAATGCTGTCTGACACCTAGCCACCCCTACTATTATTACTATTTTATTTTATTTTGGGGGTTTTTTTCTTCTTTTTGGTTTCTGCAGGGCAGTGGGGATCGGGTGGCTTGCATGTCACATGGCTGGGTGATTGTTGGGTTTACGAGGCTGGATATGGACTCGGATGCTCGTGGCTCCAGGGCTGGTGCTTCGTCCATTGTGCCACCTGGCCATACCTACAATTATTACTATTATTTTTTAATTTTAAATTTTTTCTCTCCCCTTTACTTTTTTCGCCCAAGCAAGTCTATCTATATTCATGGGGGGAGGGGTATTTTGTTTACTTGTAAACAATAATATTTTATTAATGTAAAAAAACATTTGTACAAAATGAGAATAAAAAATAAATTAATAAAAAAATAAAAAATAAAAAGCAGAATTGGCCAGCTGAAAAAGGAGATAAAAAAGCTCTCTGAAGAAAATAACTCCTTCAAATGCAGAATGGAACTAAAAAAGATGATGAATTTGTGAGAACTCATGAAGAAATAAAACTATACCAAAAAAAATTAGGAGAAAATGTGAAATATCTCATTAGAAAAACAACTGACCTTGGAAACAGATCCAGGAGAAATAATTTGAAAATTATTGTGATACCTGAAAGTCATGACCAGGAAAGAGCCTAGACTTCATTTTTCAAAAAATAATACAGCAAAATTGCCCTGAGATCCTAGAAGCAGAGGATAAAATAGAAATTGAGGAAATTCTCTAATCACCTCCTGAAAGAGATCCCAAAAGAAAAACTTCCAGGAATATTAGAGCCAAACTCCAAAACTCCCAAGTCAAAGAGAAAAATACTAAAAGCTGCCAGAAACAAGCAATTCAACTACTGTGGTTCTATAGTCAGGATTACACAGGATCTGGAAGCGTCTATGTTAAGTGCTCATAGGGCTTGGAATATGATATTCCAGAAGGCAAAAGATCTTGATTTATAACCAAGAATCAATTACCCAGCAAAATTGAACTTCCTCTTTCAGGTTAAAGATGGACTTTCAATGAAACAGAGGACTTTCAACTTTCCTATTGAAACAGCCAGAGTTGAACACAAAGTTTGATCTCCAAGTACAAGACTCAGGGAAACCATGGAGAGGGCAGACAAGAAGTAGTAATTATGAGGAACTTAATGATGATGAACTATTTCTATTCCTGCATGGTAAGAACATACTGATAACTCATATGAACTTTCTCATTTATAAGAGCAGTTAGAAGGATTATCTATAGACAAAGCACATGAAGGAGCTGAATATTATGGTATAATATAGTAAAAAGATGGAGTCAATGGATGATAAAGTAAAGTACTGGGAGGAAGAGAAAGGAGAAGAAGGGGGCTGAGATATTTTACATAAGAGTCAAGAAAAAAGCTTTTACAATGGAGTAGAATGGGGAAGGCAAGGGGGAATGAGTGAACTTTCATTCTCATCAGAAATGACTCAGAGAGAAAATGACATTCATGCTTAATAGGGTATAGAAATCTATCTTACCCTAGAGAAAAATTAGAGGAAAGGGACTGAATAAGGGGGAATAGGGGAGGGAGGGAAGGGGAGAGTACATGATAGAAGAGAGGGAAGATTGTGGAAGAGGGTACTCAGATACAACACACTTCTGAACAGGGACAGGATGAAAGGAGAGAGAGCATGGAATAAATGAGAGTGGAGAAGAATAGAGTGGAGGGAAATACAGCTAGTGATACCAACTGTGGAAAAAATATTGAAACAACTTCTCTGGTGGTTATGATGGGAAAGGCAACTCAACCCAGAGACAGCCATTGAAATCTGAACACAGACTGAAGTACTCTTCTATTTTCTCTCTCACTCTTCTTGAAGTTTCTCATCTTTTTTGAGTGGAGAGTGGTTTATGATTACTCTCACAAGATTAGTATAATAATATAAAATAAACAAAAAATAAAAAAATAAAATTGGCCAAATGAAAAAGGAAGTACAAAAGTTCACTAAAGAAATTAATTTCATAAAAATTACCATTGTTCAAATGGAAGCCAATGACTTTATGAGTAATCAAGAAATAATTTAAAAATCCAAAAGAATGAAAAAATTTCAATGTAATGTTTCATTAGAAAAACAATTGACCTGGAAAATAGATCCAAGAAAAATAATTTTGAAATTATTGGGCTACCTGAAAGTCATACTCAAACAAAAAACCTAGATATCATCTTTCAAGAAAACATCAAGAAAACCTCAGGAAAATAAAGCAAACCTACGCAAGAATGTGCTGCCTATGTTTAATAAACAGCTCCAGAAAAATAAAGTACAGATGATACACTTTTAAGTTTCATCTGCATTATTAATATTTTTCCATCATTTTTCAAAGTCCATATAAAAAGAAAACAATAAACCAAGCCTGATTTGTAGTATTTGTCATTTGCTAAAATATAAATGATTGCACTAAAAGTTTGGTCTCTCCTACTGATTTCAGCAAACCCCTGAATTTGCACAGCAATCACAAATATAATGGAAATCTTCTTGAATTCATAAGTACCTCTGAGTTCTCCATCTCATTCCAATCTACCACTTATGAAATTCACCTCAATGGTACTACAAAATTTGTTCTGTTTCTCTCAAAACAAATTGCTCAAGAATTTGAAGATCATAAGCATCTGTGAACCCTCCAGCACTGTTTTTTTTATTTACTGTTTCCAATCACTGCCAAAGAAAGAGTGATCCCCAGAGTCTACCTACCATTTTTACAATTTCCCATTCTTCACTGACAGTTCTCTTTGATAGCATGCATTCATATGGGATACTTGGTTATTCCCATTTTATGTAGCTTGTTTACTTAAACAACTGAAGTGGATAGAAAAAGATAGGAAAAGGAACACAGGAAAAATGACTAACTTTGTAAAGTGGGAGAGAAAGGCACTTCTTCCCCCAAGTTAGAAATGAAAAGAGAGAAATTCTGTGATGGAGGTGGAGGAAGAATGCAGATACATATTTTGAAGTTGAATCAAAGAATTGGAGGACAATTATCCTGGATGGCCTTACTCTTCTTGGTGAGTAAGGTCATTTTCTGAGAGGGAGTGGAGGTAGAGAATTAAGTAGAGAGAATAATGTGTGATAGTATTAAAACTATAATCACAAGATGATTAGCATCATAGTAGATATTTAAGAGTTGAATTGCCTTCAAAAAAGCCAAAAGCTTAATTAAGGTATGATGACCTCAAGTGGTAGTATTTCAGTCATAGACACATGATCTGAACAATAGTAAGGCTTGGTGTTACAAATTACTTCATAGGGTTGCTGTAACAGAAATACTCTGTAATTCTTAAAATTTCTATGATGGTTCTAAAATCGAAGATCTGTAATCCCAGAGCTTTAGGTATTCCTTCCTTCAATGCAAATTAGAACCTTTCTATAAATTGTAGATAGTCTTTGAGAATCACTACAGCCAACAAAATCATTCATCAAGGCTTAATCTGTTAATAAACCTCACCAAATTTATTTATCATTTTTCTTTGAACAACAGACATACATTCTTTCACTGGACCTGTACTCTAGATCTTTCTAGGATAAGATCTGTCAGAATTTGTATGCCATTGACCCATTCTTTAAGAATCAATGATTACCTCCATGATACAGGACAGGTTTAGAGTAGGACTTTATTGCAGGATTACATCTGACACATTAGTTGTGTGACTGGGATAGTCACTTAACTTCTCAATAAAATCCCCCCCACTCTTCACCCCCAAGGAATTTTCTAAAACTATTAATTAGAAAGTAAATGTTCTCCTAATTCTGATGATTTTCCCACAGGGTACCACAGGCAAATTTCTAAAATGTTTGCCTTCTCCCAAGCTGTAGGTGGTGGTAGAGAGCAAAAGTAGCCTTTGCCTAGTCAAAAAAGACTTCTGCTTTCTCCAAACAACTACAAGCATCAAAGCTTCCCCATTCCACCACACCCCTTCAGGTCAGATCCATATACCTATTGCAAAGCCTGGTCATCTAGTCTCAGCTGGACTCAGATCAAAGAAGTTGTTATTATAAATCTGCTCTGCCAATGCCAACTTTTCATCTCTATTAGCTTCTATAGGAAGATCCTAATGTCAACTTCTTCCTTCTAATGCTTATGTCCTTTGGGGTTGAAAGCAAGACCTCCCTGTATGTAGTGGTCAGATCAAACTTATACTGAGAAACCCAAAATTCATATTTCTATAAAATAGAAAACAATTCTCAAATAAATTTTTATGGAAAATCTTCCAGTTATATGTCCTAAATGCAATTGCATGTAAATTGGTTTCTGGAAAACAATGCTTGGTCACCATTTTCACAGTCAATACTTTTGTCTTCAAAATATTTTTTCTGCTTTCACTCACTTCCTTTCAGGACCATCTAGGTTTCCCCTCAAGCTGCTCTTTTTCATCCAAATGTCTTTTTCTGCCTCTTTCATTAAATAAAATATTCAAATCAGTGAGGACTGCTACTTTATATTTATATTCCCAGCTCCTCAAACAGTGTCTAGGTGATTAATAAGTTCTTGTTGAATGTATGAAAGAATACCTTTGAAAATAGCATACAAGTAAAGAGTTCTCCCAGTACTATGGACAGATGAGAACAATTTGTCCCAATTGTCATGAAGATGATGGAAGCAGGTTCTATAAAATGCTTAAAGCTTGGTCAAGCCTCCAAGATGCAGTGGTCATCACTAGTCATCTACTGTATCATAGGCCATAGCCAGTCATCCGGACTTTGTCTCACCACTGGACTCCAATGTCTCTGAAAGAAAGAGTGGGACTAATGACTTTGTACTGCCTCACTTAAATCCAGTTCACAAACAAGTCAAGATATCACCTTGTGATGGCTTGGTTCTCCTCAAAAATGAAGAAGCAACAACAACATGTGAATTGATATTTCTTTATTCTATATTTTTGTTAAAGATTTTATTTATTTTGAATTTTACAATTTTTCTCCTAATCTTACTTCCCTCCCCCACCCCCCCAACAGAAAGCGATTTTTCAGTCTTTACATTGTTTCCATGTTGTATATTGATCCAAATTGAATGTGATGAAAGAGAAATCATATCCTTAAGGAAGAAGCAAAAAGTATAAGAGATAACAAGATCAGACAATAAAATATCAGCTTTTTTTCTAAATTAAAGGAAATAGTCCTTGGACTTTGTTCAAATTCCACAGTTCTTTATCTGGATACAGATGGTATTCTCCATTGCAGACAGCCCCAAATTGTCCCTGATTGTTGCACTGATGAAATGAGTGTGCCCATCAAGGTTGATCATCACCCCCATGTTACTGTTAGGGTACACAGTGTTTTTCTGGTTCTGCTCATCTCTCTCAGCATCAATTCATACAAATCCCTCCAGGCTTTCCTGAATTCCTGTCCCTCCTGGTTTCTAATAGAACAATAGTGTTCCATGACATACATATACCACAGTTTGCTAATCTATTCCCCAGTTGAAGGACATTTACTTGATTTCCAATTATTTGCCACCACAAACAGGTCTGCTATGAATATTTTTGTACAAGTGATGTTTTTACCCTTTTTCATCATCTCTTCAGGGTATAGACCCAATAGTGGTATTGCTGGATCAAAGGATATGCATATTTGTGTTGTCCTTTGGACGTAGTTCCAAATTTCTCTCCAGAAAGTTTGGATGAGTTCATAGCTCCACCAACAATATGACAGTGTCCCAGGTTTCCCATAATCCTTGAACTGATATATCAATAGTAGAGGCAAGTTTTCTTTTCTCAGAATATTTTCTTAAAACAAGTCAACTTAAGCAATATTTAATAGAAGGTAAATAAAACAAAGATGCTGAATCTGAATTTCCCCAGTACTTTTTGGGGTTCAGAGAGCTATTGAGTTGGGTATGGAAAAAAATACATCTTTAATTTCATTAATCCTTGTTTTCTTTTTATTCTTATTTCTTTTATGTATCTTATGCATAAATTTTTAAAATAAATTTATAAATATTTTGTATTTATGCAAAATTTCCTCTTTTTTTTCATTTTATTAACAAGGGGAATATAAGTTTCCTCAGATTGTCAAACTGGGTCATGACCACTAAATAACAACTGAAATGTTAAGAAAACATACTATGAATGAAGATTTTAATGCAAATCTTAATGTATAGTTCAGAACATTTCCCACTAGTTATTAATTATTATCAATCACATAATGCAAGCCTAATTCCAATCCTCATTGGATCACTTATAATCAAAGGTACAGTGGAGACAGCTCAAACTATTAGAGTCAGTTGTTAAAATTTCAATGTAAGCATTTAGATCTCAGAAATCAGCAAATGCTACAAATCAGTTTATTGTTTTGTTGGTTGTTTTGATTTAAGAAAGTAGAGAAAAATATCAATAATGCAGATTAAACTTAAAAGTGCATTATCCACACACATGTTCTTCATAGAAACAATTTTAGGTTAAACATTTTCCAACATATACCTGTACTAACTTATTCAAACTCTGTCTTATAACCAAATCTATCCTGGGGCTAGTTCACAACTCAACGCAATACAGGCTAATTTGACATTCATAAAACATTTGTCTTTAAAAGCTGTTTGGCAATAAAATAACCTTGTATCACTTGTCTACATGGCAAACAATTTATTTCCCATAATCTACCTTTCTCAGCTATCAGACTAGTAACTACTCAAAGAAAAGAGAAAGACATTGCATTTCTTTCACTATAGTGTCTTGTGAATTTAATGGAGTTTTTCCCACATCACAGAAAATGGAGAGATTGACATGTGGTAGTAAAAAAGACATCACTGAATATGTGGAAAATCATGTAATGATTTTCTAAACAAATTTTCTATTGCATGTAGGACAAAAGAAAAAAATCTTTTCTATCCATTACCTTTCAGGTAGATCATCAAAAGCTATTTTTTATTTACATGTCCAAATTATTCATTAAATTCTTTCTTTACTTAGGAAAGTTTATTTTAATATCCACACAATACACACACAGATACGTATACATTCAGAGTCAGATAAAAACTAACTTCTCTAAAGAGCACCTCTAAAATAATCAGAAAAATAGATAAGACAGACAGATAAATTAGGAAGGAAAGGAGGGAGGGAGAGAGGGAGAGAAGTATTTATGAAGCACTATGTTCCAGTGCAGAGTGCTAAGGATACAAATACAAGAAAATAAGAAAGTCCCTGCCCTCAATTTTAATGCCTGCCTTCTATTTTAATGGGAAAAGACATCTGGAGCGGCATAACCCAGCAGTCTGGAAGTATCATAGAAGCTTGGACTGGGCAATTAATGCAAAAACTCACCTATCAGAGCCAGGTGGCCTCAGGGGCAAAGTCCAAGTAACAAGTGGAAAAGAAGTACAGTTGATCAAATGAATAGAGGCAGCACGGTGTTCTTTATAATAGAATTATCTAAACATCAAATTCAAACCAAAAATGGAACAATACATATATATAATATATAATATATAACATATATATCATGATTAATATTCATATAAAATATTAAAATATCACTCATTCTCAATATAAAACATGAAAAGAATAGCTCATCTTCTCTTTTGATTATCTCTTCTAAGATCTTTCAAAGACATCTTTCAAAATACCTGGTATTTGCTCCTATAATCTCCTGTAGTCACCAGTCTCTACTTAGAAAACTAATCTAGCAATTATTCAATGGATTGTTTTTTAAAAGAAAAAACCCAATTTATTCATAAACTTTAACTTTACACACTCATATCCTAAAATGAAAACCAATTGATTGAGGCAAAGTAATGTCAGCTAAATTCCCCAGGGACTATTATACCTTTCTCCCATATAATATGTTTGTCCTTCATTCTGGAAGAAGCCCAGACCATAGGAAGGTGATGCCATACATACAAGTGAACTGGATTTAAGTGAGGGAGTGCTGTACAAAGTCATCAACCTTATTCTCTCTTCTAGAGTCATCTGGGCCCAATGGGCAGATATTGATGGAGATAACTAGAGATGATCCTGGATGCAATGAGAGACCTTGGTCTCTATAAGCTGATATTTTTAACATGCCTTAGTAATTGTTCAAAAGAATACAAATGATAGGTTTACAGAATTTTTGAGTTGGGAGAGACCTCAGAAACTATCTGATCCAATTCATCATCCCAAAAGAATTCTCTCTGCCACAAAGATGATGAATTTCTACCTTTGCTTGAAACCCTTCAGCGAGGGAACCCATTAACCTCCCTAGGCAACAACTTTGGATAGCTGCAATTGTTAGGATCCTAATATTCTAGGACTCTAATTTACCTAATGTTGATTCAATATACTTCTTTTCAACTTCAATGCATTTGTTCTGGTTCTACCCTCAAGACAACCAGGATCTCTCCTCCACATGACAACCCTTCATATATTTGTAGACAGCTGCTATTCAGAGGGCAGCTAGGTGGTGTGGTTGAAAAAGTCCTGGTCCTAAAGACAGGAAGACTCATCTTTGTGAGTCAAATTCAGCCTCAGATATTTGCTGTGTGACCCTGGTCAAGTCATTGAACCCTATCTGCTTCAATTTCCCTTGTAAAATGAGTTGGAGAAGGAAATGGCAAGCTGTTCTTTGCCAAGAAAACCCAAATAGGGTTTAAAAAAAGTCAGATATGACTGAAATGACACACGTGTTATTTACTTCCTTTTCCCTCCACTTCCCAAGTCTTCTTTTAGCATTCCCAGGTTCTTCAGCCAAACTCTGTACTAATATTGACTCAAGGCCCTTTTCTGTTCTGTTCTCTAATTTATAGTTTATCACTGTCCTTCTTATATGACCTATGTGGACTGAATAGGACCTCTGACCTCCCTGATTTCTAGGAACTCTCCCTATTAGTTCATGTTAGCTTTTTGGACCACTTCCTTTTCTCTTTTTGATTATAACCACATGGGAAAAAAAGAATTACCTATGATAAAAGTCCCTCCACCAATGTAGAGCTGCAAATTAGTCTCAGAATGCTGCCTGGGTCACTGAAAGGTTAAGTGATTTGCCTAAGGTCACACAATCAGTATGTGTCACAGACAGGATTTGAACCTAATTCTTCCTCACTCCAGGACCAGTTCTCTTTCCATTATATCTCCCTTCTTCTCATTATTGGCAAATATCAATGACAGAGAAGTCAGCAGGCAGTTAAGTGACTTGCTTATTTTAATCTACTCACACATGGCTAATAATTTGGGTGATGCTGGTGTTAGCATCCCCTTTGAAGCCATCCTGTGAAGCCTTGGGCCCAGTAGCAAATAATAGTTATGAGATGGGTAATAATTTAATAACAACTCAAACTACACCTTTTTATGGGACTAGGAGTTCTCAGGCAAGTAAATAAGCAGACTAATTAGATGTTTCTATGGAAATTGATGGAAACATTAGAAAGGAAAACATCCTGCATGTTGTAACGCCCCCTCATAGAAGGCTATATAAATGTGAGAAGAAGGAGGAAGTCTGGCTTTTGGCTTGGGGTTGTGTCACAAGGAATATGGAGGTTGGATAAGGAAGTCATTGAAACGAAACTGAAACTGCCAATATTAACACTATGGCATCCAATTGTGGTCCTCCCAAATGTTCTTCAACTACTTTCATAAGCCATTCTAGGCCTCCAACTTCTAGAGCCCTCTCTGCTTGCTGCCAACCAAGGAGTCGTCAAATCAGCCATTGCCAAGCTAAGGTCTGTTCACCTAGGGTCTGCTATCCAATTCCCTATCGCCCTCCCATCTATCTCCTGAACAATTTCAAGGTATCTTCCTGTGAAGAGAGCTGTAATGAAGGCAACATTGATAGCAATGAGAAAGAGACCATGCAGATATTAAATCAGCGCTTGGCTAACTACCTGGAGAAAGTGAGACTCCTGGAGCAGGAGAACGCCCTCCTAGAGTGCAAGATCCGGGAGCAGCATGAAAAGCAGACTCCCATCGTGTGTCCTGATTATCTCTCTTATTTCAACATCATAGAGCAGCTTCAGCAAAAGGTAATGATTCTTGAGTCTTAGTGTAATTCAGTTGTGGACTTAGAACTTTGGAGACAAAGGTATTTGGTCTGGAAAAAATAATTAGCATTCATGTATAAAGTTTGCAAAGAGCTTATCATGATGTTTTATGTTTATGTCTGGAGGGAATTCCTCAAGTAGAGATGAAAAATGTTATACAAGGATGACATTCAAACTTTTATATTACCTTATTATTGCAGAGGTCTCCCCATTATTGGATTAGACTACCCAGTACTAAGTAATAATATCAGATAGTTCTATGGACAATAAAGTAATACAAAAGACAGAATACTATTCATAGAGTCAAGAATATCTGAGTTTAAATCCAACCTCAAACACTAGATGTATAACCCCAGGTAAGTCTCTTAACCTCTGTTTGACTCAGTTTTCTCAGATGTAAAAATGAGAATCATAATAGCACCTCTTCCCAGGATTTTTCATGACCAAAAACAATAATCAAATGAGATATGTATAAATAAATCACATCTGTATAATGCTAGCTATTGTTTGGCCTTGAAAAATTGTTTTTAATTTATGAATTGCAGGAGTATTCTGGGATTATAAACCAAACCATGATGATTACTGGAAGCTTTATCTTTTCATTAGAGACAGTTTGGCATGGTGAAGAAGGCTAGTCTTGGAATTTGGAAAACTTGGGAAACCAGCTTTTTGATTGTCTAATCTCTCAGGGAACTCTCTAAGATGGTAAATTGCTGATAGAGTGCCATGTAGACAGTTCCCCATATGGATGAAACCACACATAGAGATTTTTATCTTTAAAAGTCTTTCATACCAGCTTGGATAGTGCCAAAGAAAAACATCCTAGGAAGAATTGTTGGCTTTCAAGTCTCATTCATTTGCACAATCTCTTAAATCCTAGATCTTGTGCACCAAAGCTGAAAATTCCAGATTGGTCTCCCAAATAGACAACACTAAAGTGGCTGCTGATGACTTCAGAGCAAAGTAAGCTCACTTGGACCCTTCCATATGCTGTTTTGTTCACGGCTAACCTAAGATTCAACATTTACTTTAGGATCAACTATGTCCCAATGGAACCATGCAAGGATCCACTAAGGACCTTTCTTTTTCTTTCTTTGAAAAATATGTTGTTAAAAACTTAAAACCAAATATCAATACAACCAATTAAATTTAATTACTGGCTATAGACATCCAAATTAACTAATTCCCATATTTAAAGAATTATAACATTTTATAGTCATTCCTCTGGATTCTTCATCAAAGTTGAAAGGAAATCTTTTTCCCAACATAGTTAGGAAATTATTAGTCCTCTTCTTTGAGGAAAATCACAGTTTGATGTCATACAGGCAAATATATTGAGTGCCTCTTTGTTCCTGGTTCAAAGATAAGAATAAGTGAAAGAACAGAAATTCTCTTCAAAGATAGATACCCCATAGTAGAAAGTTAGGAGAAACAGACAACTTTAGAGAGAATTTACTGCTGCTTGGATTTGTTAACTTCTGTTATTGAACCATCCATTCCTTCCTTTTCTCTTACTCTCTCTGGGATTTAAAGGTATGAAATTGAAGTGGCCCAGCAGAAGTTGGTGGAAACAGACATCAACAGCCTCCATCAAATCCTGAATAAATTGACCTTGTGCAAGGCTGACTTAGAAGGACAAGTTGAGTCCCTGAAGGAAGAACTCCTTCACCTCAAACACAACCATGAAGAGGTTAGAAAATTATTAATAAAGTCAGCTGGGTCCCAAATCTCAGAAATTGTCCACTCTGTTGAGTTAGTCTTCAGATAGTGGCCTTCCCTACCGAATGTTTCTTTTAATTCTACTTTTTTAAAGAAGTTATTTTGACTACTGTCAATCCACCAGATCTGTTCCTTTCACAGTAATATAGGTCTAATAGAATATACTCTTAAAATTTATAAAAGGGAGTCTAGATTGAAAAACAACAGCTTCAGTTGGGGAAAAGTCGTATTTTCTCAGCTTGACAAAAAAGACAGGATGAGTTTCCCTTAGTGGCTTTATGCAATCCTGGCTTTGAATTAGTACAGTTAAGAAAAGAGATTTCTCATTACTCATTTCTCATTACTCTAGTCCCTTATGCTGCTTTATCCATTGCTTGTCCTCAGAAAACTTTATAAGCCCTTACAATTCAAATGATGGGGGGAGGAGGGGAAGGGTAAATAAAGGGAGAGATGCTACCCCAATCCTCTGTATGGTTCATTTCTATTTTAACTATTCTTACTAAGTAAGAATTCTTTCCCATAATCTCAGTACTCTATTAAAAGGTAATTACCTTAAGGTTTTGCTTTCTTTACCAATTCTCTAATCAATCCTTCATTCAGAACTACTATTCAAAATTTGGGAAAATTTAAATGCTGGTACTAAATGGAACCTAGAAGGGAACTGATGATTTCTAAACTATTGCACTGTGAAATGTGGTAATAATCCATTCATTGAACAAGTGTTCTTTTTTTTTCCTTTCTTTAGGAAGTGAATTCATTACAGTGTCAACTTGGTAACAGGCTCAACATAGAAGTGAATACTGCCCCTTCCATTGACCTGAATGAAGCCCTACAAAAAATGAGATGCAAATATGAGTCTTTAGTTGAGACTAACCGCAGGGATGTTGAAGGATGGTTTCACACCCAGGTAGGCACTTTGAGATAAACAAGCACATACACACACACACACACACACACACACACACACACACACACACACACACACACATTTTCTCTTAGAAAAGTTTCCATCTACTTTAAATATCTTTTTTTTTAAATATGTTATCTGTGTCTCAGTTGCAGGAACTGAGTCAGCAGATAGTATCCAGCTCAGAAGAACAGCAAGGCTTCCAGAAGGAAATTTGCAATCTGAGGCGCACCATCAGCGCTCTGGAGATCGAACTGCAGGCCCAGCACAGCCTGGTGTGTAGCCCATGGGAGTTGGCAAAGCCTATAATGCATTGACTTCTATAGATATGGGATGATTCAGTGTAGGAGGTGAGTTCAATTAACTTAGGAGTTTCCTTTGCCATCTAGTCCTTGGCATTCTCTGAAGCCAAAATGGCAAAAGATCAAAAGCTTTGGCATGAGAGCCAGTCCATAGCGTAGGTAGAGTCTGTGGTCATCTGGATGCTATGACATCATACTGTAAATTTAGAACTAGAAGGGACCTGAGAGATCATCTTGTTCATATTCTTACTTGTGCAGTTGAAGAAACTGATACTGGTTAAGTGACAGACCATGGTCCTATTGCATTCAAACTCATGCCTTCCAACTCCAAATTCAGTTCTATGTCCAGTTCACCTCCTAGGGATTCTAGGTTTCCTTCCCAAATTTACCTCCTTCCCAAAGATTCACCTCCACCCCAATGAGACCTGAAATTCTACCAATTGAGCTAATAATATACATTAAGCACTTTGTAAAACTTAAAGCCTATATAAATGTTGGCTATTATTAGTGTTATTACTATTGTCGTTAGTAATTTAATCCCTTAGCATTGCTTAACTCTATTCATCCTTTAATATTTCTCTTTTTCTCTTGCTCTACATAATCTTTTAAAATATAAATGCTTTAGGCTAGGGCAGTAGGTAAATCCAATTGTCTTAAAATGAATGTACTTAAAAAGAGTCCTCTCTTAGAGACTCACTCTAAGTATAGCAATGTGTTCATTCTGGCTACTTAGGGGAGGGCTAAGAAGAGACAGTCAAAGAATGCTGGACCTGAAACAAAAAGATAGAGGTTCAAATCTGTGTGATTTTGGGGAAATGATTTAAGCTCCCTCGATTTCCTTTTATGTCAAATAAAGAGGTTGGGTTATATGACTTTGATGGGTCATTTTAGTTACAAATTCTAAGGAAAGAAGACACATATAGTGGAAAGAGGAAGGTCAAGGATAGATAAACTTCTCCATACCACTATGGTGTCTAAGATTTGAGCCTGTTTAGTGAATAATAAAAGGCTTCTTGGTGGCACTGTGGTTAAAGTGTCAGGCATGAATTGAGGAAGACCTGAATTCAAATGTAGCCTCAGGCACTTATTAGCTACTTAACCATGTCAGTCTCAGTTTCCTCAGCTAGAAAAGTAAATGACAAACCACTCCAGTATCTTTACCAAAATCACCAGAAGGGGTCCCAAATGAAGGGGTCCAACAAAGAGTTGGACATGACTGAAACTGACTAAAGAAAAAAGTGGATAATGAAAGTTTTAAATACTTGACCTTTAAATGGTCAAGTCAGAATTGATACCTATTGCTACCATAGAATAAGTATCACAAGTAAAGCAGATATACCAACCTCAGAGTAACTTTCACTAAATAGTCAATTCATACTTTAAAATTCATTTTGAAAAATCTGCTCAACTTTTTAAATTCATGATGCAGAAAACTATATTTAATCTCTCTCAGCCTTAGTTTTTCCATGTGTAAAATAAGGATAAATGACCTATAAGATCCATTTCAGCTCTAATTCTATGATCTTAAAAAATGTTTACTTATAAGATTATTCTAATCTGTACAAATTATCACTTAGAATATGATTTAACCTGAATTTTTCATAACGTCACCAAGGAACACTAAGCAGAACTCTGAAAAACAACTTTTCATAATCAGCTGTTAACTTCATTTCTCTTTCTGTCTTAAAGAGAGCTTCTCAGGAATGCATCCTGACAGAAACAGAAGGCCGCTATGCCATCCAGCTAGCCCAGATCCAGGGTCTGATTGAGAGCTTGGAATCCCAGCTGGCTGAGATCCGATGTACAATAGACAGGCAGAATCAAGAGTACCAAATCCTGCTGGATATGAAGTCCAAGCTGGAATGTGAGATCACCATGTATCGACAGCTTCTGGATAATACTGACTGCAGGTTTGTGAAGTTAGAGTGACTTCTTCAACCAATGGGCTATTCAGTGGGTACTTTGAACTGATTATACACCTTCAGTGGCTTTGGAGAAAGGTTTGGCCAAAGGAAACCATAAGATTTTAAGGAAATAATCTGAATGATAACCAATATCCATAAAAGGGCATAATGAGAGGCTGAGTGAGCCATATAAAAAGTGAGCCAGAGATATTGACTTCTTAAGGATCATATTATATAACCATTCACATAACCTAACATTATATAGATTGTAAACCATATATAGATAAATGATAAATTGATATAGAAAGATATATACATAAGTACATATATACTCACATATATATACAAAAATACATATAATTCCAGATATAATAACCCTCCAAAATAAAGCAGAATATGTTATTGTGTTGTTCAGTCATATCTGATTCTCTATGACCCTATCTCAATGACAAAGATAGTGGATGATTTGCTATTTCCTTCTCCAATTCATTTAATGGATGAGGAAACAGAGGCAAACAGGTGAAATAACTTGCCTGAGGCCATGCAGTTAGTAAGTATCTGAGGCAAGATCTGAACTCAGGTCCTCTTGACTCCATGGATAGTGCTCTATCCACTGAACTACATAGCTATCCTCAAAATCTATTATATGGATTCTATTAAACATCTCTTTGCATGAGGTTTTTATGTGGTGCAATGGATGGAGCACCAAAGTTAACTAAGGAACATGCAGCTGGCACTAAGTAAGCACTATATATATGTTAGTCTATTTTTATTATGTGAACAGAGGCAATTAGGCAGCACAATACATATAATACTAGACCTGAAATCAGGACAAATCTGAGTTCAAATCCTGCCTCACATACTTACTAGCTATGATACTAGGCAAGTGACCTTCTCAAATTTGCCATCTCTAAAATGTTGTTGTTGCTGCTACTGCTGCTACCAGCATATAAATATCTATTTTAATGGGGTTCTCACTACAAGGACAGTCTGAATCATCAAAAAATAGTATATTGTAGCCAATAGCATTTAGATCTTCAGTTCAAAGACCAGGGTTTGAACCCTATCTCTGATACTTAATGGCTGTGGGCCCATGGATCAGTCATTTCACATCTTCAGGCCTCAGTTTTCCTAATCTCTAAAGTGAAGTTAATTGCATCAGCAATGTCGATGCTACAAAGTGGCTATGAGGAGCAAAGGAGATCACTTATGAAAAGCACTTTACTACCCTTAAAAATATCAACTATTCTTATCACTGAGAGATGATACAATTTAGTTTGGTAAATAGACAGTCTTTCTGCCTCCGACACCTATTAGCTATGGTTCCATATCCTATAATATATGGTTCTAACTATGTCTAACTCTTTGTTGCTGTTCAGTTTCATTCTTCATGACCCCATTTGGGTTTTCTTGGAAAAGGCACTGAAGGTATTGGCTATTTTCTTCTCCAGATCATTTTCCAGATGAGGAAACTGAGATAAATAGGTGAAGTGACTTGCCCAGGATCACACAGCTAATGAGCATATGAAGTTAGATTTAAACTAAGGAAAAAGAGTCCTCCTGGTTTCTAGCCCAGGGTTCTTTGACACTACCTAGTTGCCCCCAAGAAACTCTCTAAGATGACTTATCTGTTGTCACTTTAAGTCTATAAAGGAAGTTTTCACATTGGGAATTCTCTATGCCAATGACTTTCCTAGTGAAGTCCTCAAAAATTCAGATGGAGTATTGTACCTGGAGTCAGGAAGATTAGAGTTCAAACTAAGCCTCAGACACTGACTAGATGTAATATTCTGGACCTTCGTTGGCCTCAGCTTTCTCAGCCTGTAAAATGGGAACAGAAATAATACCTACATCCCCAGGCTGCTGCAGGGATAAGAAGGGTATTTGTAAGAAATTTCACAAACCTTAAATTGTCAAATAAACACTATTACTGTTTTTGTTCTTTAAATGCATTTCTTTAAATATATATCAATGAGATATCTTGTCGATATATTCTTTAACATAAATTTATTCCTTGAATATTATTATTCCATGTATACCTATCTCTGATTTAGGATATTTCTAGGTTCTACAGCAAGGTCATAGACCTTGTTAGGAGTCAAATGAAGCCTATGAACATTTTATTGAAATAGTGATTTGTTTTAGTTTTGTAAAATTTATAATTAAAGAAAATGTTAAATATTTCAGTCTGGGGTAAATGAAAACAAAAATGTATTTTTTGCTTTTCAAGTTCACAGACACCTTGAAATTATATGAAGAAGGAGGTTTAGAGGGCCTGTGGAGTCTTATGTGAGAATCCTTCATTGTTGTTTGAGCTTAATTCTCAAAGAGAATCAAAGACATAGGAGGGTGATGTTTTGACTTGCAAGTGAATTGTATTTAAGTCAGGCTGGATAAAATCATCAGCCTCATTTTCTCCTTCAGAGTCAACCAAGTCCAGTGGCAAGATATAGGTCAGGATAACTGGCAATGACTCAGGATGCAGTAGAAGACCCTGGTCTTTTTAAACAGTCTCCCAGGTCTCAGACCCTGCACTGATTCCATTTCCCATCTATGTCATATAATAATAGGGATTAACCAAAATCTAGTTAATCTCAATTTAATTTTGGAAATATTTGTAAATTGTCTTTTGGATATATATAAAACACTATGCAAGGAACTGGGGATATGACAATGAAATGACACATTTCCCACCCTTGAAAAATTTACAATTAAATAGAAGCAAGTTCATAAGATTTAATGGTTCTTAAAACTCACTGAATACTATTTTTCAACAATTTCAATCTGCTTACTGGCACCTTTATTTTAATTATTTTTTCTTCAGGTAAATTGAGGATAAGAATCAAATGTGTGTAGTAGATTATTTTGCATAAATTATGCTAAACAATCTGTTATCATCATTCTTCTCCTTTTATCAAGTTTGTTTTTTAAATATCACCAATACTTTCCTAATATACACTACCTTAAATTGTATGATCTTGTTTCCTAGGCTTCCCTGCAATCCATGTGCCTCAGAATGTAAATCTTCACCTTGTATGCCCTGCAAATCCCAGACCATGGAATGTACAACCCCAGTTTATGTACCACATAGACCAGGCAATCCTTGTGCACCTTCAGTTTGCAATGTAAGAGCAAAGTCCTCCAATCTCTGTTCAGTCCTGCCTGGGATCCTTGCCAGAATCTATACCCTCACCCAGGAGTTCCAAGATGGGAAGGTCATTTCTTCTCGAGAATATGTACAACCTTGTTTCATACCTCGCCTCCAAGTCCAACTTGCCAATGGAGTCAAAGAAGGAGTCAGCTGAATGAGTGAGATGACACTACAGATCCATTCACAATCTTTCAAAAATACTGCTTTCTCTGTCACTTTGAAGGTATTCAATTTCTTGATCCTGTAATGTGTTTCCATTATAAGCTTCAGACTTTCCTATTCTTCAATATAAACTCATAGTATCATAGGTTTAGATAATGTCATAGATTAGAATTTAGAGATTGTCTAGTCCAGAATTTTTGTTCAACAGAGGAAGAAACAGAGAAACCTTGTTATCTGTCCAAAGTCGATTAATTCAATTTGATAAGCTCTACTATATGCTAAATAATTTGCTAGATATGAAAGTATAAAGAAAAAATAAAATCTAGGCTTTTTTTTCAGATTTGCAAAGATTTTTACTTATTTGTTCATTGAATCCTCACAATTGTGTGATGTTAGCAAGGGATGCCTTGCACATAGTAGTTGCTTAATGTTTATTGACAAACTGATGTAAATGCTGTTGTTAAGTCCATTTTATAAATGAGAAAACTGAGAAATAAAGAAGTAAAGTGATTTGCCCAAGGTTCACATAGCTCTTAAGTCTCTAAGGTTGGATCTAAACTGACTCTTACATAATGCAGTCTGCCTAGCTACCATAAAATAAAATCTTGGCTTTGAAAGAACCTGTTGTAGTTATGAAAGATTACAGATTTTACAGTCAGAGGATGTGGTTGTGAATCTGGCTCAGCTAATTGCTACTTATATGACCCTAGACAAGTCACCTCCTGTCTCTGGCCTATAAAAAATGTCTACCATAGCAAACAATTGAGGAAAAGTGGGGTATTGAGAGAGAGAACCACATAGTATCAAAACTCAGAAACAAAGACAGGTCATTAGATTCCAAATCTACCAAATGACCCTAAGTATCTTTGTCATTGTCCTATTAAATCACATTTCTCTGCCCTAGCATTTTGCATTACCCATAAGCCCTAAGAGTTAATTAATAAACACCCAAAACAATGGGCTAAGCTACCTGAATTCACAGATACCAGGCAACCCACCCCCTTTTGCATATGCAGGCCTTGTTTATTTATCTTTTGCACTGGAACTGGTTGGACAAGTTCTTTCACAAGAATTGCTTTTGGCCATGACACAGGAAGGTGAAAATATAAAATTAGGTATCCCAAACTCAACTTCCCAAGTAGCTCTTTTAATAGAGATTGCACGTGTGATTTTTTTGTCCTCCCCAGAAATGTCTGCTAGACAGTTTTCTATTCTTTGGGCCCCATGGGCATTTAGAGGTAGTGCTTCTTATTTATTGGTATAATTTCTGGCAGTGACAGCATGTTAAACAGAATGGCCTGTTGACTAGTTTGGACTTGCTATCAGGACTACCTTGAACTCCCACTTCATATTCAAGGGCAAGTCACTTAAGACCTTTCTGGTGACCACTAACAAGTCATTTTAAAACCTTTCTGACACTTATTAACTGGCATTAACTCACTAATAGAGGCAAATCACTCAAAACTGTCTGGCACCCACTAATAAGGTACCTTGGGAAATTCATTTACAATTTTTCTGACAATGGTATAATAATAACTAGCATATATATAATGTTTTGAAGTTTGCAAAGCACATTGCACATCTCATCTCGTTTGATCCTCACAATAACTTTGGGGGGTTGGTATTCTTATCATCCACATTTTATCTGAAGAATAGAGAAGTTAAATGACTTGCTCAGACTCACCCAGCTAGTAAGTGTCTGGGGCAAGATTTGGAATTCAATCTTCCAGACTCCAAGTTCAGCTCTCTCTCTTCAAGATGCCACCTCACTACCTACACATATGTTTTTCTTAAGTGGAGATAGTTTCTTTATTGAAAAAAACATAGATCTTTGATATAATGTTAATGACATCTAAAAGAGAATTCAATCAGATGGATTTTGTAGGGATTATTTCACATCTTCTGTGTCTTCTATTAAAAAAAACTGTTTTCTAAGCATACCTCCCTACTAGTCCATGGAGCATTCCAGTGATGGCACTTCCTGGACTTGCTGGTTCCTGATATTAGCAGATGTTCTATCAGCTTGCTTCTTTGATACTTCCTCATATCCAACTCTCTCCTTAGTAATCCAAAATAAACTTTTTCTCCATGATTTGCCTATTTAATCATAAACCATAGCACTTGAATAAAAGACTACAACAATGTATCTAGAGGTCTTACAAACAATCTTTATTCAATAAAAGTTTTTGAAAGTCTTGGGTTGTTATGTCAGAAATTGATTATTTTTAAATATATAATGTTTATTTTCCACCAATTGCATATTAAAACAATTTAAAATGCTTTTTTTAAAATTTTGAGTTCCAAATTTTATCCCTTCACCTCTCCTTCCCCTTCCCTTCCCTGAGAAGGTAGCAATCAGACATAGGTTATATATGTACAGTCATGTAAAACATTTCCATGTTAGTGATTTAGTAATGAAAGAGAGAGAGAAAGAGAAGGAAGGAAGGAAGGAAGGAAGGAAGGAAGGAAGGAAGGAAGGAAGGAAGGAAGGAAGGAAGGAAGGAGGAAGAAGAAGAAAAGGAAATAGCATGCTTCAGTCCATTTTCAATCAATTATCAGTTCTTTCTCTGGAGGTGGATAGTATGCTTCATCCTTGGTCCTTTAGTATTCTCTTGGGTCACTGTATTGATGAGAATATCTAAGTCATTCACAATTCTTCTTTCAGCAATATGGCTGTTACTGTATATATTGTTCTTCTGGTTCAGAAATTATATAGAATTTTTCTCCTGAACAGACCTCATGAAAACTCAGGGCTGTTCTCTAAATTGAATCTTTGTTACACTAGGCAATTGTGATTGAGCCAGAATTCAAACCCAAATCCCCATCTCTCTAATGCTCCTTCTGCCTTTTAGTACAAACTCTGTTTCTATCACTTAACAAGTTAACCTATTGTGAAATCTTTGACAACCAATCTAACACTGTGATCTTAGTTTTGTTTCTTCATCAGCAATATAAGGAAGCTAGAGGGATTTTCCTCAAGGTCTCTCCCAACACTGACAGTCTATGACCTCCCAGTCAAGATGAAGCCTGCATCAAGAAATACTTCTCCACTGTAAGATGTGCAAAGGCTAACTGGAGGATAATAAAACCTGTCCAAGTGCTAGAGAAAACAATCAATCCACAAGAAATGTCTTTTAGAAAATTTAAAGTTGTTTTTATATTATTTTAAATTACTTTTAGGATTACTTTGGAATTTAGAGTCAGATGACCAAGCATTTGCATCTCAGCTCAACTATTTACAATCTGTGACATTGACCATGTTCCTTATTTTCTCTAAGGCTATAATAATAAAAAATAAAATTTAATAAAAGTTATTTTCCCTGCTTTTTATACCTAGCTATGGAAGTCAAAATTACACAGATCCTAAGATCAGGTATAATTTTGGATTATAACATCTTGAACTGAAAGGAACTTTGTAGAACATTTCCTTTTAGTGCCTTTACTATTCAGAGGAGACTACAGGAAAGAAGAGACATGCCCTAGTCACTGAGACGGTATCAAGAAGAAGCAGAATTCAATCAAACAATCAATCAATCAAATAATTAATCAACAAGGATTTTTTGTTGTTGTTTACTCATTTTCAGTTGTGTCTGATTTCTTCATGATTCTTTTGGGTTTTTCTAGGCAAAGATAGTGGAGTGGTTTGCCATTTCCTTCTCCAACAGGATTTTTAGGACCTATTATGTACAAGATTTTGTATTTGGCACCAAGGAGAAAACAAAAAGAGAGAAAAAATAACTACCCTCAAGGAACTGACATTCTATTACTAGATACAACATGCACACACACATATGCAAAATCAATACAAGTTAATTTTTTGTTGTTCAGTTGTTCAATCGTGTCTGACCCCATTACCTCATGGACAATACTATCCATCAAGTTTCCTTGGCAAAGATTCTAGTGTGGATTGTCATGTCTTTCCCCAATGAATTAAGACAAACAGAGGTTAAGTGACACCCAAGGCAAGTTAATTTTGGCAGACTCCAAATTTAGGATGTTTGACTACCTGTCTAAAGCTCTTTTTTTTAACAACTTGGCTTTTTTCACCTGTTTTATTTCATGAGCTCTTTAGTCTGCCTGGTGAAACTTCCAGACCCTTTCTTAAAATAATGTTTTCAAATGTATCAAATAAACTGCATAAGATTATGGATGAAACAAATTAAATTGAAACAAATATATATTTTTCTTTCCAGGTTCATAAAACCCCCTAACAGAATTTATACAGAGCCTTTGGAGAACCATGGCCCAAAAGTTAAGATTGCCCACTCTGTACCCTGCTACCTGGACTAGGAATGTCATTTACTAATTTGGATTTCTATTTAGGTAACTTTCTGAAACCCTTTGGGAGCCTTTAAAATATAAACTTAGGGGCAGCTAGTTGGCACAGTGGATAGAGCAGGAGTCAGGAGTGCCTGAGTTCAATCTCAGACACTTAATACTTACCTAGCTGTGTGGCCTTGGGCAAGCCACTTAACCCTATTTGCCTTGCACAAACCTATATACATATCTATATCTATATATATATACATATATATATATATATATGTATATATATATATGTATATATATATATATATGTATATATATGTACATATATATATATAAACTTAGAGACTTTCCTTATAGAAAGGAGAGCTCTTGAGATGTTTTTTCCTCACCCTTTTGTAATTCACCTTGTTGTTGATTGTAGAATGGGTCTAATGACAAGGGACAGCTCCTGAGAGTGAAATATATATATATATTTTTGGTGACCTTGGCCACCAGAAGTATGCATGTATTCTTGATCATTAAATGGATTTGTTGGTTCACCAGTGAACCCTGACCTAAACATCTGCAGAGCTTGAGGTATGTGGGAAACTTTCTGATAAGGAAGTCTATGGACTTCAAAGGATAAAGAGTGTAGATTCAATCCAGGGAGTGATGCATCAGGGTTTCATCTAACCTGTCATATCTGAGATAAGTTTTGTTATAAAAGACTGAGTATCAAAGAATAAAGTAATAGAATTTGTGTCATGACTTTATGTGTACATCTCTATTCGACCTGACTCTCATCAAATGTTTAAACACACACCAGAATTATCACTGGCGATAGTCTAAAACCATTCAATCCATTTCTTTACATTCTCAGAAATTTAATTAAGGCATAGTTCTCTATTTTCTTATCCCACAATACTCAAATCCCCCTCACATCCCCCCCCCCCAATGCATTTTCCTAAAATCCCAGTCTTTTGGAGCATAACTAATCCATGAGAAACCTTCTGGAGTTTAAATCTGATTGTCTGAATTCTGAGACCTCCAAAGTTTGTATATGTGTATATGTGTTTCCTCCTAGATTTAAATGATGGAAGATGACATAATAGAAAGTCATAACTTCTTCAAAGTTCCTTCTGATTCATGTAAAAAATAAGGAAATTCGGTCATATTTATTTTTAATACACTTTGATCTCCATAGATTGAAACTGTCACTTGACCAATTATCTCCTAGAAGAAAGAGAATTAACAAAAATAATAGCATCTCATCTTCTCAGAACTCCATTATCTAAAGCACTTCTCCATGGGTTTTCCTGCCACTCCTTCTAGTAAGATGGGACTAAGAAGTTTTTATAAGCATATCACTAACATCAGTTATGCTATTTGTTGTCTAATTAGATCAGAGGCCATAAGCATTCACAAAATGTTCTTTAGAATGAGCATGGCATTTTAGAAAGTAGAATTTAAGACCACAACATAGGACTTTGGAGTTAGAAGGAAACTTGGAGATCATCTAACCCAACTTGATTACAAAAAAGAGCAAACTGAACCCCAGAGAAGTTGTCATTTGGCAAAGAATAGTCAACTAGTTAGCAGTTTTTGTCTTTGATCTACATGATTGTGCAACAAAGATAGACATAACCTCATGACACACATTTTGTAGGTCCAAGTGCTTCCATTTCTCAGAAAGGAATTCTATCACCTTTCTCAATCTTAGTGATTTCTCTTAAAGTGGTTAAATAATGATATAAAAGTGCTTTGAGGTCCTTAGAATAAGATATTAATTGATTAAGAAATACTATTACTTTTCACATACGTAGTTTTAATTAGTCTAGCAGTGGATTCACTGTATTGGTCAGGAGTGGCATCATTACTTTGTACCTTTTCTCTTGACTGTGATCCTTTGATCTATAATTGAAGTCTGAATAATCAGAAATTAAACTCCTTGAAAAAATATCTACATGGAGGAAAGGAGACATTAAGATTCAAGAGAAAAAAAGAAAGAAATAACTTTATCTACTATAAAACAACAATGATAATAATGGAATTTATTTAACACTTTAATTTGCAAAAAGTTTTACAAATATTATCTAATTCGAGATTCAGAGTAATCTTAATAAGTGCTATTATTATCCTACTTTTCAATTGAGGAGACTGAGGCAGGTAGCAGGTAATAGGGGGGCACAGAAGGATTTTGAGCAGGGGGCAATATGACTATCAACTTCATTTTTATGGAAGTTGAATGCTTTGTCTTATATGACTGATTGAAAATCCCTGATCTGTCTATAACATTATGAATTACAAATTTTATAGGAACAGCCCATGCATCAAATTCAAATGGGAACAACCCTGTTTAGCAACTCTGGACAGGTTTGTTTGGATGTGACTTACACTTTCAGGCTGCATATTAATCATCAAGGGCTTATCATTTCCTGATTAATGGTTTTAGACTATAAGCCACCCACTTTGCCTTAAATACACATGTAGAAAAATATAACAAAATTTCTTTACAATCCACTCTGTGCAAGAAATGGGTAAAGTTTTGGTCTTGCTTCTGTTTACTTCCTTGTAACTTTGATTACTTAATATTTAGTGCATATAATAAAGTGTCATTAATTCAATAACGAAGTAAGTGAACTACTATCTGTCTCTGGGTTGCCTTAAGTAGTAGTCATTGAAAGATTGTTAGCACACCCAGAAAAAACATGGCCTTTGGAGTCCCCAAACTTCAAGGCAATCACAGAAATCTTAGGAACCATTTAGTCTCTCTCTACTATAAACAGATATCCTCAGCCTATGCAGACATCTCTTTGGTTGCCTATGAATCCTTCTTTCAAAATATGTAAAATGAAATAGATAGGATCACAAAGGAAACAAATTCTATTGAAATAATTTTTTATAAGTTCATGGATCCCTTGAAATTTATCTATTGACCTCTTGTTGCTCTATGGCCCCTAAATTAAGGATTCCTGCTCTATAGCATCTGCAAAAAGTGATCATTCAACCTTCACTTGAACATATTCACTGGAAGAAACCCCTGATCTCTCTATACAACCCATTCCACCTTTAGGTAGCTGTCCTTGTTGGATTGTGTTCATTCTACCCATTGTTCTTAGTCCATCCTTCTGATTTCTAGGACAATTCTGAAAAGCTCTTGGAATGTACCTAAATAGTCCATAATAGAAATAAAATGAACTAGATAAGTTTGCACTCACCTGTCACTAATCAAAATGGTAGCCCTGGGATGGGAATTTCAAAATCAAGTAGATTAAATTCCATAGGGAGCAGGAGATGTGGGTGTTAGAGGTGAGCAGAGTTCTAGTCCATTGGGGAGAAGCAGGGCAACACCCCAACAATGGTAATGGTTGGATGGGATGTGAAAATTTTATGATTTAGACACTTTCAACTCTAAAATCAAATGGCTAATAACTCTGATTATTCCTGTCAGTCATATCCTCAAGAGAGATTTCAAACTGATAGCTTCCTGTTTCAGGAATCAATACAAACAAACAAGTACAAATGTCTAGATTCTGGTCAACAAAAGAAAATCCAAGTCATGTGATTACAATCAGTCAGCAGGGAGACCTAGTGGATAGAGTACTGTATTTCGAATCAAGAAGACCCAAGTTTTAATCCTGCTTCAGATATCAACTGTGAGACTTTGGGCAAATAACCTTTCTTGCCTCAGTTTTCTTATCTGAAAAAACAATAAAAGATTTAGGATCCATAAGTTCTAAGATCTCTTCCATCCCTAAATATATGACTTCATCTGTGATACAGTGACTCCAGACAATGACCTTCAAAACCTATCTTGCATTGGTTAAAAATCATACCTGGGTGAGTCTCTCACTCAGATGGCATAAATTCTGCCACTAAATCACAAGCTTCATCAGAAATATTTTAATGGGAATTCTTCACATATTAGATTAAAAAGAACCTGTGAGGCCGCTTCCATTTCTGAGATTCTATAATCCTAGATGCCATTTAAGGTTAAGTATTTACTGCCAAGTCACTTGGGGTGAAAACTCTAATCTTTTGTGATGCTTTGATGAATGTGTGATCATAATAATATAGGCACTCCCTCCCTTGATGCAGATTTCCAATGACCTATGCCCTCATAGCCTGTTCAAGTCTAATGCATGTATAGACCTGTCCTTACTACCAAAATTCTTGGCATAATTACCAAAAAATGAAAGCACTTTTTGATTATTAGAAAAGAGCGCCAGCTTCTACCAGCTAGCAGGAAGTATAGATCAAGGTTAAACTTATTGTTTCATTGATTGTCCAGATTGAAGACAGTATAGAGAAAGTCTTAATAATGCAGATAAAGCTTAGAGTATGTCCTACATACATTACTTTTTCACTGAGTTGGTTGGTTCACAAGCCAGTTGTTAGCTTCTACAATTAATGTTAAGAAACAAGGAACTCTATCTCTCTCCAAATAATGCTGACCAGCCCTCTCATTCTTATTCTCTCTAAACTTCTAGGAGAGGAACAGAGAAGTAAAGAAAAGAAGGAAGGATGAAGAGAAACAGAGAAGAGAGTAGAGAGGAAAGAAAAGAATGGATATAGTCGTGAAAGCATAGATTGTGAGTAGGAAGGTATTTTAGGTGCCAACTAATCCAAACCTTTCTCATCTTCCAAATGAGAAAATTGGGGCCAAGACAAGTAAGTTGGGTTGTTGGAGGTCAAACAACAATGAGTATAGAGTTAAAGTCTCCTGACTCAGAATCCAGTATCCCCTCTTGTGAAGCCAGCACTGATATTCTGGACTGAATTCCATGCAGTCCAAGAAAGGGGAGTCAAAGTAAACAATGCCAAACTAAGAACAAGAAAGTTTTTATACCCAATACTCTTTCAGTTTTATGAGCATTAGACATGCCTCACAAGTCTATGAGGAACTGAAAAGATTAAACTCATTAAAGTCATTAAACAATGGAAGAACACGAATGGCAGAACCCACAGAAATACTGAGTGTTTCCAGCTCAATTGGAAGATTCACAGGAAGGGTCTGTTTCACCAGAGCTACCCAGGAGCTAACTGGATCCAGTCATCCAGGAAAAGGCCACCAGGGGCCTGTGTCCCAGGGGGTGCCTGGGTCGATGGGAGTGCTAAATTAGACAAATGGAAATAGAGTTTAAAAAATCTCTCTGAAGAAAAGAATTCCTTAAAATGTAGAATGGAAGTGAAGGGAAGCTGATAACTTTGTAAGAAATCAAGAAACAAGACAAAAACAAAAGAATGAAAAACTAAACAACCAAAAGAATGAAAAACTAGAAGAAAATGTGAAATATCACAATGGAAAAACAACTGACCTATAAAACATTTCCAGGGTGGTGGAAACCCTATTCCAGGCTTTTGAGGGATTTTATTTTTGTACTTGGATTCATGGATACTCCCTGCCCCCCACCCCCAGCACCCCACCTGCAAGTTCTCAATTACTCCTTTTGAGAAGATCTGACTTCTTTCCTGGCCTGTGCTCTGTTCTGTGGGTGATCATAAGCACTCCTTTCTGCCCTGGAACTGGGAGGAGGGTCCCTGCTCTGTTGTAGGCAGTAAGCTCTGTTGTGCCTCTGCTTCTTATCCTGAGACTGGGACCTCAGACTGTGACTTCAATCTGAGTATGGACAAAACCACAGAGTTCTGCCTCAGGGAGAGCAAGGAGACCTTGTGAACTGAGCACTCTGGAAACAGATGCCAGGTGGATTCCCAGGTCTATTCCTGGTCCTATGGTACCAGGTCTGGGCTAAGGCCTGTGCTCGACTGGGCTCCTCTCTCACTCTGGTGCAGCAGAGTTTTCCTGCTAAATTTCCCAATTATCCTTGGCAATCCCTGGGCTGAGAGATCTGAAAACCACCCCTGCTGCCATGGTTCTTATTTTAGCCATGGCTTTCAGATAGTCCAATGATTTTTAAAATATCTCTCCTGGAAATTCTTTCTTTTTTCTTCACTAGAACTTACCATCCTTAATAACTTTATTGTTCTATATCTCTCCTCCCCTTCTCTGAGAAAGCCATCAACACCACATGCCTCCACTTTGCCTATCACCTCTAACTTCTTGTTTTCTTTTATTCTCTTTTTAACTATGATTGTGATAGGCATCAATTAAAAGGATAATTTCTATCTGCAAATGACAGAAAGAGAAGTATATCTAAAACCATGTATCTCAATTATATATACTTTGATATTTTTAGAAAGCATATTATGCATTTTATATAGTAATTCCAATTTGGGGGAAGCTAGTCAGGAAGACTCTTTTCCATGAGTTCAAATCCAGTTTCAGATACTTATTAGCTGTGTGACTCTGGACATAACACAACCCCATTTGCTTCTATTTCCTAATCTGTAAAATAAGTTAGAGAAGAAAATGACAAACCACCTTAGTATCTCTGCCTAGTAAACCCCAGAGAGGGGTTTGTCCTTTGTTAACTTTTCTTCTGATCTATTTGCAATTACTATTACTCTCTCCTCTTTCCATAATTGCCTCCCCAAACAAAAAATAAATTTATTTGAAAAAAATCTTCCATTATGAAAAGTAAGTGAAGTCAAGCAAAATAAATCCACATATTATTCAAATCTGAAAAAAAAAAAAGCATGCTTCATTCTTCATCCCTGGCTAATAGTTCTCAAACTCTGTGGACTCAGAACCACTTTACACTCCAAAAATTATTACCTGAAACCCAATCCAAAACTCTAAAATTATTGGAATAGTAACTCTAATCCAAACAGATTTTGTTCATGTGAGTTATGTCTTTTGATTTTTTGTGGTATTAGAAATGAAAATATATTTTTAAAGTATTTATTAATTTATTAAAAATGATACTAAACTCATGTTTATGAAAGGGTCTCAGCACCATAAGAGGCATACACATCATACTTAGAGAACCACTGCTCTAGACCATCACCTTGTCAAGAGATAATAAGCATGATTGATCATTCTTCTAGAGCTTTGGGTGTGTTCATTAATTAAATTGGTCTTCCAAAGAACATTTAAGTAAAGCCAACTGTTCCAACTACTGAATCCCACAGTGCATTTAAAATCCATAGTCTCCCACTCCTGTCCTGAGAGGAGAAGATAGTATTAATCAGTTCTCAGCTACCTAGATTATTCTTTACAATTAATTAATCAGTGTTCCAATGGCCTTTGGTATACTATGGTATTATAGTCATATGGTCTCCAAGACCTGCTTATTTCATTCTGAATGACTTTATAAAAGTCTTCTAAAATCCTCATTTTCATTTTTTCTTTTCTTTTAGACTTCCCCCCTTTTTTGCTATGAACTTGACAAACATGAACATTTTTATGTACAAAGAGTAAAGTAAAATTGGTTAATGGTATATGAAGCCATGATTTTCTATTACATATCACTTGCTTTCTTTTCAGTATAATACAGTAATACCAAAATTGCCTTGTTCATCTGTGTCATATTCTGAATTTGTTTCTTCCATCAGCTATATAATTTCAAAATGTTTCAACAATGCTTTTTTTCCTGTTTTTGATATCAGGAGAAATATCTCTTCAATTCTTGCATAACTCTCAATCTTCTCCCCCCCCAAAAAAAAAAAAGATTCCCTGTGTTTCCAGCTCTTTGCTAAACAAAAATTCTGCTAAAATCATGTTTTGTTTATATGAAAACTTTCACTTTTTCTTTGTTCTCTCTGAAATTTACACCTAATCACAGAGTGACAATATTTTGGGAATAAAGTTTGATTGTTTTCCAGAATGATTGGACTTATTCATAACCCCACATTAAAATCCCTGTCCTCTCACAACCCCTCCAACAATTGTAATTTTCTTTTTCTTTCATCTTTGGCGAAAATAATGGGATTAAGGAGGAACCTCAGAGATGCTGTAATTTGCACTTCTGGTATTATTTGTGATTTGGAGTATTTCTCATGAGATTATTGAGAGCTTTCATTTCTTCTATGCATATTTCCTGTTCATATTTTCCTGCTGTTTAGTTTTTTTCAGCCATGTCTGATCTTTGGTGATCTCATTTAGGATTTTCTTGGCAAAGATACTGGGGTGATATGCCATTTCCTTCTCCAGCTGAGGCCAATAGGGTTAAGAGATTCTTCCAGAGGGGCAGCTAGGTGGCATAGTAGATAGAGCACCAACCCTGGAGTCAGGAGTACCCTAGTTCAAATCCAGCCTCAGACACTTAATAATTACCTAGCTATGTGGCCTTGGGCAAGCCATTTAACCCCACCGCCTTGCAAAAACCTAAAAAAAAAAAAAGAGAGAGAGATTCTTCCAGGATCTCACAGAAATTAAATATCTATGGCCATATTTGAAAGTAGAAAGGGTCTGGATTCAAACCCATTACACTATTAACTGTACCACCTAGCTGCCCTTATATATTTAACCTACTGGAAAAAAAGTTTATATATATATATATATATCTCACTTCTCTGTATAATTTGGATATAGAAACTTTATCAGAGTAATATTCTATAAAAAGCAGTTCCAAGATAGTTTCCTTAATTCTAACTGTATTGATTTTGAAAAAATATTCTACCATTTATGTCATCATAATTGCCCATTTTATCTTTTATAAGCATCTCCGACCCATGTTTTGTCAAGAATTCTTCCCCATGATCTGAAAAGTATGTATTCATTATTTCTGCCTTTCTGCATTTGATTGTAAGATTTTTATGCCCTAGCATATATCAATTTTGGTATAGGTGCCATGAACTGTGGAGAAAAAAAGGTATATTCTTTTCTATCCCCATTAAGCTTTCCCCAGAGATCTAGCATATCTAAGTTTTCTAAGATTTTATTCACCTTCTTAACTTCCTTCTTGTTTATTTTGTGGTTAGATTTATCTAGTTCTGAGAAAGGGAGGTAGAGGTCCCCCAGCTTTTCCTCTAAGAATTTGAATACTATACTACTAAGTGCATGCATGTTTAATATTAATAAAACTTCGATGTCTATGGTGCCATTTAAATAGTTTCCTTACTTATTCCTTTTAATGAGATCTATTTTTGCTTTTGCTTTATCTGGGAGCAGGATCATTTACCCTGATATTTTTTTAGGTTTTTGCAAGGCAAATGGGGTTAAGTGGCTTGCCCAAGACCACACAGCTAGGTAATTATTAAGTGTCTGAGACCAGATTTGAACCCAGGTACTCCTGATTCCAAGGCCAGTGCTTTATCCACTACGCCACCTAGCTGCCCCTACCCTGATATTTTTTACTTCAGCTAAAGCAGAATATATTTTGCTTTACCTTTTACCTTTACCATTCACCTTTACCCTGATCATGATGCAATAAAGGGCCATGGAAAGATAAACCAAAAATTAATTGGAAATGAAATAACATAATTTTAAAGAATGAGTTTATCTGAAAATCAGGAGAGAGATTAATAAAACTGAAGAAAGAAAACCATTTACCTAATAAATAAAACTAAGTTGGTTTTATGGAAAAACCATAATTAATCCGAATTAATCCACCAAAAACCATGATAAATCTGATTTAATAAAAAGAAAGAATACCAAATTACTAGTATCAAAAATGAAAATTGTGAACTAACTAACCACCAGTGAGGAGGAAATTAAAGACATAATTCAGAGCTATTTTGCCTAACCTTATGCCAATAAACTTAATAAACATGATCAGGTAGAATTTATACCAGGTAGGCAAGGATAGTTCAATATTTGGGAAAACATTCAACATAATTGAACATATCAATAACAAAGCCAACAGAAATCATATGATTATCCCAGTAGATGCTGAAAAATCCTTGACAGAATGTTGACATAATGCAACATTCTTTCCAATTAAAAACACTTGAGAGTATAGGAATAAATGGAGCTTTCCTTAAAATAATAAGCTGTATCTAAAACCATCAATAAATATTATAAGTAATGGGGATAAACTAGGAGGATTTACAGTAAAACCAGGGGTGAAACAAGGATGCTTATTATCACCATTACCATTCAATATAATATTAGAAATGTTAACTTTATCAAGAAGACAAAAATAAATAAATTAAAGGACTCAAAAATCGGCAATGAAGAAGCAAAGCTTTCACTCATTGCAGATAATATGATGTTATGCTTAGAAGAACCAAGTAAATTATCCAAAAGAATACTTGAAACAATTAACAAATTCAGCAGAGTAGCAGGATATAAAATAAGCTTGCTCAAAAGCAAGCCTTAGAAAGAGAAATTGTAGACAACCTTAAATACTTGGGAATCTACCTCCCAAGACAAATCCAGAAGCCATATAAGCACAATTACAAAGCACTTCTCACACAAATAAAATCAGATCTAAACAATTGTAAAAATGTCAATTGCTCGTGGTTAGGGTTGAACTAATATAATAAAAATGACAATTCTACCCAAATTAAATTACTTACTCAGTGCTATTCATTCAACCAAATAACTATTTTACTGAACAAGAAAAAGTTAGTAACAAAATGTATATGGAGCAACAAAAGGCAAGAATATCAAGGGAACTGATAAAAGAAATGTAAAGGAAGGTGACCTAGCTCTACCAGATCTAAAGCTATGCTATAAAGCAGCAGTCATCACCAAAACTGCCTAGTACTTTTTAAGGAATAGAATGATGGGTCAGTGGATCAGAATAGGTTCAAAAGAAATTAGTAAATGACTGCAGTAATCTACTGTTTGACAAACCCAAAGACATTAGTTTCCAGGATGAGCCTCAATATTTGACAAAAATTGTCAGGAAAACTGAGAAATAATATGGAAAAAACTAGTCATAGAACCACATCTCACAAAAGGTTACTTTACCAAATAAGGCCAAAATGAATATAGGATTTAGACATAAAGAGGGATATCCTAGACCAATTAATGTTGAATTTATGGAAAGTGTCGAAAATTATGACCAAGAAAGAGAGTATACTATAAATTGCAAAATGGATGATTTTTGCTATATCAAATTAGAAAGGTTTTGCACTAATAAAACCAATGCTTCCAAAATAAGAAAGAAGACAGAAATCTGGGAAACAATTTTTACAGCTAGATATTCTGATAACAATCTCATTTCTAGGATATAGAGAGAATTGCATCAAATTTACAAGTTTACAATTCTGGGCGGCTATGTGGCTCAGTAGATACAGCACTGGCCCTGGAGTCAGGAGAATCTGAGTTCAAATCCGGGCTCAGACAATTAATAATTACCTAGTTGTGTGACCTTGGACAAGCCACTTAACCCCATTGCCTTGCAAAAATAAATTTTAAAAAAAGCTTTAAAAAATTTAAAAAACAAGGTTATAATTCATTACTCAATTGATAAATGGTCAAAGGATATGACAGATAGTGTTCTAATGAAGAAATTCAAATTATATGTAATCATATGAAAAAATGCTCCAAATAATTACTGATTAGAGAAATGCAAATTAAAAGAACTATGAATTTCTTTTTCGCACCTATCAGATTGACAAAGATGGAATAAAGGGAAAACAGTCAATGTTGGAGAGGATTAGAACATTAATGTACTATTGGTGTGGTTGTGAACTGATCCAACCATTTTGATTTTTAATTATTTTTAGTTTTTTTTTTTTTTTTGCAAAGCAAATGGGGTTAAGTGACTTGCCCAAGGCCACACAGCTAGGAGGTCAGATTTGAACTCAGGTGCTCCTGACTTCAAGGCCAGTGCTCTATCCACTGCACCACCTAGCCACCCCTGATCCAACCATTTTGGAAAGCAATAGGAAACTATGCCCAAAGACCAATATAACTGATCATGCCCTTTGACCCAGTGATACCAATACTATATCCAGAAGAAACTATAAAAAATGGGAAAAGTTCCACATTTCAAAAATATTCACAGAAGGCTATTTGTTTTTCCTGAAAGTTACTTTACGGGTATTTTTTTCAATTTTTTCAACTTTTGATGTTTTTTTCAATCTGATAGGTGTCAAATGGTAAAGATAGGATACATAGGTTAGGGAGAAGTGTAGGTTATAACTGGAGTGTTATATGGTTGGAAGAAGAGAAAATACTGAGTGGAACTAGAAATGAAAACATCATGAAGATATTTTGCATTGCTTGCTTTGGTTACAATTAGAAGGAGTATGCAAGTAGGGAGTAGGGGGTGTACAAATGGTTAATGAAATGATTTGGCTTTGGTTCATAAGGATTATGTGTCCATGGAAGGTATAAAAATGGGGTAAGGTAAGAAGTGATTATAATTTTATGGGATTCATGACTAAAGTAGTGTATTTCTAATGAGACAAAAGAAGGGAGGGCAGTTAGTGACTATGAGGCAATGCTGCCTATCAATTAATTAAGCAGTCCATCAATTAACCTTTGAGAATGGTACTTCTATCAGGTCAGATAAAAGAAGTATATTTTGGCAAAGGGGACGTAACTGCAAAATAGGAACAAAACAATAAAAACATAAAAAAGAAGAACTACAGTAGAAGGCTGGGTATTAGTGGATAAATAACCTGGTGAAGAGATATGAAGATCTATATATGGTAGAGGGATAAAAGGAAGGGTGTGAACAATGAGTAAATCCTATACAATAGATTTGACCCAGAGAAGGAATTACATACATTCTCAGTTGGGTTCTAAAAACCTATCCTACTGTAGAGGGAAGCAGGATGGGGAAGGAAAAGAAAAGGAAAATAGGAACTGATAAAAGGCAATGCAAAAGTAAAAGTGAAAGTAAAATGAAAATTTAAATTTAAAAGAAAAGTTAAAAAATTAAAGGGAACAAAGCATTGATGAGGAGGACTAAGAGGAAAGGAAAGAGAAAAGTACAAATGAGGAAAGATAGCATGGAGAAAATATATAATTATTAATCTTGATCATAAATGTGAATGGGATAAACTCTCCCATAAAACAGAAGTGGATAAACAGAATAGATTAAAAACCAAAATCCAACAATATATTGTTTATAAGAAACATTTGAAGCAGATAGATACATAGGGAAAAAGTAAAAGGTCAGAGCAAAATATATTGTGTTTCAGTGGAAGTAAAATAATCAAGGGTAGCAGTGCTGATCTCAGACAAAGAAGCAAAAATAGATCTCATTAAAAGGGATAAGGAAAGAAGCTACATCTCCTTAAGAGGCACCATAGACAACAAAGTTGTCATTATTGAACCTCTTATGCACCTAGTGCTATACGTCCAAATTCTTAGAGGAGAAACAATGAATTACAAGGAGACAAATATAGCAAAATGTTTTTTAATAGGGGACTTTGACCTCCCCCTCTCAAAATTAGATAAATCTAACCACAAAATAAACCCAAAAGACTTTAAGAAGGTGAATAAAATCTTAGAAAACTTAGATATGATAAACCTCTGGAGAAAACTGAATGGGGATAGAAAAGAATATACCTTTTTTCTCTGCAGTACATGAGACCTATACCAAAATTAACTAAGTATTAAGGTATAGAAACCTTACAAGCAAATGCAGAAAGGCAGAAAAAATAAAGCATATTTTTCAAATCTTGATGCAACAAAAATTATATGTAATAAAGGGTCATGGAAAGGAAAACCAAAAATTAATTGGAAACTAAAAAACTTTATTTTAAATAATGAATGAATCAAACTACAAATCATAGACTAATCAATCATTTCATCAAAGAAAATTATAACAATGAAACATCATGCTAAAATTTATGGAATATGGTCAAAGCAATTTTAGAGGAAATTTAATGTCTCTAAATGCTTATATGAGTTAGAGAAAGAGGCGATCAATGAATTGGGTACGCCACTAAAAAACTAGAAAAAGAACAAATTAAAGAACTATTAGATAACAAATTAGAAATTCTAAAAATCAAAGGAGAAATTTAAAAAATTGAAAGCAAGAAACCCATTATCTTATAAATAAAATTAAGAGTTGATTTTATGAAAAAAACAAGAAAATAGATAAACCTTTGGTTAATCTAATTTTTTAAAAAAGAAAGTACCAAATTACCAATAACAAATATGAAAACAGTAAACTCAGCACCAATGAGGAGGAAATTAAAGAGATAAATCAGAATTATTTTGACCAACAGTATGCCTATAAACTTGTTAACTTGAATGAAATGGATGAACATTTACAAAAAATACAAAACACCCAGGAAATAAAATAAAGAATTCTAATTTCAGAAAAAAAAATTGAAGAATACATAAACTTCCTAAGAAAAAGTCTCCAGTTCCAGATGTATTTATAAGTGAATTCTACCAAACATTTAAGGAACAATTAATTCCAATTCTACATTAAACTTTTTAAAAATAGGAGAAGAAAGAATTCTGCCAAATTCCCTTTATGCCACCAATATGGTGTTGATAATTTAAATCAGAAAGAGTCAAAACAGACAAAGAAAATTATAGATAATGAACATTGATGCATAAATCCTAAATAAAATTTTAGCAAAGAGATTACAGCAAATTATTACTAGATTAATATTCTATGATCAGGTAGGATTTATACCAAGTAATAAGGATGATTCAATATTAGGAGAACATTCAACTAATTGAGCATATCATTAAGAAACCAACAGAAATCATATGATTATCTCAAAAGATGTTGAAAAAGTCTTTCACAAAATGAAGTATCCTTTCTTATTAAAAACACTAGAGTATATAAGAATTAATGGAATTTTTCTTAAAACAATAAGAAGCATCTATCTAAAACCATACCCAAATATTAGATAATGGGGATAAACTAGGAGCATTTTGCTTTTTCAATAGGATTGGGGTGAAACAAGGATGTCCAACATTGTCATTAATAGTCAATATAACGTTAGAAATACTAGCTTTAGTAGTAAGAGAAGAAAAAGAAATTGAGAGGCAGCTGGGTGGCACAGGGGATAGAGCATTGGCCATGGAGTCAGGAGGACTTGAGTTCAAATTTGGCCTCAAACATTTAATGCTTACTTGTCTGTGTGACCTTGGAAGTCACTTAACCCCATTGCCTTGCAAAAAAAAAGGCAAGTAAAAAAAACATACTCTAAAAAATAGAAATTGAAGGAATTAGAATTGACAGTGAGGAAGCAAAACTCTCACTCTTTGCAAATGATATGATGGTATACTTACAGAACCCTAGAAAATCATCAAAAAAAAACGTGAATAAACAAATTCAGCAAAGTAGCAGGATATCAAATATCAACATTTCTATACATGAATAAAAAAAACCCAAGGGCAAGAGAAATTCCATTTAAAGTAACTGCAGACAACAATAAATATTTGGGAATCTACCTCCAAAGACAAACCCAGTAACTATATGAATAGAATTACAAAAGTCTTTTCACACAAATAAAATCAGATCTAAACAACTGGGGAAATGTCAATAGTTCATGATTAGTTCAAGCTAATATAATAAAAATGACAATTCTACCTAAATCAAATTATTTATATAGTGTCATACCAATAACCCCACTAAATAATTGTTTTACCAAGCTAGGAAAATTAGTAAATAGTGAAAATAGTAACAAAATTCATCTGGAGCAACAAAGGACAAGGTTATCAAAGGAACTGTTGAAAAAATGTAAAGGAAGATGGCCTAGCTCTACCAGATCTAAAACTATTCTATAAAGTGGTAATCATCAAAACTGCCTGATAATGGTTAAGAAATAGAATAATGTACTAATGGATTAGGATAGGTACAAAAGAAATAACAGTAAATGACTAGCAATCTATTGACAAACTCAAAAACATTAGCTTCTGGGAAGACTCCATTTTTGTCAAAAATTGTTGGGAAAATTGAAAAGTAGTATGGCAAAACTAGTTATAGACCTCACACCCTATACTAAAATGAGGTCAAAAATGGGTACAGGATTTAGACCTGAAGGGTGACGTCATAGACCAATGAACAGATCAAGAAATACTCTGTCTGTCAGATTGATGGAAAGGGAAGAAATTTATGACCAAACAAGAAATAGAGTACATTATAAATTGCACAATGGGTGATTTTGACTATATTAAATTTAAAAAATTTTGCACTAATAAAACCAACACTGCCAAGATTAGAAGAAAAACAAAAAGTTGGCAAACAATTTTCATAGTTAGGGAATCTGATAAAGGTATCATTTCTAAAATAAACAGAATTTAATCAAATTTATAAGGTTACAAGTCATTCCCCAAATGATAAATGGTTAAAGGATATGAACAGGTAGTTTTCAAATGAAGAAATTAAAGTTATATATAATCCCCTAGAAAATGCTCTAAATTATTACTGATTAGAGAAATGCAAATTAAAACAACTATGAGATTCCACCTCACACCTATCAAATTGACTATGATGACAGAAAATCTATGTTGGAGAGGTTGTAGGAGGATTGGGACATTAATGCATTATTGGAGTTGTGAACTAACCTAACCATTCTGGAGAACAATATGGAACTATACCCAAAGAACAATAAAACTGATCATATCCTTTGATCCAGCAATACTAGGTCTATATCAGAAGAAATCATTTTAAAAAATGTGAAAAGTCCCACATGTTCAAAATGTTCATAGCAACTCTTTTTGCAGTGGCAAAGAATTCAAAATTAAGAGGATGCCCATCAATGGGAAAATGAGCAAGTTATCGTATATGAATGAAATAGAGAACTATTGTTCTATTAAAAAAAACCATGAGGGGGCAGCTAGGTGGCACAGTGGATAGAACACCGGCCTTGGAGTCAGGAGTACCTGAGTTCAAATCCAACCTCAGACACTTAATAATTACCTAGCTGTGTGGCCTTGGGCAAGCCACTTAACCCTATTTGCCTTACAAAACCTAATAATAAATGAATAAATGAATGAATAAATAATAGATAAATAATAGATAGATAGATAAACAAATAAACAGACAAATAAATAGATAAATAAATAATATAAGAAACCGTGAATGTTTCCAGAGAAGCAAGGAAAGAATTACAGGAAATGATGCTGAGCAAAAGGAACAGAACCAAGAGAACATTGTACACATTAACAACTTTATGAGTTCATCAACCTTGATGGATACAGCTCCTCTCAGCAGTCAGAGGGCTAGAACAACCCTAAGAAACCTGTTATGGACAACACCATCCACATATAGATGAAGAAAAACACAAAACAAAACAAAACAAAACCAAAAAAAACCCCTTACAGAATCTGAATGAACACCATGTTCACTTTTTTAAAATTTCTTTTATGTTTATCCTTCCTATTCCATGGTTTTCTTTCTTTTCCCTTAGTCCATATACCTCATACAGAAAAATGATTAATAAATAAATAAATATATTAAACACAAATGTACATATACAATGTACCCTAGACTGTTCACTGCTGGGGGGGGGGGGGAGGTTGCAAAGGGAAAGTGGAAGAAAATTGTGTAATTTATAAATATATAAGTGGGTAATTACTGAAAAAATTTTAGCATTTAATTGGAAGAATAAAATAAAATGTTGGGGGAAAAAAGAATTCTTTCGCTTTCTATGGCCAAGAATGGCAAATCCTTCCCTTTTTCTCTAATTTATTTATATTACCTTTATCCCTAGTGCATGTATCTATTTGGACTCTTTAAGCTTATAGTGTAAGATGCTGATGTATAATTAACTTCTCCCAGTCTACTTTAAAGTATTCTTTTTTTTAAATTTTTTTAAACATTTTTTTTTAGATTTTTCAAGGCAGTGGGGTTAAGTGGCTTGCCCAAGGCCACAGGCTAGGTAATTATTAAGTGTCTGAGGTCGAATTTGAACCCAGGTACTCCTGACTCCAAGGCTGGTGCTCTATTCACTGCACCACCTAGCCGCCCTACTTTAAAGTATTCTTAACATTTTTTTGTCAGCTAGTGAATCCTTAATCCAGCACTTGATTTAATTCTTTTTTTAAAAATTAAATTAGCCACTAGTTTGACTATTTTTTGAAGTAATTTTGTTGAAGTAACGAATTTCTATTCTTATCAATTAATATTTTTAGTTTTTAATTTTTATCTCTTTATTTTCAGAATTTTAATTTTTAAATGTCTTTGGATTTTTTTCAAGAAATATTACCCCGGACTATTTTGATAGCACAAATTTCCAATTTCTAATGTTTCTTATTGTTATCATTTTATGACTTGTTTTTATTTGTTCTTTGGATTAAATATTATTTAAAATTAAATTAATTTCCATTTAATTTTGAATTCTTTCCTTAAATTCTATTTACTGATTAAAATTTTTATTAAATATAATAAAATGAATATATAAATGTAATAAATACATACATATAATATAATGAATATCAATAAAGGATGTGTTCAATAGTTGTGCCTTTGCACATTGTTCTATCAGGGTTTTTTGGTGCTTAAACAATTTTTTTATAATGATGCCATGAACAACTAAGAAATATTTATACTGACTTCTAGTCACACTCAATAATGGTTAGAGATTTATCACACCTAAGATTCTATTCAGGTTCTTAATTTATTTTATTTTTTTAAGTTCCCTAAATCTAAAAGGTGTACATAGCAGTCCTCTTAGGTGTTTTTAGTAATCTTTTTCTCCATATTGAAAAAGTTTTGCCATATTCCTGCCAGTAATTAGATTTGTTTTCAAATACTTAGATGCCATGCCATTCAGTATTCATATTTTATTAAGTATCGATATATTTCTTTTATTGTGTCCTTTAGCTGTGTGTATGTTTGCTACTTCTTTGTCTGAAATAATGACCGTTTCCTCTACTTCTTTGAATTTTCTGAGTCAGAATAAATTCTAGTCCAGCCTTTCATTCTAAATCTTTATGAACCTTAAGTATCACATCTTACTTTTTTTTGCAAAGCAGCGGGGTTAAGTGGCTTGCCCAAGGTCACACAGCCAGGTGTGTCTGAGGCCTAATTTGAACTCAAGTACTCCTGACTCCAGGGCCAATGCTCTATCCACTGTGCCACCTAGCTGCCCCCATATCTTATTTCTTGTAGTTAAATCAAGTTTTCAAAAATTAATTAAGCATCTACTATTCCTTGAGGCATTGTGATAAGTACTAGGGATACAAAGAAAGAAAAAAGACAGTTCCTATTTTGTAAGGGGGAGAAAACATGCAAACAAAAGGGTACCATATTTATAGTACATATATGTATGTGAATAATAAATTAGAAATTATTTTTGAAGATGACACTAGTATGAAAGAAGATCAAGAAAGGCTCTTTTCAGAAGGTGGAATTTTACTGAGACTTGAAGGAAGCCAAAATATCTAGGAGGAAGCAATAAGGAGGGAAAACACTTCAAACATGGGAGAATAGTCAGTGGAATTCCCAGTTGAGAAATGGAATATTCTGCTAGAGAAACAACAAGTTAATGTTACAGAATCATAGAATACTGGAGGGGATATTGGTTAAATATGCTTTCTAACTCATCCAATTTCTCTTCTATTTTTCTAAATGACTCCATCTTATTCACTTTCATAATGTAGATTAGTAATTATGTACTTCCTTCCATCTTATTTTTTCAACTTTATTCCTCATTGTGTTCTCTATCCCCTTCTTTAAAGAAAGAGAGAGAGAGAGAGAGAAAGAAAGAAAGAAAGAAAGAAAGAAAGAAAGAAAGAAAGAAAGAAAGAAAGAAAGAAATATGGCAATCAACACTATTAATCTAAAGTGACCTAAATCCCATTTATCTGCTCAAACCCAGAACCTATTCACTATTTCTTACACTATTGTTTTTTTTAAATTGTCTTCTATTTTTATGATCTACCCTTAAAAGTTGAAGTTTCTTTCACCTGTGATTTTTCTCTCTTTGACCCTCTCCCTTCCTTCTTTATTTGTTTTTGTGAGGCAATGGGGTCAAGTGTCTTGCCCAAGGTCAAACATCTAGTATCAAGTGTCTGAGGCCAGATTTAAACTCTTGTCCTCCTGACACCAGGACTGCTGCTGGATCCACACCATCACTTTCTTTCTTAAACATTTTCTCCAAAGGGACTTCTGACCAGGATGGTAGAAAGAAACTAGGCCCTGTCTTAAGCTCTCCTGACTTCCTCTCAGAACTACCATGAACCAAGCCTTTTATCAGAATTTGGATCCACAGAAGCCAGAGAAAAGCCTAGGAGAACATCGTGCATCAAGGTCTGTCACAGAGAAATGTGGGTGCACCAGGGGCAGAAAGGAGACCCAGCAAGAGTAGCACGGTGAGGTCCAGGTACTAACCTGAGAACAGTGGCAGAGGTTTTGGCCGCCTGCACAGTGAACAGGAGAGCTCCAGCATGGTGGCTAGACATCTATCTGGTTAACTCAGCTGGAAGACCAGGACCACAATACCCATTGTTTGCAGTGAAGACCCCATGTTTCCAATTGAGTTTCCTCCCTTTCTTTCCTATGGGAGAAAATGACTCTCCTCTGAACAAACATAATAACAGCTCCCCCCACCCCACTCCCAGGTTGAGGTATGGATGGCAGATATCCCCTAGTGCTGATTGAGAATTAAGCAGATTAATTGTATAGCCTGAGGGTCCAACCTACATTGTTCCAGGATAACCCAGATCCTGCAACCCCCTTGCCACCCCCCAAGCCTAGGAAGTGGGTCACTAATCAAAGTCACAGACACTCCAGAGAAAGCTTCTGGCTTCCCCTACTAGCTGGCCCACTTGGATTCCCAAGCCCAGTGAACAAAGTCTCTAGGTCTCTCAATAACACCCTCCCCCCCACACAAGATCATAGAAAAATGAAGAAAGACCAGCAAAAAGCAGGGTTCATCGCAGACAAGAATTCTAACCCAGAGAGGACTAGAGTTTCAGGGGACAATATGAATTGGTCTCCAGCCCAGAAAGACTACTTAGAAGAGATCAGGAAAAAGTTTAAAAGTCAAATGGGAAAATTGGGAAAATACATGCAAGAGAAAATTAACACTTAGCAAGAGAAAATTAACATCTTGCAACAAGAAAGCAAATCCTATGAAAATACAATTGGACAAGTGGAAAAAGAAAATAAATCTCTCAAAACCACAATTGGGCAAATGGAAAACTTCCAAAATAGGATTGGCCAATTGGAAAAGGAAAATGAAAAAGTATATGAAAAAATTCTTCTTTAAAAAAGAGATTGGGATATGTGGAAACTAATGACTTCATGAGACAGCAAGAATCTGTTAAACAAAACCAAAATAAAAGAAAAAATAGAAGAAAATGAAAATGCCTCATCAGCAAAACAAATGACCTAGAGAATAGATCCAGGAGAGATAATTTAAGAATCACTGAGCTTTCTAAAAACTTTAAGAAGAAAAAAAAAGCATGGACTCCATACTTCAAGATAGTAAAGGAGAATTGCCCTGTTATCATAGAACCAGAGTGCAAAATAATTATTGAAAGAATTCATCAATACCCTCCTGAAAGGTATTCCAAAATGAAAATGCCAAAGAATATTGTGGCCAAACTCCAGAAATATCAGATAAAGGAGAAAATTCTGCAAACAGTCTGAAAAAAATTAAATACTAAGGAGCCACAGTAAAGATTACACAGGACCTGGCTACATCTACATTAAGGGATCAAAGGGTCCGGAATATGACATTCCAAAGAACAAGGGAGCCTGGAATGTAGCCAAGAATTCATTGTCCAGCAAAACTGAGCTCTCTCTTCCAGAGGAAAAGATGGACATTTAACAAAATAACAGACTTTCTACTTTTCTTTATGAAAAGATCAGAGCTAAATAGAAAATCTGGACTTCAAATAGGAGACTCAAGAGATATATGAAAAGGTAAAAAGAGGAAAAGAAAAAAAACTGTTATCCAGTAAGATGAAACTGGCTATATTCACACCTGGGAGAAAAAAATTCTCATAATTCTTGAGAATTGTATCTCTATTAGAGAGAATATACTTAGCCAGAAGCAATGGGTAGTCATTACTTGTCTGTGACTGATGGAATGATTTAAAAATATCTCCTTGAAAAGGGAGGACAGTAAAGAGATGGGAGGATGGAGGAGATTGACTGGGGTAAATTACATCCCATGAAGAGGTACAAAGGACCTATTGCAATAGAGGGGAAGAAGGGAGGAGGTGAAAGCCACCTGAATCTAACTCATCAGATTTGGCTCAAAAAAGGATTCACACACACACACACACACACACACACACACACACACACACACACACACTCAGTTGAGTTTAGAAACTTATCTTACCTTTCAAATATTAAGAAGGGAAAAGGGGAAGGAAAAGAAAGGGGAAGGGGAGGTGTATATAATGGGGCAAACACTGAAGGAAGTGATATTCAAAAGCAAAATACTAGGAAATAGGAATAAGGTGAAATAAGGGGAAAATACAAACAGAGGGAAGAGGCATGAAGGAAAATAAGGAGTTAGCAATGATAACTTTGGATGTGAATGGGATGAACTCTCCCATAAAAATGTTTGTGGGTAACAGAGTGGATTAAAAACCAGAATCCTACAATATGTTGCTTACATGTGAAGCAGATAGATATATACAGAGTAAAGATAAAAGTTTGGAGCAGAATATATTATGCTTCAATTGAAGTGAAAAAAACCATGTATAGCAATCCTTGTCTCAGACAAATCTGCAAAAATAGATCTCATTAGAAAAGATAAGGAAATTATGTCCTAAAAGGTACTATAGATGATGAAGCAATTTCAATACTAAATATGTAAGCAGCATCCAAATTCTTAGAGGAGAAGTTGAATGAGTTACAGGAAGACATAGACACAAAACTCTACTGGTGGGAGACCTCAACCTCCCACTCTCAGAATTAGAAAAATCTAACCATAGAATAAAAATGGACATTAAGGAGGTAAATGGAATGTTAGAAAACCTAGACATGATAGACCTTTGGATAAAATTGAATGGGGATAGAAAGGAATATTCTTTTTTTCTGTAGTACATGGCACCTACACAAAAGTTGACCATGTACAACAGCATAAAAGCTTCATTACCAAAAGCTGAAGGGTAGAAATAGTAAATACTTCCTTTTCAGATAATAATGCAGTAAAAATCACATGCAATAATGGGCCATGGAGAGATAGACCTAAAACTAATTTGAAGCTAAATAACCTCATTTTAAAGAATTAGTGGATCAAGCAACAAACTACAGATAGAATTAATGATTGCATCCTAGTCAATGACAATAATGAGACAACACACTAAAACTTATGGGATACAATCAAAGCAGTTATTGGGAATAGATTATATCTCTAAATGCTTACATACATAAAATAGAGAATGAAGAAATGAATGAACTAAGCTTGCAACTAAAAAATTAGAGAAAACAAATTAAAAACCCCCAATTAAATATCAAATTAGAAATTTTAAAAATTAAAGGAGAAATTGATAAAAATCAAAATCAAGAAAACTATGGAACTAATAAATAAAACCAAGAGTTGGTTTTATGAAAAAAAATAGATAAACCTTTGTTTAATTTGATTTTTAAAAAAAGAAGAAGAAAATCAAATTACTATTATCAAAAATGGAAAAGGTAAACTCACCAAGGAGGAGAAAATTAAAGCAATAATTCTGAACTATTTTGTCCATCTGTATGCCAATAAATTTGATAATTGAAATGGATGAATATTTACAAAAATATAAGCTGTCCAAGTTAAATGAATAGGAAATTAAATACCTAAATAACCCAGTCTCAGAAAAAGAAATTCAACAAGTCATCAATGAACTGCCAAGAAAAGTCTCCAGGGTCAAATGGCTTCACAAGTGAATTCTATCAAACATTTAAGGAACAATTGGTTCCAATTCTACATAAACTCTTTGGGAAAATCGGTGAAGATGGAACTCTGCCTAATTCCTTTTATGACTCCAATAAGGTGCTGATACCTAAACCAGGAACAATCAAAACAGAGAAAGAAAATTATAGACCAATTTCCCTAATGAATATGAATGTAAAAATCTTAAATAAAATCATAGCAAAGTGAATACAGCAAGTTCTCAATAGTTTAATACACATGACCAAGCAGGATTTATTCCAGGAATGCAGGGTTGGTTCAATATTAGGAAAATTGTCAGAATAATTGAATATATAAATAACAAACCCAACAGAAATCACATGATTATCACAATAGAAGCTGAAAAAGCATTTGACAAAATTCCTACTAACAAAAGAATAGACTTTCAACTTTTCCTATTCTTACTAAAAACACTAGAGAGTGTAAGAATAAATGAATCATTCCTTAGAATAATAAGCAGTATCTATCTGAAACCATGCACAAGCATTATATTCAATGGGTTGAGGCTAGAGGCATTCCCAATAAGATCAGGGGTGAAACAAGGATGCCCATTATCATCACTGCTATTCAATATTGCATTAGAAAGGTTAGGTTCAGCAATAAGAGAAGAAAAAGAAATTGAAGGAATTAGAAAAGTCACAGGATATAAAATAAGCCCATATAAATCCTCAACATTTAAATATATATATATATGTGTGTGTGTATATATATACATATATATGTGTGTGTGTGTGTATATATATACATATATATATATATGTGTGTGTGTGTGTGTGTGTGTGTGTGTTACTAGCAAGATACAGCAGCAAGAATTAGAAAAAGAAATCCCATCTAAAAGCTTCAGACAATATAAAATATTTGGGAGTCTACCTGCAAAAGCATACTTAGGAACTCTATGAAAATAGCTATAAAACACTTTACACAGAAATAAAATCAGATCTAAATAACTGGGCAAAAATAAGGCCAAGCTAATATAATAAAAGTGACATTTCTGCCTAAACTAAACTACTTACTTATTTAATACCATACCAATCAAACTTCCAAAAAATTACTTTCATGAGCTAGAAAAAATTATAACTAAATTCATATGGAGAAACAAAAAGTAAAGAATATCATGAGATTTAATGGAAAAATGTAAAAGATGGCAGCTTTGCCTCATCTGATCTAAAATTATATTATAAAGCATCAATAACCAAAACTGTCTGGTGGTGGCTTAGAAATAGAGTAGTAAATTAGTGGAATAGACTAGGTGCAAAAGAGACATCAGGAAATGATTATAGTTTGTTTGATAAAACCAAAGAGTTCACCTTCTGGGATAAGAATTCACTCTTCAATAAAAAGCGCTGGAAAAACTGAAAGATAATATAGTAGAAACTTGGATTCAGAACAACATCTCACATCTTATACCAAGATAAGATCAAAATGGGTACAGGATTTAGACATAATATCACAAGTAAACTAGGAGAACAAGGAATAGTTTAGCTGTCAGATCTATGGAAAGGGGAGCTGTTCATGATCAAGGAAGAAGTAGAGAACAACATCAAAAACAGAGTGAATAATTTTGATTACATTAAATTAAAAAGCTTTTACCCAAACAAAACCACTGAAACCAAGATCAAAAGAAGTGTAATAAATTGGGAAACAATTTTTACTTCCAGTGTTTCTGACAAAGGACTCATTTCTAAAATATATGTAGAGAACTGAGTCAAATGTATAAAAAAAAGTTATTACCCAATTGGTAAATTGTCAAAGGATATGCAAAGGAAATTTGCAGATGAGGAAATCAAAACTATCTAATCAGATGAAAAATTGCTCTAAATCATTACTGATTAGAAAAAATGTAAAGTAAAGCATCTCTGAGGTACCACCTCACATCTCTCAAATGGACCAATATGACCAGAAAAAACAATGATCAGTGTTAAGGAATGATGGAAATCTGGGTCACTAATGCATTGTTGGTGGAGCTGTGAACTGATCCAACCTTTCTAAGAGCAATTTGGAATTATGCCCAAAGGGCAATAAAAATATGCATACTCTTTGATCCAATCTATACCCTGAAGAGATCATAGAATTGATGCTGAGTGAGGCGAGCAGAACCAGAAGAATGCTGTACACCCTAACAGCAACATGGGGGTGGTGATCAACCTTAATGGACTTGCTCACTCCATCAGTGCAATAATCAGGGACAATTTTAGGATATCTGGGACAAATAATACTATCTGTATCTAGAGAAAGAACTGTGGAGTTTAAACAAAGACCAAAGATTATTACTTTCACTTTTTAAAAATGTTGTCTCACATACTACATAATTTTGTGATCTCTAATATTTTATTTTTTCCTCAAGAATATGATGTTTTTTTCTCTCAACACATTCAATTTTGATCAATGTATATCGTATAAACAATGTAAAAATGATCAGATTGCCTTCTGGGGGGAAGAGAAGGTGGAAGAAAATTGTAAAATTAAAAACCTTACAAAAATGATTGATAGAAACTACTGTTGTATATAATTGAAAAGCAAATAAAATATTTATATAATTAAAAAACACATTTTCTCCCCTTTACTGTATCCATTTATTTTTCTCTTAAATTTAATGCACTTTTATAACAAATATTTTGTATTGTATATATGAGAGAGAGTTCAATCTTCCTTACTCCAGTTCAGATAGAAACAATATTAATGAAATGCCCAGTTCTTCCTTACTCCATGTTGTATACTTTTCTTGAGCATCCCAAGTATGTGAACTAGTTTCCCCTTCTATTACTAATTTCTTCCCAAATATATTTTTTTTCTTCTTATGTCTATGTGGTTCACCATTCAGGATACATATATGCTTCAGGTCTCCTTCTTGCACAATTCTAGATTAGATAGAATCACTTCGGGGCAGCTAAGTGGCATAGTGGATAAAGCACAGGCCCTGGAGTCAGGAGTACCTGTATTCAAATCCAGTCTCAGACATTTAATAATTACCTAGCTGCATGGCCTTGGGCAAGCTACTTAACCCCGTTTGCCTTGCAAAAACCTAAAAAAAAAAAATTAAAAAAAAAAGATAGAATCACTTCCTACTTTCTTTTTGCTCATCTAAACCAATGGTTTGCCTAGTATCCTTTTAAGGCTTTACTAGGAAAGATTGGCTCTTCTCTGATTTTCTTCATCTTATGAAAAGTAATATCCATTGTTGCTTACAGTACAACTACATTTAAATACAGCTATTCCTTGCTCAATTAGAATATTTTATTTTTATTTTTCCCAGGTTTTAGTTTTTCTTCTTTAAAAAGTAAAAACTCCTACAAATTTTTTGTTATATAGAGAGAATTTTTTCTTTTTGACTGATCTCTTTTCATAGGTTGATGGGAAGGATAAGGGAGAGAGACACTATCCTGTAAGGCAAAAGAATAAATTTTCTTTATTTATTTTTGTTGTGTTTTAAGTTCCAAATTATCTCCCTCCCTCTTTCACCACCCCACACTAGGAAAGGCCACTATTTGCCATAGATTTATGAATCTAGTTAAAGCCATGCTAGACATATTTTTATTTATCAGTTTTTTCCCCTCTGGAAGCAGATAGCATCTTCCTTTATGGGTCCTTTATAGTAATTCAAAGTATTCATAGTACTCAGAATAAATTGGTTGCTCGCAATTAAAGCAATTTTGCTGTTATTGTATACAATGCTTTTTTAGTTCTGTTCACTTCACTTTTCCTTATTTCTTACGTCTTTCCATGTTTTTCTAAAATCAGCCTACTCATCACTAGTATTTAAGCACAATCACATACCTTAGTTTGCTTATCTTTTTACCTAATCAATACCCCTCAATTTCTTTACTACTATAAAGAGAATTATTGTAAATATTTTAGAACACATAGTGTTGCTTTTTCCCTGACCACCTTGGGAAACACACCTACTATTGATATTGTTGAGTCAAAGAGTATATACAATCTTATAACTCTTTGGGCATAATTCCAGATTGTTCTCCAAAATAGTTAAATTAGTTCAAGAGTTCCACCAAGGTATTCCAGGTTTTAACACAGCAACTTTTCCATATCCCCTCAACCATTTATCATTTTCTGCTTCTATCATTTTAGCCAATCTATGTATATGAGATAATATCTCAAAGGACTTTTAATTTGCATTTGTCTAATCAATAAAACATTTTATATATACTTTTGATTCCTTTGACCATTTATCAATTGGAGAATGATTCATATTCTTATAAACTTGTTAAAGTTCTCTATATAGTTGCAATATGAGAAAGTGTTATAAATTTTCCCAAAATATTCTGCTTTTCTTTTAATACATTGTTTTCATTTTTACAAATCATTTTATTTTAATGAAAATTTTATCTCACAATTTTCTTTATTTCTTGTTTATTTATAAATTCATTGCCTATCCATAAATCTGATGAGTAATGTGCTCCATGTTCTTCTAGTTTTCTTATGATATCTACATTTAAGTAAAAGTCATCTATCCATTTTGACCATGAATGGTACAAGATATTGATCTATATCTTCTGCTAAACTGATTTCCAGTATTCCCAACACAAGATTATTATAATCATTTGATACTATTTATTGCATGTTTATTCCTTACCATTGATCTACCTTTCTATTTTTTTTAGCCATTTTCAGAATTTTTTTATAATTTTTGTCTAATGGTTTAGATCTGGTACTGCTAAACCTACTTCCTTTACATTTTTTCACTAATTTCTTTTATATTCTTGACATTTTATTCTCCCAAATAATATCATTATTTTTTTCAATAAAATAGTTTTTGGCAGTTTGAGATGACAGTGAGTAAATAGATTAGCTAGAATTGTCATTTTATTATATTGACGCTACCCACCCATGAGCAATTATATTTCTCCAACTATCTAAATTTGATTTTATTTGTTAAAAAAGTGATTTATAATTATGTTGATATAGGTCCTAGGTTTGTTTTGGTAAGTGTAATCCCAGATACTTTAGACAGTGTACAATATTTTAAGTAGGGTATCTTTTACTATCTCTTCTTGAAGAAGAGATAAGTATTTGTTGGTGATAAATGATGATTTATGTAGGTTATTTGGTATTCTGCTACTTTACTGAAATCATTTTCCCCTAGCTTCTTGCTATATTTTCTCCTTGACTTGGGAACTTGAATAAATACACACCAGGTAAAAGGGGAAGAATTTAAAAAACTATATGGAAAGTTTTCCCACACTTCTCAAGAGACATAGCCTGTTTCAGTAAGAAAAAAAAAATCCCATGCTAGAGATCAGGCTGACTGGACAAAAATCACAGATTAACATGAAAATCTAAGTCTATGAAATGTTACTGCTGAAAATATCTGAACTATTTCCTTATATGGTAAAAGAGAAATAAACACAATGATACTAAAAATTATAGATTTAGAAATATATAGTGCCATACCTTATATAAATTCAGGGATTATTGAATTAATAATTGAAAAAAATTTTATAAAGGATTTGATTCCTAAACCTATTAGTTAGAAAGAGGTCATCCATACATGGGTAGTCCTTTCCCTGGTCACATTTCTTATGCAGTCATAAAAAGCAAAGACTATTGGACAAGACCGGTGTCACGCTAAACCACAGTATAAGATCTTAAGGCTATTTTCAAAGCTTCCTTAGTGCCAATTTTCCTTGGCACTGCATTCAAAAGAGAGTTATCTAGATGAAACCTCTCTTACTTTCTGAGAATCTCAGTGTCAGCACACAAAAAGAAATCTGGCAAGAAGAAGGCAATGGATAAATCATGTGGAGCAGATACTGGCATAAAAAAATATATTTTCAGATTAAAAGGATTAGTTGATCTATTCTTCCAGTGACTTATTCAGAAAATCTTAAGGCAACAAAGGTCAGCCCTTGTACTATCTGTTTGAAATGATGTCATACCCATGCATGTTGAAAAGACCACAGCAAACTCTTTTTATTCATTTGCCCATGCATTTATCCAACAAATATTTATTAATCACTTACCTAAGTTTTTCAGCACTATGCCAAAACCTTCAGATACAAAAATAAAATCCTACTTTCAAGAAATTTAACTTCTTTTAGAGGGAATAGTTGGGTGGGGGAAAACATGAAAAAACATCTAAAGATTTTATCCAGTTCTTGTCTTTTTGTGGAATAAAAGGTTTTTAATCCTTGCTATAAGGTTTCCCCCTAAGAATCATATTTGTTTTCCTAGTGTGTTATTCTTAGCTATAATCCTTTCTCTTTTGCTTTTTGAAATATCACATTAAGACAACTGGGTGACACCATAAATGGAGCACTGAACTTGGAGTCAAGAAGTCCTGAGTATAAATTCTACCTCACATGCTCATCAACTATGTGATCCTAGTGTAGTTACTTATCCTCTCTCTCAAATTGTTTATTCATTTATAAAATAAGAGGTAATAATATTTCTCTCACAGACTTGCCTGAAGGATTGAATGAGACAGCATAGGTACTGCACTTTACAAACCTTAAAACTCTTGTTACTATAAGAAAATACAAAGTATAAACAAAATAGATACAACAGTATTTCCCAGGAGAGACATTTTTATTACATGATATCCCTTCCTACATTGCAGTATGTCACAGGGATAATCCAGTTTTTGATTCAGAGTTGAAGAATGAGAAGACAAAGAGGATAGGATGTCTTTCTATACTGTCCACCTCCCCATCCACCCATGGGCTGGGTTACCTTTTCAGGATCATAAAGTACAGAACTGGGCTTGTCCTTAAATAAACAAGAGAGGATGTTTCTTGAAATTACTCCTCTATGGATTATGATTTAGACCTTCAAGGAAATTACAGTAACTTCTTTTTTTTCCAACACATTTACCTTGCAGTTTTCATGGGAGTGGGGGCTATAGAGAAGACAAAGAGAAGAGATACCGGGGGCTGGGGGGAAGATTCCAAATAAAATTTCTATGGTTCAAACAAGTTCCAGTCCATAGAATTACATTTGCTGAGAGAGAAGGGATGTATCAAGCAAGAGAGAGCACATAGTCCACTTTCCCATTTTATCAAGGAGGAACCTGAGGCCAGAGAAGCTAATTGACTGAACTCAATGCTCAATGCTCTACACCAAGCTGTGCCTGAATTGTGTACACCCAAATATGCACACAATTAGTGAAGATAATTTATTTAAAAATGAGCTTTTAAAACTTCACTATGTATCTCTTTAATGAAGCCTTGCTCACCCTGAGAGAAAATCAGAAGCTTTGGTGGGGCTCAATTGTGAATAGAGGGAAGGGCTCCCCTGAACCATTAAGAAACTCCTTTTTCTTAATTGGGAGGAACTGAATGCTATACATCTGCCAAGTTATTTAGAAGCTGGGGCCAAAGGGGTTGATTCCATGACTGCAGAGAATGTGATCAGCTACATTGATGGTTACCTAAGACTGCTAAAGTTGGCTGACATAGAAAGATTCTCTGGCTTATTGATAAATATTAAAAGGCAAAAGGAGAGCAATAATGCTAATCAGTGCTCTTTCCCCTGCACAGTGCAGTGGGATGCCTTGTTATTTCAATTAGGTCTATGTTCTGGAGACATATTGGAAACCATAGAATGCTAACTATACATTTAAAAAGAACAAAGGCTCTGGAATCAGACCAGACCCAAGTCCCAGATCCCATGCTTATGCTTATATGATGTTGGGTAAATCAATTTATCCTTTCTGGACCTCATTACCTTCATTTGAAAAAGGAGGATATATATGGATAAGATGGTATTTCTAGTTTGAAATCTGTAATTCTATGGATTTCATGGAGTTTTTCTACTTCTTTATGAGTTTTATATATATACATATATGTAAATTTGTGATTTTGTTTGGTTAAACAGTAAAAGTGGTTCTGAAAAGCAATATGAAATTATACTGAGAAAACAACTAAAATTGTTGACTTGACAAAAAATGTTCATATTCTTTTCCCCAGAGGCTGTTGGGCATATATCAGATCAAAGATCCCTCATATACCAAAATATGTTTGATACCACTATTTGTGGTAACAAAGAACTGGAAACAAATTACATGCCCTTTAATTGGGGAATACAGAAGTATTATGAGGCACAAATGAAATCATGGATGTAAATTCCTTTGCAAACCTTAAAATCTACAAATAAATAAGATACAATAAAGTGGATAACTTGAGTGAAATTTTTGATTATTTAAAAAAATACAAACTGCCCAGATTAACAGAAAAGAAAATAAATTACTTAAATAACTCCATTTCAGAAAAAGAAATTGAGGAAACCATCAATAAACTCCCTAAGAAAAAGTCTCCAGGTCCAGATGGATTTACAAGTAAATTCTACCAAACATTTAAGGAACAATTAATTTCTATTCTACACAAACTATTTTTTAAAATAGGAGAGGAAGGAATTTGCCAAACTCCTTTTATGACACCAACATGGTGCTGATACCTAAACAAGGAAGAGCCAAAACAGAGAAAGAAAATTATAGACCAATCTCCCTAATGAATATTGATGCAAAAATATTAATAAAATTTTAGCGATGAGACTACAGCAATTTATTACTAGAACAATGTACCATGATAAGTTTGGATTTATACCAAGCAGGCAAAGATGGTTCAACATTAGGAAAACACTCAAGATAATTAAACACATCAATAACAAAACCAACAGAAATTATATGATTATCTCAATAGATGCTGAAAAAAGCCTTTGATAAAAAAAAAACCAACAACCATTCCTATTAAAAACACTAGAAAGTTTAGGTTTAAATGAAATTTTCCTTAAAATAATAAATAATATCTTATCTAAATCCATCATCAAATATTATATGCAATGGGAATAAACTTGCATCATTTCCAATAAAATCAGGGGTGAAACAAGGATGCCCATTATCATCATTACTGTTCAATATAGAATTGGAAATGCTAGCAGTAGTAATAAGAGAAGAAAAAGAAATTGAAGGAATAAGAATTGTTGATGAGGAAGCAAGATTTTGACTATTTGCAGATGATATGATCATCTACCTGGAGAATCTGAGGAAATCATCTGAAAAACTCCTTGAAAAAAATTAACAAATTTAGAAAATTAGTAGGATATAAAATAAACCCACATAAATCATCAGCATTTTTATATATGAACAACAAAGTCCAAGAGCAAGGATAGAAAGAGAAATTCCATTTAAAAATAACTATAGATAGGGGCAGCTAGGTGGCGCAGTGGATAAAGCACCAGCCCTGGAGTCAGGAGTACCTGGGTTCAAATCTGGTCTCAGACACTTAATAATTATGTAGCTGTGTGGCCTTGGGCAAGCCACTTAACCCCATTTGCCTTGCAAAAACCTATAAAAAATAACTATAGATAACATTAAATACTTGGGAATCTTTCTCCCAAGAAAAACCCAGAAACTGTATGAGCACAATTGTAAAGCACTCCTCATTCAAATAAAGTCAGATCTAAATAATTGGAAAAATGTCAAATGCTCATGGTTAGGTTGAGTTTATATAATAAAAATGACATTTCTACCAGAACTAAATTACTTATTCAGTGTCATACCAATTAAACTACCAAATAACTACTTTACAAAGCTAGAAAAAATAGTAACAAAATTCATCTGGAGCAACAAAGGGGCAAGAATAGCAAGGGAACCTGGTGGAAAAAAAATGTAAAGGAAGTTTGCCTAGCTCTACCAGATCTAAAACTATACTATAAAATAACAGTCATCATAACTGCCTGGTATTGGTTAAGAAATAGAGTGATGGATTATTGGATTAGGATAGATTCAAAAGAAACTGCAGTAAATGACTACAGCAATCTACTATTTGACAAATCCAAAAATATCAGCTTCTAGAATAAGAACTCACTGTTTGACAAAAATTGTTGGGAAAACTGGACAATTATATGGCAAAAACTAGGCATAGATCCATATCTCACAGCCTATATCAAAATAAGTTCAAAATGGGTACAGGATTTAGACATAAAGAGTGATGCTATGATAGATAAATTAATAGACCAAAAAATACTCTATCCATCTGATCTATGGAAAGGAGATAAATTTATGATCAAACAAGAATTAGAGCACATTATAAACTGCAAAATGAATGATTTTGACTATATTAAATTAAAAGGGGGTTGTGCTAATAAAATAAACACTGCCAAAATTAGAAGGAAAGCAAAAGTTGGGAAATAATCTTTACAACTAGGAGTTCTGATAAAGGTCTCATTTCTGAAATGTATAGAGAATTGCATCAAATTTATAAGATCATAACTCATTCCCCAAATAATAAACAAAGGATATGAACAGACTGTTTTCAAATAAAACAATTAAAGATATATATGTATATATATATATATATATATATATATATATATATATTCATATGAAAAAATGCTCCAAACCATTATTGGAGAAATACAAATTAAAACAATGAAGTACCATCTCAAAGCTATTAGATTAGCCAAGATGAGAAAAAGGGAAGATGATCAATGTTGGAGAGGTTGTGGAGAATTGGGACATTGATGCATTGCTGTTGGAGTTGTGAAGGGATGAAACCTTTCTGGAGATCAATATGGAACCTCTGCCCAAAGAGCAATAAAACTATTCATACCCTTTGATTCATCAACTCTAATTCTAGGTCTATATCCAGAAGAAATTATAAATGGGAAAAGTCCTACACATTTCAAAATATTCACAGCAGCTCTTTTTGTAGTGGCAAAGAATTGGAAGTTAAGGGGATGCTCATCAATTGGGGAATGGCTAAACAAGTTATGGTATATGAATACCATAGAATATTATTGTTCTATAAGAAACCATAAATGGTCGGACTCTAGAGAAGCATGGAATAACTAACAGGATCTGAATGTTGAGCTAAGGGAGTAGAACCAAGAGATCAATGTACACTTCAACAACAACATTATGAGATGAACAACCTAGATGGAAGCAGCTCTTCTCCACAGTCCAGAGAGCTAGGATAACTGTCTTGGACTGGCTGTGGACTATATTATCCCCATACAGAGGAAGAAAAACAAAACAAAACATACAAATAAAAAAAACAACCCTTCTGAATCTGATGAATAACATTATAAAAATTATCTCCCATGTATCTTTTTCTGCCAGAAATTACTAATTTGTAAGCATGTTTAACAAAATATGTATGTAAATGCTAACCTAATTGTTTCCTGATGAGAGGAGGGGGGTGGGAAGGGAAGGTGGAGGGAAATTTTGTAACTTGGAAATATGCATGTGCATATGGATGAAAATTAATAACTTTTTTAAAAAGCTAAATGAAATAAATATATAATAAATGCAAATGTGCTATTAATGCAATCAATTAATAGCAGTAATGGTCTCAATCACCAGGCTTCCAATCTTGGTGATGACTTCATTCTACTGTACTCCTATACTGGGCTTAAGCATTATTTTAGGACAATTCATCAAGCCCAGATTTGTAGCAAATGATACTCCTAAGGTATGAATGCTCATATTGAAAATTAAACAAGTGTAGGGAGCAACTAGATTGCACAGTGGATAGAGCACCAGTCCTAGAGTCAGGAGAACTTGAGTTCAAATTCAGCCTCAGACACTTAATAATTACTTGCTATTCTTTTTAAATATAATAAAGTTATCGTGTAAATTTCTTTTTTTTCTTTCTTCCCCTTCAGCAGTTGGTTCTTTTTTTTTTAAGGTTTTTGCAAGGAAAATGGAGTTAAGTGGCTTGCCCAAGCCCACACAGCTAGGTAATTATTAAGTGTCTGAGGTTGGATTTGAACTCAGGTACTCCTGACTACAGGGCCGGTGCTCTATCCACTGCGCCACCTAGCTACCCCACAGCAGTTGGTTCTTGAGGAGGCTCTGGCATACTCCTGAGAAGACAGCTAAACAAATTTTACTTTATCAATGAAATTCAGTAACACTGTAACTTAAGAAAAAATAGAGAGGAAGAATTCAGAAAAACAAAGGAAGACATGTGAATTGATACAGCATGGAACATGAAAGATAGTCCCTGACTTCCAAGAACCAACAAGCAACTGAGAGATGCAACATGAATACAGATCAGTAAAGATAGGAATAGACCCTGTATCTGTGATTTCATTGAAAGAGGGAAATCCTGGATTGGGAAATTCCCTCTACCAGCACAGGTCACTTTCTCTGAAATTTCTCAGCAATTTAGAGAGGTTGTCTTCCTCAAGTTCCTACAGCCAGTATGTGATAGTCAAAGTCATAGACTCGAGCTAGAGGGTCCTTAGAGGTCACAAAGAATAAAGTACCCTTGCCCCCGACCCCGCCTCCGCCGGGCAAGCGACCTCACCAGAAGGATAAGATGTACATCGCGTGCGTGGAGTACATGCTCTTCTATGGAGGCAAGAAGACGGATCTCCCACAAGCAAATTTCCGGCGTTTGTCTTTCGATCACTGCAGCCTGTCGCTGCAGTCCTTTTGAGTACCCAGTGTGTACTCCGATGGAATCATCTTTGACTTACTGAATATTGTGACTTGGATGAAGAAGTATGGGACCACCCCCAGCAGTGGAGAGAAGCTGGACGCTAAGACTCTGATCAAGCTGAACTTCTCCAAGAATAATGAAGGTAAATATCACTGTCCAGCGCTGTTCGCGGTTTTCACCAACAACTCCCATATTGTGGCAACCAAATCAACCGGCAACGTGTACGCTTATGAGACCATCGAGCAGCTGAACATCAAGACCAAGAACTTCAAAAACCTGCTGATGGACCAGCCCTTTTCCCGCCAGGACATCCTGACGCTTCAGGATCCCACGAACCTGGACAAGTTTAATTTGGCCAACTCCCACCATATTAAGAACAACCTGCGAGTCCTGCACCCAGAAGAAGAGAAAGCGCGGCAGGATCCCACCTATCACCTGAAAACCACCAACGTCGAGATCTGAGAGACCCTGCAGGAGCTTTACAAAAACTGCCCCAGAGAAGAAGGTGGCCAAGCTGAACGGGGCTCATTACTCAACTGGGAAGGTCAGTGCCTCCTTCACATCCACAGACACGGTGCCTGAAACAACCCATGAAGCAGCCACCATTGATGATGATGTTCTCCAGTATCCGTTTGTGAAGAGGAAGGGGTATGTCCGGCTGCACAACGAACAAGGGGAACCTCAACCTGCAGCTGCACTGTGACATGACACCAAAAACCTGTGAAAACTTCATCAAACTCTGCAAGAAGGATTATTACAATGGGACCATCTTCCACAGGTCCATTTGGAACTTTGTAATCCAGGGTGGGGATCCAGCTGGCACAGGGACGGGGGCGAGTCCTATTGGGAGAAACCCTTCAAAGATGAGTTTCAGCCCAACCTGTCCCACATAGACCACGGCATCCTCAGCATGGCCAACTCAGGGCCCAACTGCAACAAGTCCCAGTTAATTATCACTTTTCAGTCATGTGCTTACCTGGATAAGAAGCACACCATCTTTGGAAAAGTTGTTGGTGGCTTCAACACCCTCACAGCCTTGGAGAATGTGGAGAGTGACCCCAAAACCAACCGGCCCAAGGAAGAGATTTGAATTGAGTCAGCCACAGTCTTTGTGGATCTGTATGAAGAGGCAGATAACTCAGGTGGCTGAGGAGCGAGAAAAGATCAAACAGGAGCAAGATGCCCCCAAGGCCAAGGCTAAGTAGACTGCAACAAAACCTGAGAGTTCGGGGCCTCGGGCCTACCATCAGGGAGTGGGCAAATACATCTCCCCCGAAGCCAGGAAATGTGCTGCAGAGGAGCCCCGCAGCCGCCAAAAAGAAGCCTTGTGGGGGCTTTGGGGACTTTAGCTCCTGGTGACACCTGGGGGGGGGGGGGGGGAGAGCCTGAGCCTTGGCTCCAGGGCAGGATCGGGAAAAATCTGAAATAAATCAGGGGCTTTTTGGATTTGAAAAAAAAATAAAAGAATAAATGACCCTTATCCAGGGTCACACAGCTAATAAGTGTCTGAAGTTAGATTCAAACTCAGGTCTTCCTGACTGAAAGTCCACTATACCACCTGAAAGGTCAGTCTAGGTACACATCTCTTTCCAACTCCAAAGTCTGCTTTCTAGCCACACCACACCACAGTTTCTCAGATAAATAAATACAAGATTATTGGGATGGAGGGAGTGATCATATAATCTTAAAGTTCATATAAAACTGGGGAAAGAAAACACAGCATTAAAAGGCAGGATAGTACATGATTTCTGGGTAAGTTTATGGGTATATGTGTCTTTCGGAATACTACCATAGCCCAGGTTACTAATGTTGTTTAATCTTTTTTCATTTGTACCCAATTCTTCATGACCCCGTTTGGAGTTTTCTTGGCAAAGATCCTGGAATGGTTTACCATTTCCTTCTCCTTGTCATTTGAGAGATCATTTAATTGAGGCAAACAGAGTTAAGTGATTTCTCCACATAACTAATAAGTGTCTGAGGCTGGATTTGAACTCAGGAAGATGAGTCTTCCTAGCACCAGGCTCAGTACTATATCCACTTCACCCATATTGACCATAGTTAACAAAGGTACCAGTCAACAAAAAGAAGCTTTAAGTAAGCAGAGAAAAAAAATACTCAGAGTAGAGAAGGAATATTTAGCTGATTCAATTGAATAGTTTCTCTGACAGTATTTTGCCCATGGTAGTCTACTGTTCAAGTCTCAGGGAGCTGTTCGAGATCCTTGTTATCTGTTTATAATTAGGTGACCAGAAAGGCATGTCAACAGATGAGCCCTTCACCCCCTTAATCAATCAAGTCTCAAGGATAGTTTCACCACTTTTTGCCCCAGTCCACAAGCAATGAGAGTTGAAACTAGCAATTATTTATTCTATAACAGGAGGACTTCAAGGTCTTTATAAATGTTTGTTAAATTGAATTGAATTAAGCTGAAATAAATTGAACTGATTTTGAGATCAGTCAGAGGCAGTTAGGAGGCCCCAGGTCCAGTAAGGAAAATTCATTTTTCTGAGTTCAAATTCAGCCTCAGAAACATATTAGTTATGTGATCCTGGACAAGTCTTTTAACCTTGTTAGCTTCAGGTTTCTCATCTGTCAAATGACCTGGAAAAGGAAATGGCAAATCACTCCATTATCTTTGCCAAGAAAACCCTAAATGTGGTCATTAAGAGTTTTAATATGGGGCAGCTAGGTGGCCCAGTGAAATAGAGCACCAGCCCTGGAGCCAGGAGGTCCTGAGTTCAAATCCAGCCTCAGGCACTTACTAATTACCTAGCTGTGTGACCTTGGGCAAGTCATTTAACCCATTGCCTTGCAAAAACAAAAACAAAAAAAGAGTTGGCTGTTACCATAAACATTTAAACAACAAAGATATTGAGACTTCTTAACATCTACTGAATTGTTGGGAGAAGAGATACTACCACCTGGATATGGAACAGAGATCTAGATGGAAGGAATCCTAACCATGTTTTAGGTTCTAGAATGAATAACAAACAATAAATACTAATGAATTTTGCAGAAGAGGGAATAGAAAGGAAAGTAAGAAGAGCTTACAAAACCCTCATAAGGAGGAAAAACTGAAGATGAACACTGAAGGAAGTGATAGCTAGATCAGTGGAGGAGAGAAGGAAGCTCATCCTAGTCAAGTGACAACAATATTATCAGAGGCTTAAAATTAGTGATATGTGTGGCCTACTTAAAGAATAATGAAGATAGCAGTCTGACTGAAGAAATTAGTTAGTACATACTGAGGAATATGTCTTCACTTTTCAAGGATCTGTGATTGCATCAGTGAAAGTCATCCCTTCCCTGAAGCAGATTGAAACCCCTCCAACCTGAACCAGAGTTTATTTACTCCTTGAATAACCTTGGAGAAACTAGGCTCACTACTAAGATAAGAAGGAAACTGATGCTTGATTCTAGTGAATATGCTGAGGGCTAAAAAAAAAAAAAAAAAAGATAGAGTTGAACAAACAGGACAGGACCAGACTACAAAAACTTGAAATGTTAGACTTTATCATTGAAATAAAGGGGAGTCTCGGGAAGTTTTAGAGTAAGGAAAAATTTTTAATTGTTTTTATGAATTTATTTGGTGGATATTCATTTAAGTTGAAATGTGGATTGGTGGGGCAGCTAGGGTGCACAGTGAATAGAGCACCAGCCCTGGAGTCTGGAGTACCTGAGTTCAAATCTGGCCTCAGACACTTAATAATTACCTAGCTGTGTGATCTTGGGCAAACTTCTTAACCCCATTTGCCTTGCAAAAACCTAAAAAACATTGTGGATTGGTTTGATATGAGTGATGAACCTCCCTCATCCCCACTTCATCATCATTCCATCTAACATAGCCTGGAAATTCCTTTTCTCCCCTCTCTCCCCTACCATTCCCCTGCTTCAACATTTTATGAAGCTCAAATAAACATAATCATGTTATGCACAGTCAATATTTTGTTCTATGAAATCCCTCATTGCTCTCCCTTCTTTGGAGTAAACATTTATAGTTTATCTCATCTACCTCTGTCCTTAACTGATCTCATTATCATAATCATTTTGGGGAGTGATTTTCCACACACCTTTCCTATGCTTCTCTATCAATCCAAACCTTGCACTCTCTTCAAAGTTCAGCCTAAGAACTACCTATGGTGTGTTCATGGCAAATCTATGATCTGACTTCCCATCAGTTCTTTCATGTTAAAATCTCATTCCTTCATCTTATTCCTTTCCCCCTCCCTCCCTTCTGTGCCCTTTCTCAGCATCTCAAATGCTGTGATTAACTTTTTTGCCTGCTTTTAAATTTTCTACTAATCTCTCTTAGTTTTTAAGAAACAAATAAAGAAAAGTTTATATCACAATTACCTCATTTTTTGTTATGGAAAACTTAGTATACTTTTAGAGATGTTTTGACTGCATATGACCTGCAGTATGAAGTAGCATCAGGAAGGAAGGCCTGAGTTTATGTAGCAATTTTTCTTATATATAGTCCATATCCTGCTAATTGATAATAGAAAATGTTGTTTATCTGATCCTTTTACTTTCTCCAAAACTCAGTCTAAGAGCTCTTTCTCTGCCCTAAGTTGCAATTGTCCTCATAACTAACTTCCTTTAACACTTACCTGAAAAGCATTTCATTATGTATTTTTTGTTTGTTCACAGAATCACAGGATTTCAGCATGAAATCAGAGACCTCAGAGATCATCCAATCCAATGGTTCTCAGAATGTGGTCTGAGTGTACATCAGTCTGCCTAGGACAATATGAGGAAGGAACACATGACTCCTCATTGGCTTAGAAATGTGCCACAGACAGGCCTAAAATGAAATCAGTGTGAGAGCAAACTGCTCAGGATTGGGGCCCCTTGAAGAGTGAAAAGTCATTACTGCCCCAAGTGATATTAACTAGTTGATGGTGTCCCTTTGGATACTCTAAGAGGGCAACAAAGAAAGATGGACCAGTTCAGTACTGAGGTAATGACCTACATGGCACACATTAGATGATTAATTGATTGATTTGTACTTCATTCTCAAAGAAGATCATTACATCAGGTTGGTAATGCCACAACATGAATTAGATTTGAGAGAAAGAGACAGTCTCTGCTAAGTCACCAGCCTCACTTTCTCCTATGGAGTCATTGGTGTCCATTCTTCAAATATGATTCAGGAGACTGGAGATGGCTCTGTATGCAAGGCAATCAGGATTAAGTGACTTGCCCAAGGTCATACAGGTAGTGTCAAGGGTCTGAGGCTGGGTTTAAACCCAGGTCCTCCTGAAACCAGGGCTGGTGTACTGCTTACCTGCTCCCATACATTAGATATTAGCAGGATAAATGAATAAATGAATGAATAAATGGATTTTTTTATCAAGTACTTACTGTGTTTGAAAGTACTGTGCTAAGTATTAGAAATATAAATATAAAATTAACAGATTCTTTTTTCAAGGAACTCATATTTCAGTGGAACACATATAGATGGCTTCAGCAGCAAACCAGAAGGAAATGTCTCAAGTTCCTTAGGGTATAGTAACAGAATAGATATAATGGTTCGTCCCTACTGTCATTTCCACTAATAAAACATTTCAGTTTCTGATGTTGAGCCATTTTACAGTGCCAAGAATTTTAGTGGCAAGAATTTTCTCCTCTAGGACTTCAATAGTGGTGGCCATGCTTGGTCTCCAAAAGGGTTATTTCCCAGGATGGTGTCTGCTAGTGAAAGCATTACTATTCCCGTGGTTCTTTGGTTCATGGTCCTGGTTGTCTCTATTGAGGGGATATGGTGGTCAAGGTGGTAGTGGTACTTTTATTTGCCTGGTACATGCTCCTTCTCCTCACCATTGCTCCAGTCCCTTGCTACTTCAGTCAGACAAGAAAGCCTACATTGGTTGGTAGTGGTGGCTGCCCCTTTCTCCACAGGAACTGTGTCCTTTGCAGAGAGGGAAGACTAATAGGGATCCATAGCTGATTTCAGAATCCAAACATCTCTAGCCTTACAAATCTCTCTCACCTTGTGATTTAGATCTCGACACTTTTCTATCAACCCAACTCAAAGTCAGATTCTGGTTGGATGTCATTTTGCTACATCGTCTGAAGAAGACTCCTATTGTTTTCTCCTCCTATTTTGAAAAACTATAACAAATATCTTCTTAATGAGCCTTAATCTAGGCCCTCAACTATTCACTTCTTTCTAAAAGAAATGAAAACATAGGAAGGAATTTTTGCTGGACTTCTTGAGTGCCTATGTAACTAGATAAGACAGCAGATAGAATGTCAACTCTGTAGTCAGGAGGATCTGAGTTCAAATGTGACCTCAGAAACTTCTTAACTTTGTGATTCTCAGCAAGTCATTTAATCCTTTTTGCTTCTGGAAAAGTAAATGACAAACTACTCCAGCATCTTTCCCTCAAGAAAACCTCAAATGGGGTGATGAAGAGTCAGACACAACTGACTGACTAATAATCATAATTGTAAAGCATTAACCCAGTGTCATTGAAGGAGCTAGGTTTATGTCTATAAGTGTCTCATCTTTTTATTGCAATCCAAAGAATCACAGGATAATAATAGAGCAATGATGCCTAATGATCCATTAATCATCTGTCCTGAAATGTCATTTGCTATAAAAGTCTATTGGAGTATTGTTCTGGTCCTTCTGACATCCATGGCAATCCTAACTAGGGAAACATTTAGGGATAGAATGATTGCCTTTTAAAAATGCAGACAAGCTCTAGTACCAATTAATGATTGTTGACAAGGCAGCCTTCTGATTCCTGATACACCCACACAACCCCAGTTCACACATCACCTCACCTCTCCCATAAGATCCACCAGATACTGGCCTCTTTTAATGATGACGTTGAAATGGGTGGAAGAGGGATAGAAGCTCCAGGTCAACTTTCAATCTAACAAACATTTATTTAAGAATCACACTATGGAAGAAACCAAGCTAGGCTCTGAAGATACACACACACACACACACACACACACACACACACACACACATACATACATACATACATTAAACACGTTGTTAAGTAGCCTACACTGACTTAGATATTCAAAATTGCACCCCAAACTATACTTCTTTTCCATGTTAAGCTTTACCTAAAGTATTGTTTTTGGCATTCAGACTTTTTCAACAAGAAGATATTCAATTCATGAGTCCATCAAAGGCAAGAATTTATTTTCTGAAAGAATGAGTAAACGCTGGAAGTTTGTCATTCCTGGAAATCTTTGAAAATAGGATACAGAAACCATTCCTGACCTGTCAGGTATCAGGAAGCTACACTGGGTGTCTTATTAAATTTAACCTCAATTTTAGGAGGCCTTGAAACAAGATAGATTTCATACTGATTCATGGACTATTTGACTTACCTTGAAATTAAAAGTTTTCAGAGTCTAATTTCTGACATCTTTTGACAGAACTGCACAAATTTAGGGTTGTAAGAAAATTGCTTTTCTACCTTTTCAAGCCTGGAAGAAGTATATATATTCTTGGGCAAAACAATTTTTCTTTTATTTTCTTTTCCTAACATTATTTATTATAAGACATGATAAAATCACATTAAGTCTGCCAGCTAAAATTGACAGAAGGTAGTTTTCCTAATAGATATGGTTCTAAATCATTGCCTCAACAGACCCTAAAGGAGCATGGAACTAATCTCTTCCATGACAGACTTTGATTAAAGGGGTCTAGGGCAAATGAGTGCAGCTTAGGATGTGGCCCACCAATGTCATGGGTTTCTGTTCATTTCCTTTTAAGGCTGACTGTATGTACCATAGCAAAAATTGTCCTCTATCATTTTCCATCATAATAGTCTCCCAAGAAATGTTCAAAGCAGCAAAAACAGTTCTTGCCCCCACAAGTCAAATGAAGTCTTGGTGTTTTCTTTACATGCTTTTCTCTGTCATCTCTCTTTTCTCCTATTCTTGGTTTCAGATGCAGGAAACAGGAGAATATTTGTTTATCCTTCTTTCTTTTGTAGCTCCCTTTAATATTTATTGTATCTTTGAGCCTGTTCAGAAGAGTCATTAAATCAAAGAGGATACTCTTCAAAGAACTTCCAAGCAAGTAAAGATCCAGGTCTGAGATTGCATTTTCATTCCTTTTGACATCTAACTGGCAAATATTATATTTCTTTTTGGAGTTTTTTTTTTGGGGGGGGGGAGGTTGCAAGGCAATGGGGTTAAGTGACTTGCCCAAGGTCACACAGCTAGGTAATTATTAAGTGTCTGAGGCTGGATTTGAATTCAGGTCCTCCTGACTCTAGGGCTGGTGCTCTATCCTCTGTGCCACCTAGTTGCCCCTCAAATATTGTATTTCTGCAAGTAACTAATTTGTTTCTGGGAGAGATACTATCTTGTCCTACTCACTACTTCCCATTCCTCAGCAGCAATACTTATTAAGTACCTACTGTTTGCCATGTAACTGTGCTAACCTCTAAAAAGCATCAGCAAGGTCCCTGCCCTCAAGGGGTTCACATTCTCATAAGGGAAATACCAAACAAATATATACATATAAGTTATATACAAAGTAGATTGGTTTCAGATGAAGGGTATTAGCAATTAACCATGTAGGGGGATTTGACATCAGTACAATCATGAAACTCCTGAGACAGATTAAATAATTAAGAGTAATAACAAAAGAAAGGAAAGAACTCTGAATATAGAGTCATAGGACCTGGGTTAAGATCTTGCCTTTGACACTATCTTTGTAACCTTATTCAGGGTCACTTGAAGACATAATCTTTGTACCTTAGTTTCTCCATATATAAAATGGGGAAAGGTGTAAAAAAATTACCTCAGATAACTCTACTTCTATGATTCTACACTTAGCAAAAAAATTTATCTACATGTTTAAATTCTTTTTTTCATGCTTTCCTTACTGACAACTCCTTCAAGTAGAAGTGACTCGATCCTACTTTATTCGTGTCATCTCCATGCTTAGAAATTGCAATGTCTCCTCATTGTCTGTGAATAATACACAAATTCTTTAACCTAGTATTTAAAGTCCTCCATTTGTTACTCCAAAATACCTTTTAAGTTTCTATTCCAAATTACATACAAACTTGGCTAGCTATTTCCCATTCCTGGAACATAGCCCTTACTCATCTCCTCCACCTCTCAAAATTTTCATCTTCCTTCCAAACCCTGCTCAGGTATTACTTCCTTCAGAAACTCTTCCCTATAATAATCTGTCCCTCCTCACTTCCTTTTTCTAAAGTTATTTGTGTACATATTGTATCCCTCAGTAGAATGGAAAATCCTCCAGGGCAGTCACTATTGATTTTTATCTCTGTATTCCCAGTACCTAACATAGTGTCTTACATATATGGTACATGACTTGATACACATTAATAACTGGCTTGGATTTAAGTGGATTACTTAAATGGGGGGGGGAACCAGGGGGAACCAGGATAGAGTTCTAGATCTGGACTCAGGAAGACTCATTTCCCTGAATTCAAATACAGCTTCGGATTCTTACTTGCTGCATAACCCTGAGCAAGTCACTTAACCCTGTTTGTCTCAGTTACCTCATTTGTAAAATGAACTGAAGAAATGACAAACCACTCCACTATCTTTGCCAAGAAAATCCTAAATGGGGTCAAGAAGGGTCTGACATGACTGAAATGTTTGATCAACAGCAACTTTAAAGTAAGCAGAAGAAAAATTATTTTATCATTTCAGTCATGACTGCATTTGGGATTTTCTTGACAAGGGCACTAGAGTGGTTCACTTTTTCCTCTCCAGTTCATTTTACAAGTGAAGAACTAAGGCAAACAAGATTAAGTGACTTGCCCTGGGTCATACAACTAGCAAATGTCTAAGAATGGATTTGAACTCATGAAGATGAGTCTTCCTTGATTCCAAATCCATTGTTCTATCCACTGTGCACACCTAAATACAATAAATGATATTAAGAATTTTGTGTCAAAGAACTGAGAATGAAACATATGCCTAGTGCCTAGAGAATGGCTAAACAAGTTGTAGTACATGACTATATTATGCTATAAGAAAGATGAAGATAGAAAAGCATGGGAAAAATTGTATGAACTGATTCAAGGTGAAATAAGTAGAATTTGGAAAACAATTGCAACAATAATGTCAATAAAAATAAATAATAACAAAACAAGAAACTTAATGCTAGAAAATTAAAATGACTAGGTTTGATCCTAAACATGAGATATGAGAAAGCATTTCTGCCTTCCCTTCTTTTACAGAGGCAATCAGTAAAATGACATTTATTCAACACCTGCTCTGAGTCACCTTCTGTGGTAAATTCTTAAGATTATGGGCATAAAATTCTGCTTATAATGTCAGACTTTTTCTATTATATTGGTTAGCTTTACTAAACTATTTTCCTCTTTTCTTTTTTTAATTGGAAGGCATGTCTCTCTGAGGAGTAAGAAATATATTGGCTGATATAAAATATCCATAAAACTGTATGAAATATACCATACATACAACTTGATAATATAAGATAAGGTAACAAAAGCAAAAGCTATTAATGTAATTTATTTTTCAAAGAAAATGCTGCAGAGCAATCTCCAAGCATTTCTCTAAATTCCCCACAGTTAGCATCAGACAATGGAATATCTTTCCCACTTTCTGACCTCAACTGCTTTGTCAAGTTGTCAGGAGATTGTTAAGCAACTGCTACATTCCTCCCAGAGGCTATATACAACACTCAGCTAAGAGTTTGTTTAGTTTCATGATATGCTGGGATGAAAGGCACTCTGGAAATGAGGGATACAATTATTAATTAATTAATTCTAATTTAGGGTTTGCACATTAAAAACTATCCCTTTGAAATTACTTTCCATTTATATTCTTTATTTCATGCAGACAAAATTCAGTACTGAGAGTGGCTGATCAATTTTGCCATTTTCTTGATAGAAATTATATCCTTAAAAATCTTAGAGCCAGTTTCATACTGTTTGACTTTAGTCTTACAAATGTGGGTGGTTTTTTCTTTTCTTTTGTTTTGCTTTTGTTTTTCTATTAATTCAGTAACTTTTACAAGGAAACTCCCACCACCACACCCGTTCAACTTTTCTGGATTTTAATCTGTTCCTGTGTCAGATTCTTTTAATCACAAAGGGAAACATATAAAGCTTCTACTCAAAACTTAACAACCTACTTGAATCTAATATACACCTAGGGCCCTGGGACACACCTCATGGCCTCCAACAAGAAAGGAGGACAAGAAAAAAAAAACCTGCATGTTGTTTTTTCAAATGACAATGACAACAACCTGTAAAGGTTACAGAATTGACCAAGAGGAAACACAGATTGCACAAGACAAGATCTCATTGCTCCCGTGGCCCAGAAGGGAGGAGTACTCCCACAGAAAAGGAAGGGCATAAAAGAATGAGGAGGCAGCTGTAGGCAGTTCAGTTAGGCAGGTGCCAGTAGGAAGGAAGAGCCCAGAGCTGCATTACTGACCGATGGGAACATGAACTCCAGTCCAAGTCCCTTCCAGTCCCCTTCAGGTGCCTTCAGGGGCTCAAGCTATGGCTGGGTCAGGTCTGGGATCGTTCCTAGGGCACCCAGTGTCCATGGAGGAGCAGGAGGTGTTCGAGTCTCGATTTCCTCCACTAGATCATTCTGCTTATCTCCTGGAGCTAGGGGCTATGGAGGGGGCTATGGTGGAAACCAAGGAGGCAGTATCTTCATCGGTGGGAATGGGAAACAGACAATGCAGAATCTGAATGATCGCCTAGCCTCTTATCTGGAGAAGGTACGCTCCCTGGAGGAAGCCAACATAAAACTTGAAAATCGCATTCTGGAATGGCATAAGAAGAGGGATCTTGACAAGAAGCAAGATTACTCTCAATATGAGGCAAATATCAGTCAACTGCAAGAGCAGGTAAGTGGTGACTACAGTAAGGAACCTTAACTGTTCCCTTTTTTCTGGGTAAAATTATCCTAGATAATTTTGGGAATGTTAAATCAATATAAACCAGGAGACTGAGAAGATGGGTTTGAGCCTCAGCTCTGCTACCACCTATATGATCTTGAACAAGCCATTCAACTTCTCTGAATGTCTCAATATCTTCCTGTTTAAATGAAGGGTTGGATTAGATGGCCCTTTGGGCTTTAACTTTTTAATTCTATGAAAATGAGAGAGAACCCTATTTGAGTCTGCTGTAGATGCATTTTCTTTCTTTCTTTCTTTCTTTTTGAGGCAATTGGGATTGAGTGGCTTTTCTACCGTCATTCAACTTAGTGTCTAAGGCTTCATTTGAACTCAGATCTTCCTGATTCCATGACTGGTGCTCCATCCACTGCCCCACTTAGCTACCCCCAAGTATTTTCATAAGATCATGGATCTGAAATTAGAAGGGACCTTCATGACAATGTTCCCCCAACTCCTATTATTTTCCAAATGAAAGTTCAGAGATCCAGTGAGGTTAAGTGACCTTCCCCAAGACATAGGGATGCTAAGAATTTAATTGGACCTAAGTTTTTGGGTAGTCCATCACTTTTTTAATGAACTAATCTTTTTTTAAGTAGTTTCTCTGACAAAAAAGGGAGACTCAATCTGTAAAAACTCATTCATAATAAAAAAAAAAGCCATCGACTATGCAAGAGTATGATAAAATAAAGAATATAAACTTTGGACATCTCCAGTGAAACCCTCTCAGCTTAGGGTAACAAAGGACCACAGAGGCTGAGCCAATCAGTCAGTCAACTAGCCTTTATTGAAGCATCCACTAAGAGCCAGACACTGTGCTAGTTAAGCATTGGGGCTCACAAGGTCACTTAGTTAATAAATAGTAGAGCTGAGATCAGAACTTAAGTTCTCTGATGTCAGATCCAGCTGTACCAGATTGCCTCCCCCAGCACCAGAAGGGTATTTTCCTACCTCTCTCAAAATGTTACCACAAAAAAAAAAAAATAAGAGAAACTGCCCCCCTCTCAAGGTCACTTTCCCTAATATGGTTCCATCTTCCTTCCAAGTCAGCTTGGGCTAGGTCATCTTTTTAATTGCATACAAAAACTTACTCCTTTGAAGAATATTACCAAGAACATCTCAATATCCCATCTGGGGGAATTGTTTGAAGGGAGATTTGACCCAACTTAGAGGTTATAGATTGCTAGACTTGAAATCAGGAAGACACAGGTTCATATGCTACCATTGGGTCTTGAAAGTTGTACAACCTTGGGCAAGATGCTTCTTTGTTGTGTACCTCACTTTCCTCATCTCTGAAATGGAAATAATACAACTTCTCAATACACTTGGGAGGCTCAGATAAGATGATACAGGATTATCTAGAAATCTCAGTATAGTTTTAAGCTTCAATAATTTAAAATTGCCTTAAGACAAAGTAAACCTTTGTACAATAGTAATATTAAAAGTACATTAGAAATATTATCATTATTTTTTCATGAGAACAAGATAGTTCCAGGATGAGATGAACTATTAACAATTTCCATCCCAGCTCTGAAAAGTTCAACCATTTATTTTCCTCAGTTTTTTCCCAGCTGAACATAAGTTGAAGTCAAGCATAATATAAGGAAAAGCATAGAAATATTTGCTGAGTTGTTACTTAATTTTTTAACTTTGTAATTTTAACAAATATAAAGCATTTTCAGTCAATATTCTGAAAGATTATAGACTCAGGGAGAGAAAAGGACCTTAGTTTTTCCCTAGTCTGGCTTCTGCATTTTTGCAAATGAGGACACTGAGACACAGAAGAGTTAAGTGAGACTTTCCCAAGGTCTCAAGTAGAAAGTAGCAAGACTGTGTTCAAATCCAGAACCCATGACTCTGAATTGAACACTCTCATCGCTGTACCCACCATGGTTTAACCAAACTAAAAAGAGGATCACAGGCTTTAAAGAGTCTTTTGTATTACTATTACAACACCCCATATTCCCAAGTTGTATATTATGATAATATAAATCTGTCCTTGTAATGAACCCTAATTACTGAATAATCGACCTAATAACTGACTGTGTAATTATTTTAACTATAGAGTACATGGTTGGTGTTAGGGAAAAAACAAGGTGACTCAACAATCCTTCACTGTGTTTATGGTTAATGATGGTGTTTTGGTTTGAGAAGAGGGAAATTTAGAGATAGTAGGAAATTGGTCATTCAAAGCTCAGATCTACTTACTGCTTGCAACCTGTTTGACCCTGGACTTCATTTTCCTAATCTGTATAATGGGAAAACTTGATGGAGGATTTCTAAGGTCACTCCTAGAACTATAGCTATGATTTGTACATAAAGGATATGGCTTTGGGGGGAAAAAATTGGAAACATGCTAATCAGATCATTTATCAAATCAATATAATTGCTAAATCTCAAAGCTCTTGGGGACCCAGATTCCAGCTGTCTTCTCTCACTAACTCTCTCATCATGAATGTATCACTTCCTCTGCCTAAGTTGTCTTCCTCTGTGTAAAATGAGTAGCACAGTCTCCCAGAGGTGGTGTGAAAGGAGTAAAAGAACCTTAATATACTGGGCTATTGTAAAGAGATCTTAATTATCCATGACTGGCAAAGGTAGCAGTAATGTAGACAAGAAAGATTGAGCAGCCGTGTTAAAAATGGAACAAGACCAGCAGAACAAAGACAAAGATGAATGAGGACAGTGGCTTGCAGAAATCCAAAGAAGACTTTAATGTTTTAAGGGTGCCCAAATTGAGAGAGCTAGATAGGACAATGGATGAAGAATGAAGTCTACAGTCAGGAAGACCTGAGTTCAAATCCTATCTCATATATTTATTAGCTGTGTGACTCTGACCAGATGACTTATCCTATCTCAGCCTCAGTTTCCCCATCTGTTAAATGGAGATGATTATAGCACCTACCACCCAGAATCATTATGAGAATTACATGAGAGCAGCTTTTGGCACAGGGTATGTGTTTAATAAATGTGTTTATTTTTATCCTTTCATGATATAATCAAAAAAATTCTGTCCAGACCATAGTGATTTCATTCTCAGTCAATTGATCAGCAATTATTTATAAGAACATACAGCATGGATATAGGGACAGGTAGGTGGTACAGTGGAGAGAGTGCACCAGGACTGGAGTCAGGAAGACCTGAGTTCAAATCCAATCTTAGACACTTACTGTTTTTTCAACTGTAATTTGGAGATAATAAAGTACTTATAAATAAGATATTTATAATGTACTTAGCAGAATGTTGGTACACAATATGTGTTTAATAAGTATTTGTTTCCTTCCTACCTTCATAAAAATAATAAAAATATGTTCTAAAATTTTTTACAGATAAATAATAAGAAATAATTATACAAGATGAGATGCAGTGTGGTTCAAATCAGTGGGAAAAAGAAGCTAAGTGATACAATGCATAGAGCTCAAGCCCTGGAGTCAGGAGGACCTAAGTACAAATCCTGTCTCAGACCCTTACTAGTTGTGTGATCCTGTTAATCCAATTGCCCCACAAAAAATAAAAGAAGAAAAGAAAAAAAGAGATATTATGTTATTTCTAATCTAAGCTTTTCCCAAAGGCAAACTTCTCTGGAGCTTTGGTTCTTCACCTGTGAAATGGAGGAATTTATTAAATTACTTCTTCCTGTGATAAATACTGTCCCGATATTTATCAATTGTGTAACCTTGGGCAGTCAGGTGGCTCAGTGGATAAAACTCTGAGTCTGGAATTGGGAAGATCTGAGTTCAAATTTGGCCTTGAGTAAGACAGTTAACCCTGTTAAATGAACAAAAGTTATTAATGCGTTTTATTTATCTATATATAATTGAAGAAACTGAGGAGACAGAAGTTAAGGGACTTGCTCAGAGCAACTTACAACTAGTAAGGCCTGAGTCAGATTTGAACTGGAGACTTCCTAAGTCCAGGCTCAGAGCTCAATCCAAGGAACCACTTAGTTCCCAAGGTCACACAGATGATAAATGCTGAACAAAACTGAACAGGCACAGTGTTAGTGCTGATGATATAGGTTCAAAGAAAGAAATGACCCCTATTCCCAAGGAACTCATTTATTTAAATCTTTGTTAAAGTTTGTTTAAACTTTGAAACAAACCATAGCTGAACTACTAAAAATTAGTTGTATGACTTTGAGGAAGTTATTTCCTTGCTCAATTTCCTCCTCTCCAAATTAAGAACTGGATGCTTTCTGGGGTTCCTTCTAACTTTGCCACTTTGTAGGTTTATACTTAGAATCTGAATTCTGAATTCGACAATTTTTTTCCCACATTTAACAGAGTTGAACTAAGGGTGGTCAGAACTTTGCTGTACAATACCACTACCTAGGAATCGTTCTTCCTCCCTACAGTAATCCTCTAGTCAATTGTCTTAAGCCAAGGTGACCCACATCTATATTTCTATACCCTTTCCTTCCCTGACTCTGGGAATCCTGAGGAATGAAAGATCCACTAATGGGACTCATCATACTGTCTCTCTCTCTTTTTTTTTTTTTTTTGGTTTTTGCAAGGTGATGGGGTTAAGTGACTTTCCCAAGATTACACAACTAGGTAAGTAATAAGTGTCTGAGGTCAGATTTGAACTCAGGTTCTCTTAACTTGAGGGCCAGTGCTATATCTGTCTCTTACCAGATATTAAAAGGTCAATTATCAGACCCTTCCCCTAGAATCCACAGCCAATCAGGGACAATAATATATCTCCACCACCACTTTTAGCTGAATTTATCACAGATGCTGAAATTTTCAACCACTCCCACATTTGACTAAATAAATTATCATGTGAGGCAGCTAGGTGGTGCAGAGGATAGAACATTGGGCTTGGAATGAGGAAGACTTGAATTCAAATTCAGCCTTAAACATTAGCCCTTGGCAAGTCCCTTAACTTCTGTCTGTCAGAGTTTCTCCAGATATAAAATGGAGATAATAAAGCATTTATCTGCCAGGGTTATATTAGGTTCAAATAAGATAATATTTGTAATGCACTTAGCATAGTTTTGACACATAATAGATGTTTAATAATTGTTTCCTTGATAAGAAATTGTAAAAGTTGTATAAATTAAGTCTTAAAAAGTGTCTCAGATAATAATAAGATATAATTGAACAAGTTGAGATGCAATTTGGTTATTCAGCTCAGGAGGAAAAGACATTACCTAGAGATACTGTGTTGTGATAGAAAATGATAGATTTCTAATTAAAATTTTGCACAAAAAGTCACTTCAATTTCTCTGGTTCTCAGTGCCTCATCTGTGTAATGGAAGGATTATATTAAATTACCTCTCTCTGTATAAATCCTGCTTCTGGCATTTACCAACTATGTATCCCTGGGCATCTAAGTGGCTCAGTAGACAGAGGTCTAAGCCTAGAGTCAGGAAGGTCTGAGTTCAAAATTTGACCTTAGACATTTACTAGTTGTATGACTTTGTTGGCCTCAGTTTCCACATCTATAAAATGAGATGGAGAAGGAAATGACAAACCACTCTAGTATCTTTACCAAGAAAATCCCCAAAATAGGGTCATGGAGATGTGGACTCAATTGTGAGGTTTCCAAAGCACTTTGAGAATATTGACTCAATTTTCCTCACAACAACCCGGAGAGATAGATGCTTTTATTAGCTCCATTTCACAGATGAAGAAACTCAGAGAGTGTGACTTGCCTCTCCCTGGTCCCCCAGTTAGTAAATTTCTAAGAATGGACTTGAACTCTGATGCTACTGATTCTAGGTCTAGTGCTCTATCCACTGTGACATCCTAGTTGGATCTATGTTTCAGGTATATCAATTTGGCAGTCACAGAGAGGAGAAACTAGAAATGGAGATTATTTAGTATGCCACTACATAGTTCAGTCTTCCAAAATCAGATATATACAGACCTCAAATGTAATTTCATCTTCTAGTTTGATTGAGTCAATGACAGAGATCCTTTACAATAAGCTTTTTGCTAAATAATTTCAGGAAGTAGATCTAAAGAAATACCTGAAGTGTACCCCTCCAGAGTTCAGCCTTCAAGGAATGAATCCAGGTCAATAGCCACAATAGCCTGCAGGAAATTATTCTTCTTCAATCAGCTTCTGTCATTTGTGACTCTTCATGACCCCATTTTGGATTTTCTTGGCAAAGATTCTGGAGTGGTTTGCATTTCCAGCTCCAACTCAATTTAACAAATGAGGAAACTGAGGCAAACAGAGTACAGTAATTTACCTAGAGTCACCCAACTAGTAAATATTTGATGCCAAATTGAATTCAGGAAGCTAAGCCTTCCTTATGCCAGGCCTGGTGTCCTATTCACTGTATCACCTACCTGCCATGCCAGAAATAGTTACTTACAGAAGAATCACCCTCCCTTCTTAATATGGTTTACATAAGATTCCTCAAAAAGGCATTTAGTCTATTCTCAATCTGAGTCTCCATGACTAAGGTCTAGAGGCACGTGTTTTTTTGTTTTTTGTCATTAAGATCATTAAATATTCAGTAATCAGCCCTTAAGGCCCAAACCTGGGCAAAACAAAGAACATGGAAGACATCAGAAGAGAGTTAAAGAAGGACTGAACTGATTATAATTGTGCCAGCACTAAATGGTATAGATGTGGAAGATTTCCCATGTACAATTGACAAGGCTTGGCAATTGATTGGGTGGGAAAATGGGTGAAATACATTGGGAAGAGTTGAGAGTGGTTGAAGTTGAGAGCCTGGGTAACTAGAGGAGATGCAGGGCTTTCAACAGAACTAGAGAATGTTAGAAGAGAAGGTTAGAAAGAAGAGAAAAGTTCTGGACTATTAAGTTTGAAATGCTTGGGCAACAGCCAATTAGATATATTCACTAGTCAGTCAGTTATGAGGGAACTGGAACTCAGGAGAGAGACTGGGGTTGAATCTACAAATCTGAGAAAGTCAGCTCCTTAGCTTATAAGAGACCTTTCTGAAGTTGATGAGATCACTAAAAGGGGATATAGAGAGAAAAGAAGAAGATCCAGGATATAGACTTGGGACAGCACCCATGTAGAGAAGGAGGGGAGAAAGAGGAGAAAGAGGAGAGGAGAAGAATCAGGAGGAGGAAGGAGGAGGAGAAAAAGAATCAGGAGGGGGGAGGAAGGAGGAAGAAGAAGATGATGATGAAGAAGAAAAGGGGGGTAAATACAAGAGAATGAGAGAGAAGTAGCAACAAAAGAGATTGTAATAGGAAGTTAGTGTGGCTGAGCTAAGTCCAGAAGGAAGCCAGGAACGTTACATGGAAGAGATGAAGGAGGACATTCTTGACCCTTTCAAGCACCCAGTCTCTCTTTAATGTGATGGGGCATTAACCAAAGCTTTTGAGCAGGGTATTCTAGGTAAAATTAAAAGACCCAGGGGTTCGATTTTTGTTCATGAAAGATTGGTCATTAGGAAGGACATTACCAAAATAATTCTCTCTTCCCTATACCATGCTATACATGGTTCATTAATCATGTCATTCTTTAATATTCATTGGATGTGCCCATGGAGCCCAAGCTAGAAGACAAAGAACTATGTCATATGACACCAGACTTAGAATATGGAAGGTCTGGCCCTAAATCCCACCCCAGACATGAACTGATTGTGTGACCCTAGAGAAATCACTCAACTAACTTCGTCTAGCCCCAATTTTCTCACTTGCAAAATAAAGACAATAATATCTCTGCTATTTACCTCAGGGAGAGCTTTGTGGGGATCAAATGAAATGATGCATGCAAAATAATTTACAAAATGAGAACAGTTCATAATGGCTAGTATTTATATTGTGTTTTAAGGTTTGCAGAGCTCTTTACAAATACTATCTCATCTGATCCATCACAACCCTGGGAAGTAGGGGCTATGATCATCCTCATCTTACAAATGAGGGAATCTTACAAAAAAGTGAACTGATTTGCCCTAAGTCATATAAAGCCTGAGTTGTGCAGGAATTAAATGTAAGTCTCTCTTTAGTAAACCATAGAAAAGAAAGTTGGATTCCCACTAGGGGAGATTTTAAAGTTCATTATAGACAATCTAGAGGTTCTGGTCGTCAGCTATTTCACCAAAATTCTTCCCACAAAGATTTTTTTTCCAAATATATTTCTTTTTTTTTCACTTATAACTCATCCTATTTGAGATTAGGTTCTTTTATAGCAAGTTCCCCATGATCAGTACTGTTTTATATGGGATCCAAATTTAAAGTGCCATAGTGAATTGTAAAGAGCAGCACTATACAGAGATTACAGAGCTGACCTCAAAACCAAGAGGGTTCAAGTCCCACTAGTAGCACAAATATTAGCAGTGGGAGCCTGAGCAAATCACTGAACCTTGCCAACAGTCAGGACTCTCTTAAGATTGTAAATGGCAGAGAAAAGCTGACCTACATCAGTAGTAGAGGTTTGAGGCTCATCTCTCACTTGAGACTTCCTTATGCCACTGAAATCCCAGAAAGGAAACCAACATTTATTTAGTGCCTACTATTTGCCAGTTAAACATTTCACAAATAGTGTATCACTTGATCTCTACAACATTCCTGGAGTATAGGTTCTGTTATTATTTCCATAATAGTTGAGGAAATTAAGAGATGGGTTAAGGAACTTGTCCAGCCAGGAAGAATCTGGGTCTGGATTTGAATTCAGGTCTAAGTCCTAACATCCTATTCAACCAAGGTTCTATCTGCTATGCACCATGCCTCATTCAACCAGTTACATACACACATACACACACACACACACACACACACACACACACAACTACTATTATAGGTAATTTTATTCGGTCATTTCAGTTGTGTCCAACTCCTTGTGACTCCATTTGAGGTTTCCTTGACAGATACTGGATTGTTTTGCCATTTCCATCTCCAGCTCATTTTTATAGAGGTGAAAAAATGAGACAAACAGGGTTAAGTGACTTTCCCAGGGTTACACAGTTAATAAATGTCTGAGGCCAGATTTGAATTCAAGTAGTTAAAGCTTCCTGACTACAAGTCTAGAGCTCCATCCACTGCACCACCTAGATATTATAAACTATTTGAAATCTATTTCCTTCAAATGCCATAAAATTAAATATACTAAGTTGCTCTCCCAGATCATCTTACTTGTATCTTCAGAACCTGACATATGATAAACATTTAATAAGTTCTTGGGGACTGATTAGTTGGGAGGAAAAGATTTGCATTGATGTTAAGTTACACATAACATGTTTGATATGAAAAAATTTCACTGGAAAGTAAACAAAGCATTGAATTTCAATCAACCAATCAATGAACATTCTATTTATTTATTTAGACAATTAAGTGACTTGCCCAGGGTCATACAACTAATAAAAGTCTGAGGCCAGATTTGAGCTCATATAACTTTAGGGTTGGTGTTCTATTCACTGTACTACCTAATTGCCAAAATAAACATTATAATTGCCATCAATACAAAAACAGATAAAAGGCAGCCTCTGCCCTCAAGGAGTTTATAGTCTAAAGGAAGAGACAATATACAAATAAGTACAAAGTGAGCTCTATATAGGATAAATAGGAATTAATTAACAGAAGGGAGGCATTAAGATTCAAAGGGAATGGGAAAAGTCTCCTTTAGATGATGGGATTTTAGTTGAAGGAAGCCAGGGATCAGTAGTTAGATGGAGGATGGGTATTCCAGACAGAGAAGACAGAGAAAATGTACAAAAGCCAGCATGTCTTGTTCTTGTAAAAATCAGAAAGCCAGCATCACTGAATCAAAGAGTATGAGTCAGGAATAAGATGTGAGTAGCTTGGAAAGGTAGGACAGGGCTAGATTGAGAAGGACTTTGAATGACAGAGAAGTTTGTATTTGATTCTAGATGTCAAACCTTTTCAGTGCTTATGAAACTGCTATGTACTGGTTATGAGACCAATGACAGATTGATAGAATCATGAATTTGGTGTTGGAAGGGACTTAAGGGTTCATCTAGCTCAATACCCTGATTTTAAAGATAAAGGAAACTGAGCTTCATGTCACATTAGGTAGAAAGTCCAGAGTCAGAATTGAAATCCAAATCCACTGACTCCAAGGTTAGTTTTCACTGTGGTGCCTTACTCTTTCCCCTCAAAGCTTTGGTTTCCTCCTCTCTAAAATGAAGATTCTTGATAATCAGGGTTTTGCCTTAGGGAACTGAAATTTAGAGGGTGCAGAGAATATTTTTGGTCCTTCAGAAAGTAGAAACAATAACTATTTGCATAAGAAAGTCCGTTTCCCACTACTTCCCCAACCATATCAGAGGAATAGTCTCAAAGGGCCCCTCCTGCAGCAGCCTTTTCTCCTGCCAGGGGAAAGTTCCCATTGGCCTCTCCCTAGAGATATACATGGAATTTTGTTTCTGACATTCAAGGCTTCACCTCAAATTCTCTTCACAGATATCACCATGTGCTTGACCTGGGTATGTTTTGTTCTATTTGATTCAAGGTCAACAATAATTTGTTTAGTACTGTTGTGAGGATAAATGAGATAATATTTGTAAAATGTTTAGTTAGTATAGTAAATACTAGTTATTATTACTTATTAGTTGGTTGCCTTTGCTTAAGTAGATCCAGCTTAAAAAAATCACCTAATGTCTTAAGAAAATACAATAACATTCTTATAACTTTCCTACATGAGGATTGATTAATAGAAACTTAAAGGGCCCATAAAGAACAGACCTTGGAGCCTAAGCTCCACTTTATGATTTGGAGGCTACAGATTACCCATTAAATGCAATGCCAACAACAGAGTGGGAGGCAGTAGTAAACCAGTAAGTCTTTAACAGTCAGCTCTCTGGGTGAGGGGGAAGGAAGTATACCCAAGTCATAGATTTTTAATTTAATCTGCCTTATTAACATCACTTTTCAATGTCCTTTGTAGCTTTGGCCAATTTCTGAGATGTAAAGGCTCACACAGAAAATTTAAACATCACTTCTCATAGGCAAGTATGAGATGACTCCAGCACAACCCAGATGGAAGGATAGCTGTTAGTCTATTTTATTATCTTCTAGGATTTATATTTCTGTTTTTATTTGTGGGAAGGAATATAGAGAGGGAAGAGAAAGGAGGGTCACAAGCAGTAATAAAGACCTACTATGTAGCAGTAATGTGGGGAAAATATTCTCATAGATCTGTAATTACATTAGTACAGGACATTTCTAGTGCAAAAATCCCTTCTACCAATGCAGACCTGCAACTGCTCTCCAAACTAGTTGCCTGGGGTACTGAAAGGTTGGGGTCACAGAAGCCAGTATGTGTCAGTGGTAGAATCTGAATTCAGGTCTTCTTGACTATAAGACCAATTTTCTCTTTATTTCATCCTCGTACCATGCCATTTGGAAAGAAATAAAACAGTTTTTCTTCTTGTATCCCTACCGACCTTGTCTGCTACACACACATGCGCACGCACACACACACACACACACACACACACAAACACGTGCAGGAATTTACTGTTCTTCAGTCCCTAAACTTCTTGTTACTAGCAAGTCATTCTTATGTCCCTTATGCTTGGTACAAAACGCTTCTTCAATTTCTTGATTAGCATGATAGAGTAAAATGAGTTTAGACTCTGAAGCTAGAGGACCTGAGTTCAAAGTCTACTACTAATAGTTGCAAGATCACCAGAATGACCTCAGACCTGTCACTTAAGATCCCTAGACCTTACTTTCCTTATTTCTAAACTAGGTAGGTTGAAATCTTTTCCATATTTATATTGAAGACCCTATGACCCGAGTTCAAATTCCAGTTTTACATTTACTGTATTGGATAATTCTTTTTATGTCTCTTAGATGTGAGATGGGTGGAATAGATGATATCTGATGTCTCTTTCAGCTCCATGATGGGTTTTTTTTTAATTTCCTTCAAAGAAAGATCCATCCAGAGAGGAAAATAATAGTCACCCTTAGCTAGGTAAGTTCCTCTCCCTAGTTACAGGGCAATTGGACAACTGGCAATCAAATGGACTGACCCTTATGTGTTTTACAGATTATGGATGGAAAGCTAGCAAATGCAAAGATTCTTCTCCATATTGATAATGCCAGGATGGCAGTGGATGACTTCAGCCTCAAGTGAGTTCCTTCTTGTCACCATTTTTCAATTTTTCAAAGGAAAAGTCCAGGAAAATATTATCTAGCCAATATCTACCTACTGGGTTTGGAATTGAGTCTTGGAACCAGAGGTCTTAGGTGGAAATCCTAGCTCTGCCCCACCTATCTGACTTCTGCAGGCTTATGTATAAAGAACTACTGATAGCTATCATTTACACAGTGCTTCCTATATACCAGGCAATTTGCAATTATCTCATTTGATCTACTCAACAATTCTAAGAGGTTGATACTATTATTAGCCTCATTTTACAGAAGAAGAAACTGAGGTAAACAAGTCAAGGTAACTTGCCTGGAGTCACAAAGCTAGTAAACATCTGAGGTCATATTTGAACTAAGACCTTCCTGACACCAGACCTGGTGCTTTATCCACTTTATCCATTTTATGACTATAAAATGAGGGCAAGTAGAATAAGTGATCTCTCTGGCCATATAGAAATTAGGTGGATGACCTCAAAGACTAGTTCCTACCAGCTATGATTCTAGTCTATGGCAAATCTACTGAATTAGTTTCATTGGTCAGATTGACAATAACTCAATCAATGAATCTTATCCTCTGTTTACTTCAGTTTCTTCAACTGTATAATGGGAATAATAATAGCACCTGCCTGACAGGGTTTTTGTGAGGATCAAATGAGATAATATTTTTAAAAAGTGCTATTACAATGTTTGACACGTTAGTCTTAGTTCCTTCTCTTTCCCATTCCCTCATTTTTATATCACCCTCATTTCTGAATTTATCTTTCTCCTTCCCTACTCAGTGAACTATCCCTTATAACCAATTAAAAAGAAAAGACAAAATGATTCAACAAAACCAAATGATCATGTCTGCCAATATAGATGCAATATATTTTCTAAACCCTTCTCCAGGGTCAAGCTAAATTTTAGACTCCAATCTTATTCTTTTAACATTTCTTCCCATTTACATTATTAAAGTTATTATGTATATAATTTTCCTGATTCTGTTGACACGTCTCTCTTCAAAAGAAATTCACTTAAAAGAAAAAATAAACTTTAAATTCAACCCAGGATGAGTTCTAACAGATGCCTTAGCCTTGAATCAGTAAGGGTCTATTCCCTTTCATTTTAACCCAAAGGTATGAAAATGAACTCTCCTTCAAGAAAGACCTGGAAGTAGAAGTAGAAGCACTTCGGAAGAACCTGGATGACATGACAATTGTTGTAACCGACCTGGAAATAGAGGTGGAAAGCATGAGGAAGGAGCTTATTCTCATGAAGAAGCACCATGAGGAGGTGGGAATAACCAAAGGTCTCAAGGTCTTTCACCCAGAAATCTTTTAAGACCCTCAAGTCTTGGGTCAAATCAATGACTAAGAAGAAGGAAGTACCACAAATAGAATGCCAGTCAGGACTCTTTATAATGCATTAAACTATTGAATGTGGCGGGGGGAACTTTCCTGTATTGTAGCAGGAAATATGTTTGTCACGAACTCTTCACTTTAAGAGCTCCCAAATGTATCTTTATCTTAGGTTATGCAACCTCTTAAAGACACTCTGAGTCTAAGGTTGGCTCTCTCCACCAAAAGCCACTCTTATTTTTTATCATAAGTATGATCATCATTATTTAAGTTATGAATGGGATAAGATCTATGCTGATGGAGAGCATAGGAATCTATACTTATGAATTCCCAGATTATTGATGGAAAATATAGCATTAACTACATAATAGGAATTATTGGTTGTTAAAGATCAGGAAACAGTTTGTCTTGAAAATATACTATTATAAGAATAAACATAAATGCTGAGCTTCCATATTTAAACCAATGTTGAAATATACTAGTGGACAATATTTTTAAATTTAATCTATCACTGCTTATATTCTTCTATGGCCTTCTACTAAGGCCAAGAATGTTCATTCCCTATGTCACCAAATTATCAGAAGATAAAAGAAAAAATTACTATCAATCTGAATTAATTCTCTGTGTACAATGACATTACATTGAAGTCTTCTTTTTATTGTAATCCAATAAGGCTTGGGTATAATGACTTTGACAAATCTACTCAGAGACAAAGTTTGTTAAATAAATCCTTCCTTTGGCTATATAATGACCTAGTGGGTGTTGGTTACCTTCAATCAACAAGCATTAACAATGAGAGAATCTTTAAAGCTGTTGTACCTTTCTGCTCTAGGTTATTGAACCCTTACCAAATCCTTTAGCTTGTGACCTAATTTGTTTCTTTCACAAGTTCACTTTTGTCAGTTTGTCAGTTACCTAATCACTGCCCCAGTAAATGATATTTGTTAGGTATAAATGAAACTTCTGGATATATATATATAGTTCTCTACTATTGGAAGAAGAGAATTCTTCCTGGAATATTTTGCGATTATGAGCAAACAGTTGCTACACAGGTCTTTTGAATGACACCCTAATGCTACTTGTTTTAAAAAATAATAAAGGAAAAGGCATGGAGGGATTATTTGTTTTGTTATATTTTTTGACTTTATTTTTTGCACATTATCGTAGGCAAGTAATATCTGAGAGTCTAATATTAGTCAGGGTAAAAACAGCCCCTGTAGACCACCATTGACTTCCTCTACCTTAAAGTAAACCATTTAAGGAAAGCAGTAACTCATAATTTTGTCACCTAAGGCAAATAGTACAAATGTTTAATCTCTCTGGGTCACGGTTTCCTTATTTGTAAAATGATTGAGTTGAGCTAGATGACCTGGGAGAGTGAGGGTGGGCAAGCATTAAAAATCTACCCTAGAAATAACTTTTTTCATTTCTGAAGGAAAATTAATACAGGAAGTAATTAAGACATTCAAGTTAAATTGCAGGAGGTAATAGTATTACTACCTAATTTTTATATTCACTTTAACATTTGCAAACCATTTTATGTGCTTTATCTCATTTGGTTACTTACTATCATGGCTTCTAAGTTACATTTCTCAATGTCACACACTGTACCAACCCCTAGCCACTCCACCCTAGTTATGTTTCTGCTTCAAAAGATAAGTGAAAAAATCCAGGGGAAACTTATTGTAATTATGAATTCTTCTCTCTACTTCCAAAATAAACAGGAAATGAGCAAACAACACATGACAGATGACATCAAGGTTAACGTGAGGGTGAATTCAACTCCAGGAGAAGATCTTATTAAGATCCTAGAGGACATGAGACATGAATATGAGTTGATAATTAAAAAGAAACATCAAGACTTGGACAGGTGGTACAAAGAGCAGGTAAAAGAAATCCTGAGATGATTGGGGTGAGGGGAGCTGTTTCCCTGGGTCATTTGCTGATCCTAACGTACTCTGTCTTTTTTCTTCTGCCCCTACAGTCAGAATCAGTGTCACAGGAATTGGAAAGCAGAGCTGTCTCTGTGCAGAGCAGCAAGGACAATATCCATGAACTGAGACGTACCTTCCAGGCCCTAGAGATTGACCTTCAAACCCAGAAGAATAAAGTGAGTCTCTGCTCAGGAAACCACTGACTGTTCCATATTTGAAGCTCTCACTCAAGTATCCAATATAGTTTCTGATTATCCACCTGTATAACTGATCTCAACTTCTTGTTAAGATAACAATATGGAAGATATGGGTGTATTGTAAGCTGGAACCATCAATTCAATTAGTCCCATTCAATTCAACATTTTAGTAAGTTCTTACCACCCTTAAGACAAAATGCTAGGCTAACCTCAGACTCTTGCTAGCTATATGACTATGGATAAGTCACTTAACCCTATTTGCCTCAGTTTCCTCATCTGTTGATTGACCTAGAGAAGGAAAAGCAAATCACTCCAGCATTTTTGCTAAGAAAATCTCAAAGAGGGTTACAAAGAGTTGAAAATGACTAAACATCAAAAACAAAAGGGTTGTACTAGCCTTGGGGCTGGTCATGAAACATACTTCAACTAAAATTAAGTAATTATTTTGCACTGTGTTAGTCATCTAGTAGGGATACATACATATGCACACAAACACATACACACACAAAATATATACACACATAAAAGAATAATGGGAATTGTTAATGATGTTTTAGGACAAGGAAGTATTTCATTATAACTGTTTCCAATTTACTCTGGTCTATTAGAATATTGAAAATGGAGTTGATCCATGTTCAATGCAGAGAACAAAAAAATATGTATAAAATTCCTTCTATTTGCATAGCACTGTGCTGGGTAGTAGAAGGATAGAGGATGCAACAAATTACCTTTCAGTCATTATTTATTAAGCACCTACTATGTGCAAGGTCTCATTATGGAAGATGGGAATTTAAAGACTGTCACACTCTCAAGGATCTTGCAATCTATCAAGCAATTACTACGCGTTTATTAAGCAACTAAAATGCACCAGATTTATAAAAGAAGGATATCAAGGGAATGTGAGATGATATGAAAGGAATATGAGATGAGGAGGAAGTTAGATGAGGGAGTTTGAGGTGAATGATCTTGATTTTTTTTTCAGCAAAGCAAAAGACAAAGTCTTGATATAGAGAATGGGTTTGGAGAGAAAGGGATGGTTGAGTAGAGAGGAAAAAGACTGCAGAAAACCATTATACTAATTAGGTTAGAGAATCAGAACTGTCTTGTCTACTGAGGGATCTGTTGAAATTAGATAACAAAAATTTGTATCTCCAAGGGGAAAAGATGAGAAACTAAATAATTGTGAAACAAGGAAGAATGAGATAAGGAGAGGTAGCAGGCAAAGAACCATGAGAAATATGAGGAAGGGCATTAGGAAGAGAGTTTAACTGAAAGGAAAGAGGAACAAATCAGGAAATAATGGAAGAATAAAAACAAATGATGTCACTATTCAAAAGAGTGAAAAATAAATTTGAAGAGGGAGATTTCCATCTAGAGAGATGATCCAGGAAGACTTCCTGAAAGAGATTACATTTAAGTCAGAGAATGAGGAAAAGGAAGAACTTTGACAGACATAACATGGTCCTTGCCCTCAAGTTTACCATCATGATGAAACTTGACATCTGAGACACTGGAAGTAGGCAAGGTAGAGAGCCAAACATGTCAGGCAAAACACGAAAGAGAATGCAATAAGTAATGTTCCCTTTAAAAAAGGACAGGAAATTCTCTTTGCTCTTTCACTGAGGAAGCTAGTTTCATACAATTTTCTTGATGAGGAATATTGCTTCCCCTTGACATAAGCAGGAACATGTATGTAAATGCTTAATGATTGATTCCAAAAGACACATTTTTAAGTTTAATCTTAATACATTTTTGTATCATTTTCTAAAGTCTAGATAATCAATGAAACTGTACATAAAGCCCTATTTTGTAACATTTGCTGATCTTCAAGGCACTGACAATTAAACAATTGTCATTTGCTAACCATAGCTAACAGTGTGAGCTGACTCCAGGATGCCCCTATTTTCATATCTCTTCTGGGGCACACAGATCTTTTGTTTTGACCCTAGACAAGGCACATCTACAATAAGGACATGAATAGATAACTAGCCAACCCAATGGGAAGATGGCACCTGATCACTGGCCAATGAGTGCCAGCTGTAGGAAGAACTGAATGCCAGAAGAGACCCCTAGGATAAAGGTTCTGTGCAATGCAAGCACAATTATGACCACCCTGGTGCATTTGTTTTGATTTCAGAAATGTGTCCTGGAGGGTATGTTGGCAGATACCCAGTCCCGATACACCTGCCAGCTCCAGGACATGCAACAGATCATCTCCCATTATGAGGAGGAGTTGATGCAACTGCGCCATGACATGGAGCGCCAGAACAATGAATACAAGATCCTACTGGGTATCAAGAACCACCTGGAGAACGAGATAGCAACCTACTGCCACCTTATGGATGGCAAGGAAAAGGGGTACGTCAGGCACAGCGTTGACAAAGGACCCACATGGTGCAATGGAGAGAACACTGACTCTGAAGTCAGAAGAGCTGGGTTCAAATCTTGCCTTGCTGTTTTCTACCTGATGCCTTGGGCAAGTTACTTAAATTCCCTGCTACTCATTTTCTCCCCTGTACATTTTTTGTTTTTGCAAGGCAAATGGGGTTAAGTGGCTTGCCCAAGGCCACACAGCTAGGTAATTATTAAGTGTCTGAGACTGGATTTGAACCCAGGTACTCCTGACTCCAGGGCCAGTGCTTTATCCACTATGCCACCTAGCCACCCCCTCCCCTGTAAAATTAATTAAGGCCTATAAGGTCCCTTTCACTCTAAAACTATGGTCCTAAATCATATGAAAACAGCATTTGGTTATGCATTCCTATTTGGGGCTTTGTCCATGGAGTCTTAACTAGGGTATTAAGATTAGTATCAAAGTTCTAGATCTGGAAGGGATCTCAGAGGTGTACCTTTCACCCTGAGGGAGGGCAGTGGCTGGTAGTATGGAGTGGCACTGGTGGCACCAAGACAGAACAACCATAGGTGCAGTTGTACCCCAAGAACAATGACCCCTTCCTTAAGGAGACTCCTCTGGAACTCCACAGTGGAGTAAAGATCCCAGGAATAGTGATTATAAATAATAATCATTATAATTCATATGTATATAGCACTTGAAGTTTCTATAAAATGAATTCCTATCATCTTCCATGTAAGAGTTATTATCTCCACTCTACAGATAAGCAAACTGAGACCTGGTAAGATATAGTTATTTAACCAAGATTAAGCAACTACTAAATGTCACAGTAAGATTCAGAGCTTAGTTCCCTGATGACTCCAAGTTTTTCATTTCAAATTCAGACTTTAGATATTTTCAAATGTTTTCTCTTTGCAAAACCGTGTTTCTGACCATGCCAGACCCTGACCAGAAATATCCAGAGTTAACTCACAGAGAATATTCCTCAGTCTAATTTCAAAATAAAGGGCTCAGAGAAAAGTTCACTAAAGCAATCTTTACACCTTTTGAGAACTGTGATTTGAACACAAAAATGTAGAGCACTATAACCTAGGTATCATGCTGGCTCTCAAAGCCAATTGTCTATATCCAATCATGGAAGCTCTTAAGAGGCAGCATTGATTAGTGGTGAAGAAGCTGACTCTAGAGTCAGAAAAACCTGCATGCTCTAATCCTTTCTAACTGTTGACCCTTGGACAAACCTCTTGAACTCTTGGATTCTTAGTTTCTCCACCTATAAAATAAATATAATAATACCTATAATAACATAAATAGTATCATCCTCCCAATGCAATTGAAATGTCAATTTTTACTATTCATGATGGTTTTTTCTCTAAGTTTTTTTTATCTTTTACAGAAAAACAGATGACTACAAAGTAGCATTGAAAGGTAAAGACTTTATTGTTTGTTTATTGCCATTGATTGGGGTTTGGTGCCAATTATAATAGAAGCTAACCTGAATTAATCTTAAAATTGAAATTCAAGGAATTTTTTTTTAATTCAAGTTTTCATCCTCATGTATTGTTATTGTAATTGTTCTCCATACCCATTAAAATCAAATGTGAGTCAATAACAAAAAGCCAAGCCATCATCTCTCTTAAAATATACTTGCCTCTAGAAATTAAGGAAGGTAAGAGAAGCCTTGTTTGGAAATTTTCTCCACTAAGTTTACATGAACCCATGCTCCTTGTTATCTCAGAAATCACAAAGCCTGCAAGTTTTAGAGATAATTTTTAGTGGAGAAATACCAAGGAAGGAACTTGCTCATCATGCATATTCTGATTGTTTTTCTTTTTGTCTCTGCAGTTCCAAAGATCAAGGCCATAATGCAGGAGACTGTGAATGGAAAAATCATCCGTTTGAAAGTCAATGAGTTTCAGAAGCCTGAATGAAGCATATAAAAGTTCTGTCCAGTTGTAAATACTTTTCTCATGAAAATGCCTGTAGGCCCAAACTACTTATGAAAGTGTTCTACATGTTGCATTCAGAATTATTTGTACATCATACTTCAGGATTCATCTTTTTTCCCCCTAACATGACTACTTTATCACTTTACTTGCCATATTGATGTGGGGATTAATAAAAATTTAAATAGTTCCCTTTTAATTATAATCCCCCAGATTCTTTTAATTTTGGATCTCAGTTTTCAATAAAGCTTTGTGTCGATTATGATGTATATTTTATAGCCATAAATTTAATGATCTGTGATTTTTTAATGATAAAATAAGATAGAACCTTAAGAGATCAATCTAGTTCAGGGGTTTTCAAAATATATTTCATGGTGGCTAACAAAGGTTCTTCATAAGATATATAGAAAGTAGAGCTGGAGAGGACCTTAAAGATCATCTTAGATCAAGAAATTGAAACCCAAAGAGGAGACATAAATTTTTCCTCTTGTTGCTCCTCACTTCTGACTCTTTTGCCACCACTTCTTGCATGACTTTTTTGCCATGAGTCTTTGATGCACACCATTTTGGGGGAAAAATTTCTCTCTGTCTGTCTTTCTCTTTTTCACTGCTTGGTAGCTTTCTATCAAGTGCCTTTAGTCCACAGCATTCTAGGAAGTGGCATCTTTTCCCTTTTAGTTTCATACCTACATGAGACTTCCTGCATCTCTCCTGTGCCCTTTGTAAAGGGGGTTAGGGGAAGTAAGAGGCTTTGTTCTTCATCACAATTATTTCTATATGCATTCTAACTGCCCTCACTATCTACTGACATTCTCCTTAAATGCGTTATCTGGGTGTAAACACCTTATCTAGGGTTCTGAAAGACTAGGCAGAACGTTAACAGAGCTTGGGGTATATGGTTCAGTGAAATTCTCTTGAAATCAAAAGGGTTTGATCCATCTTCTGACCTCTTGGCATGGTAATAGCCAACATATCCTGGCCATTGTCCTATTTTTAAAGTTCTTCAGAGGTAAAGTCACAGTTTCAATCTGGCTCATTCTATCCTCTCACATTACCTATATTCAGGAAACTTATTTAACCTAAATCCTTCTGGTAACCTGAGCCTTAAGAATAAAAAGGAAAGGAATCAGGGGATTTTAAACTATAAGGAATTCTTCTTTATCTAAATGTAGAAGTTTAAATTCCAGAGTTGTTGCATGTTTAACTTTAACTTTAGGTAGGTATCACTGAAAACTCAGAATAGTGTAACACTATATATTATTGTATAATATGTTCTTATGAAGAGTTGAACCAAGTACTTCCACCAATAAAGTAACTCAGCAGAAAGATCTAAGTTCAATTTCAAATCCTATTAAATTCCCTCATATAATGAGGAACTATATTTCCCAGGTGGTGATCAGATTACTCTATAGAAGCTTAGCTCACTGGTGGAAGACTAAAATATGTTTTGTTTTGTTTTTTTAATTGCTCTTTTCTGAATAATTTAATATAAATAATGGTAATACTAAACATATATATAGTGCTTTTTATGTTCCACGCATCTTTTAAAAGCTAAGCACTTTTATAAATGTTATTTCACTTGAGCCACACAACAACCCTAAAAGGTAAGAACTATTATTATTACCATTTTCCAGATGAGAAACTTGAGAGAGCTATAAGTTAAGTGATTTTCCAGGGGTCATACAGTAAGTGTCTGAGGCTTGATTTGAACTCAAGTCTTTCTTACTGCAGCCCCGGCACTCTATCCATTGTGCCACCTAGATGACCAGATACTATATCCATTATGCCATAATTGAAGGAGGAATGTGGAATGGTAGAGCAAAGATTTTAGAGACGAGATAATGGAGTTTTGGTCCTTCATGACAAAATATTATCAGATATTGCATTAGCATGCTCCAATTCATTGTTTTCCTTGCTAGTGAAATTTTTTGGACTGTGATTCAATATTAGGAGATATAAAAACAATTATAAGAAAAAAGGTGGTAGAATAAAAATGAACTCTAGTTCTAGAGTTTGACTCTCTCCTCTAATGTGTATGTACTGTCTTTGTGCCATTGGTCAAGTCTCTTAACTATCCTGTGTGTCAACTTCACAGGGAGTGGATCAGGTGGCCCTAGGGTTACCTTCTCAGATTATGATCCTGTATGGGTAACAAGAGGATCACTCATGTTCCACTCTCCCACAACAGAAAGAATTTTTCTGATTTTTACAATCGGAATCAGCCAGACAATAAATGTTTATTAAGTTTTAACTCTGTGACAGACATCCTGCTAACTGCTGAGGATACAATACAAAAAATGAAATTGTCTCTAGCCTCAGGAAACTTATAATCTATAGGGTGGGAGAAGTCTAGAAAAGGTGTGTTTAAGAGGAATTGGTGAACACTGTATAATTTTTCACCCAAGAATCCAAAAGATGCCATTATTTCTATAAACAATTACTCACCTTTTTTGCCTACCTCTGATATCCTTCTGCATTCAGTCATTCCTGGCTTCCTTCAAGTTCCTTCTGGAGGTCTTCCCTAGTCCCATTTTCCTTCCCTCTGTTGACTATATCCAATTCATATATTTCTTCTGTTCCTAGTTATTTACAGATCATTTCCCCCTGTGAATTCCTTAAGAATATTTTTGTTTATTTGTTTTGTACAGTGCTAAGTATATAGTCACTTCTCATTATGCATTTTTTTCATCCAAAAAAAGTTCAACCTGTTGGTTCATCTTCCAAGAAGTCTTTCAGTGATGAACCTTTATGCCATACTTCTCATTATAGGATCCAGAGTCCTGAGTCTAAACTAAATTTTTCCACCTTGATGAAAACTTTAATAAAGGTTAATTTTTATGTTTCAAGAGTGGAGCCAAGTACCAAAGAACATTCTCTTTGTGAAAACCTCACAAAATCACTAATTAATTTTCAATGGATTAGATTTAGATTTGGAAAGAAGATTAGGAGGGGAGGAGAAGGTAAAGCAAGATCATTCTTAGAGCAAGCAGTACTGGGTTTTGACTGAAAGAAATAGAAGCCTGTAGAGAAAATTTGCCAAAGACCAAAAGTCAGTGGAACTCTTCCTTTACCTCCAAATACGAAACATCTGAAATCTTTTTTTTAAAACCCATAGAAAATAATTAGTGTGTGTATTTGGGCATGGTTTCTATGTTAAGTGGTTACACATACTCTGCTCTAAAGCAATTATCTCCTAAGAAGTATTCTAGATACTTCTGATAAGTCTTATTGGCTAAATGATAAGTCATTGACTAAAGTGACAGAAATACACAGAACACACAATTAGCTAATCTGCAAGTATATATAGTATTGGGTGTAAATAAATATTGGGGGGTGTATTTAAAATGCTGGATGAAGGATTTGACATTTGTGTATTTCAGTCAGTTTATTTGTCTCCCTATCTTGTTAATAAGAGGATCAATGTGAACTTCCTTTTTAAAGAATCTCCATCAGTTTAAGCACTAAGATCAATCAGTCAATCAATAAAGATTTTAAGTGATTCTTATTTTTAGCATTTTTTTAAAAATTTTGAATCTTTAATCTTTTTCTTTCTCACCCCTTTCCCACCCACTGAGAAGGCAAAGAAAAAATGTGATATCAATTTTACATGTGTCAAGAGTTGCTAAGAAAGCCCAACATGAGAGTTCCAGCCAAGATGGCAGAGAGAATCTAGGCACTGCGTTAAACATTCCTGACTTTTCCTTAGAATCAACATGAATCAAGCCTCTTTACAAATTTTGGATGCACAGAACCCACAGAAGAACAAAGAGGAACATCTCCCAGAAAGGTCTGTCATGGGGAAGCATGAGTATCAGGATGAGACCAGGGTCTAACCTGAATCATGCAGTATACATGGCAGGCAGACAGGAGAGCTGGACTCCTGACCAGGAGCCCTGTGTTTTCAATTGAGCCCCCCATTGTTCCTGTGGGAGGGTCTGACTTTCTCCAATACAAACCCAGAAACAGTTCCAGATGTTTACACTTAGCCTCAAGGCCAGGATGTGGACAGCAGATCTTCCCCAGCATTGATTAACTGAGGGAGCCTGTGGCTTTTCTAGTCTGAGGGCATAGCCCAGATTGCATGATTCAGTCCCAAGGCCTACAGAGAGGGCCAATGACACTGCTATACTGGCAATCCAGAGAAAGTTCCTGGCATTCCTTACTGGTGGGTCCACTGAGTAGCCCCTTGGAGTTCCTAAACCCAGTGAGCAAGGCCTCTAGGAATTTCAACACCAAAGATGTGCAAATCAGCCCCTCCCCCAACACAGTATCCTAGGGGAAAGGGCCCAGAATGAAGTATGATCAGGGTAAAGCAGAGTCCATTGAATGTTATCTTGGAGATAAGGTACTAACTCAGAAAAGGAAGATAAAAGGGGTGGAACTTCAGGGGAGAATGTGAGTTGATCTACAGCCCAGAAAGACTTCTTATAAGAGATCAGAAAGTAGTTTAAAAATCAAACAGAACAATCTGGAAAAGAAACACAAGGGAAAATTAACATTAAGTAAGAGAATATTACATCTTACAACTAGAAAACAAATCCTTTGAAAATATAATTGGACAAGTGCAAAAAGAAAATAATTCTCTCAAAATACAATTAAGGATATGGAAAATGATAACAAATCTTTCAAAAATAGAATTGATGAATTAGAAAGGGAGATGCAAAAGGTAAATAAAAAAATTCTTCTCTTAAAAACATATTGGAATCTGTAGAAACTAATGACTTCATGAGACAACAAAAACCTCTTAAACAAAATTTAAAAAAAGAAGAAGAAAATGTAGAAGACCTCATTGACAAAACAACTGACCTGGAAAAGAGATCCAGGAGAGAAAATTTAAGAATCATAGGATCACTTGAAAATCTTGAAGAAAGGAGGTGGCTAGGTGGCTAGGTGGCACAGTGGATAGAGCACTGGCCCTGAAGTCAGGAGTGCCTGAGTTCAAATTTGGCCTCAGGCACTTAATAATTACCTAGCTGTGTGGCCTTTGGCAAGCCACTTAACCCCATTTGCCTTGCAAAAACCTAAAAACCTAAAAAAGAAAAGAAAAAGAACCTCTTAAAGAAAAAAAAATCCTGAATTCCATACTTCAGGATATAATTAAGAGAAATACCCTTATCCTGAAACCAGAGGGCAAAATAGTCATTGAAAAAATACATCAATCCCAGCCTGAAATGGATTCCAAATTTAAAATTCCAAGAAATATTATGGCCAAACTCCAGAACTATCAGATCAAGGAGAAAATCCTGCAAGTGGTCAAAAAGAATCAATTCAGATACCAAGGAGCCACAGTCAGAATTACACAAAACCTGGTTTCATCAACATTAAGGGATTAAAGAACCTGGAAAATGATATTGCAGAGAGAAAGGGAACTTGGATTATAACCAAGAATTCATTATCCAGCAAAACTGAGCCTTCTCTCTCTTAGGGGGGAAAAAGTGGACATTTAACAAAATAGGAGCCTTTCAATCTTTCCTAATTAAAAGACCAGAGCTAAACAGAAAAATTGGTCTTAAAACAGGAGATCCAAGAGGTACATTAAAAGGTAAACAGAGGGGAAAAAAACTGTTATTCAATAAGACTAAACTGGTTACATTCCAACCTGGGAGATTCTCATAATTCCTGAGAATTGTAAGTATTAAAGGGAATATACTTAGGCAGAAGTAATGGACATTCATTTTATATCCATAACTTTGATGGAATGATTTTTTAAAATTCTTATAAGGGAGGGAGGGAGTAATGGGAGGAAGGGGGAAATTGAATGGGGTAAATTATATCACATGGAGAGGTGCAAAGGACCCATTTGCAATTGAGGGGAAGGAGGTAAGAACCATCTGAATCTTACTCTCATCAGATATGACTCAAAGAGGGATTAACACACACTCAATTGAGTTTTGAAATTTATCTTATCTTTCAAGTATTAAGAAGTGAAAGGGGCAGGGGAGAGGGAAGAAGATACTGATAGAAGAAAGGAAGAAGGAGAAAAGGGAAGGGGAAAGAAAAAGGAAGGGTTGGATAGAAGGGGTAAACATATTGAAGGACGAGATATTCAGACTGGGGAGTAGAGATAAGGTGAAAAAGGAGGAAAATACAAATGGGGAAGGTAGCAATAAAGAGTTAATAATTATGACTTTGAATAAAGACCAGAATCCCACAATGTGAAGTAGAGAGATATACATACAGAGTAAAGGTAAAAGGCTGGAACAGAATTTATTATGCTTTTGCTGAAAGGAAAAAAGCAGGAGTAACAATCCTTATCTCAAACAAAGCAATTGCAAAAACAGACCTCATTAAAAGAGATAAGGAAGGAAACTATATAACTCCTAAAAAAAATACCATAGACAATGAATTTCAATACTAAATATGTATGCACAAAGTGATATAGTATCCAGATTCTTAGAGGAGAAGCTAAATGAGTTACAGGAACATATAGACAGCAAAATTCTACTGATGGGGGAACCTCAATTTCCCTCTCTCAGAATTAGATAAATCTAACCATAAAATACATGAGAAGGAAGTTAAGAAAGTGAATAGAATGTTAGAAAACTTAAATATGATAGACCTCTGGAGAAAATTGAATGGAGATAGAAAGGAACATACTTTTATTTCTGTAGTACATGGAACCTACACAAAAATTGACTATGTACTAGAGCATAAAAATCTTATAATCAAATGCAGAAAGGCAGAAATAGTGAATGCATCCTTTTCAGGCCACAATGCAATAAAAATCATATACAATAAAGGGTCATGGAGACATATACCTAAAACTAATTGGAAACTAAATAACCTAATGAGTGGATCAAGCAAAAAATCATAGAAAGAATTAATGATTTCATTCAAAATAAGACAATAACAAGACAACATACCAAAACTTATGGGATACTGTCAAAGCAGCTATTAGGGGATATAGCTCTAAATGTTTAGATGAATAAAATAAGGAGAGGAGATCAATAAACTGAGCATTCTAAGAAAAAGTTAAAGAAAGAACAAATTTAAAATCCTCAATTAAATATCAAATTATAAATTCTGAAATTAAAAAAATCAAAAGTTGATTTTATGATAAAAACTAAAAAAATAAAATAGATAAATCTTTAGTTAATTTGCTTTAAAAAAGAAAAAAGAAAACCAAATGACAAGCATCAAAAAGGAAAAAGGTAAATTCACCACAAATGAGGAGGAAATTAAAGTAATAATTCTGAACTATTTTGCCCAACTATATATGCCAATAAATTTGATGATCTAAGTGAAAAGGATGAATATTTGCAAAAATATAAATTGCCTAAGTTAACAGAAAAGGAAATTAAATACTTAAGCCTATCTCAGCAAAAGAAATTCAACAGGCCATCAATGAACTCCCTAAAAAAAAAATCTTCAGGGTCAAATGGATTCACACATGAATTCTATCAAACATTTAAGGAACAATTGGTTCCAATTCTATTTGAAAAATATAGATTAAGATGGAAATCTGCCTAATTCCTTCTATGACACCAATATGGTGCTGATGCCTAAACCAGGAAGAGTCAAAACAGAGAAAGAAAATTATAGACCAATTTCCCTAATGAATATAGATGCAAAAATTTTAAATAAAATATTATCAAAGTGATTACAGCAAGTTATCACCAAGATAATCCACTATAACCAAGTAGGATTTAAACCAGGAATGGTTCAATATTAGGAAAACTGTCAGTTTAATTGACTACATCTGTAAGAAGCCTAAGAGAAATCATATGATTATCTCAATAGATGCTGAAAAAGCTTTTGACAAAACACAGCATCCATTCCTACTAAAAGCACTAGAGAGCATAGGAATAAATGGATTGTTCCTTAAAATGAAAATCATTATCTATCTGAAACCATCAAAAAGCCTCATATGCAATGGGGATAAGCTAGAAGAATTTCCAGTAAAATCAGGGGTGAAATAAGGATGTCCATTATCATCACTATTATTCATTATTGTATTAGAAATTAGCTTTAGGAATAAGAGAAGAAAAAGAAATTGAATGAATTAGAATTGGTAATAAAGAAACTAAACTCTCACTCTTTGCAGATGACAAGATGATTTATCTAGAGAACCCTAGATATTCATCTAAAAAACTTCTGGAAATGATTAGCAACTTTGGCAAAGTTGCAGGATATAAAATAAACCCACACAAATCCTCTGCATTTCTATAAATCACTAATAAGATACAGTAGCAAGAGATAGAAAAAGAAATCTCATTTAAAATAACTTCAGACAACATAAAATACTTGGGAGTCTACCTGCCAAGGCAGACTCAGAAAAAACTATAAAACATTTTCACACAAATAAAATCAGAGCTAAATAACTGGATAAATATCAATTATTCATGAGTAGACCAAGCTAATATAATAAAAATGACAATTCTACCTAAATTAAATTGTTTATTTAGTGCCATAGCAAGCAAACTTTCAAAAAATCACTTTAGTGAGGTAGAAAAAATTGTAACTAAATTCATATGGAGTAACAAAAGGTTAAGAACATCAATGGAATTAATGAAAAAAATGCAAAAGAAGGTGGCCTAACCATCCCAGATCGAAAATTATATCATAAATCATCAGTTATCAAAACTGTCTGGTATTGGCTAAGAAATAGAGTGTAGATCAGTGGAATAGATTAGCTACAAAAGAGACAGCAGAAAATGATCATAGCAATCTACTGTTTGATAAACCCAAGAGTCCAGCTTCTGAGATAAGAACTTACTCTTCAATAAAAACCTCTGTGAAAAATGGCTAGTAGGGCAGAAACCATTAGACCTACCAAGAGGTCAAAACAGGCATAGGATTTAAACACAAAAGATAATATTATAAGCAAATTAGGATAACATAGAATAGTTTATCTGTCAGATCTAAGGAAAGGGGGCAGTTTATGACCAAAGAAAAATAGAGAACATTATAAAAAACAAACTGGGTAATTTTGATTACATTAAATTAAAATGTTTTTGCACAAACAAAATCACTGTAACAAATATCAAAGGAAATGTAGTAAATTAGAAAAACAATTTTTACAACTAGTGCTTCTGATAAAGGACTCATTTCTAAAATATATTGAGAACTGAATCAAATTTATCAATAAGCAATTCATTCCCCAGTTGTCAATTGGTCAAAGGATATGCAAAAGTAATTCTTGGATGAAGAAATCAAAGTTATCTATAGTCATATGAAAAACTGCTCTAAATCACTATTGATTAGGAAAATGCAAATTAAAGTATCTCTGGGGAACCACCTCACACCTCTCATATTGGTCAAAATAATCAGAAAGGATAATGATCAATGTTGGAGGGAATATGGGAAATCTGAGACACTAATGCATTGTTGGTGGAGTTGTGAACTGATCCAACCTTTCTAAAGAGCATTTTCTAATTATGTCCAAAGGGTAATAAAAAATGTACATAACCTTTGATCCAGTAATACCACCACTGGGTCTGTAAATGTAATGCAAATGTAAAACCTATGTCAGATTGACTTCTTTTGGGGGGAGGGGGAGGGAAGGAGAGAAGGGAGAAAAATTGTAAAACTCAAAACCTTGCAAAAAACATGATTGGTAGAAACTACCATTGGATGTGATTGGAAAACAAATAAAATATTTATAAAGATGTAGTCAATAAAGTAAAAAAAAAGTATATAAAGTAAAAAAGTAAAAAAAATTTATAAAGTAAAAAAGAAAGAAAGATCAGGAAGCAAGCTGTGCCCTGAGTTTGACATAACAACAATCTTTTTCACTCACCTTTTGGAATTGATGGTCCCTATGTTCAAGCAAACACCAGCTAATCCTAACATAAAGCATTACTATGAATGGATTTTTGGCACTATACAACCTTTCCTGACTAAGGTTGTTGTGCCTTACCACTGCTGCTACATTATACTGTTTGACTCTATCTAGCCACAAGTATATAAATCTAGATTCAGTCACACTAAAGTTGGGATCCTGACACATGTGTATAATCTGCCTCCTTGCTTGCAGGCCATATTCCTCACTTTGAAATTAAAACTTCTGTTTGATTTCTGACTCTCCTGTCTCTAGTCTGCTCTGTTTGGTTCTGGTCAGTCACAGATGAGAAATGAAGATTTGGTTGACATTAATGGGCATTAGAAATGGAATTGGATATAGAACCAAATCATTGGACTTGCCGATACCATTAAAAATGGATTAGACACCACTGAAAATTTTATTTCATCAGAGTCAAACCACACCCTCCCTGCCTGGCATCTAAACCCTTCTCTATACCCTTGGCTCTGCTACAATCCTGAGATGTTCTGCCTTGGTTGAACTTGGCATTCTTTGTGAGGAAAACTCCAAGGCCTCTTCTAGTATGCTAATTGGCCTCTCCGCATGCCTCTGATAATTTTTTTAAACTGCAGACCTCTGTAAAATTGTAACTCTGTGTGCCTTATCCATTGTTTTTTCAAACTGCACCCTCTGTATAGTTGAAACTTCATGCCTTTGTTGCTATTTGTTTCTATATGGACTGTAACTGTATGCTTTGCTAAAACAATCTGTCTTTTTGCATGTGTCTTATCATATTGTCTGTGTTTGTGTCTTTGTAAAATGAAAAATGTCTGTGTCAGGTTTCTATTGTAAGCTAGATTCTGTTACCCTGGAAGATTTAAAATTCAGTCGGTCAGAAAAAACTTCTAAGGGTTGTAGCCAGAGAATTTAGAATACTAGGGAAGATTAATGAAGCAATTATCCCAATAGGCAGGACTAATTCCCACTTCAGGCTTTCCATAGGAAAGTAGGCAATAAGAAAAAAGTTAGATATTCAAAATTTGTAGAATTTTTAAAAGCATCTTAGCATATTTTGGAAGTTTGAGATTGCATATTAAGATTACAGAGCTGGGATATGGGGTAATTCCTGCAGCTCATCCCTTCTGAAATAGTTTAGTAAGTTTTGGAATACCACTCTGTATTTGTCTTGGGAAAAAAATAGGGGTTATATTTTATAAAAGTTTTAAAAGTAAGGGGCAAGATTAATAACCTTCTTGTTCTAGGACAATGAAGGAAGGTAGCTAGTTTGAAAGTAATCCCAAAGTGAAAAAAGAAAAAAATTTAGGTAAAAGATTTGCCCTTATAACCACCTTTTTTTTAACCCTTCCTTGATCATCTTAAATCAGGTTGCCAAATAAAGGTGTTGGGAAAAGGGGTGGAAAAAATGCAGGGAAACTTGATTACTCTCCAGCAGAATTTATTACCTCTTATCTTTATTTACCTCAGTTTTCTGATCTGTAGAGATAAAAATAATAATGGTACCCACCTCTCAGGGATATTTTGAGATCAAAATGTTATAATAATTATAAAGTACTTAACATGGTGACAGGCATATGCTAAGTACTACAGTATGATTATTTTTTAATTGAATATAATTGTTCCATTCCTGATAACTCTGAGGTGGTTTTAAAATGCCAAAGGTGGTCTGAAGTGGATGGAACCAAGATGGAAGCATGAAAGCAGCAATTTCCAGAAAATCTTTCAAAATTCTCCAAAAACCTTAATATTATGACTCAAACCAAATTTTAGAAAGGCAGAATTCACGGACAAATCTAGTGAATCAATTCTCCAGCCCAAGATAACTTGGAAGATACATGGGAAAGCTTCCACTGGGGTCAGAAGGGATAGCAGCACAACTGAGGTCATTCTTCTGGGTTAATGAGCTCCAGACTTCCAGGAACAGGCCGCAGGGTACCTGCATGCCTGGGCTCATGATAGCAGAAGTAGTTTCCAGACCTCCCATCCAAGGATCACCAAGTCAATTTAGGTCAGTGGGAAACCTCTGCCAGAGTGATTGTGGAGCCCAGACCAGTGTGGTCCTCAGTGCATCCATGGCCCTCAGTGCAGCCCCTGTCTGGGAGACAGAAGCAGACCTGCAGAGCCACCCAGCAGGGAGCTGTCTGACAGCTTCGTCCAGAGCACTCAGCCTACAGAAGGTAAGGGGGTCAGAGGAGCCTGTCAAGGTCTCTCTGCTATCTCTGGGGCAGGACTCTTGTGCTCTTTCCAGACCCTGGTCTCAATCCAGGGCTCCCTATTGCCACAGCAGAAGAGGGACTCTCCTAACTGTTCCAGGGCAAAGGGAAGTGCTTAGGACAGACCAGAGCACAAACCAGGAGAGCAGTCAGAGCCTGAGGGGTGCTCCAATAACACTCAAAAGCACCTCTAAACCAGGTCATATACTGGGAAATAGGTAAACAGGAAAAAAAAAAAGAAACTGACCATAGATAATTACTTTGGTCCCATGGAGAATCAAAAAACACACTCAGAAGATGACAAAGTCAAAGCTTCTATATTCAAAACCTCCAGGAAAAATAAGAATTTGCCTTAGGCTATGGATAAGCTCAAAAAAAGATTTTGAAGATCAAGTAAGGGAGGTAGAGGAAAAATTGGAAAAAGAAATGAGAGAGATGCAGGAAAAACATGAAAACCAAGTCAGAAGCTTGGTCAAGGAAATACAAAAAACTACCCAAAAAATATGTTAAAATCAGTTTAAGTCAAATGGAAAAAGCAGTCTAAAAGGTTAATGTGGAGAAGAATGCCTTAAAAAGCAGAATTGGCCAGATGGAAAAATGAGATAAAAATCTCCCTGGAGAAAACAACTCCTTCAAATGTGGAATAGAACCAAAGGAAGCTGATGACTTTGTGAAAATCAAAAAGAAAAACAATTAAAAAAAAACAAAAGAATGAAAAACTTAAAGAAAATGTGAATTATCTCATTGAAAACAGATTCAAGAGAGACACTTTAAAAATAATTGGATTACCTGAAAGTCATGACCAGGAAAAAGAGTCTTCACTTCATTTTTAAAGAATTTCTACAGGAAAATTGCCCTGATATCCTAGAAGCAGAGGGTAAAATAGAAATTGAGGGAATTCATTAATCATCTTCTGAAAGAGATCCCAAAAAACCAGAATTCAAAGTCAAAGAGAAAGTATTGCAAGCTGCCAGAAGGAAATAATTCAAATATTGTGGCACTACAGTCAGAATTACACAGGACTTAGCTGTGTCTACATTAAGGGCTCATAGGGCTTGGAATATGATATTCTGTTAAGCAAAAGAGCTTGGACTACAACTGAGAAACAACTACCCAGCAAAATGAACATCCTCTTCCAGGGGAAAAGATGAACATTCAGTGAAATAGGGGAATTTCAGACTTTCCTGTTGAAATAACAGAAAGTTTGATCTCCAAATGCAGGACACAGGCAAAGCATAGAGAGGGTGGATGGGAAGGGCAAATTATGAAGGATTTAATGATGTTGAACTGCTTGTATTCCTGCATGGGAAGATGATACTGTTAACTCAAATGAACTGTCTCAACTAATAGAGCAGTTAGAAGGAGCGTATATAGACAAAGCACAGGAGAGAGTTGAATATGAAGGTATAATATATTATAAATTTGAAGTCAATAGGTGAAAAGGAAAGTACTGGGAGAAAAGGAAATGAGAGGTAGAATGAATTAAGATTTTCATGTAAAAGAGGCAAGGAAAAGCTTTTGCGATGGAGTGGAAGAGGAGGAAGGTGAGGGAGAAATGAGTGAGCCTTCATTCTCATCCGAATTGGTTCAGAGAGGAAACAACACACACTTAATAGGGTATAGACTCTATCTTACCCCAGAAGAAAAAGGAGAGGAAGGGGATGGGAGAAAGGGGTCAGGGGAATGAGGGGAAGTAGGTAATAGAGAAGAGGGAAGTTCATGGGAGAGGGTAGTCAGATACAACATGCCTTTTTTGTTGCTTTTTGTAAGGTGGTAGGATTGGGTGACCTGCTCAGATCCATGCAGGCAGGTGGTTGTTGGATGTCTGGAGTGGGATTTGAACTTGGATCTTTCTGGCTCTAGGGCAAGTGCTCTGTCTGCTGTGCTACTCAGCTACCCCACAAGACACTTTTAAGGAAGAATGAAGTGAAAAGAGGGAAAATGGAGGACAATACAGTTAGCAATAGCAACTATGGAAAAAATAATATTGAAGCAACTTCTCTAATGGCCTTATGATAAAGAAAGTGATGCATCCCAGAAACAGAACTGATGGTATCTGAACACAGACTGAAGTGCAATTTTCCTTTTCTTTTTCTCTCACTTTATTTTTTGAGAGGTTTTTTCAATTTTTTTGTGGGGGGGGATTGTGTTTACTATAACAACAAGACTATTTTAGTAAAGTGTAAATACATAAATAAAATTTTAAAAATAAAATGCCAAAGGTAATAATATCAATGATTTTATATATGATTATTTAGAAATGCAATTGATGTCACCTGAAGTTTGGTTTCATGTTTTAAATACATGATCTTTTTTTGTTATTATTAGATTTCTAAATTTTTCTAGGTGGTGAATTTTGAGAGATCATTGTAACAGAAATACTGTTAGACAAAACAATTTTTTAGCCTGGATACTATTATATATAAATTGGTCTTTTAAAAAGATGTGATTAAAAATAGATATATCAAAACTGTTAAATATTTAATGAAGTATTTTTGTTATAAAACAGACAATAATAATATATAATAGTAAATTTTATTTTAAAATCTTGGCTATTATGAAAGTGTATAAGGTGATTTAAGGATGCAGATTCAGCTTATTAATGATGAACCAATAATCAGAAATTTGCTATATGTCTGAAGCCCCAGAATATATATAATTTTAGTTTTTAAGTAAAGGATTAGTGAAATGTAAACTGTGAAGTAAACATCAGGAAAAATATTTAAGCCCTAAGTTGTGATAAGTGAAATTTTACTTTTAAAGATAAAAATTCTTGGGACTGTCATATACATTGTTTCAAGCTTTAATTGCCTGAAGTATCATGAAGCCAATATTTGAAAAAGCCAAGTGCTACAATCTGGTAACTGTTAAAGGTGGATGTCTATGCTGGAAACAGTATTGGGGATGGTTTAGGTAGGTTCCTCTCAACTCTATATCCTTATTTGCTATTTCCTTTCTGAAAAGAAAGTTTCTCTACCTGGTTAATTCTGAGTCTTGCTCTTAACACCTATGATTATTATGATTAACTGTCAGATATGACTCATGCCTGGAAACAGACAAAACTAAAAAATGTTTCCCCTGTTATGATATATGACATCATAACTATGCCTTTTTTTCCTTTTATAGCAATTTTCTATAATCAAAAAGTTTTGTATGTACAATACTAAATCCATTAAATTATAGATTGATGTGAGAGCATGTCTGAGCTACCATTATAAGATACAAATATGAATATCTTACAATTTTAACCTGAAACTGGACTCAAAATGTAATATAAGGATGATATCCTCTTGGGGGAATGATTAAACAAGGAAAAGACAGAGGCAATGTGAAAGTTTTCTAATTAAATGGATGAATAAATTTTGAGAAAAACAACAGGATTAGATTGTTTTCTCAAAGAACTTATATTTATACTGCATGCAGAGAATGGAACAACTTAACAGGGAGCAGAAAAAAAGGAACAAGGGGAAAGGGGAAAGAATGAAAGAACAGGAAAAAAATATATTTAGAGAGCAAGTAAAGGCATTTTTTTTCATTTCACATGTTTCCCATGAGTATAGTGAGTCTTCCTTAGTGCTATGGTAGTCAAAAAAAATTCCATTCAATGTTTATTAAGAATCTTTTATGTGTGGGAGCAGCTAGATAGCACAGTGGATAGAACACTGCCCTGGATACAAGAGGACCTGAGTTCAAATCTGGTCTCAGGCACTTAATAATTACCTAGCTGTGTGGCCTTGGGCAAGACACTTAACCCCATTGCCTTGCAAAAACAGAAACAAACAAACCAAAATAAAAAAAAGAATCTTCTACATGTGTAGCAGCATGAGAATGATTGAGATATGGAGTCCAGAAAATCTGAGTTCAAACCTCACCTTTGATGTTAATCATGTGACCATAGGAAAGTCTCATGAACAGTAACTCTTGGTACTCTATGTTCAATATTTGCATTTGTAATGGCACCAAACAGGAATTTGCAAAGTACTTGTCCTGAGAATACAAAGATGAAAAATATCAAATTTCTTCCTTCAGGGAGTTCAACCTTCTAGGGGAATATACTTAGACATTAAGTCTACAAACTAGACACCCTAAGGAAAATAGAGAGATGTTGGAAAAAATTCAAAATTCTCAATAAAATATCACACCCATCAGATTGGCCAATATGACAAAAAATGAATATGATCAATAATAGAGGGGATAAGGGAAAACTTGTATACTAATGCATTGTTGGTGGAGTTGTGAACTAATCCAACCCTTCTCAAGAGTAACTTGGAATTACAGCCAAAAGGACAATAAAACTGCACATATTCTTTGATCAAGCAATACCACTGCTAGACTTGTATTCTAATAAAGGACAAAAAACCCACATGTACAAAAATATTTATAGCAGGTTTTTTTGTAGTGGTAAAGAATTGGAGTTTGAGGGGATGCCCATCAATTGGAGAATATCTGTGTTATATGAATGTGTGAGTACTATTGTTCTGTAAAACATCAGTGGTCAAATTTCAAAAACAGCCTGGAAAGACTTGTATTAACTGATGCTGAATGAAGTGAGCAGAACCAGAAGAACATTGTACACATTAACAACAGCATTGTGTGATGATCAACTATTTATGGACTTGCTCTTCTCAGCAGTACAATGATCAAAGACAACTCCAAAGGACTTATGATGGAAAATACCATCCACATGCAGAGAAGAAACTATGTAATGTGAATGCAAACCAAAGCATACTATTTTCAATTCTTTATGCTTGTTTGGTTTTATGATTTCCCCCTCATAGTTTTTCTTCCTTTGTGTTCTGATTTTTCTTTCACAACTTGATTAATATGGAAATATGTTTAACATAGATACATATAAATAACCTATATTAGATTATTTGCTGTCAAAGGAAGAGAGGAGAGAAGAGAGGTAGAAAGAAAAATGTGAGACTCAAAATTGAGGAAAAGATTGTTGAAAATTACATGTAGCTGGAAAATTAAGAAATTTATTTTTAAAAAGAACAATGACCATTCAAAAGAGATCAGAAAAACAATCTACCCAAGAAAAATAGTTGAGCAATATGTATTGCACCAATTGACATACACATGGGTACATATTCCACTGAAATGGTCATGAATAGAAAATCAATGTACCATGACATGAGAAATTACAAAATGCTTTAAATAATCCCAAATTGTTCTTTGATCCAAAAGAGCCACCTTTTTAATACCAATATTTTCTCAGTGATGCTATAGGAAACCAAATCATTAATAACTATGATTCGTAATGGATCAAAATGTTGGATGATACCAAGGGACAATGGAAAAATAACTTATAGATAAAACTAGACTGCAGAGTATAGTCAACAAGAATTTGTGCTTAAGCAAAGTGTTAATCCAGGAAGAATTTCCATAAAAAGAGAAGGGCTAGTCATGAAGCAAGAGGAAAGGAAAATAAATAGACATCTCAAATGCTACACTGGGACCCACAGAACAGCTAGAGATCTATATGATTTCAGTCAATCAACAAATATTTTGAATGGCAAGTACATAAAGAGAAAAGAGAGCACAGGGGGCAGCTAGGTGGTGCAGTGGATAGAGCACGGTCCCTGGAATCAGGAGTACATGAGTTCAAATCCAGCCTCAGACACTTAATAATTACCTAGCTGTGTGGCCTTGGGCAAGCCCCATTTGCCTTGCAAAAAGCTTAAAAAGAGAGAGAGAGAGAGAGAGAGAGAGAGAGAGAGAGAGAGTGCACAATGCCTAGAAGAAGAATTCTTCATGAGAGACAATAAGCCACAAAGCCAAGATGCAAGACAGGAGTAGTCCAGTGATGCTATCTACCTAACAGAGGTATTGTGTTCAAAGAGAGCCATGTGAGGATGCTACTAAGAAGAGAAAAAGGCTCTGCTCTACTAGAGGTATGATTTTCCTTGTTCATGTGCATTCATTCCCTATCAGTATGGCTTTCTACTAGTATGCCCTATGTGTGTATGTATACTCTGCCCACTGATTATGTATGTGTGTGTGTCTGTATGTGGCAGACTATAACTTGGGTTTATGAAGGGACTAGTTTATAATGACTCTTCCTTCTTACTATACTCATTGTACTTCTTATTGTACCATTTCAGTAAATGCCTTAAATGAGCTTAATAAAGTTAACTGTTTTCTGAAGTTATTAACTATTAAATTTCAATACATTGACTTGTGAGCTATAGTTTTAGAAATGTATATTCAATCCTTGAACCTATGGTAGATGGAGACCCATCCTGCAAGTACTGAGTAGGAGAGGATAAATCCCAGAAAAGGGAAAGCTACATGCAAAATAGATGCAATATAAATATGACTGGTGAAGTTAATCACCATTTTTATCCTGAGGAATCATTCTAGCAGCAAGGGGATCATAATCCTCATGTATCAAGTAATAAGAGCTGAGTCTCTAAAAAACTATGAATCTAGGAGTCAGAGTCAAGGAAAATATGAATTCCAGACATGGAGGGAGGATATCCAAGACAATGGCACAGAGAAAGGAGATAATTATATATGAAGGAAAAATCATTAATTTTATTGCATTGTTGAGTGCACAGAAGAGAATAAGACTCAAAAGATAGACTGAGATTAGTTTATGAAATGCTATAAATGTCAAAGGAATTTCTATCAATAATGAACTATTTAAGTTTATTGAGATGAGGAGTAATAGGATTACATTTGGCTTTTAAAAGAATCCATTTGACATGTCTGTAGAAGGAGTGGAGTAGGAGAAAACCTGAGGCCTTGAATGAGGGTTTGAACAAGAGTTTGAACTGCACGTTTGGATGAAGAGAATAAACGAGGCATGAAATGAGAAGACTTGGGACTTGATTGGAGATGTAGACAGAATGAAAGGGGAGAGTCCAAGATAAAAACGGGGTTGTGAACCTAGATTACTAGAGGGATGAAGGTGCTTTCAACAGTAATATGGAAGTTTACTTCATGGGGAAGATAATGAATTTTATTTATTTTGCTTTAAACAAACTGAGTTTGAAATACTACAGAACAACCAGCTGGTAATGGCAAATTTATGAAGTAGGTCTGGAGCTCAGGAAAGAGAATATAGCTGATTATAGGCTGAAGATTAGAAAGACAAAGAGAAGACGGTGAATGCAATCTTATGGAGAAGATGAGAAGCCAAGGGATTGAAGGCAATATGTTGTGGGGTCAACTTTGGTGAGGAGGAAATTATCTCTTCATGAGAAACAACACTGTGTGAATAAGAGATGGTGTCAAAAGCCGGTGAGAGAAGGACAAGCGAGAAAGGGGAGCTAGTGCCTAATAGCTTCAATATTCTCTGAAAAGAATTAAATAGAGCCTAATTCCTAAACTGAAAGCACAAGAGAAAGGTGAGGTATGGAGGAAACAAAGACATAATAGAAAGCAAAGTTTAGAAGGTCTTGCAGTGAAGTCTCAGTTAAGATTAGATAACCTAAATTTCTAGATTTCTAGCATATTGATTGGCTAAATTAATGAAAAGAAAATAAGCAATATCACATGAAAGGAAAGAAAAAGTTGGAAGGAAGGACAAAAGGAAAAAAGGAGAGAGGAAGGAAAGAAGGAGGGGGAAAGAAAGAAGGGAGGGAGGGAGGTAGTGAGGGAAGGAAGGGAAAAAAGGAAGAAAGGAAATTAGGATAAATAGAAAAATAAATGGATATAGATAGATAGGTGCTAGATATTGTACTAAATGTTGGGGATACAAAAACAAATATGCAAAACAGTCCTTTTCTTCAAGGAATTTAGATTTAATGGGGAAAAAGCAAGATATGGGGAACTGGAAGGAGGAAGGGGAGTAGGAGGATGAGTGGTATCAAAATTAATGGAAATTGACCTTAAAGATGATGGAATATTTATTACACACCTATTATGTGTTAGACTCTGTAGTTTACAAATATTATCTCCTTTGATTCTCACAACTCCTCTGGGAGGCAGATGCTATTATCCTGATTTTACAGTTTGGGGAAACTGAGGCAGAGAGCCATTAAGTCATACAGCTAGGAAATGCCTGGGGCCAGATTTGAACCCCAAAGAATAAAAACAAATCAGCCTATACCAATCTTTCCTGTTCTTATTTCCTTTCTTTTTTTTAATGTTTCCATGTAGTGTGCATGTGCTATGCCTGCTTACTGCATCACACAGCAATAAAGATCCTGATTGCATAATTTCCTAAGTATCAGTTTTCTTGAAATCCTAAACTGGGGTATTTGCTTCCACCTGAGCCCCTGAGATCTAATCTTTGCTTTTCAAACTTCCACCTTTTTCCTTTTTCTCAACCTGATCATTTGAGCACCTCATTTCTTTGCTGAGAATATTGAGAACAATTGCCATGAGTTCTCTCTTCTACAGTTCACCCAAAAACCCTTAATACCATCCTCCTCTTTTCCATTCTTTCCTTCAGTCTCTGATATCAAGGTTGTCATTGTTTTGCAAAGAACAACTCTCTCTTTCTATGTCCTTGATCGCAACTCTTCCTATATTTTCCTCAATCATTCCTTCTCTCTCTCTCTCTCTCTCTCTCTCTCTCTCTCTCTCTCTCTCTCTCTCTCACATCTTCAGTTCTCACTATCTACTGGGTCCTTTTCCTTCTGCCTTTAAATAAGTTTCCTCAACCTATTAAAAAAAATTCTACCCCTCCTCTCCTGAAGTTATTGACCTATATCTCTCTTCCCTTTACTGGGGAAAAAAAAAAGCTCTAGGAGGAAAAAACCCTCAGAATTCTTTAGATGTTTTCTTTTTACATCTTCAACATTTCCCAATGTATCCCTCTTCTCTTCCTCCCTTTCTCAACATCCTCTTATAGCAAAGAAAAACAAAAAAGGAGAGGGGAAAAAAACAAAGCAAACCAGCATGTCCCCCAAAAAGTCCAACATTTTATACAATATTTTACAGTCCCCCACTTACGCAAAGATGACAGTCCCTTTTCTGGAAACAAGTTGGGTTTCAATTATTTTCCATTGTTGTTTTTGACTACATTGTTGTAGTCATGATTCTTGTTGTTCAGCCCTGGTTCTGCTTACTTCACTTCATATGTTCATACAAGTATTCCACGTATTCATCACACTTCATTTCAAATCCATTTAGGTTGTCGATTTTGTGTCCATATCCCTTTTTGGATGACAAAACACTTCACCACAAGAGTCCTGTGAATTAGGTAGCACAGATATATTATTTCTAGTTTATACATAGGATTCATATAAAAGTGAAGTGACTTCCCCAAGGTGACACAACTGGCATCAGCATCAGGATTACCAGGAAAGATGAGTTACATTTTGGGGGTAGTGACTTTGAAATGGCTATAGAACATTCACTTGGAAACCAAATTAAATATTACATAAATTTAAGTTGAAAACTCATGTTATGTGTAATTACAAAAAAATTAAAATACTATAAGCTGGAAAAATAATGCATAACCTATATCAGAAGGGAAGGGAGAGAGTAAAAAAATTTTGGAATGCAAAATCTTACAAAAATGAAAAGTTTAAAACTATCTTTACATGTAATTGGTAAAAATAAAATACAATTAATTAAAGGTCAAGGAAAAGGCTGAGATTGAGCTTGTAGATCTGTAAACCTTCTGCATTTAGGTGATCCTTAATACTCTGAAAGCTGATGAAGTCAAGGGAGAGAGAGTCCCCTGGCTCAAAGGCTTCAGCTCATGTTCCTGAACCACAAATCACCAAAATGATTGGTCTCTGCTGATTGAGGTCAGGGCTAGCCAGCCCAAGCAGTGGCTAGTTGTTAACCATGGAAAAAGGCAGAAACTCAGGAAAAAGGCAATCTCCCAGAAGCAGGGAAAGAGGGCCTAGAGAAGGACCCTGAATCAGGAAAAAAATCTCATTGAGTGGGAGATAATCCTTAAATGATTGATTAGTCTAAAAAATACTTCAATTCATTATCCTAGGCTGTCTTTTTTATTTTGTCTCTATTAGTTTAATTAGCTTAATGTCAGAAACCAGTTCCTGATTCATGAACTCACAAACTCAGGCCTTTTGACTTCTTTTAATTTTTTTTCCCATTACACACTGTTCTGGACATAGATGAAAAAGTCAACTTTAAAATCAGGAAGACCTGGGTTCAAGTTGTCCATTGCTACTTCACATTGACTATGGGATTTTGATCAAATTGTTTAACTGTTCAATGTTTTAGGCAACTAAAACTGAAAAGAAAGCACTTAATCTGCATTGTGAAAGGAAATTTCCTCACTTTGAGATTTCTCCTTCCAATAAATTACTGACCCAGAACTAATCCCAGTGATTATAGCATTCATAATTTTTAGAAAAGGGATAACTTCCAGTATGATGTGGGGTTTGTCATTTCTCATTAGAAGGAAGGAAACAAATATTTATCAAGCACTATATTTTCTCATTTAATTCTCACAACAATCCTTAGAGATAGGTGCTATTATTATTATTCCAATTTTACAGTTGAAAAAACTGCAGTAAACAGAAGACTTTGTAAGGTTATGCAATTAGAAAGTATCTAACAAGAAAATAAAGGCTCTGCTCTACCAGAGGTATGATTTTCCTTGTTCATGTGCATTCCCTATCAGTATGGCTTGCTACTAGTATACCCTATGTGTGTGTTTACTCTTCCCACTCATCATATATGTGTGTGTGTGTGTGTGTGTGTGTGTATACACATATATATAATCATTGACTTTCTGATCTGCTTTTTCCATTTGACCTAAACAGGTTTTTAAAGATATTATTTTCTTTGGTATCTCCTTCACCAAGCTGCTGATTTGGTTTTCATGATTTTCCCACATCACTCTCATTTCTCTTCCCAATTTTTCCTCTACCTCCCTTACTTGCTTTTCAAAATCTTTTTGAGCTCTTCCATAGCATGAGACCATGTCATATGTTTTTTGGAAACTTTGGATACAGAAACTTTGACTCTGTCATCTTCTGAGTATATACTTTGATCTTTCATGGAACCAGAGTAATTGTTTATGATCAGATTCATTTTCTTCTGTTGTTTGCTCATTTCCTCAGTCTATGACTTTATTTTAATTCTTTCTTAAAGTGGGGATCTGCTTCCAGGATAGAAGACTTACTTCCCCAAGCTTTCGAGAATTGTTTTTGTAAGGCAAAGGGGGTAAATGACTTGCCTAAAGTCACACAGCTACATAATTATTAAGTGTCTGAGGTCACATTTGAACTCAGAACCTCCTGATTCTAGGGCCAGTGCTCTATCCATGCTTTTGAGAATTTTTGCAGCTGTTTTCAGGGACAATTGCCCATCTAGGGGCCTCAATTTCTTCAAGGTCTTATGAGAGTATCTGCTCTCCTGGTCTGTGCTCTGGTCTGTGGATGACCACAGGCAATCCCCTTACCCTGGAACTATAAGAAGGGGCCTTGTTCTGCTGTGGCAATGAAGTGTCTCTTTCTGAAATTGGAATCTGAGTATGGACAAAGCAACAGAATCCTGCCTCAGAGATAGCAGAGAAACCTCTGCAGTCTCTCCTGACCCCCATTACCATCCATGGGCTGAGCTCTCTAGAAGCAACTGCTGGGTGACTCCACAGGCCTGCTTCTGGTTCCCAAGGTTGGGGATGCTCTGAGGCCTGCACTGGCCTGGGCTCTGTGTTTACTCTAGTTGGGCAGGATTTTCCTGCTGACTTTCCAAGTTGTCCTTGGCAATCCCTGGACTGAAGGATCTGAAAACCAAGGATCCAAGTGTTCCTAGGGACTTAGGCTCCCTGCAGGTTGTACCTAGATGACTGGAGCCATCCAGCAACCAGTGCAGGCCATGCTGTACTGTGGCCCTTTTCTAATCCCAGTGGAACAGACCCTTCTCCCAAAGCTTCCAAGTTGTCTTGAGTCAGAAAAATTGTTTCACCTTGTCTTTCTGTTGGTTTTGCCACTCTAGAATTTGGTTAGAGCCATAATTTAAAGGCTTAATTTAGAGAGTTTCCTGATTTTCTTGCCATCACTCCACTATCTTGGTCCCATCCCCAAGAGTCCATATTGCCTTTTCTTATGCTTAAGAATTACTTAAATACTGTATGTTCACTGTTATTAATTCATTTCAGTTATGACCAGCACTTCATGATCCCATTTGGGGTTTTCTTAGCAAAGAAACTGAAGTGGTTTTCCATTTCTTCTTTAGTTCATTTTACAAATGAGAAGACTGAGGCAAACAAGGTTAAACGACTTACCCAGAGTCACAGAACTGGTAAAGAAGCCAGATTTTAACTCAGGAAGATGAGTCTTTCTGACTCCAGACCTAGTACTCTATCCTTTGTGCCACCTAGTTGACCCTAATTATATTGTGGTATCTTATAAATTGACCCTTTGTATTTAAAAATATTCCCAAAATTGAGGTTGACTTGCTTTGATATTTCAATGGATCTATAACTTAATTAATGTGATACTCCCTCCTTTGATACAGATTTTAATCAATTCACGCCTCCTTGACCTGTGCAATTCTTATCCATGGCTTTCTATGAATTCACTCTAGTTGCTCAGCCCAGAATAGTGGAGAACTTCTGGTTCCTTTCTTATTTTGTTGTAGTCTAGAAGAGGTTGGAAATACAGAGTAGACCTGGCTAGTCCATCTGTTGCTATCTTTCTTCTTTACCAAATGATGAACTCTATGTGACTTTCTTTGCTTTTTTGCTCTTGTAACAAACATTTCCATAACATTGTGCAATAAAAATATGATTGTACATGAAACTGCAAATCTATTATGTACAACTTGCTATTCCTTTTAAATATATAATCAATATATCATGTAAATCCTTTTTCTTTCTTCTCCCTGTCATAGAAATGGCTACCATTAGAAACAAATATATGTGTGTGTGTTTGTGTGCAAAATTATTCTTTATATACTTCTATTTATATGTGATAAATATATGAATATATGACTTTTTAAAAACCATTTCTCATTTGCAAGTCATGTTGTCCCAAACATATATACATATATGCTTTATTTACATGACTTCCCATAATCCTTTAGGTCTTTAAAAATTCTGATACTCATATTATAAATTTCCATAATTCACAGTCACATGGCCCTCTGATGTTACTGGTTAGAGTTGTCCTTGTAGAGTTGTATAGACTCAGAGACTCACCTAGAGCACAGCAAATGTGACTTGAACTCAGGTTGTCCCAATACAATAACAGCAACAATCTATCAAGAACCTATTAAGGGCCAAGGACATTGTGCTAAGCATTGGGAATACAGGGGGGGGGAGGGGGGAACAGTCCTCATTTTCAAGGAATCCACTGTCTCTTAGGAGAAACAATAATTACATAATTATTTACAAACAAGCTCTATATAAGATAAATTTGAGATAATTTCAGAAGGAAGATACTAACAATAAGGGGAGTAGGAAAGACCTCACAGAAAATAGGGATTTAATAGTTAGAACAGAAAGAAATGAGCAAAGACAGGAGATGCAGTTGAGTAGAGAAAGAATTCTAGCTTTAGAGGACAACCAGTAAAAATATAGATATTTAAGAAGGAAGCCAGTGTCATTCAATCACAGAATAAGGGGGGGAGGGGATGTAAGGTCAGAAAAGAGGATAGATTACAAAGGGCTTTGAATACCAAACCATGATATTTAATTCTAGAAGCAACAGAGAGCCACTAGAGTTTATGGATTGAGGGTGGGGATGGGGAAGGTGACATGATCAGTTTGGTCTTATCACTTTGGTAGCTGAACAGAGTGGAGAGAGACAGGGCAGGCATAGCCCTCAGCAGGTCATTGCAATAATCCAGGTGTAAGGAGACAAAGACCAGCAACAGAATGACAAGTGTCAGAGCAGAGGAGACCCCTGTAAGAAATGCTTCAAAGATAGCATCAACAAACCTAAGGGGGTGGCTAGGTGGTGCAATGGATAGAGCACCAGCCCTGGAGTCAGGAGTACCTGAGTTCAGATCCTGCCTCAGACACTCAATAATTACCTAGCTGTGGCCTTGGGCAAGCCACTTAACCCCATTGCCTTGCAAAAAAAAAAAACAAAACACAAGCCTTAGCAACATATTGGATATGATGGATGAAAGACAGTGAGGACTCCAAGATAACACCTAATTTTTGAATTTGGGAACTGGAAGGGTACTGGTACCTTTGATAGCATTACAGGAGTTAAGAAGAGGAAAGGATCTTGGAGAAAATATAATGATTTTATATTACAGAATTATAAGTAGATGCTATTTACATTTTAAACCATTGTTTTGCTAAGACATATGCCCTGTAATAAAATAAAATAATTTTTACAATTATCTGCTCTAATTTCGTCCTAATTAGTTCTAGGTCTAGATCATTTTCTACTTGCAAAGCTTACTCAAGATATAAGTTTTGATAGACTAACTCAATGGGCTACCAATCTACAGCATGCCAAAAATTAAAAAAGAAAATATTTCCATGTTCAAAGACAAAGATTATGGGGGAGTATTGAATCTCTATTATTCATAACTTAGCTTAAGAATATGATGAATTCAGATGTTACTTTCAAAATCATAATAATTATATATATATATATATGTGTATATATATATATATATATATATATATATATATATATATCAGCCCTGCCTCACTTAAATTCAATTCACTTGCAAATCAAGAAATCACCTTCCTTATGTCATTGGTGCTCTTCAATAATGAAGGACAAATAAAAATAAAAATGTACATAGTACAGTAAAGGTTGCAAAAGGTTCACAAAAACCCTGAGAGGTAGATGCAACTATTATCACCACTTTACAGAGAAAAAACTGAGGCAAACAGAGGTTAAGTGACTTGTCAAGGGTTATAGTAAATGTCAGAAACCAGATTTGAACTTGGGTTTCCCTGACCCCACGTTTAAATATTCAAAGTCTGTTAGCTATTTAGCTAATTAGTTCTCTTGAGTCTCACAATAATCCTGTGAAGTGGTTACAAGTGGTATTATCATGCACATTTCATAGATGGGGAAACTGAGGCTAAAAATGTGATCGGTTCAAGGGCACACAGCTAATAATTGTGACAGACCAGACTCAAGCCCAGGACCCCCACTTCGTGGTCCATATGCTTTTCATTATAGATCCTGGTGAATCCTCACTATCCCTTCTTACTTTCCATTGCTATTATTGACATCAATAGCCAATAGGAAGGTACTATTCCCTTTTCATTATGGTATCTACCAGTAGTTCATTATGAGACTATCAGTAGTTCAAAAAATAAAATATTTAGAGCAGAAAGGAATCTTGAAGATAATCTATTCCAAACCCCCCCATTTTATAATTGAGGGAGCTGAGAAAACTCAGAGGGAGTTGTCCAAGTAGTAAATGAAAATGGTATGATGTGAACCCAGCCAGTCCCATAGCTCCCTCCCTGTGGTAGGCACTGTTATGTAAAACCAGGGAAGACAGTGCTCCCAGTAATGGTAAATTCAACCCCACTGATAAGTGTGAAAGGGAAGTTGTTTTGTGTAAGGTGAAAGAGGGTTTGAGGTAATTGGTAATTCTTGATTTTCTCCTAGACTATTTTATAAAGGACCTATCAAGATATTCTCCTGGTGAGGGATGGGAATTCAGAGAAACATGGAGGGATTTGCATGAACTGATACTCAGTGAAATGAGTAGAACCAGAAAAATACTGTATACACTAACAGCAACATGAGGGCAATGATCAACCTTGATGGACTCGCCCATTCCATCAGTGCAACTATCAGGGACAATTTGAGGCTGTCTGCAATGGAGAATACCATCTGTATCCAGATAAAGAACTGTGGAGTTTGAATAAAGACCAAGAACTATTAACTTTAATTTAGAAAAAAACTGATATATTATTGTCTGATCTCACTATCTCTTATACTCCATGTTTCTTCCTTAAGGATATGATTTCTCTCTCATCAAATTCAATTTGGATCAATGTATACCATGGAAACAATGTAAAGACTGGCAAATTGCCTTCTGTTGGGTGTGGGGGGAGGGAAGTAAGATTAGGGGGGAATTGTAAAACTCAAAATAAATAAAATCTTTTTTTAAAAAATATATTCTCCTGGTTCTGGTATTTAGTAGAATAGGTGATATACTTCTTGGTGAGTCACATAGCATCCTAGACAACTCCTTAAGCTTTTACATTTCAGAGAAGGTAGTAATGTGCTTTGGTAGAGGGCGTTTACTTGCCAGGAAGAACTCCATATCAATGAAATCACAAATCTAATCTCTATCCCTCTCCTTATGTTTGTTGATGACTATTAATATGTGATTACTAGGAAATGACCCTCATGGATATGGACTATGGACCAAGAACTAGTATCATACTTATAATAAACAGTGTGAGTCAGAGAAAGAAATTGGAGAGTGCTGAGAGAATGAGTCCAAGTGTTTGTGTCTGCAATGAATCCTGTCAATTTGACAGTTTATGGATCCTTGAAAGTTTGGGATTATAGATCCAAAAAGTGTTGAGTTTGCCTGAGAGAACTAGGGGAGAAAGGAAATTTGTGGTCATTGTAGAAACACTGTAGGCCTCTTTCTTCTATTGCTGAGAGGTGAGGTAAAGTATAAATTAGAACCTTGTGCCTTGCCCATGAAATAATTCAAGAATCAGGTGGGCATGAAGTCATGGCTGATTGTAAATTTGAATGGTGCCATTTTGAATTCCTAGAGTAGTCTCTACATTGAAAAGAGAACAACTAGAGGAAAGCATATTAGGGTAGGTCTGAAAGTGGGTGAATGACTTCCTCAATAAATTTCAATCAGATCTCCTTGTGTCATTCTTTTCAATGAATGAGAAAAGAGTAGTTCACTATCAAAGTAGGGGAGGACAGCCCTCTCACCCAAGCCCATCACAATTCATAAGAACCAACTTATTTTAAAGCAAGCAATGAAAAGCACAAAGAAAATAAGAGATTTTAATCTAGCCTGCTTATAATTTTACTACTATATTTGACATTAATCATTAACATGAATAGCAAAGTCTACCCTAAAGTTCAAAATGTAACTCTGAATAACTGCTGCTTTATCTATCTGGAAATTAAGTAAATATTTAAACAGATTGGTGTCTAAGGAACCAGGAAATGTAGGAGTTTGGGGTCTGGTCCAGAAGTGGACATAATATTAGTAGAATTCTCAAGGTATGGTTTGCTATTAAATAACAGCAAATCCATTCCAATCCAAAAGGCACAAAAACTACTTGGCAAAAGAGTATCCCAGAGATTTCATTAGGGAATATGGGAAATCTACTGAGATTGGGGCTAAAAGGGGAATGAATAAGAGTGAGAGGCAGGATAATAATTTAGAATACTCACAAATGATAAGAAAGCCTCTAAGTTATCATAAGCCTAACTCCCTCATTCATGATGTCTTCCACAGAAGTCTCTTCAGGTAGAGGGACATTTCTTAGATTAAATGAAAAGTTAAAATCACAACTCACTGACTCATTTGAACAATGATTGTTGAGGGTGTATTCCAATGGAGTCTATCTTACTATCTATCATAAATTTCAGACCAAGTGGAGCCTTTAGCAAGCACCTAAGGGTGACCATGTTTTGTTTTTTAAGTCATTAGGCTTCAAGAACAACAAATACTTGAAGCATTCATCTATAATATAACTTTTGAAAAGCAGTAATTTTCCTGCTAATGAATTCTTTTATTGCTACTGAGTGAATGGTGAGTCATATGATTTTCCTTTATCCAGAATTGCATATTTGGAGTTGAATGAAGTAAGATGGGCCCTCATACAAGGGGGCACTTGCAGGATACTTCTGTGGTTAAATGAAAATAGTACATTCAAGATTGTGTTCACCTTGCTTCATCAGATTTTAGTACCTTTCACTAATGATTCCTTCAAAGATTAAGACCGCTAGTTCAACCCCCAATACTCTACCTCTAAGTACAAAGACCAGACTCCTAATATTGCTATTTTGTCTGCTTCATGAATAACTCTGCCCAATACAAGACAGAAATGTACAACTTTAGTTGTACTTTAGTAGTCATTAATTAAGTGATAATGGATACCCTGGGTGATAGGGATCCTGGGAAAGTGGATTGAACTATGTGGCTCCAAGGCTGACATGTGAGAGAATCATGGAGGACTAGGTAGTCAAGGTCTTCATCTTTTGTTCACATTGATTCCTAATTGGAGGCTAAGGGTCTGGGTCCTAGAGTAAATAAGACTGGACAAGCAAAGGCTCTCCCCTTTGGGATCAAGATCAATGCAGAGATTTTGCTGAAGCCTCCTTTCAAATACTTGTTTATGGAGGATGTGAATGTACATCTGTACATCAGAGATATTATATTAGCTCTGCTGAGTTGAACAAGTTTGACTTCCTTGTGAAGACAGCAGAGTTTGGGAAGAGGACCTTTCCCAACTTGGCTATGGAGCCATGATACCCTGCTACAGTGAGCAGAGGAACAGATGAACACCTAATCAAGGATAAAGCAGTTCCTGCTGCCCAATGATTCTCCTCAGGCTAATCAGAACATTCATCCCTCAAAGACCAATATTGCATGCTGAAATGGATCACAAGAGATATATAGTCTAACCTATACCTGAACCAGAATCTTTATAGAACCTAAGTGATAAGTAGTCATTTCACCTTTTCTTAAAAATGTCAAGTGAAAGCAGACCAGTTGAATTAGTTCAAAATGCTAAGAAATATTTTCTTATATAAAGATTAAATTGCTTCTATTAATTTCTCTTCATAGTCCCTAATTTTACTCCTTGTAAATTAAAAAAAGATCTAATACCTCTGAATGTCCAGTCCTTCAAAAGTCTGAAGACAACTATTATATTCCATCCCTCCCCAAACAAGACATCTTTTCTCTAGGATAAATATCCACATTCTCTTCAAATAGAGATCATTATGAATTTTAAAAATAGGAGGAGTGGTTTTCTTGGGAAAAATAAGTGCTTGAATTCAAGACACTAATATCATAGATGTATCTGAGAAGATGGTGGCTCTTTTAATCAAGCAATGAGTCACTGCTGAGGAAGTCTCAATATTTCTATTTTTTTTAGTAAAGATACACTGATGGCACTGTGGATATATAGATATACCTTATTTGTCCAGAGGAGTGAAAACTCTGCCAATGCAGGGACAAGGGTCACATCATTGAATGAATGGTTTGTACCTGTTACCATTGTTAAAAAAAAATTCCTGTCTGCCTGGAGTCATGTAGACTTATCTTCCTGAGTTCAAATCCAGCTTCAAATACTTCCTAGCTTTGTGACCCTAGACAAGTCACTTAACCATTGTTTTCCTCAGTTTCCTCATCTGTAAAATGAACTGGAGAAAGAAATGCCAAACTACTTCAGAATCTTTAACAAGAAAACCTCAAATGGGGTTACAAAGAGTCAGATTCAACTGGAAAAAAAAACTGATCAACAAAATACATACTGAGGCAATATGATATCCTGAATCACCATCAACAAGTTATTTAATCTTTCAATGGGTTCAAGAATTCTCTATTGGGGGGGGGAAGCTAGGTGGTTCAGTGGATAGAGCACTGGCCCTGGAATCAGGAGAAACTGAGTTCAAATCCAACCTCAGACACTTAATAATTACCTAGCTGTGTGACCTTGATCAAGTCACTTAACCTCATCATTGCCTGGTAAAAAAAACAAAACAAAGAAAAAAAAGAATTCTCTGAGAAGATAAATGACTCAGACATCGACCTGCTTTGGTAGAGAAAAGTTCTTCCTTGTGAGTTTCTTGTATCGATGAAAGCACAAGTCCTACATAAAAAATGTTATATATTAGACTTTCTAGTTGAGTGACATGGGAAAGAAGATAAGTAAAGATGGTTTATACCTGAGCTCTCTTTGAATTGTTTTGTTTTGTTGGGTCTGAGGGGCCATGGAGGGACAGTGTTGAGTGGTACTATTGCCTTGAACTTTTTTGCCTTTATTTCCCCAGCATTTAGTTCAGTGATTGAAAGCACTTAAAATGTTTGTTGATTGACTAAAATGAAATCCCAGGTGGGAGCAGAAATAAAGAGTGTCAAATTTGTGATAAGTTTATGAAGTGTTATATATGAATTATCTTTTCACATTATATATATATATATATATATATGTATGTATGTATGTATGTATGTATTTAGTTGAAAGAAATCTAGCCCATGATGGAATCAAAAGAGAACAAAGCAGCTTCCTATTTTCCTAGGCAAGTGAGACAAACTCTATACTTTTTCAACCTATCTTTACACATGGGGATCAAAATCTCATTATTATAATATTAATAATGGTCTACAACCATGAAGCACTCCATTTAAAGGTCTGACTTTTTAAATGTTAAACTATTCATGAGGATGGCAAATATGCCTTATATACAGAGGAGTGAAAACTCTACCAAGGCAGGTGGAAGAATCACATCATTCAGTAAATGGTTTATGCCTATTACTATTGTTTAAAAAAAATCACCCCCCTATCCCCACCCCCAAGGGAAGTGACTGTAGTTATCTCTGACTTACCTATAAAGAACAGGAAGGCTGAGTGTCCCCAGAGGCAGTCCATCCAGTCTATAAAAGTCCTCTCTCCCAGGAGGCAGATCTCACTCCACCAGCTGTAAGCACTGAAGAGTCCAGTGTTCTGTCCTTAAACCCAATCATGGATTTCTCTCGCAAAAGTTTCCAAAGAAGCAGCAGCTCCTCTGGCATGAGTAGTCTCAGCATGAGTGGGGCCAGTCTTAGGAAGGGGACAAAGCAAGGGTTCTATTCTCCCAGTGTCTATGGTGGGGCTGGAGGTCTGGGAACCCGGATTTCAAGCACCAGCTCTGTGATTAGCTATGGAGGTAGACTCAGTGAAGACTTCTCAGTTGGCAATGAAAAAAGCACAATGCAGAATCTAAATGACCGTCTAGCCAGCTACCTGGAAAAGGTACGATCTCTGGAACAAGCCAACTCCCAACTGGAATTCCAGATCAGGCAATGGCATGAGAAGAATTCTCCTACCATGACCCGAGACTACAGTGCGTATTTCAAAACAATTGAAGATCTCCGGAATCAGGTGAGAGATGCTAGGTGACTTTTTTTTTGGAAGCAATGAATGGGGCTAAGTGACTTGCCCAGGATCACATAGCCAGTAAGTATCTGAGGCTATATTTGAGCTCATGTCTCCCTGACTCCAGGACCAGCACTTTATCTACCATGCCACCTAGCTGACCCTTGAAGGTGGGAGGGGGAGAGCAGGGAGAAGAATTCTTAAGGCAAATCCAATTTATGGGATTTCTTAGAGATAAAGATGGAGGGCAATAAGGTGGACCTCACAAGATTCACAGATTTACAACTGTAAGGGACCTCATCATTAAGGTACAAAGAATGGCTTGTCCTAGGTGACAGAGGAAGTATGAAAGATAGGAACTGAACCCAAGGTCTTGAACACCTGAATCCTCCTGCTTTCTACTGCTCCATGCTCTTTCCTGTGTTATCTCTGATAATGATGATTTAAATTCAATCTATAATTATTTCCTTATTTTGTATGTTCTTACCTGGCTACAGTTTCAGTCCAAAATGGATAGGATAGTCATCTTTTGTGGATCTGAATTTTGAGAAATGTAATAATAGCTGCCTCTTAATTACCTTGTTCATAAAGTTTTTCCCCAATAATTTCATAGATTTCCTTCATTCTCAGAAACCTTATAGATAAACACCAGTATATATTGAATCCCTATATAGATGAATACCTATATATTGAATATATATAGATGAACACCAACATATACTGAATATTTATATAAATGAATACCAATATATTGGGATTCAATATATTGAATAACAAGATATTGCCCAAATATGAGTAGTGAGAATGCAATGGAAAATGGTTAGCCATCCTTGGAAGAAGATTCAAAAATGTCTAAATTTATTTTAAGTCTATTATCCTTTCCTATCACCATTACTAGTTTTTTTTTCAGTGGAACTAATTGGGTGACAGTGACTTAAAATGTATGGAGCCTGAGACCCAGGTTCAAATATTACATTAAACACTTACTGACCTTGTGAATATCAACAAACCTTTTACCTTCTCTGAACTCTAGCTCCCTTATCAATAAAACAAAGACAAACTACTGCCAAATTTATTGGCTTATTGTGGGGCAAAGGGCTAGATAAACATGAAGTGTTATTACTGTAAATCAACATTGTAATCTCTCTATTCTTATTTTTTTTGCCAATCCTAAGATTTCAACCTTAGTGATAGATGGACCCTCAGAAGCATCATTTTCCATCCTAATTTTTCAAATAATAAAACTGGGATCCAGTAAAGGTAACTTTTCAAAGGTTTACATAAGCAAGGCAGCAGCAAAATCAAGTCTGTAACTTCAATCTGTTGACTATTGAGGCAGTATTTTTTTCATTTATGATGCTTCCAAGTCCCATCCATAAAAGCTAAGATACACAGGAAAGGTGGGGCTCTCTCTTCTATCAGTTCCAAGCCCTAAATAGACTTTGACCTTAACAGAAAGTTTATGATTCTGATAGGGAGCCTTTATCTTTGGAAAGTTCTCTTTCATTATCTTTTCCATTTTAGCAATAATTGACACTTAAAGGAAAGTTTATTTATCAGTGAGTCCACTTCTCTAAAGCTATATCTGAGAGCAGCTAGTTGAACCACTTGGCCCAACTATAATAAAAAGTTCCTAGGAGAGCCATGATGGGGACCCAAAACTCCTCCCATAGCAGGCAAAAGATGTTCTAATTTTTTTCTCCATCATGTCTAGGCTTCTGAAAACCTAACTTTATTAAAACAATCAGAATCTGGAAAACCATCCCTTTCACCCAAACTCCTCTTTCCATATAATTATCTGAATGAATTTCTAAGTTAACTCTTAACTTTGGGGAAAGTAAATGAGATCCTATAAGGATACCTTCATATACTGTAAAGCAATGATTGAATGTTAGTTGTAATGATATTTTTAAAACATTAACAAAGACAATTTGAAAGAGCTGTTCTCTAAAGTCAATCCCAATTAGTGAGGGGCATAGATAATGCTGCTGCTGGTGGTGGTGTCACATTCAAAAAGTACTGGATTTGGAGTCAAAAGACCTGGATTGAAATTCTGGATTGGGCATTTACCAGCAATGTGACTCTGGGCAATTTGACTTCTCCTTCGTATCTTTACTTATAAAATAAAGAGGTTGAATTATATGTCATTGAAGGTACGACTATATAAATGGGGGCAAGAGAGAGAGAGAGAGAGAGAGAGAGAGAGAGAGAGAGAGAGAGAGAGAGAGAGAGAGAGGAATTAGGTGCTCCTTAAGGTTCCTCCTTAAGATTATCATACTATGAGATCTCTTTGACCCTCTATAAAATGGGGGTCATCATTTTACTTTGGAGTGGCAGTTTGCCCTCAAAGTCAGTAAGACTTATGTTCCAGTCCTAACATGTCAATGCTCTAGGCAACTAAATAAGATTCTAAGTTGAAGAGAAGGTTGCCAATATGATTGGAGGAGGGAATCTCCTTTCCAAGAAGTTTCCCATGACAATTCAATCACAAGCCCTTTCTCTGTCCCAATCCCAACCACCAGGGAAGTTGAGAGGAATGAATAAGATACTATTGCAGATAGGTAGATAAGAAAAGAGGAAGATATAAAGGTAGATAGATGGATAGAGGGGAGGGGAGGGGGGGAGGGGAGGGAAGGGGAGGAAAGGAGAGGAGATGGAGATACATAGGCAGGTCTGACTAATTGATAGATATAGATAATGGGTGGCAAGTAATGGTGAAGAAAAATATGCATATTTATATATGTGTCCATATGTGTAATGTCCCAGAAGTCTAAGAGAATTTAACAGCTTAAAATTATGTATGTTTTTTTATATATACAAATAGAAACAAAGAATTGTGTATAGAACTATAGAAATATCTATTTTTTTAGGGGGGGCAGTAGTCCAGACCAAAAATTTCATTAGTTTGTGGAAACTCCCTCTACCAAAGCAGTTCAGCAGTTCTTCTATAATACATGGTCTTAGATTAGCCAGGGATCACTGAGAAGTTAAGTTCCTTATTTGTCCAGCATGCATTCATTGAGGGCCTGCTACCTGAAAGGAATATCATTAGGCACAAGTCCATGATCACATAGGGAATTTATATCCTGGTTAAGAAAACTTGAGCCCAGGTCTCTCCATACTACATCTCCAACTATTATGGATAGAGATGTCCTGGATGGTGGAATAGCCTCATTATCTATCTGGGTTCCAAGTCTACCTCTGATTTACATTAACATTGTGTACATGGGCTTGTCACAACCCCCAGACAAGTCTTAATGAGTTTTTAATATTACATCCCCATGGGCAATGAAATCACAGGTTTGGACCAAAGTCAGTCATCAAGTTTTAATTTTTTTATTTTTACTTTTAATTAAATTTTTAAAAAATTATTTTAAATTTTTTATTAAGTAACTACTATGTGGCAGATATTATGCTAAGCACTGAGGGCTAAATAGGAAGACAATCTCTGACCTTAAGTGCTTTCCATTATAATATAAGACAACATGTAAAAAACTACCAATGTACAGTAGGATATCCTTATGGCTAGAGGGATAGGAACAGGCTTTCTATAGAAGGTAGGACTTCTATTGTCTTAAAGAAGAAAGAGAAACTAGAAGGCAGAAATGCAGAGGTAGGAAGGGAGATCATTGCAAAACCATTCAAGATGTCAATGACCTGCCATGCTGGAAGGACTGCTGAGGACTAGCATGGCTGGATTCTAACATGCATGAAGGTCAATAAGGCAAGGAAAGATTGGAAAGTTAATAACAAGTCAGGTTGTCAGGAGTTTTAAATGTTAGAGAAGTTTATGCTTGATTCTGAAAGTAAATGGGAGCCAATGGAATTTTTTAAGTGGCTTAAAAGAGATATATATAGTGCAATAGCTCTAGGTTTGACCTTCAAGGATGGGGGATAGAGACTGAAAATATTATTTCCTTGGGTTAGGATGAGGAAATTCCCTTTTAACAGGCCAGCTCCTTCTCTACAATTTAAAAGTCTTAGAAAGTTGCTTAAAGCACTGAAAGGTAAGTGACTTGCCCAAGATCTTTCTAGCTTTGAGGTTAACTATCTACTTGAGCAACACTGCTATTTGTAATTCCTTTCACCTGTATTTTAAAAATACTTGATGTGATTATTGCCTCAAAAATATCAGACTCTAATTTAAGGTAATTGCATTTTTTAATTAATTTAACTATTGGAAGCTTCTGATCAGTTGTCTATTTCCCTCTCAACTTTTCTTCCAGATTAAGGCTGCCCAGATCTCCAATGCCCGTTATATCCTGCAGCTTGATAATAGTAAACTGGCCGCTGATGATTTCAAAGTGAAGTATGTCTGACCACAACTGTGAAAAATCTCTAAAGAATTAATTTGGGGAAGGGTGAAGCATTTGGGGTTAAGTGACTTGCCCAGGGTTACACAACTAATAAGTGTCTGAACCTGGATTTTAACAGAATTCTCTTGATTCCATAGCTGGTACTCTATTCTCTGTACCACCTAGCTGTCCCAAGAATTAATTTTCAATGAACAACTGAGCCTCCTTATGAGAACATAGGATAGCATCTGTTTTAGTCATTCTTTCCGGTTCCACAAATTTTCACACAACTGTTTATCTGAGAATCAATCATACAATGTGAGTTAGAAGTGTCCTTAAACCTTTTCTAGTCCAATCTCTCCCTACTGCAAACAAGTCCTTTTATAGCATTTCTGGCAGAGGGTAGTCTCGCTTAAATTCTTAATGATCAAGGTCACATTTGAACCCAAACCCAGGTCTTCCTGTCTTCAGTCACAACCTTCTATCCATTCAGCCATGCAGATACAGTGGAGCTTCAAAAAACAAACCTCATTGCTTTATAGCCAAATCAAAAAGATAATAGCCAAAGAAGGAATTGATCTTTGCATAACACTGACTTTTTTTCAATTAAGAAAAGGCAAGGGGCGACTAGGTGGTGCAGTGAATAGAGCACTGGCCTTGGAGTCAGGAGTACCTGGGTTCAAATATGACCTCAGACACTTAATAATTACCTAGCTGTGTGGCCTTGGGCAAGCCACTTAACCCCATGGCCTTGAAAAATCTTAAAAAAAAAAAAGACAAGTAGGTCTTTGCCCAGAGTCACCAAAAGTTCAATGTGCTGAGATCACATGTACTCCTTTAGCTGGTAGAATCAACAAAGTTCATCAGCAAGAATAATTAACTAAAATAGGAAGCTACGAAATGGCCTACTTTACCCCCACCCCAAAGCACACCCTTCATTTGCTCCTTTCTAGCCTCTGCCCACCTTCTTCCTTCTCTGGTATTGATTTGACAGTCTCCCATAAGCCAATAGCTCTATATTTCTTCCCTGTAGGGAGCCTTGTTCCCCAAGGTCTGAAAGTTTTTCCTTGGTATCTCTCTTCACTATATTCTTCTCCTCTCTCCTTCCCATTTGTCTTATAAAAAGAACTTGCCCCAGCACCCACAACTGGTCATTACTTACAACTGATTATCTTATAGATATGAAAATGAGTGTGGACTAAGAATGGCCGTGGAAGCTGATATCAAGGGATTGAATAAAGTCTTTGATAATCTCACCCTACAGAAGACAGACTTAGAGATGCAAATTGAAAGTCTGAGTGAAGAATTGACTTTCCTCAAAAAAAATCATGAGGAGGTAAGAAAAAGAGTCATCTCTTTTAGACCAGGTAGCTTTCCAACAGAAATGTGACAACAGAAAATATACTAGGATTGATGATGCTTCTGCTTCTGTCATTTTGATCCATTTTAAGTTTTAAAGCATATGTAGAAAGGTCTTTAGGCCAATTCTCAAGCTAGCTATAGGTACAAGAATGAACTTCACAATAAAATTGATAGTGATGCTGTTTCTCTTAGGAAATTGCTAACCTGAAAGGACAATTGGGTAAAACTGTCACAGTGGAAGTAGATGCTGCTCCTGGTCATGACCTTGGAACCATCATGAATGAAATGAGGCAGAAATATGAAATGTTGGCACAGAAGAATCTTCAAGAGGCCAAGGAACAGTTTGAGAAACGGGTAAGAAAGATCACATTTCCAGTTGGTCCCCAAAAGAGGAAACAGCTTAAATACTTTCTCTTTTATTTCTGTTTTTTTTTTTACTTTTAGATTGAAAGTCTGCAACAAGAGGTTCAAATAAGCACCACTGAGATAAAGAACAGTGAGACTCAAGTGACGGAGTTGAGACGCACCTATCAGAGCTTAGAGATAGAGCTCCAGTCCCACTACAGTATGGTAAATATATATGACATTTTATCAATAAACATTATATAATCTGGCATATACTAGTGACCTGTTTTCATGGTTATTGTACTAAGCCTATTAAGTCATTGGTGTGAGTAACTCTCAGTACAGAAACTCCCTCTGGTGCAGACCAACAACTTATCTATAACTTAGAGACAGAGTTGCCTGGCAGTTAAGGGACTTCCCACCAGTCAGTCACCCAGCTCACATATGTCAGAGGTAGCATTTGAAACCCAGAATTTTCTGATTCCAAGGCCAGACCTCACTCCATTACACTGCCCTGGGTTTCATATCTTTTAACATACATATATATCTATACATATATTACATATACACATGCATGTACCAATGTGGCATACACAATGTTTGACATATAATAAACTATAATTGGGGAGAGTTAAAACTGACCATTTCATTATTGCTGAAAACTCCCAGAAGTGAAATTCCCATTTATTTGATAATGTGCATCATAGATATTCAATTATTTTATTGTGTCCTACTCTCCATGACCCCATTTGAGATTTTCTTAGCAAAGATACTAGAGTGATTTGCCATTTCCTTTTTCTGTTCATTTTTATGGGTGAGGGTTAAGTGACTTGCCCAGGGTCATATAACTGGCAAATGGCTGAGCCTGGATTTGAAGCTGAATCTTCTTAATTCCAATCTCAGTGTTCTATCCACTGTGCCCCATATCATAAATGATTCATTTAAGATTTATAGTATTAGGGCGGCTAGGTGGATAGAGCACCGGTCCTGGAGTCAGGAGTACCTGAGTTTAAATCTGGCCTCAGACACTTAATAATTACCTAGCTGTGTGGCCTTGGGCAAGCCACTTTAACCCCATTTGCCTTACCAAAAAAACCTAAAAAAAAAATAAAGAATCAGACTTCACCTCAGGTAAGCCCTCTAGAAACTATGCCACTCTCTCTCAGGACATAATATAACATTGCTTATGGGTACAATATCTGTAATAATTCTTTTAATAATTTGTATTAGCATAGTACCCTGAATCTTCATGTTTCTTCAGTTAAAATGGTTTTTATTACTATGATCAATTATCATTTGAAATATTGGTTTAAAAATTATTTTAAATAAATATTAATGATAACTCCATTACTGATCAATTAAAGAAATTTTATTTTTTATAAAATAAACTTTTTTTAAAAAATTAAACTTTTAAAAGTCATCATTAAAGTCTTCTTAAATTAATTTTTGACCTCTTTTTAACTGAACTTTTGGAAGTCTAGAAAAGATAGGAAGACTGCAATCATATGTGATCTAGAATGGATCTAGTAACTACAAAGTAATAATGGAATAAATGATATTTTGAGATATTTACAAAAACTATAATGTGATATGAAAATATTTGTGATTTTTATTGATGACAAAATCACAGATGGATGCTGCTCTTACTACAGAGGTTTATTGCCTGCATTCATAATTGAAGGAAGTACTAAGACTCAGAGGTTAGTGAATACAAAGATGGATTTTTTCCCATCCAAGTTCACAGATTAGAAAATCTATCCACAGAGACCTCCATGGTTCCCAAGGTTTAGAGGAAAGAGTGTTAACAAAAGTCAGGAGATCCGGATTCGAACAATATGACCAGGGGAATTAACTTTTTGGGAGCCTCAGTTTGCTCATCTGTAAAATGGAAGCAAGGATGCTTGCACGATCTATTTCACCGGGTTATTGTGTAGAAAATACTCTGTCAACCTTAAAATGTCCGTACTTCTTGGATTAAATTCTTTATTTTTTCATTGAATGTAGAAGGAGGCTGTTGAGCGCACCCTAGAAGAGACCAAAGCCCGTTACGGTGCACAGCTGGCTCATATTCAAGGATTAATAAGCTCCATAGAGGCTCAGCTGATGCAAGTCCGATCTGACACAGAAAGACAAAACGAGGAATACAACGTCCTTCTAGGGATCAAGACCCACCTGGAGATGGAAATTGCCACTTATCGGCGCCTGCTGGAGGGCGAGGATGCCGGGTGAGCCCTGCCCTCTGGGATCAGTTCCCTGCTCTACAGCAAAGGCCAGTCTGGAAGCAGTGGAGCCTAAAAGGGAAAGAAGAGAAACCAGAACTGGACTCGCACTGACTTGCCATAGTTTTTTTCAGAACCAGCAAACTGGTTAACAGTTTTGAGGCTCAATTTTGAGGAAACCTGTATATCTTTGAGTAAAACTGAATGTGAACCATTTTCAAGGAAACTTTTGCATCTAAAAGCAGAAGGACTATTGAAAGAACATTTAAACTAATAACCTCCCTCCCTAGCCCCTTTCACAGATTTTTGTTATGCTCTCTCTCCCTCTCTCTCCTTTCCTTCCCTCCTTCCTATTGTCTCCTTTCCTTCCTTTTTCCCTTTGCCCTCCCTCTCATCCGTCCTTCTTTTTTTCCTTCCTCTTCCCATTTCTCCCTTTTCCCTTACCACCTTTCACCCTCCTCCTTCTTCCCTTCTATCTTCTCTCTCCCTTCTTCCTCCCCTTCCTCTAACTTTTCCCCTCCTCTTTCCCCCTTTCCTCTTTCCCTTTCTCTCTCCCCTTCTCCTCCTTTGTCCTATCTCCTTCCTTCTCCCCTTCTCCATTTTCTTCTCTCTCCCTCTCCCCTTTCCTCCTCCCCTGCCTCCCTCTGTTCCCCCTTTCTTCTTCTTCTTCTTCTTCTTCTTCTTCTTCTTCTTCTTCTTCTTCTTCTTCTTCCTTCTTTCTTCTCTTCACTGTCTCCATCCCTCTCACTCACATAGACACACATACACACACAATTTAAAATGTTGCTAAATTAACATAATCTTAAACCACAGACCCCTTTAGCAGTCTAATGAAGTCTAGGAACTCCTCAGAATAATATCTTTTAAAAGTGCACTAAATAAAAAACATAAGGTTAAAAGGAAACAAATTATATTGAAGAAGAAATGAGATTTGGTTACTCTTTCAGATTCATAGACTCTCTGAAATACATGCAAAAACCTATTATGAGTCTGTGCCCCCCAAATTCAGAACCACTATCTTAAAGAAAGTTCATCATTTTTCACCAATATGGCATATCCTACAGTGCAGACCAAAATGTGTTTGTAATATTGGGATTGGCCTAAGGGGAACATCATATGTGGACACTCAGACACTAAATTTTGAATTTCCAACATAAATGGTAAGAGAAGGGTACATTTGTGTGGATAAGGCTAAACTTATTTTTTTTTCTTTTTCTTTCCTCCAAAAAGATCTGAGAATTTCCAGTTAAACATCATAGATGAAAAAGGTAATTATTCTACATTTCACTTTTTACACACATTGCCTGTAACACTGAATTCTAGCACCAAAGCTAGAGTAGGGCAATTAGGACTTTTGCCTGATGTGAGGTGGAGCAGACTTTAGCCTCTGTAGTCCTCTGGTCTTCAGGACCTTTGCAACACCATATCACTCTACGGTCCAGTCCTTGTGTCTCTACCTCTGTGCTTCTTGGTTGCTGCATCCATTACCTTGCCTCCTCCCAAGAATTGAGATGTAGAAAGCCAGAATTCATTGAGCCAATCTCTGAATACATATATATACATATATATATATATATATATATATATATATATATATATATATATATATATATATATACATAGTTACCATCTCTTTAGGAGATGGGTCATCTCATCTCTCAGTGCAATTACAACTAATCAGAGAGGACTATGGTATGAAAGGGTTTATCACCTGGGTAGCTGTCAAGGGATGGATTTCTCAGGAACAGTAACTCTCTAAGACTTTCTCCTAAGGTGTAGAGGGTTGCAATCTGCAATAGCAAAGTGATTACTTACACTAAGGAAATTGTCTATCTTTAAAATATATCTACTTCTGATTTGTATGATAATTATGTGCATGTATATTCATATATATTTATATTTATGTAGATGTATCTATATTTATGTCTACATATGTACACAAAGGTATATGCACCAGTCATATACACATAAACTATGTATATATATATATACATTCATGTATACATGTATGTATATATATATATATATATATATATAAAATCTGTCTATGTATATATACTTAAAATCCTCAATAGAAAGACAGACATTGCCTTTAATTTAAACACAACTATCTTTTCATTGCTTACTTGTAAATGGGCATTTCCCAGCATCATTAAGATATAAGTAAACAGATTCAACAGACTTGGGATTCCTTATATTAATTAGGAAACAGATGGAAGTTTTGAGGATTCTCATTATGTAGATGGGATAGTAATTAATTGGGTGGTACATTCGATTAGGTTTCCAAGATTAGTGAAGTGCTGTTCTTTGTAGCAACTAATTAAGATCATGTAATTATATGAATTAAGATCATATAAAACTAACTGGGTGAATTGGAATGGTAAATTAAAAGTTCTTTTAAAGAATTTTGTTATTATTGAGTCGTTTCAGTTGTGTCCAACTCTGCATTACCCCATTTGAGGTTTACTTGGCAAGCACATTAGAGTGGTTTACCATTTCCTTCTTCAACTCATTTGATAGATAAAGAAACTGAGGCAAAGAGGGTTAATTGGTTTGCCCAATCACCAACTACTAAGTGCCTGAAGTCAGAATTGGTCTCAGAAGGATGATTCTTCATGACTCCAGGCCCCACACTATGCCACCTAGCTGCCAATCTTTTAAAGGAGTACAAAATAATGTTAAAGTTTGATAACATGAATTGGTGAGAGGAGATATACACATAGTGGATGAAGGAGCCAGTCTTAGAGTTAAATAAATTTGGGTTCAGATCCCACTTCTGACAAATACTATGTTATCCTGAAGACCCCTTAGTGTCCCAAGCAGTTGGCATGGTGGAAAGAACCAGGTGTAGAGTCAGAAGTCTTGAGCTCAAAATCTTCCTTGAATGATACATTAACCTCCCTGGTTAGTGGAGGTTAAATGCTTCCATTTCCTCATCTATAGATTTCATAAAATGAGAAAATTAGAATAGATGGTCCCTGAGATCCCACCCAGCTCTAGTTTAATGATACCAGCATGATAAATTTCAGAAGAGCTGTTGATAATCTGTTTTGATGGAAGGAGTTTTGATAGCAGGAATTCCCTAACACTGAGAAAAGAGAGACAGAGACAAAAAGAAATGTGTATTGATAGATTTACATGCATAATCAAGCTTCTTTTGTATCTCTCATCCAGACCCAAAGATAACCAGGAAGATTAAGACAGTTGTGGAAGAAGTTGTAGATGGCAAGGTTGTGTCATCTCAAATCAAAGAAATAGAAGAACAATTATAAACAGCCATGAAAAGAAGGTGCATTCAACAAGTTGGAAAAATTTGATCAAATTTTACAATGTTCCATTAGGAAATTTCCTTTCAGAAAGCCTGGTAGATGTTTTATGGTAACAAAAAAGAAAAAGAAAAAAACTCATTGATTATATTCTTCTATGGGAATTGTAAAAAACCCCTCCAAAAATTCTTTTTCATTCAGAACATTTGCAAGACTATTGCAAATAAATTGTAAGTACAATCAATGCAAGAAAATTTAAAGCATCCTTACTGCTTCCTTATCTGAAAGTTGTAGACCTCTTAATTCTGAAAAAAAATTCTAATTTTATAGATACAAACAAATGGAAGAGAAATCGCTCTAGTTTTTTCCCCTAAGGTACATATACTATTTTTCTGCTGTCTGGTTTTTGTAATGCTCATTTCTCTAATGGTCTCACTGAATTTCAGGTTATCTACTATCTATCTATTCTGAACTTCTATTCCTTTCCCCTCACCCACCCACCATGGCATATTTTTAAGAAATTAACTCAAGGCATATGCCTTGCAGGGAACCATACTTGGAATGAGCATCTGAGAAATTATCAAGAGCCCTAGCTCTTACAAAGTGAAATATTGGTTTTCTTTGTACTCTTGTCAATAAATGATTGTGATTCATGATTATTTTGTTTTGTGAAGTGAGAATGTTACACACACACACACACACACACACACACAGATATATAGTTACCTTTTCACATTTAATTCAGAGACAACTATCTTTTCAATGCTTAAACATAAATGGTATTACAAATAAATACATTAGATGCCCTGAAGATTCCTTGTATTATTCTGTAAAAATGAGCATGGTCAAAAATTGATGTTTAGGTTTTAAAGCTACTATTTAGAGTAACTAATTTCATGTTGAAGTATGTTGATCCTTAACTGACATTAATCTGATATAACCTAACATTGATCAGATATAACCATTCACCTCTAATTGTCCATTTATCTGATACCCTAGTTAACAGTCTATTCCTGTGATGTGATTTTCGAACCTAAATTAGACTTTACATTTATTCCTAATGAATTTCATATTATTAAATTCAATCCAATTGTCCAACTAGATTCTTTTTCAGAAAAATATAGATTTCTCTAAAATTGGTTTTAAATTATGTTACTTCCAGTTTCTCTAGTGTTAGCTTCCAAAGAATGTGACCAAATCTAGACAAAGATCTACAGTTTTGGCCTTTTGTTTTGTTTTTTAGGTTTTTGCAAGGCAAATGAGGTTAAGTGGCTTGCCCAAGGCCACATAGCTAGGTAATTATTAAGTGTCTGAGACCGGATTTGAACCCAGGTACTCCTGACTCCAGGGCCCGTGCTTTATCCACTGCACCACCTAGCTGCCCCAGTTTTGACCTTTAATACCCAACAAGAATAATTGAAAAAATGAGACTTCATTCATTTACCCTTCTTGCCTCAGCTATAAAAAAACTTTTACCTTATTATCATTTAATATAGGCAAATATAGTTATAGGTTTTGGTAAAATTTTTTGACATTCTTGAAAATAGGTAGCTTTAAATTTTACTTGGGTTACTATTAAAATATCCAATTGTTTTATGCTAATTAATCTTCTTGGAATACACAAAGTCAGATCTATGTCTAAGCTCTTCCCCACTTTAATTCTGAAAATTTTAGTGTTATATGGATTTCAACAATTCCAATAATAGGTTGAGTGCCTAAATACTCATCATCTTTAAAATTAGAATACATATAGGACCATTTTATCCTCAACATGACTGACCAGTTTTTGTATCACATAGATAATATCCTAGGATGATAAAAAGATGATGAATTTGAAGTTAGATGATTTAGGTTCAAATCCTGGTTTGTGAATCACTCATCAGCTACAGACCTTTAGCAAATTGTTTCACTTAATGAAACTCAATGTCTGTTGACCTTTCTTCTGTTGTATCAATGTCATAGTGACAATCTTCTATAATTAGGATACCATTTGCTTCTAAGTAAAACTTTTAAAATTAGTCAATGATTATATAAACTTTTGAGGAAGCTATGGATTCTCTCACTAAGCTTACTCCAAAACAAATCATTGCTTCCACTTAAAATTCTATCAAACCATTGCAATAAACATAAAAGTCTGAAGTTGCCAAGTTGTCAGAAATAATTCCTTTCATCTCTTAAATCTGCAAAAAAAAAAAGAGAGAGAGAGATAATTGATTTTTATTATGCAAAAACAGTAGTAAGAAAGGTTTCCACTGACATTTGCTTTTTGGCTGTAATGAGTGAATCTGTTCACCATACATAATTAGACTCAGAACAAATTTTCATCAAAATGTCTACGATGTCATCTTTATTAAAGTTAAATGCATCTGAAAGAACATTTTTAAAACCACTAAAGATTAAGGAAAAGTAAATTCTGTCAAATCAAATAACTTCAGAAGCAGAATGCAAAATGTTAACCCCAAGTGTATTGTATTTGCATATATCTGCACAAATATATGTTAATGCATCTTTTATATTTACATATGCATTTATGGATGTACCAACAAACATATAACTTATTTGGGACTAAAGTTTTGTATTTTCCTTTGAAAAATATTTATCGGCTCTATTCATATACTCAAAAACTCAATACTCAATGGAATGATTATCTAATGAATATCTAGATATTCTTTCCAATGATAGGGATTCAAAAGTATCTATGCCTGACCATTCTATGAATCCTGTCCCTCCCACAAGTTTTCTACAAAGGGTCCATTCAATATGTCAAGGTTTTTCTAAGTCTTTTCCTTATAACACAAGAATACCACTGAGTCACAAAAGTAATATGCCTGTGATCCCCTTCTCTTACTATAAGCCCATCTCTTCTTCAGTCATATATTTCCTTGAAGACAAGAAGTATTATATACAACAAAATGATGGGGGGCAAAATTAAGGGATGGAATATTTTCAATGGGGAGAATCAAGGAAATTTTCACAAAGGAGACAGTATATGAGTTGACTTTTGAAGGAAGAGAAGGGTTTTGATAGCCAAGAAAAGGAGGAAGTAGATCTTAGGAGCTGGAAATGGCTTAACTCCATTGGCTTTTTCTTGCCATGACTACTAGAACAGAAAAAAGACAAGAGATTGGACCAAACTTAGTTGAATAAACCAAGAAGGAAATACTATTCTTGGCCAATAAGAAAACCTGAACAAAGGAAGAAAAATCAGGGAACCAAGAAGGTGAGCAGCATATAGAAGACCTGATATGGTCAATTTATCAACCTTCCTTGATAAGACTATGGGCAAGATCCAGATCACCAGAAGAAAAATGAAACACAAGAGACTAGAGGAAAAGGTCAGAGTGAAACATTCAAAAATGAGAATGTATCCACAGAACCTTCTCTCAATACCATGAACTGAAGGCAAACTACCCTGAGTTACTTAACTCTCCAACTAATATGCCTATGATCTCTTAGAGGCTGTTGTTCAGTTTTGGCAAAGTAGGGCTAAATAAGAAAAATATGCCTTTCTTAAGACTTCTAAATCATGGGAGACCAGAATCTGGAAGAAACTAAGTGTAGCTATAAAAGCATTATTCTATTTGATTTAGTTCAATAAATTGATATATTTATTTAATTGATTATATGCCTATGAGTAAAAACTCTATACATCAAATTTGTGTGTCTTTGTGGCTAGCTTCACTATGTCCTGCTCCTGAACTAGCTCAGAGAAATATTGCCACTGTGGAGAGGAATGCTTCTGATGAGATGGGACTTAAGGGCTGTTCTGGTGGTTGTTGTAGTACATTCTTGTTCCTCTTCTGAATGGATAAATCCACACTGACCACATCCTTTAAATTAATAAATGAGTGTGCCACCCATAAATGAAATCTGGGACACTATTACATTGTTGGTGGAGCTGTGAACTCATCCAATCTTTCTGGAGAGCAATTTGGAACTACACCCAAAGGGCAACAAAAATGTGCATACCCTTTGATCCAGCAATACTGGGTCTATACCCTGAAGAGATGATGAAAAAAGGGTAAAAACATCACTCGCACAAAAATATAGCAGCCCTGTTTGTGGTGGCAAAGAATTGGAAATCAAGTAAATGTCCTTCAATTGGGGAATGGCTTAGCAAATTGTGGTATATGTATGTCATGGAACACTATTGTTCTGTTAGAAACCAGGAGGGATGCGAATTCAGGGAAGCCTGGAGGGATTTGCAGGAACTGATGCTGAGTGAGATGAGCAGAACCAGAAAAACACTGTACACCCTAACAGCAACATGGGGGCAATGATCAACCTTGATGGACTCACTCATTCTCTCAGTATAACAATCAGGGACAATTTGGGGCTGTCTGCAATGGAGAATAACATCTGTATCCAGAGAAAGAACTGTGGAGTTTGAACAAAGACCAAGGACTATTACCTTTAATTTAGGGGAAAAAACCAATATCTTATTGTCTGGTCTCGCTATCTCTTATACTTTCTTCCTTGGGGATATGATTTCTCTCTTATCACATTCAATTTGGATCAATGTATACCATGGAAACAATATAAAGACTGGCAAATTGCCTTCTGATGGGGGTGGGGGGAGGTAGTAAGATTCGGGATAAAAATTGTAAAACTCAAAAATAAATAAAATCTTTTAAGAAAAATCTCTTTCTTCAACAACCTGGGAATGATGATCATCCTTAATGGGCTTGCTCATTCCATCAGTGCAACAATCAGGGAAAACTTGGGACTCTCTACAGTGGAGAATACCATCTGTATACCGAGAAAGAATTATGGAGTTTCAACAAAGACCAAAGACTATTAACTTTAATTTAGAAAAAAAACTGATATCTTATTGTCTGATCTTGCCATCTCTTATACTTTATGTTTCTTCCTTAAGGATATGATTTCTCTCTCATCACATTCAATTTGAATCAATATAAAGACTGGCAAATTTCCTTCTGATGGGGGTGGGGAGGGAGTAAGATTAGGGGAAAATTGCAAAACTCAAAAATAAATAAAATCTTTTAAAAAAAATCTCTTTCTTCAACAACATGAGAGTGATGATCATCCTTAATGAACTTGCTCATTCCATCAGACATAATTTGGGAGTGTCTGCAATGGAGAATACCATCTGGATCCAAAGAAAGAATTGTGAAGTTTGAACAAAGACCAAAGACTATTACCTTTAATTTAAAAATAAAATTCTTATATAATTTTGCTATCTCTTACACTTTATTTTTCTTCCTTAAGCTTATGATTTCTCATCACATTCTACTTAGATCAATGTATACCATGGAAACAATGTAAAGACTAATAGACTGTCTTCTGTGGGGGGGGGGGAGGGAAGCAAGATTGGGGGGGGGGGGGGATTCAAAATAAATAAATAAATAACTTTTAAAAAAGAGGAATAGGTTGGGGCAGCTAGGTGGCACCGTGGATAGAACACAGACCCTGGAGTCGGGAGGACCTGAGTTCAAATCCAGCATCAAACACTTAATAATTACCTAGCTGTGTGAGCTTGATCAAGTCACTTAACCCCATTGCCTTGCCAAAAAAACAAAAAGAATAGGTTGTAAAGAGCTTAAAATACAAATGAGAAATAGGCTTGGGTGATACTAGCAAAAACACATTGTCACTGCAAGGGTGAAAGAATTCCTTCTTGACTGGGAAACTCTACCCCACCCAAATCTCTTCTTTGTCAAACAAATACCTAGTGGGCACCTTTATTTTTGCACCATTAAACAATTTCCACCTGCACATATGACTTAATTTGATTAGGGATGCTGAGCTGACAAAAAAAATAAAGGGTTGAATTTTAGTGTGTGCAGATTTGGACTTGACAACTGACACCCACTTCATTGGGTATAAAAGGCTATATATCTTGGCTAATTTTAAGCCCTCTGTTTCTCCATTTTGCTAACTGAGCAATCTCTGCATCAATACCATGTCTCTTTCTGTCTACAATTCTGGGGCATCTCAGCAGGCTTCGACTCACTGTGGGATGGGGGGCCGTCGGCTTAGCCGGTTGTCCAGTACCAGTAGTGGAGGTGGCTTTGGTGGAAACATCTTCAGTTCTGGAACCACTTCTGGGGGTAGCTTCAGTGTTGCATCCATGTTTGGTTCCAGCTGTGGTTTTGGGAGCAGCTCCAAGAGTGCCTTTGGAGGCCGACTGAGTAGTGGTTATGGAGGAAGACTGGGCAGTGTTTATGGAGGAGGACTGGGCAGTGGTTATGGAGGAGGTCTAGGCCATGGTTATGGAGAAGGGCTAGGCAGTGGCTCAATAGGCATTCCCTGTGGAAATGATGGAGTTATTAATTTTGGATCAGAAAAGGAAACAATGCAAAATCTCAATGATAGGTTGGCTTCCTATCTGGCTAAAGTCCGGGCTCTAGAGGAAGCAAATACTGAACTGGAGAACAAAATTCGAAACTGGTATGAAACACGTATGACTGGTGATTCTGTGTCAGGAAATGATTATGAAAAATATTACCCATTAATTGAAGATCTTAAGAATAAGGTAAGAATGTTTTTTCTATTTCATCATTTAAAGTAATAGTAGCCATCCAATGCTCATGTAATTTTAATTGACTCCTGACATGGACTTTTAAATTAAAGATTTTAATAATACAATTTTTATTTGTATCTTTTACTAAATTATGCAAGTGATAAATATTATTAATTTGATAATATTTACAGTACTCTTCAAAGCTGTAGATTGATAGTTCCTTCTTGTTATTCTTGTTGTTGTTCAGTTGTGTCTGATCCTTTGGGACTCATTTGGGGAAGAGTTGGACACAACTGAAAATGATTAAACTGCTGGCAAAGATATTGGAGTGGCATGCCATTTCCTTCTCTAGATAATTTTACAGTTGAGGAAAACTAAGACAAAGAGGTTTAAATGATTTGCCCAGGGTCACATAGATAGTAAGGGCTTGAGACCCTTCTTCAGAATTTCCAGGCTTGGTCTTCTATCCCACTGTGCTATCTAGCCGTCTTTGTTAGTGTCTATTCGATTCAAGGAGTAATTTTTTGAAGATCTTACTATGTGACATGGACTTTGCAAGAATTTAGGCTTATAAAAAAATGGAAATAATTTCTAAACTCAAAGAATTTACATTCTATTGTATTCTGTTTTAATGTGAACTATGTTTCCTCTGTGATGTAATAGAGCTCTATATTTGGAGCTGAAGAAAATGGTTTTGACTTTGATTGGGGATTAAGAGAAGAATCTAAATTCTAATCCTTACTTAACTACTTAACTACTTCAATTAAGTCTCGGGGTTTCACTTCCTTCCTCTGTAAAATAATAAGGCTAAGCCAGGTAATCCCTAACATCTCTTCCAGTTGTTAACCTATGATTTTATAAAGTTTAAGGTCCCTTCCATTAAGAAGTGTTGGAAGGCTTAAGTGAAATAATAGATGTGGAGCATTTTGCAAAATTTAGAGTACTATAATAAATGCCCATTATCATGATGATCATTAGCCTATAGTCAACAGGGGGTGGATAAATGATGTAGTGGATAGACCTGGAGTTGATAAGAAATGAGTTCAAATCTAGTCTCAGGCACATACAAGCTGTGTGACTCTGAGTGAGTCATTTAACCCCATTTGCTTCAGTTTCCTCATATGTAAAATAAGTTGGAGAAGGGAATGGCAAATCACTGCAGTATCTTTGCCAAGAAAACCACAAATTGGAGCATAAAGAGTTGGACATGGTGTGGCTAGGTGGCTCAGTGGATAAAGCACCAGCCCTGGAGTCAGGAGTACCTGGGTTCAAATCTGGTTTCAGACACTTAATAATTACCTAGCTGTGTGGCCTTGGGCAAGCCACTTGACCCCATTGCCTTGCAAAACCCTAAAAAAAAAAAAAGAGTTGAACATGACCGAAAAATAAGAGAACAACTACTGAATAATAACTAGTCTCTGGTGATTTCATTCTGTTAACTTTCTATTATACTTCTGCTGGTCTCTAAGTTTAATTATAGAACAATATAGGAATGTGATGGCAAAGGCTTAACAATTGGCTGGGGGTTGCCAGAATTATTCATGCTGTTTTTATTTTTTAAATTTAATCAGCAATATTAACAGTTTCTTAAATCTTGACCAGTAAAAAGAGAATTGGATCCCGGCAGACCACACATTCCCTTGGAAAATCACAAATTAACATTATCTATGTGGGTTTGTAATTTTATTTTTGTTAAACATTTCTCAATTACATTTTAATCTGATTCCAGCATCATGAAGGAGTTTTCTACTGACTTGCTGCCTGCAACAGTGAGTCTGACATCTCTAGTTGAGATAATCTACAAAACAAAAAATTTAATAATGGCATCAGTTTTTTGAGCTGGTTTCATTATACTCCTGCTTTCATCTCCAGAGTCTATACTCCTTAGGAAGACAGGAAGGAAGGAAGGAAGGAAGGAAGGAAGGAAGGAAGGAAGGAAGGAAGGAAGGAAGGAAGGAAGGGAGGGAGGGAGGGAGGGAGGGAGGGAGGAAGGGAGAACTAGACAGGGAGGGAGAAAAGAAAGAAGAAGAGAGGGAGGTCTTTCTCATTTTGAAAATAGGCAAATTAAAAATCTGGCAGAAACTAAAATGATCTCATTTGTTACCATATCTCCTGACAGTTGTAACAGAATTCTACACCAGTCTTTTAATGCTTTTAGAAACCTTTTTTCTGTACTTTTTCAGATTATTTCAGCCACAATTGAGAACTCCAGGGTCATTTTGCAGATTGACAATGCAAGGTTGGCAGCTGATGATTTCAGGATGAAGTAAGTGAAAAGTAACAAGTCTGATAATGGCATTTCTTTCCTTTCAATATTTATTTTTTTATTTACAATGCATAAAACGTCCTATATTTCAATGTAACCTTGTATTGGCTATTAAGTAGTGTTGGTAATCCCTCCTAACAAGGCAGATAGCAGCTCACTCATCTGGGCCCATCCAGTGCCCATCTACACCCTACCAAAAATTCATCACACAGGTGTCTACTGGATGTGCAGAGGACCTTTCTTTCATTTCCTTTCTTCTTGCCTTTCTAATGAAGTAGTCAAATATCTATGGGGGCAAGAAAACCAGGAGAAGAGGTAGATTATTCCAGTAAACAAGGTATCATTATTAAATAGTGATTTTTTTTTCCCCTGAAATTTGACCCAGATGCGTTTTTTTCAGGATAAAGAATTTTCTTTTTTTTCTTTTCTTTTTTTTTTTTAGTTTTTGCAAGGCAATGGGATTAAGTGGCTTGCCCAGGGCCACACAGCTAGGTAATTATTAAGTGTCTGAGGCTGGATTTGAACTCAGGTACTCCTGACTCCAAGGCTAGTGCTCTATCCACTGGCCACCTAGCTGCCCCAGGATAAGGAATTTTCAATGCAGAAACTCCCTCTTCTGATTCTCATCAGCAACCCACTAGTAATTTGGATACTTACAGAGTTTCTGGGGGCACTAAAAACTTCAATGACTTGCTTTAGATCACACTACTAGCAAGTAAAATGAGGCAAAGCCTAAATTTGGGCCCTCCTTTCTTTAAAGGTAGCTCACCATTCCTTAAGCCATATTGCTGCTATTCTGAGATGAATTGTCATTTAAAATGCTCATGCTAATTAATCCCTGAAAGAAATCACTTCTTCTGGTGGGTTTTGTTTATTTAGTGCTTTATTTTTAATCTCCTGGAACACCCTTCCATTTGCATTTAAGGTATGAGAATGAGCAGGCCTTGTGCCATAATGTTGAAGCTGACATCAATGGCCTACGCAAGATGTTGGATGAGTTGACCCTAGGCAGGGCTGACCTGGAAATGCAAATTGAAAGTCTGATGGAAGAGCTGGCTTATCTTAAGAAGAACCATGAAGAGGTGAGGAGGCTTTAGTCACTCCTTTGTCTTTCCTTCTCCTCCCCTCCCCCAATCCACTCCAGTTTACATTCTTACTAAATTAGAAAAATGAGAGGACTTCTTTTATTGACTTCTGGGAGATTTGTTTGACTAGGGAAGGAGGAGGGGGAATAAGGTGTAGTTTGCTCATGAAGGGAAAACAGACACAAATAAAAAAGACAGAAAAACGGAGTCCCTGGTTATTATTGGTACTTCCAGTAGTGTCTTTTTCTCACTTTTTCACTCTGAAGATGAGTCAAAGTCAGTTTAGTAGCTCTGGACTTGTCATTCTTTTCTAAAAGAGAATGAAGACAGAATAATATAATTTTAAAGCTAAACAGTCTTAGAAATAATTTCATTTAAACCCTGAAATAGAACTGACTGATACTAGAGAATGCTATCATAATTATAATAATAATTTCTAGGATATTATATAGCAAGCCAAAGTGCCAGTTGAGCCTCAGAGCAACCCTGTGTGATATGTACAAGTTATTATTCTCATTTTACAAATGAAGAAATTGAGACAAGTAGAAATTGTTCATGTGCTCAGGGTCACATAGCTAGTAAATGTCTGAGGTTGGATTTGAATTCAGGACTTCCAGACTCTGGGTTCTACTCCTTATCCACAGTGGATTCCTCTATCACATAAATGCTTGTTTTGTCCCCTGATATCAGAGACCTGAAAATTTTTCAATGCCTAACAGCCTACTCTGTATATTCTTATTCAAAGAGTAGAAAGGCTATTGAACTTGGAACCAAAAGACTTGGCGCTCATTGCTCTATTGCTTATTAGCTAAAAATGACTTCAGCAGAACACTTCTCTGAGACTCCAAGAATCCTAGATTTAGAACTGGAAGGGACCTCAGAGACCAACAGATCAATCCTTTCATTTTACAGATGAAGAAACTGAGATAAAGAGAGATTAAGTGACTTTCCTGGAGTCACATCACTGAGACAGAATTTGAATGCAGGTTTTCTTGACTCCAAATGCCCTGATTTATCCCCTATTCCATGGTAATTCCATTTTCTTCTGTGTAAATGAGTTGGTTTACAATCACAGTGCTTATAGTTGTTTTATTTAGATACAGCTGCCTGTGGGCCACATGTAGCCCTCAAAACCTATTCATGGGGCATTATTACATTTTATTATTATATTCATTAGTAATACAGATTATATTGTCATAAATAAATATTAAATTTTATATGTGGTCTTTGAGAAATTTTTGCTGACAAATTTTTTTTCAGAAGACTAAAAGGTTGGACACTCATGAAGTAAAGGGAGAAAAGGAGAGGGAAAGTAAAAGGAAATGAATGAACAAAGAGTCCTGACAGGGTCTTGGAGTGGATATATTGAAATGTGGAAATGCACACTGAAATTTAGAAGGAAGGGGAAGCTAAGTAACACAGTGGATAGAGCAAAGGCCTTGGAGTCAGGAGGACCTGAGTTCAAATCCAGTCTCAGACACTTAATGATTACTTAGCTGTGTGACCTTGGGCAAGTCACTTAACCCCATTTCCTTGCCAAAAAAAATTAGTAGGCATTATTAAGCAAGACTAATTTGTTGCACTGGTATTCAATTATTAAGCTTTTAATAAAACAATTTAAAAACAAAAACAAAATAAAATGCAAATCCCCACAAAAGGGATGATATTCTAAAGATCTGAAGACAAGATTCTTGTTCAAGGTTTCTTTTTTGTAAATGTCTTTTCAAGGCAATGGGGTTAAGTGGCTTGCCCAAGGCCACACGGCCAGATTTGAACCCAGGTAATCCTGACTCCAAGGCCGGTGCTCTATTCACTGTGCCATCTAACTGCCCCCTTTTTTAATGTTTCCAGGTTTCCTGTGTTCAAATCCAATGGACAGAAAGCTGGATTTAGAGTCAGAAGTTCAAATCTTGACCTTTGACCCAAGTGATCTTGGGCAAGTCAGTCCTTCTCTGAGCTTAAATAAATAATATTTGCAGGTTTAAATAAATAACGCTTTTGCTGTTCTATGAATCTGAAAAGGCATAAGCTTAAAGCACTGTCTAAATGGTGATGAATATGAACAATGCTAGGAGCTACTAAACTGACTTTATTGTCCCATCTTCAAAGTGAAAAGTGAGAAAAAGACACTACTGGAAGCACCCGAGACTCCATTTTTCTGTCTTTTTTTAAAATTTGAGTCTGTTTTCCTTCATAAGTTCCAGGGACTTGACCAGTCAATTAAGTCAACAACTTTGTGAACTACCTATTATGTGAATGGCACTGTGTTAAGTACTGGGGCTATAAAAAAAAGAAAGAAAGAAAGAAAGAAAGAAAGAAAGAAAGAAAGAAAGAAAGAAAGAAAGAAAGAAAGAAAGAAAGAAAGAAAGAAAGAAAGAAGAGAGAAGAAAGAAAGAAAGAAAGAAAGAAAGAAAGAAAGAGAAAAAAAAGTGATGAAAGTCGGTCCCTTCCCTGCAGGAACTCACAGAGCAAGGAAGAAAACAACCTGCAAACAACTGTGTACAAAGGACAGATGGGAAAAATAGGAGAGAATTCACACATGCGGCTCCCTTTTTTGCTTCCTAGGACCTTCAAGCCATCCATGCTGCGGGACCTGGTCAGGTTAGTGTGGAGATGGATGCTGCTCCAGGAATCAACTTAACCAAACTCCTGAATGACATGAGAGGGCAGTACGAAGCCATTGCCGAACAGAATCGCAAGGAAGCCGAAGCCTGGTTCGCTGAAAAAGTAAGTCGAGGTACCGTGACACCTTTTCAAATGATCTCGGGTTTTCTCTTAGGCTGACCTACCCCTTCTCTTGTATATCAGAGCGGAGAACTGAAAAAGGAGATCAGCCACAACACGGAGCAGCTCCAGTCAAGCAAGAGCGAAATAACGGACTTGAAGCGCACCTTCCAAAGTTTAGAAATTGAGCTCCAATCTCAGCTTGCTATGGTAGGGAAAGTAAATATTCATGCTGTTTCTAATAAAGAGGGCAATGGGATAGATGTAGAGAAAAGGAGCATCGGTGGTAGAGCCAGAGGACCTGAGTTCGAGTCTTACCACTTGTATAACTTTGACCAAATCACTTCAAATCTCTTGACCTCGGTTTCCCTGTCTGTAAAATGGAAGTGTTGAAAAGATTGCGTTTGGTTCCTTTTAGTTTTCAATTTTCTGATTTATATGCACTATTCTAATTCAAAATTGATAGCAAAACAGAAAGAAGCTTGCATATAAACCACCTTATCCTTCCACTCTAAAGCCTCTTTTCCCTTCCTTATTACTAAATCAGCATCATTCTTCATTGATATGTAGAGAAAGTCCTTTGAAGACACCTTAGCAGAAACAGAAAGTGGTTACTGCAATCAGCTCTCCCAGATACAGCTCCAAATTGGCAATCTGGAGGCCCAGCTTTCCCAGGTGAGGAGTGACATGGAGCGTCAGAATGCAGAATATGAACAACTCCTAAATATCAAGACCCGACTGGAGATGGAGATTGAGACCTATCACCGCCTGTTGGAGGGAGAACATGAAGGGTAAATAAGAAACATGAAATGGAAAGTGCATTTTTAATAAATTTGTTCATCAGAGAGTACATCAAGATTTCTCTTGGAATGTGCAGAAGACATCACAGTCTGACACTAAAGTACAACTTATCCGACTGTGCTCTCTATAAACAGCATTCAGTCAAACAAACTTTATTAATATAGAATATTAGTATAAGAGCTTTAAGGTTAGCAAATGTCACCATTATTATCTCATCCAATCCTCACAACAATCCAGGGACATAAGCAGTATTATCATCCCTGTTTTGTGCAAATTTTCTTTTCTTTACCCCCTAAAAAATCTTTTTTTTAAGAATTTAAAAAAACAAAATTATTAATTTTCTTTTTAACATTCTTTTCTTTTTAAATTTTGAGCTTCAAAATCTCTCCCTTTCACCCCTCCCCACCTACTGAGAAGGCAAGCAAAATATATCAATTATACATGTGAAATCATGTAAAACATATTTCTATATGAGCCATGCCACAAAAAATAAAAATAAGGAAAGCAAAAAAATATATACTTTACTTTGTCATCAAAGTTCATCAGTTCTCTCTCTCTCTCTGGAGGTAAATAGCATTTTTTCATCATGAGTCCTTTGGAATTGTCATGGATCATTATATTAATCAGAGTAGCCAAGTTTTACAGTTGATTATCATTACAATATTACTGTTTCTTTGCATAAGGATTTCGCAGTCCTTCTTATTTCATTTTGCATCAGTTCACATAGGACTTGCCATGGTGTTTTTGTTGTTTTTTTTAAACCACCTCCTTCCATCATTTCTTATGGCAGAATAGTTCTTCATCAAAATCATATGCCATAATTTTCCTAGCCATTTTCCAATCGACAAACATCTTCTCAATTTCCAATTCTTTGTCACCACAAAAAGAGCTTCTATAAATAATTTTTGTACATATATTTTCCCCCTTTATCTTCATGTCTTTGGAAAACAGATCTAGTGGTAGTAGTACTAGGTTCAAGAATTTATACAGTTTTATAATACTTTGGCTATAGTTCCAAATTAGTTCTCTAGAATGATTGGACTAGTTCCCAACTTCACCAACAAATTATTAGTGGAATATGACCTTAAGTTTAAATATAGATTGTCATGCAATAACAGGAAATTTTTTCTGGAGTTGAAGAAAAATTATCTCTTCCCCCCCCATCATACTCTGTAGCTCAACTATTAGCACAATATCTGGTACATTATAGGTGCTTAATATAAGCTAGTTAATTAACTGACTGATTTTTCCAATACTGGTGTCCTTATTTTTCTAGGCAGATTTACTGAGACAAAGTCTCCTGAACTTTAATATTGAATCCAGGGGACATCACTCTAGTTTCTCAAGCAGAAGAAAAATGGCACCATTACTATCTGTTTAGTTAGGTATAATTTTTCTTCCCTTAACTTCAAACTTAACATTGACCCTAAGTTTATCTGAACCTGCCAAAGAAGCCAGAACATCCGAGCTTTGGGATCAAGAGCAGATGTTGTGTGATAAGTCATAGGCCAGACCCCAGACAGTTGCCAATCCTGAAGTTGCCCAAGGGCTATTAAAATCAAGAGTCAGCCTTTCTGGTCTGGCCTTTGTTAGGAAGCCTAGAATTGTTTGTTTTCTGAAGGAGAGAGTTTGTGAGTCAATTAAGATGTCACAGATCTGTATAGCTCTAATGGCCTTTGTATTCAAACTGCTTTCCTTGTATTTTCCTGCCTTCCTTTTTGTTATGTACATTTCTTGTGTACTGAGGTACAGGGAACATCAAAAGCTTTAGGCCCTGCAGAACTATATCCAAAATGAGCAACAGTTTTGTCTTTGATATAATTTTCTTTATGTTTCTCTAATAACCATAGCACTTTGAGGATTAGAAACTGTTTAGATATGGATGTAGATATAGGTCTATAAATATCTGTATACATATGCTTATATATTTCATTTGATCTAAAGAAGGCATTGCAGGAATGATACATACCCATTTTATGGAAGTGGAACATGATTCTAAGAGAGGTTGAATGATTGGCCCATTGTCATAGGATTAGTAGGTGTCAGAAGCATGATTAAAACCCAGTTCTTTCTAGGTCCATGACAACTAATTCTAGAAACTATGAAGCTACAATTATTGCTTTTCTTTTCTCTGCAGGAATGATGCTGTTGAAAGTTTAGTTGTGCCAGAATCCAATTCTCAAGCACAATCGATTGATTCTTCCAAAGGTGGGTAAATGCCCTGAGCTACTATTTCAAAGACTAAGGATATCAGAATATGGTATCACAAAGCCATAGCTACACTTTTTCTTAACACAGAATTGAAGAATAACATATATTTCTATGCAGCAAATTCATTAGTTTATAGTATATGATGGGCTTTGACCTGGCAGGAATCCTGCTATCTTAATAGGCATTCTGAACATTCCAACTAATATTTATGTTTGAATTAATAGTTATCTTTTTCATTACTAAAGAAGGTGCTGTTGATGAGAAGGAAATGAATTCCTGGCCATTCCCTATTCCTGGAGCATACTTTCTCCTCATCTCTTCCTTTCAGGATCTTTGTTTTTCTTAAAGGTTCAGTTCAGGGGATACTTTCTTGATTAAAATAAACAAAAAAATTTTCCCTCATAGAATTGGGCTTTGTAGTTGAAATCACAGCCCCCAAAAGATTGCTCACTTCAGCACACTCAAGACATTGCTATTCAAGTTCTCCCAGAAGGTCTCCAAGGAGAATGATCCCACCATTTCTCCAGGCAACCCATTCCATTTGTTGAATAGTTACTACTAGTAATCAGTCATTCAGTATCAAAAAGGGCCATGCCAGCCAACCAAATGAATGCTCCACGTGTTAGGAAGTTTTGCCAGACATCAAGCTTAAACTTGCCTGTTTACAACTTCTACTGATCTTCCCTAATTCTGCCCCATAGAAACCAAAGGAACAAGTTTAATCCTTCTTTTACTTGACTGCCTACTGAGTACTTGAAAACAGCTATTATCTTTCTTATACCCCACCTCTTGCTACCCTCCACTTTCCCTTTTCTTCTCAAGGCTGAGCAATCATTTCCAAATCACATAGGGTTATGGGCTTTATCCTTTTTGGCCCTCTACGTTGCCCACTTGTGAACTTAACCCAGTTCATCAATATTCTTTCAAATTTTGGCACCTAGAAATGAGTAGAGTAGTCTGGATCAAGGGTTCTTAAACTGAACTCCACAGAAGGAATCTGGGATAAGATTTCAAAGATTCTGTGAATTTGCAACTTTTAATATTTTGATAACTGCATTTTAATATAACTAGTTTCCTTTGTATTCCTACCGATTTCACTTAAAATATTTTATTTTAAAACATTATGCTGAGAAGGAATTCATAACTTTCATTAGACTTTCACAACACCAAAAGATAGGTGTTATAGACATATTTAGTCAGATCAGGGTAGAATACAGCATAAACACTATGCCTCCAAATTAGCTCTTTTGGCTATCATATCATAACTCTGATTCATATTGTGCTTACAATCCACTAAAACCCTAAGATGATTTTCAGATAAACTGTTGTCTATCCATGTCTTGTATATGCAAAGCCAATTTCCTGAACTCAAATGAAAGACTTTTTATTCATCCTGATTACATTTCATTTTATTAGATTCAGCCCAATTTTCAAGACCATCAAGACCATCCCAAATTGATAGGCATCACAAACTTAATTTATTCTTTTATATAAATCACTGTTAAAAATGTCAAAATTTCACAGGACCTTCTAATCTGACATGGAACTATTTATTACTATTCTTTGAGCATTGCTGTTCAATGAGTTCCATAAGAGTACACCTAACCTATATGTCTTCATCTTTTCTCTGTATTACCCAACCATTATTGCTCTCTCCTTTCTTAATTTATCATTTTTGTCTTTGTTCCCATTGTCTGATACATAGTAGAAACCTAATAAATGAATTAAGATTTTTGTTGAATTATATCAAAGTATTCAGATTTTTACATATTTGAACATAAAATCCTATTTAAAATAGTCTATAAAAATAATCTACAATGGTTTACATTTTACAGATTGCCCTAACTGATAACTTTCTTTAGAGACCTAACTTGAAAAAAAAATTTTCATATTTTCGTTCCACATTTTAAAACAACCAGTCTTATTTTTTTTTAAAAAGTTCTACCACTTTGTCTTTAGATCCAACCAGAACAAGGAAGATCAAGACAATTGTGCAGGAGGTAGTGGATGGAAAAGTTGTTGCCTCTGAGGTTCAAGAAATTGAAGAAGAAATCTAAGGAATCAGAAGTTAGCTCCATATGATTGACTTCTGAATCAGGAAAGAGAAATTCACCAGAAGAAATATTGTTATTCTAAAGCTCTTGGTTTTTATTTGCTAACTCATTCTCTGCTTCTTTTTTTTTTGGGGGGGGGGTTTTGCAAGGTAATGGGGTTAAGTGATTTGCCCAAAGGTCACACAGCTAGGTAATTATTAAGTAAGTGTTTGAGGTTGGATTTGATCTCAGGTCCTCCTGACTACAGGACTGGTGCACTATCCACTGCACCACCTAGCTGCCCCCTTTTTAGTCCCTCCTAATATTGTTTTAAAGAAAATGAAGTCTATTCTCCTTTGGTTCTCTTTTGTGGGAAGTCTTTTGTGGCAAGTAATATACTAATGGAACCCAATGTGATCTTTTGACAAATTATTTTGCCTTTAGTCTTTAATACTCAGAGAAGCCCTTTAATACACATCTTTCTGGTAACTGGGGATCAGAGTAAAAGAATGAATATTGAGGAGGTAAAGAATAAACAGGTGGAGAAGAAATAGGTTTACTTACTATTATTTGTTAAGCTTTACAAATGTAAACATTTGCAACTTCTTTAGGAAAGAATTCTATGTTTGTTAACTGATTTTTTAAAAAGTAATGCTAATTTTTATCTTTCATTATTCTTTGCATTAATTCTTTAACTTAGGGATTGCAAATGTCATAGTATGTTAGTAGGTTTCATATATTCAATTCCATTTATCATTAAAAGGGACAACATATTTTAAAACCTAAAGGAGTCTATGATAAGACTGGGGCTAAAGAAGAATGAAATCTTAGGGGTTTGCCTTTGAGTTTATTTTTTAAATGAGTTTCACAGAATCATAAAATGTTCAGTAATGGAAAGTACCCAGAAGTCATCTAGTATAATCCATACCAGATAAGAATCTTCTCTCACTTTAGTTCAGCTTGAACACCTCTTATAAGAGAGAAATGACCCCTTCCTGAGTCAACATTGATTCAGCATCTATTATGGATCAAACACTGTGATAAGCACTAGTGATATAAAAGAAGACAAAAACAGTCCCTGTTCTCAAGGACCTCACAGTCTTAGAGGGAGATAATAAGCATACAACTATGGACAGAGAAGATATAGATAAGATAAATTAGAAAGAATCAAAAGAGGGAAGACACTAGCATTAAGGAGGATCAGGAAAAAAAGTCTAGCCAAATTTGGGATTTTGACTGAATCTTGAAGAAAATCAAGGAATTTAGGAAGGGGTTGCAATGGAGGAGAGAATACCAGGCATAAGGGGACAGCAAGTGAAAAGACTTACAGATGGGAGATGGAGTACATAGTGTGTAGAACAACAAGACCAATGTCAATAGATAGAGTAACATGGTAGATGGAAAGGTGGAGGGAGCAGTATATGGAGTTAGACTACTGGAAAGGAAGGAAGGGACCAGGTTATGAAGGGCTTTAAAAGGCAAACAGAGAATTTTATATTTGATCCTGAAGTAAACAGACACTGGTTTTTGTTGGAGTTTGTTGAGTAGGGAGGAGGGGTGACATGGTCAGACCTATTGTTTAAAGAAGATCATTTGGACTGGGAAAAGATGTGAGGCAAGGGGATCAAACTGTAAACTATTTTAATATTCCAGGTGTGAAATGACAATGGTCTGGATCATGGTGGTGACAGTGTCACAAAAGAGAAAAGTGTTTATTTGAGGATGTTGCTAAGATAGAAATGATAGAACTTAGTAATTGATTGGATGGGACAGTGGGGAAGGGAGGGGTATTGAGAGAGAGTGATAACCCTTCAAATAACTCAAGATAGCTAACATGGCCCTAAGTCTTTTCCTTTTCTGGCTAAATTTCCTGAGTTAGTTGCTTTTAACCAATTCTCATATGACATGAACTCAAGGCACTTTCAGAAATCCTAGTCATCCCTTTCCAAACAATCAGTTTATTAATGTCCTTAAAATGTAAAACCCAGAACTGAATACAATTCTAGTTTTGTTCAGACAGGGTCAGAATATCAGTGCACTGAATACCATGTCCTTCTTTAAACAGCCAGTTGCATTGACAGGAATTTCTTGACATTATATACTTAAAAATGGCAGGTAGTCTTGATGAGAGGCAGCATGGCATAGTAGCTATAGAGTTGACTTTAGAAGCAGGGAAGCTAAGATTCAAATCTTGTTTCTGATATGTGTGATGTAGGTCAAGGAACTTAACCTTCCAATGACCCCCTCAATTTAGTTCTAAAACCATAAGTTGAAGAGTAGGTATCAATTTGTATCAGTAGAGAGAATTTCCTATATCAGTGAAACCAAAAGTAAGAATTTTTTTTGTATTTTGATGACTTTAAATTAGAGACTTTCAGCTTTTTTGAAAATTGCATGTCTCCTTAATCAAGCAATGAAATATTAATGCCATAAATTTAAAGAAAATTAAAATAAAGCAAAATGTGTTTGTAGCTAATGATCCATGGGATAGGAGGAGGGAATTTGGTCATCTTCAATATTTAATGGAATAATTAAATATTTGGATAATAAAGTTGAAGATGGAAGAAGCTGTAGGAGTTATAATAAACTCTCTTAAATTTCTATGTTTCTCTTTTGATTACAAATGTAATAATAGTTCCATGGATGGATGCTTAATAACTATGGTAGTTCTTTTCAGATAAGATCCTTTGCTATGACTGGTAACAAATGCAGCATTAAAGAGAAATGAAAATTGAAGGCAGAAGAGAAAAATACTAGATTCAAAAATAGGATTTGTACACAAGTTTCAAGTAACAAAAAAATAAGTTTATAACACTACCTATTGTAATAGTGGCCACAGAATCCTAACTAACCAGCACTAATGTCTAAGATTTCTTTCATGGAACATAGCATGTTAAGCCCCTTCTTAAGTCAAAAGAAATTAGTGAAACAATATGGGATAGTGATAGGTGCATTGGAAATGGAGCCAAGAAGACTTTGGTTCAAATCCCGAAGATGCTTAGCTTATGTGAAACTTTGACCAAGTCATTACACTTAGTTCCCTTGCAGGTCTAGATACAAGATCCCAGTAGAACAACAATTAATTGAATGAAATGAAAGAATATTCTTATTCTGCATTTATGTTCCAGTACACCAGAGCCTGAACTTTGCAAAGAGGACTTTATAATTCCATACAAGCAAGTCCAGATAAGTGCTTTTATCATGAAAGTACAGTCTATTCCCAGAAGATTGAATAGGAGTCATATCTGCTTAGTCTGAAACATCAGAGCCACAACAGAGTATAACTTAATGCTGAAGGGAACTTTAGAGACCATCTAATCCAATCCTCTTGAGGCAGAGGATACAGTGCTGACCCTGGAGTCAGAAGGACCTGACTTCAAATTCAAACTCAGATACTTGATACCTGTATGAGCCTGAGCAAATCATTTAACTCTGGCTTTCTCATCTGTAAAAATGAACTGGAAAGGTGACAAATTAATATCTTTGCCAAGAAGCCCCAAATAGGGTTCAATTCAACCTCCCCATTTTACAGTTGAGGAAATTAAGATTCATGGAGATTAAATGACTTACCAAATTCAAATAAAATGGTGAAAGTGGTGAGAAAAGGGTGTAAGCAACAGAGGTAGAATTTGAATCCTGGTCCCATGATTCAAGAATTAGTTTTCTTTCCCCTATACTACCTTGCTTCCTTAAAATATTTGTTTAGGTTTGGTTTGGTTTGGGGGTTTTTTGTGTTTGTTTCTTTTGAGAATTGCTATAAGGGACTTATAAAGGAAACACAGCCCAAGGTTAGCACTCTCTGGGACCCTTATACATTTTTCAAAAATTTAACTATTCTAAATAACTAAGGATATTTAAAATTGATGAATGAGACAACCAGAAAAGGAGGTGGCCTGGCTAATTTTTTACCTGTTACTGGAGTGCCATCTTGTGGAATCTTATAAAATAAATCTTTGAAAAACCATGCCAAAATCATTTTAGATGTTTAGGAAATTTTTAAAAGCAAGGTTTTTAGGAAGGGTAACCAGAATCTTAATTTACAAATGAGTAATTTACATTCAAGGCATACCCTTGGATCAAGTTTTATGCTGAATACAATAAATGCAACCTTGGAATCAAAGCTTCTGAAGTCAATCTGAAAAACTCAAGCTAAGACATACTTTTTTCCAAATATTCAAATAACTTAGTCACTGATGTACCACCTTGGATTTTTATTTTTGTTTTTCTTCAAAAATGTCAAGAATTCAAATAAACAAACATGAATCACCACATACAAGATATATGCTGAGTTCTGGGGAAGATAAAAGATGAAAAATGATACACTGCCACTAAGTTTACAATCTAATATGAGGTGGGATGTGACAGACCCACAAAGCACGGTGTTCCAATGTAGAATAGAGAAGGAACATGGCATAATGATTAGAGAACTGGCCTTAGAATTGGACTCAGATTTCCAACTGAACAATTTCTACCTGGAAGTCTTTTTGAATTAATTAACTCATAAATTAATAACATTTATTAAGTACTTATTATTTGTGAAGCATTTCATTGGCATCTCATATTCATGACATATCATATTCATAATATTTAAGACTAACATATTCCTCATATACTTTAAAATAAATTCTTCTTCCCCCACCCCCCCAAAAAAAAACCCTGTTTCTTCTCCTGACTTGCCTAACAAGCCATTCTTTACTGACACTGCATTTCCTTGTGTTACCCGTATTTGAACTCTTAGAATCATTTTTTATTTATCCCTACCTCTCACTACCTTGTAATCAGCTAAGTGGGGAGAATGAGGTACCTGCAGGAACCAGAAGTAGGGAAGATCCCCTTGAGATTCCCAAGGTTATTCCTTTTGAGCAAAGCTGTGGAAAACATCTAGCACTGGTTGGATATAAATAGCATTAGTACATCCACCAGGGGCTGAATTTGGGCTTCTTGAGGAAAATATGGTAAGGATTTGGTGCTGTTGCATCTGAGGAAGCCAACCTGCATCTGGTGAGGAAACAGTGATATGAGAGTATAAATGTGAGGAGTTAAGTGGATCTGGGAGGAGGAGTGCTGGTTTTTCCATGGGTTTGGGGTTTCTAGGGGAGGGTTCCTTTTGCAGGAAGAAAAAATGGGTTTATATATATTTAGATACTAGTACTTCTCCAGGCCCCACAGTAGGGACCACTGGATAATAATGAAGATCCATTCTAAACTAGTCTAAAGCTGTCTTTCTGATCACTTGGCAACCCTGATTCAATGAACCTGGTGCACAGGCACCAGAACACTGCCTAGTCAGTGGCAAAGCTCTCTATAAGTGCTACTCCTACAAATATAGAATTTAGAGACAGAAGGGACCTTAGAGGTCACTAAGTTCAACTTTTACATTTTAATGAAGAGGAAACTGAAGCAGACAGAGATTATGACTGGTTTCAGCGGTGGGAACTTAATTCCAAATCCAGAGTAGTACCTACTACCCTCTCCTCTCCATTCCTGCTTTACACATTTATTACTTATATCAAATTAATAAGGTGCTCAGAAACTAGAAATTTCTGTATAAAAGTAAACCATTATCAAGTTCTAATCTCTCACTTTAAACTCTAATCCAAGGAAGGAAGGAAGGAAGGAAGGAAGGAAGGAAGTAGCTGTATTGCTCAACTGGAACTCACCAGTTGGATCCCCAGTTACTCACAGGTATTTGTTTCTCTTTCTTTTCTCCTTTCTTCTTCCTTCCTTCCTTCCTTCCTTCCTTCCTTCCTTCCCTACCTCTTCCTCTTTTTCCTCTCACCCCCCCACCCTGTTCACATAGGGTATCATACATATCCTTACTTGTGGGTACTCCATCAAAGGAATATAAATTTTGAGTGCTGAAACCTCAAAAAAAGTTTGGTGTTTATAGGTTAAATTTCTTTCTTAAGAACCATGTCTTTAAACCAAAATCACTCTGGCTCTCATCAATTGGCCAACAATAGGTCCCAGTCCAAGACTCACATGGTTATTTTTTTTGTCTAAAGGCTCAAAATGAATGTATTTTGACCAGAAGCCCTGAAGATCTTTCCTTCCAGATTGAATTATTTTTAATTAGGTAAAAGAGATCATTCTTTGTCTCATTTCATTGTGTGTGGGGCAATTGCCACTTAAATAAATTTCAGAGATCTCTCAAGATATGAAGTGAAAGCTTTATTCGTTTCTCCAGGAAGGGGCCACAATCAGTTACAGAGATTGAGGCAAAAACAAAAGGTCCAAGAATCATATTTATCCTAACTCGATCCCCACCCCCACCCCCACTGACCCACCCTCGTTACTGAGTAATGTGGTTTTACAATCTAGACTAATCTAAGGAAAAGAGCATAAAATTCAAACCGAAACCAGATTATTCAGGCCCAGCAATTGAATGGTCCTCCCAACTTCAACAGATAAGGTGGGGTCAGTTGACTCTTCACCAGTATCCCAGAGGTTGCTTTGTCTAGGGAGGAGGGACACATAGTTAAGTATTCTCTAATCTGTAATATTCTACTGAAGAAATCTCAGACTTTATCCCACTTAGTAACTAGTCTTTAATCACTGAATGGGTGTTGCTTCAGTCAAACTGAAACCTGAGAAAAAAGTTTAGCTTAAAAAAGATCAAGCTTTCCCATTGTATCAAAGGCAACTCCAGTTGTCCTTGCCATTGGACCCAAATGGCTCCAGTGGAAAAGAAGTTAGTGACTTTGCACAGCACTCCCTCACTTAAATTCAGTTCACTTGCATATCATGGCATCACCTTCCAGATAGCATGGTTCTCTTTGAGAGCAAATAACAAACAACAACCCCAGCTCTTCAAACTGAACCAGTTTCAAGCAGAATTCATTATTTTCAACTGCTATCAAACCTATACTTTGCCTCTCCTCAAACCCACTTCTCTGTTTTCACCTCCCTTCAAACTACTCCTCCTCTAAACTTATATTGACAGAACCATATACTAGTCACTCAGGTTCATTGAGTGATCTCTGACTCCCCATATCTAATCAGTTACCAATTCTTATCAATTACACCTCCACATTGCTTATTTTCCTGGTCTTTCCACTCCTGAAACCACTGGTTCAGATCCTCATCATATCTTCCCTGACCTGCAATAAAAAAACCTGTCTGATCCTCCTGTTTCTATTATATCACCTTTCCATTCCACCCTCCACACAGCACCCCCAAAAATTTTTTTCCAGAAATATAGGTCTGACCACATCACCTCCTACTCATAAATGTTTATTGCCTGATGCCCTATTGTGTCTAAGATAATATGCAAATTGTCTTCTTAAAGCTCTCTACAATGTGGCTACAACTGGTTGAATTTATTTCATATTATGTACCTTTACTGATTCTGTTCTAGTAAAGTTGTGGCAATTTGTTTGACTGTTCCTCAACTCATTAAAGCACCAAGTTTCCTCATCACAACAAAAGGTAAAGAAAGAACTTTGAGGAGTGATTGCTAAAGTGCTATTTGGTAATCTTTAAGGAATCAGGGAGAGTAAAAGCAATATTGGAACCCAGAGATAAACATCTCAATTTTTAAAAATCAGAATTAAAGGCTCTAGAAATCATACCTCAGTGAGCCTGAACCATGTCAGACAAGAGCAGTTAATTAAAAGAGCAGTTAAAGGAGAAATGGATCATTAGAAGACCTCATGAACCCACCATGAAGAAGACAGGCCAGTTTAATCAATTTATGAGACTAACAGATACTATGGTTTACTATAGATACTATAAATAAATTAGTTCATTTGGATTTCAATAAGGTAATTGAAAAGACTTTTGTTTTATACTCTTGTGTCCAGAACTGGGCAACCAGGATATTTGGGTTTCAAAAGAACATAGCATTTGGAGTAGATGGAGAAACCCATGTTGCACCCTTAAAAAACAATCAATTTGAAAGAAATGAGGAGAGAAAAGATGAGCAGATCATTGTCATCATCATCATCATCATCATTATACTATATTTATTTCTATAAACATATATAGGGTGTCCAAAAATCTTTGTGCAGTTTTAAGCTCTAATAGCTTATTAAATTATCAAGTTATTAATTAATTTGATGGCTATTAAGCTATTAATCATGAATTAGTTAAGCTATTAACTAATTAATAGCTTAATAGGTATTAAAGCTTAAAACCATACTAAGACTTTTGAAACACCCTGGATAGCACTTCAGGGTTCAAAAAGCCCTTTCTATCTGTTTTCTCATTTGATTCTCATAATTATTCTGTGAAGTAGGTACTATTATCTTCATTTTAGAGATGAGGAAACTGAGAATGGGAGCTATTAAATGATTTGTCTATGTCCACATAGTTAATAAGACCAGGAGGCAGAATTTCAATTCAGGTCTTCCTGACCTAAGTCCATATTTCTTTCCACTGAGTCACCTACTTGCCTATAAACAGGAACACTGTCTTCATATTTTTAAGACTTATCATGTGGAAAAGGAAATTATTTTATTTTGTTACACTAAAAGAACAGGTTGACTGGGAAGATTTGCATCAGCTAATAATTCAGAGCAAAGAGGGCAGCTAGGTGGTACAGTGGATAGAGTATCTTCCCTGAAGTCAGGAGGACCTGAGTTCAAATCTGACCTCAGACACTTATTAATTACCCAGCTGTGTGACCTTGGGCAAGTCATTTAACCCCATTGCCTTGCCAAAAATAATAACAATGCAGAGTAAAGTGAACAAAAATAGACACTTTATGCAATAATTTTAAAAGGGCAAATTTTGAAAGACAAAAGAGGTCTTCAGATGTTTGTTTAATCATAGAGATAATAGGGAGTCACTGAAGGATATTGAAAAGGAAATAACATGATTAGATCTGTGCTTTAAAAATCCCTCCTGTTAGACTAAAATTTCCTAGAAAGCAGGGGCTGTATCTTAATAGTGCTTTGTTTTCATCCTTTTCAATACCTTGTCTTACCCATCACAGATATTTAAAAGGTTTTATTCAGTGAATAACAATGCAATTCTTCATTTGACCTCTTAAAGGAAGATTCATTACAAGGGAGCCAAAAAAAAAATAAAATAAAAGCAATTCAAGTTGCCCATTAGTTAGAGAAAGTTGACCTATTGGGATATTAAGAATGCATTAGGGTACTATTGTTGACTGAAGATTGGTTGTTGTCATTTAAGATTGAGAATTGGTGAAAGTGAAAGAATTCACAATTTAGCCCTGGAGTTTTTTTAAAACTGTTCAGGATTTATTATACAAGCCAGCCAAGTTTACAGATTAAAACTTTTCTTGGGAGGCTAGGTGGCACAGTGGATAGAGCACCCGCCCTGGAGTCAGGGCCTTGGGCAAGCCACTTAACCCCATTGCCTTGCAAAAACCTAAAAAAAAAAACAACAACATTTTCTCCTCCTGGAGAGATAGCAAGCTGCTTGAAGACAAGTTGAATAAAAAGGTTTAGGTGAGAGAAGAGGGAAGCAGCCAGAAGACCTTGGTGAGCTTAGACTCAAGCAAGTCCAGTCACATGGCCTAGAGGTCCATGGTATTGCACTGAACCTAGGCCAGGAGAGAGAGAGAGAGAGAGAGAGAGAGAGAGAGAGAGAGAGAGAGAGAGAGAGAGAGAGAGAGAGAGAATCTCCATCCTTGCAGGCTGAAAGTTGGAAGAAGAAGGGCATCTCTTCCAGGTCTCTGATTTAAATACTCCTCGGTAATGGGTTGTACAAGGGTCGTGCTTAGGGAATGGTCCAGCACCTGGCTCCAGGTACTCTTCAACAGGCAAGCTAAGTGTTGGTCTTTCCTGACCCAAAGTGAACAACCTTTAAGTCCAACATGTCATTTCCTATGGAAGATGATTGTCACACCAGCATAAACTTGACCCATCAATGACAACATGGCCAAGGTCAGGTAAAGACTGGAAGCTGGAACTGGAGGAGTGGGAACAGGCTGAGGCTGCTTTCTACTTGGAGAATCTAGTTCTAACAATGGAATCATTTTGAACAAATAGGAATCAATTCACACCTGACCAGGGTCTATGCAGTTGAGGAAGCCCTCAGACAGGCACAGATAACAAACATTTTAAACTAGACAGAGATTTCTCCTACATACAGATATTTCTCCTTCTACATATTCCCCACTCAGACAGAATTTGACAGTATAAAAGATTACAAAATTTGTTTCTAATCACATCTCCTATGTCCATAACTCCCTGCATTGCTATTGTCTGATAGAAATTTTGGAATAGGAAGAATTCAAAGAAATCTGGGAAGATCAATATGAACTGAAGCAGAGCAAAGAAAGCAGAACCAGGTGAACAATATACATAATGACTATGACAATATAAATAAAAACAACAATAAAAGACAATTAAGTGCAGATTATGATTCGTTTTGGCTAAAGAGAAAAGCTAATGAAATACATTTCTTTTGGTAGAACAATAAAAGAATATTTATTATTATTTTTCTTTCCATTCAATGCAATTAGACAAACATTTATTAAGTATCTATTATCAGGTACTATGCTAGTTGCTAAAAATACGAAGTTAGAATTGAAAACAATCTCTACCCTTAAAGAACTTACATTCTACTGGAAGGAAACAATGTAGACACAAATAAGTACAAAATAAATTATCAAGGTATGCTTGTAAATGTTTAACAACCAGCTCTCAAGGAAGAAATACACTCATCACGCTTTTTGTTATTACTTTTGACTTTCTTTTTTTTTTCTTTTTCTTTTTCTTTTTTTATTACTTTTGATAATCAACAAATCAAAGCCTAATTTGTATTATTTGCACATTTCCAAGGTGTAAAATGCTCACACTGAAAATTTAGCAACTGGCTCATCAGAATGAGTATGAGCTGACTCCAGCACACTTAAAATCAAAATAATTTTGGTGGAAAGGGGGAGAAATGGAATAATTAATGAATGGACTTTGAAGGGAACAGGAAACTTGGAACTCCAAGAAACAGAATTGATTCAGAATCATCATTGTGACATATAATCTCTTTTTCCTTTAGTACAAGCAAGGATTCTATCATGGGGGAATAGGGGAACATAACAAAAACACAAATTTTTTTTAGAATTTAGGATTATTTTGCCTTGAACAAATTATTTAAATGGAAATATTACTTATATGCTTAAATCACCATGAAGCTGTATTCAATTGTCCTTCCTAATTGGCATTGAGGTTAAGTGATTTGTCCAACATCACACAGTTAGTGTGTGTCTAGGGCTGTATTTGAATCCAGAGCTTCTCAGTTCCAGGCCCAACACCCTATCTACTGCATCACCCAACTAACTTTGGAGATCGGAGAACTCAATCCCCTAATTTTACATATAGAGAAACTGAGACCCAGTGAAATTATCTGACTGGTCCAAGGTCAAACAAGTAAGAAATGATAGAGTTGAGAATAGAACTGAAATCAAACAAACTGAAATTCTTTGCTCTTAAACAATTTATCATGATGCTTTCAATTCTCCATCTCACAAGTCTAAGGCTAGGGGCACTGAACCCCTTCACTGTTTCTGCAAGGATAGGAGAACTGGAGAATGTTCTGGGAGGGGCAGCCAATACAAGAATCTCTTGCTTGGGAGGGTGCATTGTTGTATCCTTAAATGCCAAAGCTGGCAACAAGATGAAATATAAACAAGGTTGGGAATAGCTGTAGGGGAAGGTAGGTTCCAGTAGGGAGGAGAGACCAATCAACATCTTAGTCATTGTTATCCACCACCTTCAGGGTAGAGGGCTCAGAAATATGATGGAAAGCATGATTGAAGACAAGGGCACTGACATGGATAGGTTATTATGCAACACATGTGCAAGGTTATGGGTAAAAGCAGAGTATTATACAATTGCCTGGTTGACATAAGTAGGAAAGGAAAATCTGAGTTTTCTAGATATTTGAAATGAAATGAACTTCTTCATGCATAAATCAAAAAAAGACTCTAATCTCAAATGTTACTAAAATATAACTAAATTTGTTGTTGTTGCTGTTTGATCATTTCAGCACTGTCTGTTTCTCATTTGGGAACCTCATTTGGGGTTTACTTGGCAGAGATACTAGAGAGGTTTGCCATTTCCTTTTCCAGTTCATTTGACAATTTTAAGTGACTTGTCCAGGTCATACTAGTAAATGTTGGAGACCAGATTTAAATTCAGGAAGATTTCTTCCTGACCCCAGGTCCAGCATTCTATCTTACTTACCACCTAGCTGTCTCAAACAAATTTAGATAATCAGTATAAATTTTAAGTTAACAACCTGGGGGATTGTGGTTTATGAGTGTAGATGCTACCCTCACTAATTAATGCAGATTAAGACCCTTTTGCCCCTTAGCAGATGATCTTTAAGAAGTGGCATGGAAAACCATTCTGGAATCTTCAGCAATAAAACCCCAAATTGGGTCATGGAGAGTCATATACAAGAGAAATAACAGCAACAACCCTTTAAGAATTCTACTTTCTAGAGAAGGTCTTCTCATTCTCTTTTTATTCTAGTGCCTTCCCTCTGTGATTATATCCAATTTATTCTGTCTGTGGTTTGTTTGTACATTATTATTTGCATGTTACTTCTCCTATTAGATTGTGAGCTCCTTGTGGGCAGAGACTGGCTTTTTGCCTTTCTTTTGATGTCCCTCACCCACCCACCCCCAAGCTCAGGGCCTGACCCATAGTAGGCACATAAATATTTGTTGACAACTTCATGTAAAAGAAAAATGAATGTAATTTAATACCCTTCTCTTGAAATCCCAAGGTTTTTAACAAGAAATAATGTTGGCTGTCAAAACATAAGAACTTTTATTCTTTTAAATGAGAAATATTAAATCAGTTAACATTTATTTTACACCTCCTGTGTTAACTCTATGTGCCTGAGTTTGATGATTCTTTCCCAATTCAAATGAACACGTTTTAACTTGATGGTTTCATAAAGAATATTGATACTTATCACATTGCTCAAACTGCTGTTCTTGATGACTCAGTAAAGATAATTTTCCATTTAAATACACAGATTGGCAATTATCATTTGCTTTTTGAAACTTTTTATTTGCAAATTCCCCCCCCATAAATATTAAAAGTATTAGGACAGATTTTCACATTCTGGAGAACTAGATTTTCATCATGACCAAAATAATACATGTATGTGTGTGTGTGTGTGTGTGTGTGTGTGTGTGTGTGTATATATATATATATATATATACACATATATATATATATACATATGTAGAAGGTATATGTGTTTATATATACATATAGATATGTGTAAATGAATGTATATATGTGCATATATATCTATATCTATATCTATCTATCTATCTATATATAGTGGTGGGGAGGGTTCTATGTAGAGATGTTTCATTTCTATGCAGTTTTTTAATGCCAAAAAATTATTGTAAATATTCCTTTATATCTGCAACCCTGTAAGCCAACATTTCATACCAATGTGAGCTTTACATGTCCACACTCAGCTAGTGCTGGGCACTGATGCTATGCATCTTCTAAAGCTGGATAGAGGGTAGATAATCCATGAGGAATCCAATTCCAAAGGTTCACAGAGTCATAATTTTTAGAACTGGAAAGCACTAGTCCCATTTTCCAGATGTGATAATAGACATGGAGAGATAAATTGACTTGCCCAAGTAAAGTGGAAACAGCATAGTCTTTGTAGTCTGAGGAACTTCTGCCACCTACTACCACTACAACCCTAGGTTTGCCATTTAAATTTCCTCTATACTTTCTTCAACTATAAAATGATGGAGGAGGGTTGGCCTAGAAGTCCATTGGGATCCTTTCTGGCTCTAGATCTTTGATCCTAAGATAAGTCAAGATTCAAACCCAGATCCTTTGGCTCTAGATACAATATTGTATCTACTATTCTACACTCCTCTTAACTTAATCAGTAAATTTGTTTTCTATAAACAAGGTGAAAATGAATAATAATGAATAGCATTTCAATTTTTAAAAAGCAAAATATGTGATTCAATGGAATAACTTTTTCAAGAAGCTTACACTCTAGTAGTTACATCTTGCCAAAAAAGCAAAATGATTGCCTATCAAGTAGAATCTTGGAGGTGTAAGTGGCCTTGGAGGTCTTTTCATTCAGATGCATCATTTTATATAAAAAGAAAATAGCTTATAAATTGGCAGGGATTCAATAAAATTACTAATGAATTACCTTTCTTCACTTAAATAACTATAGTTGATGTAATCTTTCATTTTTCTTCCACCTCTGTGGAATCCTTTATTAACATGTGAATTGGTTTTCATTTTCATCTTTATTTTTTGTCCCCCCCCCCCCGCCAAGGTAATGGGGTTAAGGGACTTGCTCAAGGTTATACACCGTGTCTGAGGCCATATTTGAATTCAGGTCCTCCTGATTCCAAGGTTGGTGTTTTATCCACTGCACCATCTAGACACCCTTGGGTTTTTTTTTTTAACCCAGTTACATGTAAATCCATTCCCTTTACTTATCTCTCTTTATATCTCAAGGCACTTAAAAAACAACTCTCAGAATCACAACCTTATAGAGTTGGAAGAGACTTCAGTGGCTATCTAGTCCCTTTTCTACTCCAAAATGAATCCCACTATAACATAACTGGCCTGCTTGAAGATCTCTGTGCGGTGGAGCAGCTCGTTGCACTTTGCAGCTGCTTCACTTTCAAGAAAGTTTTTCCTGACATTAAACTTAAATTTGCCTTTGTAGCTTTCATCCATTGCTCTTGGGTTGTTGTTTTTTAATCCAGTAGATAAACAGAATAAATTTAATCCTACTTCTATATTTTAGTCTTTCAAATGCTTGAAGATAGGTATGGCTCATAATTAGGATCTTTTGACATTCTGGTTGCATGCCATCATATGCTCTTCAGTTTATCAAAAAGCTTAAATGGCAGTACCCCGAACTGAATACAACACTCCCAATGTGATCTGGTCAGATAGCATACAGAGGGCTCATCATTTCTTTATTCCTGGAAATGATACTTTTTTAATGCAACCCAAAACCACCTGTGACTTTTTTCAATGTCATATCACCCTACTAACCAAGGATGAGTTTGCAATCTAATAAAACCACCAGACCTTTTTAAACAATTTAATATAATTCCCTCATCCTGCAATTTTTGAAATTGATTTTTTTAAGTGCAAGTGTAAAACTTGCTAAATTTCATTTCATTAGATTCAGCCCAATACTATCAATATCTTTTTGGATTCTGACTTTGTTATCTACTGTTTTAACTGTCCTTCCCATTTTTAGTTCTTCCAAAAATTTGAGAAGCATGCTCTTTGCTTTTATTGGAGTCATTAATCAAAATTGTAAAAAGCACAGTCAAACAGATACTCAAGACATATCAAGAGAGACCTACTAGCAAGTTGACATTGAACCAATAGCTACTTCTTGAACTTTCAGCCAGTTTCAGATCAACCTTAATGTATTATCATATAGTTAATATATTTTCACCATTTCTACAAAACCATCATGAGATACTTTATTACATGCTTTTTTTAAAAATGTAGGTAAACTCTATTTAATAGTCCTGTAAAAAAACAGAAAAGGTTAGTCTGCTGTTGAAGAATCCAGTTTTGCTTTTTTTTTATAAAAGAATCAAAGATTAAGAATTAAAAAGTAACTTCGTGGTCATCTAGTCCAACTCTTTCATTTTGCAGTTAAAGAAACTGAGGGTCAGAGACTTAAATGGCTTTAATAGATATCAAGACATCCAGCAAACATATTGCCTATTTTCAATTTATATTTATATTTGTATGTCACTTCCATTTTCCAAAATATTCTTTCCCCTCCCCTACTCAGAGAACAATTCCTTTTAACAAAGAATAAAAAGAATAGAGGAAAGTACATTCTATCTCTTCTTGGGGGTCTGGCAAATTTATGCTTATCACTCCTTATTGTATACATCACATTCATTCACAAGGAGTCTGTCATGCCTATATATTGTCATATTATAAAAATCCAAATTCCATTCTCAGACTCTCCCTTGCATATTATAAATCAATTCTTCTCTTCTTCATCTCTTGCTTCCAGTGGTCAATACTGAAAAAAAATCCACTGTACTCTTATTATTTTCAGTTTCTTGTCCAAATCAGTATCATTTTTGGCTATTTTTAAAGTTTTTTCTTGTCAGCATTCATTTCTGTTCTTATTAATTGCTAAAAATTGGTAACAATTATTTTTATCTTGATATATCTTCAGAAATTTTCTGTTATACTCTTTATCCATGCTCCATTTAACAAAGACTTCTCTAGCTACTATTACCATGGCAAAAAAACAATAATTACCTCAGTTCTCCTCGTGTGGGTAATCACCAATCAGAACAACTTTGGTTCCTTCCTTTAACTCCTACTGGATGGTCTCTTAAATTTGTCTTTACCTCCAATTGAACACTAATACTTTTCCCTTCCTTCCTCTCCAGTGTTTCATTCTTCCAATCCTCAATGTGAAGAAGGAAGAAGAAAAGAAGAAGAAGAAGAAGAAGAAGAAGAAGAGGCAGAGGAAGAGGAGGAGGAGGAGAAACATAGCATTGTCCCTGTAAATCTGGAGTATGTGGGGGCATTTCTTCTATACGTGTGAACATTGTACTAACCAATGGAAAGAGAAATAAAAGCAAAAATGAGCACCTTCTGCCCTGCAGAAGTTCTACATGTAAATAATGGTGATCAAGAGCTTTAAAATTCTCAGAAAGATACATGATTTTAAATGAGAAATTTATTTAGTTTAGTCATTTTCAAAGGCATTGTTGGTTTAAAAAACAACAACCCTGCAATAGATTAGTATGGCACAGTACATAGACCTGAGCTGTAATCCTTCCTCTGACACCATCTCTAAAACCATGGTCAGGTCATTTAAGGTTGCTGATTTTCAGTTTCCTCATAAATAAAATGGAAATAATGATACTATATTGCCTAATTCACAAGATTCTTGTGAGTTTCAATTGAGGAAAAGTATTTTACAAGCTTTAAAGCACCCTCTGGGTGTCAATGATCATTGTAATAGCATAATGCATGTGTGTTACTATGCTATGGCCAAATGGGAATACTGGGCAATCTAATCAAACAGGCAAAACTTATTGGTTACTTTCTGCTGGGCAGAATTCCCTATTTGGCTGAAGGACCATAGCAATAGAGGCAGCCAGGAAGGTTTTGTTGTGTTGGGGTGTTGTTTTGTGTATATTTTTATAAAGGTCAGTTGACAGGGAAAGTTTGTTAATGTGAAACAAAATCTGATTTATGTTATGAAATTTTGCAATATTCATGTGTTGTAACAAATAAATTATGATTTTAATTGAAGGAAGGTAATAATTATAGCTTAGAAGCTTGTCAGTTAATCAGTGCTGAAATCAAAATTGTACTGAGTGACAGGTCTTACCTCAGCATTCACCAAGAAGGGTAAACCCAACTAGGGAGGAACACAAGATTCCATTGCCAGCAGATGATATACAGAAAGTCCCAAAACCAGCCGTGTACTCAGTGTCAATGAAATAAGGATGGGATTGAGTGGGGAGGAGGTGGGGAGGGAGACATTCCTTGTTTTATATAAAGAAGTAGATTCAAAGAAATTTTAGGGAAATAGGAAATGCCATGTTAGGTACTTCTAGTCCAATCCTAACCCTTTTGATATTGTATTTGAATTAGAGGTTATGGAGGCCAACAACAAATCCTACCAAATCATGTTCCTTGGTATGACCATCAACCTTTTCCAAGAGAGAAATTAGGATTGAAGACCTAGATTACAGAATACCTGTATAGAGGTGACTAAAATAGTGGGGAATCTCCAAAATTATGCCATATGAGGAATTAATTAAAGGAACTAGAGGTAAAGACAGATGGAGGTTTAGGAATAGGGAGATGACAGATGTCTACATTTTCTGAGCCAAGTTAAAAAGCATTTATTAAGTGCTTATGTTCCAGGCACTATACTAAGGATTAGGGATGTAAAGAAAAAAGAAAAAGAAAAACAGTTTCTAACATTAAAGAGATCACATTGGGGGGAGACAATGTGCAAATACAAATACACAAATCAATTGTAAATAAATTCAGAAAGAAGGCATTAGCATTGAAAAAGGAAAGTCTCCACGAGAAGTTTTCTTACAGAAAGTGAAATTTTAACTGAGGAGGATGAGGAAAGGTTTCCTGGAAAGAAACTAGGAAAGCCAGGATGAGGGAAACAAAGAGAAAATGAATGGAAAATGGGAGATTTTTGTACAAGACATAAGAACAGTGTCACCAAATCATAGAGAAGGTGGAGGGGAATAAATTAGAGAGTTGATTGTCACATAAAAGAAGAATTAAACTTATCCTGTGAGCCAGAGATTAGAGTCAGAAGTATCTGATAGAATGTGATCTTAGAATGATAGGATTTGAAGCTATAACAGCCCTTAGAAAATATCTAGTAAAGATTTCTGATATTTTACTAAGGCTCAAATTAGCTTGAAGAATTTTTCCAAAAAATAGGATTCAAAGAAATGGTCTTTTGACTCCAAATCAAATGCCCTTTCCCTTAAAAAAAAAATAAAGAAATATTGGTAGGCAGATTTGGGAACATTCCAACAACTGGGAATGCCCAATCAGTAGAAGGACCTACCACCATGGACTAGTGAGCTCCATTGAACTAGAATAATAATAGTTCACATTTTCCCATAATAATAATAATGACAACCTCATATTTTCTAATAATAATAATAGTTCACATTTGGGGCTTAAGTTTTCACAGAATACTTTTGTGTCAAGGAAGACAGTATGGGACAATGGAAAGAATCCTATCTCTATAGTTAGAGGTACAAGTCCCACATCTGTCTGACGCTCAACTTCTCTGCAACTCAGGTTTCTCCTACATAAAATGAAGGGTATGATAGATGAGGGCACAAAGAAAAACAAAAGACATTCCCTGCCCTTAAGGAGCCCATAGTTCAAAGGGGAAGACAACATGCAAACATAAGCTACCAAGATGTGGGTAGGATAAATGTCCATTTAGAAAGTGCCTTCCCTGAAACTGAATGGAACCCATCACCTTAATAACCCACCACAGATATGGCCCTAATGAGTATCCTTACCATAACTATTTCTAAACTATTTTTGGTGTTTTCAAACAATTAACTAAGAGAGCAACAAGTTCTCTTTAGTACTCACTGTGTATTGACTTTCTATTATTTGCTAGTTAGGTGGCACAGTGGATAGATCACTAGCCCTGGAGTCAGAAAGACTCATCTTTCTGAGTTCAAATCTGACCCTGGACAAGTCATTTACCCTGTTTGCTTCAGTTTCCTCATCTGTAAAATGATCTGAAAAAGGGAGTGGAAAACCACTCCAGTATCTTAGCCAAAATAAATTCTTAATTTGGATCACAAAATGTTGAATATAACTGAATTAACAGAAAAGCAACAATTGTTAATACGTTTTACATGACCTAACATATAGAATTTCAAGGAATCACAGAGGCCTTTGGAAAGGAAAATGACTACTGAGATTGCAACTTGCCCAAAGCTACAAAGGCAAAAGGTCTTAAAAGCAGGATCTTATCCCAGACCGTCTCAGAGTCATCATCCTTTCCACTGTTTGGTTCTTCCTCCCCTATGCCTAATAATGCGCCCCCCCCCCCCCCCGCATTTTCCATGTAAAGCTGTGAAGTAGATTTTATTATCTCCATTTTACAGATGAAGAAACTGAAATCCAGAAAAGTACAAAGACATTGCCATGGTCACATAGCTGAAAAGAGCTAGAGGCTAGATTGTTAACCAGATTTTTCTGACTCCAAGATCAGTGCCTTAAAAGATTCCTGGTAGTATTGTGAATTGGATTATTAGACTAGGAGACAGGAACATCTGAGTTGAAATCTCCACATTTATGTTAAATATCCAACAGTCACAGTGCACTGCACATAATAGATCCTTAATAATTATTTGTTGAGTTAAATTTCATAAGTAACAAGTGCCCACCAGATAGCTGTTGTTAGTAATATCACTTTCTGTTCTCTCAACTATGCTCTCTCATGTCTCCAGTAGCTGAATTGTCTTGCTTTCTTTTCCCATGTAGAATGGAACTATTCCCAGGAATTCTTCAAAACTCTGACTTTCATCTCAGACCTCATCTTGCCCTAAACTTCTTTGTTCTACCTAGATTTCCCCCTCTCACTCATATTTGTCTTTGACACCTACTCAGAAGCACTGTCTGCAACAGCAATGCATGCCGCCCCACCCATTCCCTCCTTAACCACCTACAATCTGGCTTCTGTCCCCAACACTCACTGAAACTTTTCACTCCCAGATTACCAGTGACCTCTGTCTTGCCAAATCCAAAGAGACTGTCAGCCATTCTCCTAAGTCCTCTTCAAATTTAAAACTGATTATCACCACCCCCCACCCCACCCCCAAACACAGCCCATATTCTTCTGGGACTCAACCCTCACTGTGATACTATACCATTGTTTATATTTTTCATATATGTATGTTTTGTCTCCCCCAAATAGTCCCTATAATCCTCCAAAGAAAAATTAGATTTTGTTTGTTTTGTATTTTCTACAATGCCCAGAGAACTATCAAGTAATTACATAGTATGTGTTCAATAAATACCAATCAAATTAATAGCATAGATCAATAGATTGAGAACTAGAAGGGGCTTAAAAGACCATCTTTTACCTCTTTCATTTTACAGTTAGGGAAACTGAGGTTGCAAAGGGAAATAGACTTGTTCAAGGTCACTTAGTAGTGATAAAAGCAGGATTTGGTAATAGTTGGCAATTACATAGTGATTTAATGTTGGCAAAGCATTTTATTGGTATGATTTCTTTTTATTCTCACAATGATCCAGCATTATTATGGTTCATTCATTTCATTTGTGTCTGAGGCTTTGTGACCCATCTGGAAATTTCTTGGCAAGATACTGGAGTGGTTTGTCATTTCTTTCTCTAGTTGATTTTACAGATGAGGAAACTAAGGTAAATAGGGTTAAGTGACTTGCCCACGATCGCACAGCTATTGTCCTTTTTCCTTTTCTTTCTTTTTTTCTTTGCAAGGCAATAGAGTAAGTGACTTGCCCAAGGTCACTCAACTAGTTTAAGTATCCATTGTCTGAGGCTGGATTTGAACTCAAGACCTCCTGACTCCAGGGTCGGTGCTCACTGTGTCACCTAGCTGTCCCTCATCTATTGTCTAAAGACAGATTTGTACTCAGATTTTCCTGATGCCAAACTCGATTCTCTATCTACTGCATCACCTTGCTGCCTTTAGTATTAAGTGAAAACACTAGGATTTAGTATTTCTATAGTAGTTAAGAATTACAAAGCATTTTACCGATACTGTCTCATTTTATTCTTACAAAAATTCAGGGAGATAAGTGCTATTATCACATTTTGTAGGTGATAAAAACTAAGTCTTAAGAGGTGACTAGCTCAGACAAAAACTATACTTGAACTCAAGTCATCTTGACTGCAGATCTAGTATTTAGTTGTTGTTCAAATCATATCTTATTCTCTGTGATCCCATTTGAGGTTTTCTTGACCAAGATGCTGGAATGGTGTGCCATTTCCTTCTCTAGCTAATTTTACATGTAAGGAAACTGAGGCAAACAGAGTTAAGTGACTTGCCCAGGGTCACACACCTAATTATTGTCTAAGGCCATATTTGACCACTGGAAGATAAGGTCTCCTGACTCTAGGCCCAGTGCTTTGTCCACTGCTCCTCTGGTAGCCTATCCATCATGTTACCTGGCTGGTTAGCCAGGTCATCTTACTGCAAAGCCAGAGCTCTTTTCGTGGTACCACAAATCCAACTTCTTACCTTCAAAGAATTCACAGAATAAGAGTTAGAAGGAATCTCATAGATCATCTGTTCCAATAAAAAATATATCTACCATGATTTCTCTGTCATCACATTCAACTGAGATCAATGTATAACATGGAACCAATGTAAACACTAACAGGCTGCTTTCTGTGGGGGGTTGGGGGAGGGAAGTAAGAATGGGGGGAAAATTGTAAAACTCAAAATAAATAAAATCTTTCTTTAATATATTATATATATATACATATATATATATATATATATATATATATATATATATATATATGTACCAAGGGATCATCAAACCTCTATTTGAAGAAGACCAATGAAGGAGAACTTCTTATGGCACCCCCATCCTCTTTTCCATTTTACTTTCAGTCCAGCTCTAACTGTTAAGGACATTCTTTTGCCATCAGGCGAAATCTCTGCATTTTCTCTACCCACTGGCACTAATTCTGTTCTCTTGAGGACCACTGAACACAACTAATCTCTCTTAAGTATGCTAGCCCTTCAAATTCATGAAGACACACCTGAAAATTACCAGATGCTGGGGATATATTTCCTTCTTCATGCCCATGGAGAATGACTCCTCTATATTTCCCTCAGTGACTCTGGGCCATACTTCTAAATGTGCTACCATGTAACAAGGTAAATAGCAATACACAAGTCATCTAATGTCTCTGGGACTGCTTTCCTAATCTATAAAATGAAAGGTTGAACTACATAATCATAAATTATATTTTATAAGTATTATAAGTTGATGTGGTGTTTTATATATATTATCACATTTGAGAAACAATAGTTTTATGATTTAGGTCAGTGGGTCATGGATTTAGAAGTTGAACAGAATTTAGAATACATCCAATCCAACATCCTTATTTTATAGTCAAGGAAACTAAAACCTAGGAAGTATAGGTGACTTGACCAAGGTCATTCAAGTAATAAGTTTCAAAGACAGAAGATGAGCCTATGTAACTCAGGGTTTTAAAAAAATCATTATTATTTCCAATTGACATCTTTGGTTTTTATATTGTAAAAGTTTCTGTCTGTCTGTATCTATTTGTCCCTTCTCCCCTGCAGAGACTCATCTTACTAGAGGTATTATTATCTCCACTTTGCAAGGATACTTAGAGGGGGAAGTGATCTATCCTGCTGTCACATAATAGTAAATAAAATAGGCAAGATTTTAACTTGTCTCCAATTTGAGTCTAAACCCATTACTGTGTAAGATTCCTTCCAGCTGTAACACATTACCAGTTCTACATTGTCACCAGAATTTTTCCAATGCAAGTCTTTCAGAAATGAAGAGGGAAAGAATCTTGCTCTAACAGGATATACAAGAGGGCAGAGCTTATGATGAATTACTAGTTGAAGTTAAGAAGATAAATTAAGAATCTGGAGATAGCTTTAATTACAAAGGAGGGATCCTGTGCTTCAGAAATTGGTCTTTTTCTTTTATCTTACCAATATAGGTTCATGTTAAAATATTTGTCTAAGGTTGTGACATAGTTAATGATTAAACTTGTTATTGAGTGAAATTCACAGAAAAATTCTAAAATCAGTCAATAAAGTCAGCCAATGGGCATTTATTAAGTGCCTTCAATGTGCTAGGTACCATCCTAAACAGTATTTTAAATAGCACACTTATTGTACATTTGTTTCTGGGGGTGGTAAATCATAGATTTTAAAAGAACTTTGATGTCATCTTAAGTAGCCTGTTCATTATATAGTTGAAGAAACTAAGGTCCAAAAGGTTCAGAAAGGTGACATGATTTGTCTGAAGACACACAGGTAGTAAGTGGTAGAAGTAGGATCTAAACCCAGAGAGAAAGAGAAAGAGAGGAAAGAAAGGAAGGAAGGAAGGAAGGAAGGAAGAGAGAGAGAGAGAGAGAGAGAGAGAGAGAGAGAGAGAGAGAGAGAGAGAGAGAAGGAAAGAAGGAAAGAAAGAAAAAGAAAGAAAAAGAAAGAAGAGAGAAAGAGAAACAGCAAGAAAAGAAGGATAAAAGAAAGAAATAAAGGATTAAAATAAATAAAGTAAGATGGTTTATGGGGATTTTAATGCTTTTCATAAAGTCTTATATAAAATAAGAAATATTATCTTACTTAAATCTCCTGGACCAATGACAGGCCATGTCTACCATCTAAGGACCATCCTAGCTAAATTCTAGGAGAGCTTTTCATAAGGTTGATCACAAAAATGCATGAATAAAGGGAGTGTGATTTGATGAAAATGCTGTGCTCTTAGTGTCAAGGAAAGATCTATTAGTTATGTGCCCATGGACAAGTTATTTAACCTAAATTTCAGTTTTCTCATCTGTGAAATGGAGAAAATTATTTCTACAGTAGTAATTACCTCACAGATGTACAGAGGGTGCATGGAATAAATCCATTGAAAGTGCTTTGCAAAACTTAAAGTGCTATGTAAATGTAAGTTATGGTTACAATTAAAGAACACTTGAGATTATAAATTTATAGTCATAATCTGCACTGGTGGTGGAAGGACTCATGTTGATGAAACCACCTCCTTGAACTATTTGATATATTGCACAGACCTGTATTCTTTGCCAGATAGGAAAACTTAGTTAAAAATTTAAAATCATGGGGTGGCTAGGTGGCACAGTGGATAGAGCACCTGGAGTCAGGAGTACCTGAATTCAAATCCAGCCTCAGACACTTAATAATTACTTAACTGTATGACCTTAGGCAAGTCACTTAACCCCTTTGCCTTACAAAACAAAAAGAAAAATCTAAAATCAAACAGCATTCAAAGGGGGAAAAAATCTTATATCTGTGTGCTATAGTTAATAGATTCCTGTATGTGGAATCAGAAGACATGTTCAAATCCTGATTCTGTAATTTACTATTTTACATGACTTGGGCAAGTCACTTAATCTCTCTGTGACTCTGATCTGCAAAAGTTTGGATAACCTCTGAGGTCCCAGCCAGCTCTAAATCTATGTAAGCTTTGTTTTCTCTTTTGCTGTTATGTAGTTTTAGAGGTTTCCTTTCATGTCTCATAAAACTTCTTTCATATTTAGATCAAGAGCATCTTCTGGATCCTTAGGGACCAAAGTTCATTACTTTTCAATTCCTAGAGTTTGAAATAGGTGAATTATAGAGAAATCTAACATTCTCCATCTGCTATTGATGACTTTAACTGTATTCCTCATTTTTGGAAAGCATGGAGTCTATCAGAGTCCTCTCCCCTCATTTCCATCTATCTCCTCTTCCATTATACTTTTTTGTTCTTAAGCCAGAATCTAAAGTGGTTGAAGTACCTACTGGGAATACAATAGAAGTCCAGACTGAAGAAAGCAATCTGGTTTAATTAGTTGATGAAAGAAGTATACTGATATCTTAGAGGATCTGGGATTTTATGCAACAAGGAACCTTAAGGTCCTCTTGTCCAAACTCTTTATTTTGACAGAGGGAAAAAAATTAGAATCCAAAGAGGATAGATAGCTGGATGGTTGGATGGATGGATGGGTGGATGGATGGACAGACATGATGGATGGATAGATAGATAGATAAAACTAATGAGCATTAAGTATCTACTATATGCCTATCACTTTGCTAAACATGGGGAATACAAATAAAATCAAGCAAGAGTCCCTGCCCTCAAGAAGCATGCATTCTAATGGAAAGAAACAATGCATAAAGAAGAGATGGGAAAATGAAGGGGTTAGTTATGAAGTAGTGAGACATGACAAGGTAAATCACAAGCTTATCTTCCAGTGCCTGGAATCTCAGAGGAAAAGATCACATTTGTGATACAGATGCCATGTTATGGAGGTGATGACTTTCCCAAGGTCACATAGGGAATATATTCAGAACTAGGATTCAACCCATTCTCTGATTTCAAATCCAGTGCTTGTTTTCCACTGAGCCTTTTTCCTTCTGATTCTAACCCTTCTCTAATATATATAGATAATGACAATTCTACTGAGGGGCTTGAAAAGACTGTCTATAGTTATGTTGATACAAACTTCATTTAAAAGGTTAGCCTACTTAGGTATGATTTTTTTTGGCATTTTAGGTATGATTTTTGTTGTTAATATATAATAGTATGTTTATTCATAGTGTATCTATAAATAAAGGGGCTTCCTGAGTAATACTTTTATTTGTATTGTCTAATAAGACAGTATTTGAATATAATATGATTCAATTTAATATTTATTGAGCACATACAGTGTTCAAGGTCTGAAATTAAGATGCATAGATTCTAAAGATACATACCATGCACTCAAAGAACTGATAATATGAAGGAATGAGGAGAAGGACACAATGGGAAAGAGACCTGGACACTAAAATTATAATATAAGAGTGAGGAGGTAGCATGATAACTGGTGTTAATTATCAGGAGGGTTTTTTCCTAGAAGAAGAAATAAAGTTCTTCTGCTTGTCCCCAGAGGGCAGAACCAGAAGCAATGGCTAAAAGTTATAAAAAAGTCAATTTGGGATCAATATCAGTCTTCCTGACTTGAGACCTGACACTCTACCCACTGTGCCACCTAGTTGTCTTGGAGTCAAGAAGAACTGAATCTAACATTGGACATTTATTAATTATATTACCATGAGCAAATCATTTAGCTTTTTTCTGCCTCATTTTCCTCAATTGTAAAATGAGTAGAGTAATAAGACTTACCTCCCAGGTTTATAGAGGCAACCAGATGATGCAGTGTGTAGAACATTGGACCTGGAGTCAGGGAGACTCATCTTCCTGAGTTCAAATCTGACCTCAGACCCTATTAGCTAGGCAGACTAGTACAGTATCTCTGCCAAGAAAACTCCCAAAGGGATCAGAGTCAGATACAACTGAACACAGACATAACCCATGGTTGTGTGAGGATCAAAATGAGAAAATATGTACAAAGTATTTAATACAGTGACTGGTACATAGTAGGCATTTAATAAATGCTTATTCCTTCTTTCCTTCCTATGTTAGGAAGATTACTTAGGCAGCAGTGTGAAGGATGAATTAGAGACAACTGGAGAAAGGTAATCTCTCCAGGTACGAAATGAAACTCTGAAATGAAGCAAAAAGGATGAGATTAGAGAATGTAAAGAAAATGCAACTTATTGATTGTAACACATGGGAGGAACATGAATCTGTAGTCAGAGGAACCTGTACAGGGCCAGAGTTACTTACTACCTAGGTAACTTAAATCATTCTCTGAAACTCACTCAGATTTCTCATCTGACACAGAGTAGGTTTAAAAAAGTTTTATTTTTCATGTTTGACCGATAAAGTCAGAAGATTGTCCTACTGAATTTCTAAGGTTTTTGTTTTGTTTTGTTTAGTTCCCATGACTCTATGATGATATATCTTTTTGAAGCAAAATTGAAAAGATCTGTTAATTGATTGACTGGAGAGGGTGGAACAGGTATGAGGGAGAAGGAAGAGGCAAAAATGACTACACAATTGTAATCCTGGGAACTCAGGAGAAAACTGATGACATCAACAGAAAGCAGTGAGTGGGGTGGAGGGATGGGAGAAAGTTTGAGGAAAAGGTAAGTTCAGCTTTGGACATGTTTGATGTGGTAATAGGACATTAAGCTAGAAGTTTCTAGCAGATAACTGAAAAAATGAAACTAGGTCTTAGGGGGACTATTGGAAAAAATTGAAAGTGGAGATTTAGATTTGGGAGTCATTGATATGAGGTGATAATACTGAAGAAGTGAAAGAGATCTAGAGAGAAAGTATATAGACAGAAGAAAACCAGGGACTAATTCTTGAAGGCAGGACAAATGTGAGTGGTCAGCAAAAGAGACAGATTTTAAAAGATGCTTAATAGAATTTTCCAGGTTCTTTGGGATTAGTAAAATGATTTGGCCTATATATGAAGAGGTGTGTGTGAAAACTTTTTTAACTAAAGAATGTTCCTTCATTTTTATTTCTTAGACTGATGGGTTGATGCTATCAGATAATATGTAGCCTATGGTGGCGATCTCAGATCATGCAGAATGGCAAATTGCCCAAAGAATGAATCTCAGTGAATTATCATATTTCAGTTAAGAAAATGATATGGTAATTATCAAAGTCATGACAAGTTCTTAATAATTGATATTCTGCTCCTCCCGACCTCACCCTCGGGCAGGGCCTGGGGTGGGACACATCATGAACTGGGACTGAAGACTTTCCAAATTGTAGATTGAAGACTCTGGCAAGAGATAGAAAGCCTGAAAAAAAAAAAAAAAACAAAAAGCTGGTGAGCAAGAAAAGTCACATCCCCAAATGGTCAGGTAAGAAAGTGATTATCCAGAGTTAGAGTCGGTGACCTGAATAATTGGAACTGAGAAGATTTTCTGATACTAGTGGATAGAACCAGAAACAAAAGTAAGTACCATGATCAAAAAGAGTTCAGAAGCCAGCAAGGTGGCATGGTCTAGGGGTCAGTCTGATATGCTACTACTCTCCACAGTTTTCTCTAAAGAAATAGTTGTCATTAAGCAACAGTGAACAATCTATATTCTGAGCTGACCAGAATCACATCTCTTTTTTTGTCAGTCTTCTTATTTTAAGACATTATTGTTTACTTTTTTCCAACTACTTGTAAAGATGGTTTTCAACATTCATTTTATAAAATATTCTCCATCCTTTCTCCCCTACCACCTCTCCAAGACAGAAAGCAATCTGATATAGATTACATATGCACAATCCTGATAAACATATTTACATATTAGTCATGTTGTGAAAGAAGAATCAGAATAAAAGCAAAAAACCTTGAGAAATAAAAACAAAAAAACTTTTAAAAGTGAAAACAGTGTGCTTTGTTATGCATTTAGATGCCATACTTCTTTCTCTGGATGTGGATAGCATTTTCCAAAGCAAGTTTTTTTAGAATTGTTTTGCTAAGAAGAACTAAATGAATCATAGTTCATCATCACACAATGTTACTTTTACTTTGTGTAATGTTCTCTTCATTCTGCTCACTTTACTCAGCATCATTTCTTATAAGTCTTTCCAGGTTTTTCTGAAATACACCTGCTCATCATTTCTTAAAGGACAATAGTGTTCCATTACATTCATATGCCACAACTTCTTCAGTCATAACCCAATTGATGAACAAACCCTCAATTTCTAATTCTTTGCCACCATAAAAATAGCTGCTATAAGTATTTCTGTGCATGTGGGTTTTTTCCTTTTTTTATAATATCTTTGGGATACAGATCTAGTAGTGGTATTACTGGATTAGTTCCAAATTTCTGTTCAAAATGGTTGGATCAATTCACAACTCCATTATCAGGGCATTAGTGTCCCAGTGTTCCCATGTCCCCTTCTATAGATATCATTTCCCTTTTTTTGTCATATTAGCTAATCTGATAGGTGTGAGGTACTATTTCAGCATTGTTTTAATTTACATTTCTCTAATCAATAATTATTTAAAGCATTTTTTCATATAATTATAAGTAGCTCTAATTTCTTTATCTGAAAATTGCCTGTTCTTATCCTTTGAGTATTTATCAATTGGGAAATGACATAGATTCCTATAAATTTGATTCAATTCTCTATATACTTTGGATATTAGTCCTTTATCAGAAAGACTAACTGCAAAAATTGTTTCCTAGCTTTCTGCCTTTATTCTAATATTTTATTTGAGATCACATCTCTTTTGATCATATCTCTACTAATCTCAGGTCTAGGGACTAAGGAACATTCTAGTTTTAAAATCTACACATTCAAAAGTCTAAGAATTCCAGAAACAACTGGCTGTTGCAATAAATGAGTCCCAGGTTTGGATCAGGGAGACTCATCTTCCTAAATTCAAATCTGACCTCAGACACTTACTAGCTGTGTGATCCTGGACAAGTGATTTCCCCAGCTTCTTCTTTTGTAAAATGATTGGAGGAGGAAATGGCAAACCACTAAAGTATCTCTGCCAAGAAAACTCCAAATAGAGCCACAGAGGGTCAAACATGACTGGAAGGACTGACCAATAAAAAAAATTCTAGAAAAAATAATTAGAAAAAAATTGCTTATCATCTTCAAGTATTTTAAGGACTACTCTATGGAAGTGGAATTACTCTTGCTCTATTTGACTCTAGCAGCCAGACCTGGAGGCAATGGGGGAAAAGTGGCAGAGGCAGATTTTGGTTAAGTTTATGGAGAAACTCCTTATTTGAAAGGACTGCCTCAATAGACAATGTGCTCCTCATCACTCAGAGAAAGTCAGATGGTATGATTATCAGAGAGTTTATAGAAAGGATTCTTATTTAGGCATTTATTAGACTGGTCAACCTCTAAGATCCCTTCCAGCTAGATTATTCTGTGAGTGTATGCAATATTGAACTTAAAAACAATACCTTACATTTGTAGCTTTTGAATTCTTCCATGTATCCATTGTCCAACCCAGGACAACTTTATTAAATAGATTATTTTCCCAAAGGGTAGGGAAGTTTGCAAATATTTACTGATGGAATTTCTCCTGTAAATTAAATTCATTATTAATACAATTTGCCTCTCAGCACATGAAAATGACTTAGTTGTACAAAGCCAGGTATATAAAATGATATCTGTCAAAATGGAACTCCATCTTCATCTTTTTCTTACATCTTTCCTCTAGATGACTTTGATAGTTTCCTACCCTTCAAGCTATACTGTTATAGTCTATTTATTACTATTAATTATCATCTTATCATCACTATAGGCATTATAATAGGCAATTTGGTTTAGTGGGTTACAGAACTACCCTTGCAGCCAGGAGGTCCTGAGTTTAAATGCCTTCATAGTCTTTAGCTGTGTGACACTGGATAATTCTCCAAGAAAAGCAAAAGACAGTCAGCCCTCATTTTCAAGGAGTTCACAGTCTAATGGGGGAAACAACTTTAAAAAACTGTTTGAACAAGCTATAGACAGGACAAAAATGGCATGACTCAGAAAAAGGGAGGCATTAGGATTAGGTTGAATTGAGAAAGGCTTCCTGCAGAAAGCAGAATTTTAGCTAGGCCTTGAAATAGACAAGGAAAACCAAGAGACTAACCAACATAAAGAATTTCCTCACCTAGGGGTTTCTTTTAATTATGACTCTAACTTGTAATCCCTATCCATAAGAAGAGTTTTTATTTATATGGTATGTTAAAGCCTAGTGAGTCTTTCTCACATAACATTCATTTGACCCTCACTAACTCTATAAGGTACACAGAATAATTACTACTCCCATTTTGCAGAAGAAAAATACTGAGACTCAGAGAAATAAAGTGAGCTACCCAATCTCACATAACTTGTGAGTAGCAGAACTAAGACTTGAACACAGTACCTCTGACCCTAAGTCTATGACACCACAGCTGCAACTTTTTTTAAACTCCTTAAAGACAGAGACCTTTAAAGACAAAGATTTTTGCCTTTCTTTACAACTCCAGATTTTAAGACAGTGCCTATTATATAGCATGCACTTAATAAATGCTTGTTGACTGATGGACTTATCTATTCCAATCTTCTACATCAGTGGTACAAAATGCAAATAAAAATAGTGGCCACGATAAACATAAAGATCCCTGCAGTTGCATGTTGGCTTAGAATATTAACATCATCTATGTTTTATTATATTTTATTTATTTTTAAAAATACTTTGCAATTACATTTTTTTGGTTCATGATATACTCAAAGGTGTTGATAATTGCACAAAGCCAACTGGCAACTTGTTTGACAACACTACTTGAAATCACTCCTTAAATTCCTTATTTCTTATTTGCATGAACTGATGCTGAGCAAGATGAGCCAAACCAGAAAAACATTGTACACCCTAACAGCAACATGGGGGTGATTATAAACCCTGATGGACTTTCTCATCCCTTCAGTGCAACAACCAGGGACAATTTTGAGCTATCTGCAATGGAAAATACCATCTGTATCCAGAGAAAGAATTATGGACTTTGAACAAAGACCAAAGATTATTACCATCAAATCAGAAAAAAGTTATATTATTATGTAATTTTACTATCTCATACTTTATATTTCTTCCTTAAGGATATGATTTCTCTGTCATTACATTCAACTGAGATTAATGTATAACATGAAATGAATGTAAGCACTAACAGAATGCCTTCTGTGGGGGAGGGGGGAGGGAAGCAAAAATGGGGGGGGAAATTGTAAAACTCAAAATAAAATCTTTCTTTAAAAAAAATTCCTTATTTCTCAATTTGTCTCTTTCCCAAAAACTAGTCCAAGGAATTGGTTCTTCTATTTGAAACAGAAATGATATTTTAATTCTTTCTAAGGTAACCTATGGCTTCATGTAAAGAAAGCCTTTCAGCAACCTTTACAATGAATGATTCTGACAAAGGACTCAATTTCTAAAATATACAGAGAACTGAGTCAAATTAAAAAAAAACATTTCCCAATTAACAAATGGTTAAAGGATATGCAAAGGCAATTTACAGATGAAGATATCAAAGCAATCCATAATCATATGAAAAATTGCTCTAAATCATTACTTATCAGAGAAATGCAAATTAAAGCTTCTCTGAGGTACCACCTCACACCTCTCAGACTGGCCAGTATGACCAGAAAGGATAATGATCATTGTTGGAAAGGTTGTGGGAAATCTGGGACAACATTACATTGTTGGTGGAGCTGTGAACTCATCCAACCCTTCTGGAGAGAAATTTGGAATGTCATGGAACACTATTGTTCTATTAGAAACCAGAAAGGATGGGAATTCAGGGAAGCCTGGAGGGACTTATATGAATTGATGCTGAGTGAGATGAGCAGAACCAGAAAAAGAATGTACACCCTAACAGCAACATGGGAACAATGATCAACCTCAATGGACTCACTCATTCCATCAGTGTAACAATCAGGGACAATTTGGGGCTGTCTGCAATGGAGAATACCATCTGTATCCAGTGAAAGAACTGTGGAGTTTGAACAAAGACCAAGGACTATTACCTTTAATTTAGAAAAAAAAAATGATATCTTATTGTCTGATCTTGTACTTTCTTCCTTGGTGATATGATTTCTCTCTTATCACATTCAATTTGGATCAGTGTATACCATGGAAACAACATGAAGACTGGCATATTGCCTTCTGGGGGGGAGGTAAGATTAGGGGAAGAATTGAAAAACTCAAAACAAATCAAATCTTTAAAAAAAAGAAAAGAAAGCAGGGGTGGGGCAGCTAGGTGTCTCAGTGGATAAAGCACCAGCCCTGGAGTCAGGAGTACCTGGGTTCCAATCCAGTCTCAGACATTTAATAATTGCCTAGCCATTTGCCTTGCAAAAACATAAAAAAAAAGCCTTCCAAATAGTTAGAGATATCCAAAACTGGGATGGGGTTGGTTCAACAGATAATGAGTTCCTGAAGAAAGGTCAAATGATCACTTGTTGGTGAACAATGAAGAGGGGACACTTGGTTAGGTCTGGTAGGACATGTGGTCTCTGGCATCTTCTCTGACTTTTCAGTTTTGTGGTTCTTTGAAATATCTCTTTTGAGGGCAAAGATAGAATCCTGAAAACATCTTCAAAGTTTCAACTGATCCCCCTTAATTCTAGTGCCTTCTCTCTGTTCATTGTTTCCAGTTTATCCTGTACAATGAAACATGAGTCCCTATCCAAAGATACAAAGGGACTTCCTTTGTCAGCCCCTGCTTTCTGTCAGTGGGTTCATGATACCACGGTCACTTATGATTAGTGTGACTGATGCAAATTCAGTTCCACTCAGGTATCTGGTTTAAATCTTAAGGAAAAAGACTGAAAGGAATTACCAGTTGGATGAAGGCAAATGAGCCCAGTTCTTTGGCTGTGACCAAGAAAGATGATACTGGCAGCAAATGGGGACAATCACACTTTAATAAGACACTGAGCACAGAGTCAGACTACTTGGGGATGGCATAGGGAATGAAGTGGCAGAGAGAGGCAGATGAAGGGGGATGGAAAGGAGCACATAGAAGTCACTTACATAACAATGAATCAGACTTGGGAGCACTCAGCAGCATGGACCATAGTGATTAAAAGAGCTCTGGGGAATTTGGGGATCTCATTCTTATGGAGATCTAGAGGGGAAGAGTTATGGCTTAAGCCTTATCCAGACTACCTTTAGTTTGACTCCTTTGCACACTGATGTCATAGAAAGGTTATCAAGACTACTTTAGGATTGCCTCATTAATGTAATGCTTTTATGTTTTTATTGTTCATATCTAGAGTTTGTTCAGAGCTTGCAGAAAGAGAGTCCTTTATTGCAACCAAGATGATTAGGTGTAGAGTGAATTGTGCTGACTGTGATTTTAATTAATTTAGGAGGCAGTTTTGACCAGCGACTTTTTTGTTCTCCCTTACTTTCTTCAT